>NC_045706.1:17619683-18221414 GCF_009834535.1 Camelus ferus | reverse complement strand
TTAGATGACTAAATTCAGAGGCCCCTTGGGAGCCTCTGATTATTAGCAAGAGAACCACCAGTCTCTCTCTACCCTCTGGTCACATCATATAGTGCAGTTGTTAGGCATATACTGTAATAATCTTAATGAAGAGTTTAATGGCACTCTTTACTGTGAATTTATTGTTGTTTCATTTTAGTCTGCTCAGTAAAAGCACTCTGTGATCATGTGAGATTTTCCAGTTAAAAATGAAAATTCTGCTAAAGGTTCTATGATTTGGGGTAGCACAGCAGGGGAAGGGAGTGACTTTAAAATTATTAGATCTCATTAAGGGGAATCCATTGATAAACCTTTCATTTAAGAAAAATGAAAAATTTTCCTTGTCCACATCAGGTATGTCAGGTTTCAGCCTGGAACCAATTACTAGATTTGAGTTAGTGAACTCAGTAAAGAGCTTTGGAATGGAAATATCTAACGGGCTAGTGGGTACTGGAAGAATCTTGACCATTCATCAGCCATACCTCTGACCTCACTACCCCTTAGTCATCCTTTCAGTGACAGAATTGGCTGGCTTCTCCTAACCCTCTTTGAAATTTCTAGCATTTGAGAGTTTCTCTTGACATTATTTCTTGTGTATTATTAAGACAGAGAAAGCATAGTTTGGTGGATGAGCTAGTAAACCATTTTGGCCCTCTTTGAGGAGAAAATGGAGGATGTATTTTCCAGGGTCAGTTGCTAAATGTACAGTTATAGCTCTTTAAGGAATAGGGTCATCTATGAACACATTTGTGGGTTTTCTTTTCAGATATACTATTAACTGCTGAATTATGTTATACCTTATGACGCACAGGACCACATATGTGAACTAGTATTGTTTCAGGGTGGAATTATGTACCCAGAACTCTCATCATGGTAATCACAGTTCCTGTAGGGTACAGGGAATGTAAATTTATGAGGTTCTCTGCTAGCATTTCCAGGAGAAATTTCCCATAACTGGCCCACAGGATGGGTATATTAATGCATGGACTTTTAGTGAAGAATTTTGTGACCTGATTTTTTTCTGTGTGTAGAAAACTGGAGGTAGCAAGTAAGAGAGGAAAGGGATAAAGAGAAATAAAAATGAAAAGCTAATAGTAGCTGGTACACTTAGGTATTAGGAAGCAGGAGACTGTTCCATGAGTTGTGGTTTTAGTGGCTAGAATTGGCCTCAGGGCCATATATTTTGCCTAACCCTATCCTTGCTGGTCACAGAATTTTGCTGTTTTCTGTTGTGTTGGATCATACAAAGTTGTCATTTTTATAAATGAGAAATGGTTTACTACCAGAAATTTTGTGTGGTTCAACCTAATACATAATAACAGACACTGTTGGATGGTTACAGTTGTGGATAGGAGGTTGTGTGTGTCTGTAAATGAAAAGCGGGAGGGAGGAAATGGAAATTTGTGAGCATTTTGGGGTACTGAAGCTGAAAATGTCTACTCTAGCCTGTGGTTTTAGGCATTCAAAATCAAATACAGTTGCCTCAGTATGCTTTCCTACTTCCATGTTAATGCAGTTGAGACAGTTTATGGGGCAGGTGAAAATTAAATCACTTCTGACAGAGGATTACCATTGGGAATAACAATCTGAAGTGACCGGTGTCCGCAGCGTGCAACAGAAATGGCAGAGATGGAAAGCCTGTAGGCACACCTGCACTTGCATGCAGATACTTTGTTGAAACTGATTTAGGGTGTAACAAGGCTACAGACTGAATAATGTGCAAATTAATAGATTTTAGGACGTTTTTAGTGGAATATTCAGGCTGTGCTGATTTGACTTTTTTGTCTTCCTTAGACGAGCTCATCTTCGCCTGTGTTTAGAACGCTTGAAAGTTCTGATTCCACTAGGACCAGACTGCACCAGGCACACAACGCTAGGTTTGCTCAACAAAGCCAAAGCACACATCAAGGTAAGAATTTTTACTTTCATATTTACACATGATTCTCTCAGTCCTGATTTCTTTTTAGCAATTCCTATTCATGTATATCAGCCATCTCACAGTGCCCTCCTTTAATAACTGACCTCAAGAGAAATTTTCTGAAAACTTATCAGCTAATCTGGTGGGAGCAATATAACCTGATTAAACTGAACTGTTTTGACAGCATGGCGATTTGAAGAGCTGGGAATATGAGGAAAATAACAATTACTCTGCTGATGCCCTGAAGGAAGGCAGTTGTGCCCTCTGGTGGAGATGGCTTCATTTGGCTCTGTCCCTCAGTATTTTTCCATCAAACTATACTGCAGAGCAAGTTTCTCTTTCGTGGAGACAACTTGACAGACTGAGAATTCCGTTCTGTCCTACTAATGTAGCATTCATTACACATACGCACAAAAAAAGTGAAGAAAACTATTTTTGATGTTTAAAAATATATATTTATGTATGTTCTTAAATATACACATACATTTGTATAGTCATTCGTGTTTCCTTGGTCAAAGAAGAAATCTTTTGAGATGTTAGGTAGGAATCAGTTTTTATTGTTTCTGCTGGACTACACACAAACCTAAATACCACTTTATCATTGTAGAAACTTGAAGAAGCTGAAAGGAAGAGCCAGCACCAGCTAGAGAACTTGGAACGAGAACAGAGATTTTTGAAGCGGCGACTGGAACAGCTGCAGGGTCCTCAGGAGATGGAACGAATACGAATGGACAGCATTGGATCAACTATTTCTTCAGATCGTTCTGATTCAGAGCGAGGTAGGCAGTGTGCTGCTTCCCTAATGAAATACTAGCATCCCTATGACTGGACTTAGGGAAGGTAGGTTGGAGGACACTGTATTTGCTTTCTTCTTTTTTGCCAACAAGTATGTAACATTCTAGATTTTATACAGTCACAGTATTGTCTAGCAATACCTGTATGAACTATAGAACCTTTTTTCTTGGTTATGTATGTATTTAAAATTTTAGACTTAAAGTTTTAAGTTTTCTGTAGAAAACTGTAGAGTTCTCATACCATTCATGCAGGTTCCCCTAATGTTAGTATCTTATGTAATCATAATACAGTTACCGAAACCAAAAAAATTAACAATCATGCAATAGTGTTACTCTATAAACCTTATTCAAATTTCACCACTCTTCCCAAAAATGTCCTTTGCCTACTCCAGGATCCAGTGCAGGATCCTACATTGCATTAGCTAGCTCTTCAGTCTTTCATGACCATGCCACTTTTGAAGAATATTGGTCAGTTATTTTATGCAGTGTTCCTCAATTTGGGTTTGTCTGATGTTTTCTCATTAGAATGAGGTGTTACACATTTGAGGGGAAGAGATGTCACAGAAGTAATGTTGGGCCCTTCTCAATTCATTGCATCAGGAAAATACAGGATGTTGATATGTTTTATAACTGGTGATGTTAATTTTTAAACCTATATTTTAAAGTACCACATCCTTTATTTCTCTTTACATCTGTCCCAGAACATTTGTCTTTGGCAGAATTCAAGAACAAAAATCAACTGAAAAAGAAACTGTTTGAACTCTACTGATCTGCTCATCTATAGCTCCCACCCGCCACACCACAGTAAAAGATCCCAGAGGTGAACTCTGGTGACTTTAAGCTTTACATTTGGTAAACTAGAGCTCATGAGATCTTGAGAATTCTAAATTTCTTTTGACTTTTTATTATGGAAATTTTCAAACATACACAAAAGTAGAATAGGATAATGAACTCTCACATACCCATCATCCAGTTTGAACAGCTGTCAACATCCTGTCACTCTTATTTCACCTGTTCTTTACCACCTCACCACTTTTTCTAGAATGCAGGAATCAAATGGAATGTTTTAAATCAAATATCTGGAATGTTTTAAATCAAATCTCAGATAACATTATCACTTTGTCCCTAAATACTTCAGTATCTATCTTTAATAAATAGGACTTTAAAGAATATAATACTATTATAAGAGCCCACACAACTAATAAAATCAGATAATACTTTTTTTAAGCCTTTTATTTATTTTAAACTTATTTTTTTTATTTTTGGGGGGGAGGTAATTCGGTTTTTATTTATTTATCTTTAATGGAAGTACTGGGGATTGAACCCAGGACCTTGTACATGCTAGGCATGCACTCTACCACTGAGCTATATACCCCCCCACCCCGATAATCCTATTTAATGTCATCTAATACCCAGTCTCTGATAGCTTGTCTCAAAAATGGCATCTTACCATTGGTATGTTTGAATTATAATCCAAACAAAGTTCCAACTGCATTTGCTTGTACCTTTTAAGATACAGTTGATCCTTGAACAACAGGTTTGAACTGCACGGGTCCACTTATAAGAGGATGTTTTTCAATAAATACGCGCTACAGTACTACACGATCTGCAGTTGGTTGAATCCACAGATAGGGAGGACTGACTGTAATGCTATATTCAGATTTTTGACTGCGTGGAGGGTTTGGCATCCCTAACTCCCTGTTGTTCAAGGGTCAGCTGTACTTTTAATCTATAATAGTTTTCCTTTCCCCAATGTCAGTTATTTGTTGTCAAAACTGGGAAAACTGGGTCATTTTTCTTACATATAGTTTCCCCCATTCTAGATTTGGCTAATGAATCCTCATGATGTCACTTAACATGTTCTGTCCCCTGGGGGGAGGCAAATAGCTCAATGGTAGACCACAAGCTTAGCATGCACGAGGCCCTGGGTTTGATCCCCAGTACCTCCACTGAAAAAAAGCAGTATTTTTGTCCCTCATATTTCTTGTAAACTAGTTGGTAGATCTAGGGGCTTGATTAAATTCATATTTTTTGAGGCAAGAATCCTGCATGAGTGGTGCTGTGTACTTCCTGTTGCATCAGTATTATGTTTAGTTGTCCCATGCTAGTGAGAACACTGGTCAGTGAGTTCAGGTGATGTCATCTTGATACATCTATGCAATTGTATCAACTTTTCACATAATAGTTTTAGTAATCATTGATGACTGTTGCCCTGATCATTACTTTTGCTTGTTTGATTTATGAGGGGGAGGTAATTAGGTTTACTCACTTCTGTTTGGAGGAGGTACTGGAGATTGAACCCAGGACCTCCTGCGTACTAAGCATGTGCTCTACCACTTGAGCTATACCCTTCCCCCTGCCCTGATCATTACTCTATTAAGTGTAACAAAATAATGGTTTTCTAATTTTGTCATTCTTCTTGGGTTTATTAACTTTTTCTTCTTTAAAGAAATTTCCTCATCAACTTTTTGGTTACCCTGAAAAAGTCCTTACTGGGAAGACAGGATAAATACTTTTTCTTGTTTTGGTTTTGCTTCATCAATTTTCTAAATAATGAGTTGATGCCTTAGCAACCTCCAGAGGTAACAAGGTTTTGTGTTCTGTTCTTTGTTTTTGATTATCTTATGAACTCATGTTTTCATGTACTGAATGTGTTCCAGTCCACTGTAGTCATTCTTTTTAATTCTTTTTTAATACTTAATTTCCCAAATTCTGTGGGAGCCTTTCAGATGGGTTTTAAATTCCCTTTAACATAACCCTTGGATTTGTTTTTGTTGTTTTGCTATGTAAAAGTTTATTTTTTATGTGGCACTCAGGTTTGAAGAACAAAAGTTTACAAGTAGCAGCAGGAACCTCAAGGCTATCTATATTTGAGTGACAGGGGAGGTGTAGCAGAAAGAACCCCGAATCAGGAGGCGACTTGGTCCTAGTCTTTCTTTTGCAGCTTACTAGCTCTGTGACCTGCAGGCTTTAACTGCCCTTCTTGCTGTTATCTCCTCCTTGTACCCACCCCACCTCCGAATTTCAGAGGATGTGTCTTCATCATTATAGTTCTTTTTTAGTATTCCCAGGAGTGTGCAAGTACCTTACTACCTTTTTGGGGGGAGGGGAGAATTAGGTTTATTTATTTATTTAATGGAGGTACTGGGGATTGAACCCAGGATCTCGTGCATGCTAAGCCACACACTCTACCACTGAGCTATACCCTCACCCCCAGTTCTTATCCTTATCCAGCAGCCTTCTTTCCCAGCGTTACAAAGACTTTTAGTAAAATCTCTAGTCCATTTGGCTAGAGCAGTCTCTCATTTTACTTTGTTTTGAGTTCAGCAAGCTCTGTTGGATAGGGTGTCTTGATTTTATTTCCCAAATGTAGGTTGGATGAGTGATGTTAAGAAACACTAAATAGCCTATGAAGCATTATGGATATGAAACAAATAATTAAGAATTCATAGGATTATTTGTGCAGCTTGTTTGGGCAACTGCCTACATTTTAAAAACAGATTGCTAAAACTTTCCGAAGCAACAAGCCCTTTGAAAATTATTCTTTGAAATAACTTACTCTGTCTTCTTGGGCTCAGCAACAATCTGCTTTTCTTAAAGCAGTTGTGATCAATGTGAACCATTAAAGTCAGTGCCAAATATGAAACACCAGGCTTTGAATTTAAGAGAACTGAAGGATATTGAGTTCATGCCAGCTGTTGTGGGAGAAAACAATTTTTCAACTGCCTTTTATTTTTTTAATAATATTTTTTAATGTATTACTGGTGATCAATTATTGATATTAAGATCTCTAGAGACAGCTGGGTCATACTGTATTTAGGATTTTTTAAAATCATTTTTGGTTTTTGAAGTTAAATACCACCACTGAAATGCCATTACTATAATCTTTACTATAGCCTGCTCTATAATCCAGAGACTTTTAAGCCTTAGGTCCTCATTTCAAGCTATATCTGATGCAGGAAAATTAAAGTGAATTGAAGACAAATCCCTGAGTCCACTTTATAATAACTGGCTTCTTTTGGTTATTGAATGGTCAGAGATCTTTATGATGAATCCAAAAAAGTCTGTAGAACTGTCTGTAGAATGATACCACCAAAGGCTTGGATGGGTACATTTTCTAGTTCTCTTATATTAAATTTATGCTTTTTTCCCCCTTTAAGGCAACTCTGCTTAATAAACATCACTGAGAATTAGTTTCTAGTTTAATGTAAAACAGATGTGGTTAAATCAACTGGGATTGGGATCTTTTAATATTAAGCACTAATTCCCAAACAGGTCAACTGCTTTTGGTGGGAGGTCTAGACAGACTGGCATCAAAGGCTTTAGTATACTTGCTGCCTGAATTGAGACCACCACTCTATACGAGACATTTCCCTTTGTAAAATATATCACTGTGTCTCCTCACCTTTGGTTCCTTCTGTTCTTCAGAGATCACTGATAATAGCTTGTATAACAATGACTTTATACCACAAAAAGTAATCACTTTTCCTCATCCCTGTTAGTCCTTGAAAGTGCACATATATTAGGTTACTAATGTTCTTCCTTTTTTCCCTTTGGCAGAGGAGATTGAAGTGGATGTTGAAAGCACAGAGTTCTCCCATGGAGAAGTGGACAATATCAGTACCACCAGCATCAGTGACATTGATGACCACAGCAGCCTGCAGAGTATTGGGAGTGACGAGGGTTACTCCAGTGCCAGTGTCAAACTTTCATTCACTTCCTAGAACCCAGCATGACATAACAGTGCAGGGCAAAATATTCACTGGGCCAATTCAATCCAAACAATCTCTTAAATTGGGTTCATGATGCAGTCTCCTCTTTAAAACTAAACAAAACTATACTTGAACAAAAAGGGTCAAAAGACCTCCATTTAAGCAAATATTTAGCAAAAAGTGGGGCAGAGCCTCCCCAACAGAACAAATATTCATAATATTCGTATTTGAAAATCAGTTTCTAATGGCAGCAGAAAACTTGTATGAAATTTTCTTGATTTGATTGAGTTGATTTGAAAGAGGACATTGGAGATTCCATCCTCTTTTCTTTTCTAGTTTGCTCATACTACATTGAGTAGACACATTTAAGGATGGGATTATGAACCCTTCCTGAGCTTTTTGGTCCTAAAAACAAACAAAAATCAAACGTATAGTAATGACAAGACAAGATAATCAGGCATTAATCTTGGATGGCTAAAGATCTATTAAAACTCAGCCTGGGACAGCTTATCATGAAGCCTGTGGATGATCAATTCTTTAAAAATACAACAAAAAAAAAATTCATTTCATGCTCTGCAAAGGAGAGACTCCCATGAAGCCTTTTGAAAGGGATCATCATGCAGCTCAGCTTTCTGTTGGATTCCATGCTAAGCAAGCTAACCTTATCCTGCATTGTTAGCAGTAGGGCACCCAACCGCCAGCTCAACAGTCAGCTGCCCTTAGGCCCTTGGGCAGCATGGGGCAGTCCATGTGCATGACAGCCTCTACCACACAGGGCCTCAGTTCAGATTTAGGGGCCAGAAGGAAAAAGATCCACGTGCCTCTGTGTCTGCGTGGGCCAGAAGAGTTGTGCACGCAGATTAGCAGGCCAAGGTCTGAGCCACGGCAGCATTTTTATTTCAGATTTTGATAAATGTTTGTATGTGTTGAAAACCAAAATGACATCTTTTTAAAGCTTGTCCATAAGAAACATAGACGTCTTTTATAGTAAAAAAAAAAAAAAAAAAAAAACAAAAAACCACATGGGAAAAAATCATCTATTTTGATGCAGCATTTGATAATGATAAAACACCTCACACCTCACTCTTTATAGTGCACAAAATGAATGAGGTCTGGGCTAAGTAAAAAAAGGTCAATGCTGTTTTTGTTTTCTTTTAGAATCATTTTTTTTTTTACCATCTTTTAACCATCTGATAAATATAGTAGACACACTATCATAGTTAACATAGTTAAGTTTGGCACTTGTCTCATTTTAATGTAAAGATCTGCTTCCATTTTCCTACAGGCAGTCTCTCTCCTTCCTCACAATCCCACTGTGCAGGTGCTATTGTTGCTCTTGTCAAGATTTTCAGAAATGTTACTTTCTTTTAAGTGAAATTTCTAGCCTGCACTTTGATGTCATGTGTTCCCTTTGTTCTTTCAAACTCCAAGGCCCTATCCCTTACCCCAGGAAGCCTTGGAAACCTTACCCTGCTCTTTGGACTTTGTATACTTTAAATAATTTAACTACCCTTAATTACTTAAAAAAGAAAAAAAAAAAGCTTTATGATTTTCATAACTTATTGCTGATTTTCATGGGTTGTTAATTTCAGTCCTGTAGTTTTATTTTGTTTAGATAGGGCTGGGCAAGGAAAAAGAAAATAAAGACAACCATATTTAGCAGTGCAGAGTTGAGTTGTGTGTGTAATGTTAGACTATCCTTTGTAAGTAGCACTTTAACAGCTTTCACTGCTTCTATATATGAAGTGAACCATCTTGGTCACACACAAGGCCTCATCATGTACTTACTTGTTCTTGTGCTCTTCCTGTGCCTCCAAAAATATTTTATCCTTGATTGTGGTATGTTTGAGTGGAAGAATTTCTTTGAAGTAGATGTGTGAAAAACTGCATGCCTTTAGAAGCCCGTTATTAGAACTTGCTACTTCAGGTGCTGGGGACTTAATGAAAAACATGATAAAACAAATTCACTTCTGTGGCCCAGATAAATTATTTCTGGTTTCATTTATTAATTACTCCTGGCTGGGTCAAAATGTTGCTCTATATAGTTGCTTACTTTTGACTTTCCCAAGGGAGACAATTGGAAGACTGCTACCTACCATGGGAAGTAGATGGAAGCCGATGACCGAGCTTCCATTTTGTTAATCCCATGGCATTCACTTGCATCACCTGCCTAGGGCTAGAATTTGGGACTTCAGGTGAACTTGAGGTGCTGCCATTTTGTTGTATATGTACAGAATGGTGGGCTGGGAAGCCTTTCTCACAAACCTATAATACCTATTTCAACTGCCCCCTAAATTCCTCCTCCCCTGGTTTGTTTTCTTGGGGGAAGGGGATGGATTGTATGATGAGTGAGACGTATTAATTTTTTAAAAGACAAATCGACTTTGAAGATACAAAAAGTTAACTGCAAGAAATAAAAATTGTGAATGAAGAATACCCGAGTGCTTTTTGTACCACCCTTTTCTATGAAGGAAAAAAATGAGTGAGCAGCCACACCTTGAGAGGCAACTATCTCCTTAAATGTCTGTTTTAGTACTATTTCAGTGATTTGAATTAATGGCAATTTAACTCATTGCCATTTCCTGTTTATAATTTAAACAGCTACCTTTTTGACTGATAATTTCACATAATCCTAACTGCAAATGGTTTAATGTACCCGATAATCTTAACTGCTTCAGCTAGGATGCAAAGCCATTTGTCATTGTTTTTATCTGTTCTACAAAGTAACTTTTTAGGGAAACCTTTTGGCTATACTATTCAAACTGAACATTAGTCTGGAAGTTCCCATTTAGTCCCCAGTAACCTGAGTTAATGTTGCCCTCTGTGTAAAATGTCTGAGTGATGTATTAATAGGTACAGATAAATCCTACTTCTGTACATATTATTACAAAAGAAAATTCTGATGAAGTTAATGTAACTAGTTTCTGATTAGGAATGAGAAACCCCAGCAAAAATGCCTCTTCAGGGCCATAACAATGACAACTTCTTTTAACATTATGAAAGGATCTTAAAAGGCAGTGAGGATTTTTGAGGCAAAGCTCCTAACCTAAGGCCACACTGCTTCCTGGGTATTCTCATAAGAAAATTGTTTAGCCTCTTGGGGAAGGTTTTTTCTAGAGTTTGTTTTCTTCCACTTGAAGAAGCAACTAGCTGCCCTTCCTCTTTCTTTTATTAACCTTCCACCTCAAAAATTCCATACACTCTTCCAAAAACAGCATAAAAAGGGAGGAACAAGGGTTTTGGTCACGTTGAAATAGATGTTCTAATATTTGCTAAGGACCCTGGGCAAATTACTTAGTTTCTTCATGGAAACTGTTTCGTCCTGAAAAGTTGGTAATAAATACTAACTCCGTCCTGAAAGGTTGTAAGGATTAAAACTTACACAAATGCACCCCATCCCCATAATCTAGGAATTTGTAGTGCCGAAGTAAATTAAAGTGGTGTGGACTTCTCTACTTTCTCTGATGAATGCAGCCTTCTAATCTTTGTCCTTAATCTTGAATTTTAATTATCCCGAGTCTTGCAGAAAAAGACTTAATAAAATGGTTCATTTTCACAAAATTCCATGGCAGGTTAATATGTTGTAAGTCAATTTTGACACCCTGTAGAAATTTTTAAACAGAAGCTTCATAAGATTCATTTATCTCTGGTTTTAGAACCAGTCTTTCTATTTCTAAAAGAGGGAAAGGACCTGTGCTTGAGAGTACGTTATACACTGATAATAACCATTGCATAATAATTGAGTGCTCTAATTAATATTTTAGTGCTGGCCTTGTGAAGAAAAAAATCTTATTGGCCTATGTACCAGATCAAACAAGAAACTAGTTTTCTTGTGGAATACACCTGATTCTTTTAAATAATCAGTATAGTATAAGGATAGATGTCCAGGCTGACAGCTTCACTTGTTTTTGTTTTACCTTCCTATATAGTAATAAATTATTAGGGGAAATGGCTTAAATGAAGCTCTTTTAAAGTACTGCCAACTTTCTGTAACTTTGGAATTATTATTTCCTCAAGCCCTTAGCTATGGAGGAATGTTTTTAAAGTATTTATTGGTAGGACAATAACTGGGATATTTTAGGCTTTCACACCAGGGCACAGAATAGCATTGTAAAAATAACAATAGCCATAAAGTATCTCTAAAATGTATATAAAAAATACAAATTTAAGAAGTCGGTTATTTCTAAATTAGCAGCTTCATCACACTTACTCTGAAAGCTAGGTCAACTAAGCTTGACAGTTAGGAGGGGAAAAACTTGGCGAAAGAACCAAAGGGATACTTACTCCTCCTTCCTGCATACTTCTGAGCAATGTACAACTGGACAATTACCATCTATTAAAGACTAGCCTAGCTGCAGATCTCAGGCTTCAACTTTAGTTTTCCCAGGATATAGAGTCAAAGTGTTTCCTCCAAGCCTGAATTCTTTGTTTCTCTGGTCAGAAATTCACTGCATCTTGCTAAAGTGAGTACAGGGCTTGAAAGGGGAAAAAACAAAAGCACATCAGTTTTACCAAGGAAAATCATGAGCCAGCAAAATAATAACCATGATTTGGGGGCCTCAAGTTGAGAAAGTAGCCCTTCAAAAAAAAGCAAACCTTTTCTTTTAACGAGCGTAACTATGGCTTTAGCTTTGCTCTTAAAAAAGACTAAACTGGGGAAACAAATTATAATTTTAATAATTCCAGTAACTTAAGTTTGTACTGGTTTTGTAAAAATCAACTGGTGAGGTGCTTGGTAGAAGTAAATTGCTAGTTTTTATTTTCAGGGAACTAAAAGGTGACTTAAGTATCCAAAATTTGATATTTTTAGTTAATTCAGCTGTTAAGTACCACAAGCTCAGCATTATTCCCAGATCTGCTTTACCCTCCTCAAGGCCACAAAAGAACCATTTTTATATACATAAGCTGAATTCAAGGCAGAAAAGGCAAGTGAAGACCCTCATAGAAATCTAACGCTTTTGTCTGTTCTTTTTTTAAACTACTTATTTTTGGCTATGCCAAAACAAATTCTTAGAATGTCAATATTGGTTTCTGAACCTCTTTTCTGAGATGTTTCTTAAGAACATATCTATATACATAGACATGCTTAAAAAAAAAAAAAGGTGTAAGGGGAGTCAACAACTTGGGTTTTGTTTAAACTATGGTATTACCTGTTATTTTGCCTGATAGGCTCTTCCTCTCCACTGCAGTAAAAATTCAGTTTAACTTGCAACTCAAAAATCCTAGATACAAAGAATGTTTACATTTACTGTTGAACTTACAAGTTACCATTTATACTAACTGGCTTTTTCATAGTATAATACAAATACTTAATACAGGTCAGCACATGTTTATTGAACTCTCCAAATATTAACAAATACAAAACCTTATTGGTTTTAATAGATTTTCTTCCTTTATATTTAAGTTAATACCAAGCTGAGGCAAAAAGCCAAATCAAAGCTTTAAAAATATATTTTGGCTTAAATCGTAAGTGGTATTTTTCACCTTACATAATCACAATCTACAGACACACCACTTACAAAACCGTAATTTTCCTTTGTTACCTGCTGGTTTTCCCTTGTCATTTTAAAGGCAAACACACTCAGCATTAAAACTGCATTGTAAAGGAAATACATACACATACATGCATACCCTTCATTGTGAGAAAACAAGCATTGAAAAAAAAAAACAAGTAGTTACATTAAACGGACCCATTTCATTTTGGTTTGATGCCTGAGTCTTCATAATTGGGCTCAGAAAACTGCCAGTTATTAAGGAAATTTTTCCTTCATTTCAAAAATCGAACTGTTTTTACATTTAACCTAAAACATGGTGCTCAGCCAGGGATGCACATTGGAATCATCTGTGGTGTTTGTCAAAAAATAGACATACGTTGGCCTAGATAGGTCTGGGGTAGAACCCAGATCCAAGAATCCCTCTTTAATTTTAAACTAGAATTAGGGGCGATTTAATTAAAGGCTGTATACCCTTTCCCATTAATAAACATACCCTAAGATATTCTAATACAAAATTTTAAAACTTTACTAGAATGTACTTAATATGTCTTCTAACCTTGGTAATTTGATAACATCTCAGTAATACATTTATAATTAGGGGCTTCAAATCATAAGCAATGGATATTATTATCCATTATAATGTGAATTGTTATTGTTCAAAGAAAAAAGATCAGATATTCACCATTACCACTTTGCACAGTAGTAGCAAATACTTCTATCTATAGTATTTACAATATGCCAGGTACTCTACTAAATACTTTACATGTATTAACTTACTCATCCTTACAACCTAATGAAACAGGTATTTTCATTCTATAGCTTAGAAAACGGAGGCTATGCATACAAATAAGGGACTCAGGATTCAAACACAGCAGTCTGGCTCCAGACTCCTTGCTCTCCCAATATGGTCTTTTTCATGTTAATTAAAACATTTGTTACCTGTAATTAATATTAAAATTTTAAATTTTGTTTACTTGTTTTGGGGATGTTAGGACTGTTTTTTCCTTGAATTGGTCAACCACAAAGTCAAATGTCAAGTTTTGAGAAGACAAATGTAACCATAGCCACGTGGTTCAGTTTCAGAGCTTCAAGTCTTTCTTGACAGAGGGGAAACTCTACATGAACTTTTTTAAGAAAGCTTCGTAAGACCAAGCATCACATTCAGTTTTAGAGTACTGAGAGCTTAATCACCTGTATTGTAAAATACAATCGGTATCATGCTTCTCATTAAGCGTCTTCTCAACTTCAGCATCACACTACAAGACAGATCTCCCCAAGGAGTCCTACTTTTTAAGTTTAGTCCAGAGACACTATCATCGTCCTGACAACAGGACTTTTCAGAGACACATCTAGGTCTTTGACACAAAGGCTCTTGATCTCATGTTATATACCTATTTAAAAAAAATCTTTTCTACAACATGGTCACATTATTCCCTCCTTTTTCTCTTCCTACCGCAAAGCCCTCCAGGAAAATTAATGTGCAGAAAGGAAGACCCATAGGGTCAAAGAAGGTAAAAGTCTCAACACAAGAGTCTTGCCTACACAAACAACAGGTGAACTACTATTCCAACAAACACACCAAGGTAATCTCACCAAAGATCATTTTGTGTGGTCACAGAATTATACCAAATTTTCTTCCAATGCTTTTTAATCAACAGGATTCCCCTTAAGGATACCAGTATATTAAGATCAAGTTGGTTACACTGGTAACAAGAACACAATTTTATTTATGAGTTTTTCAGCCTACATAGCCCTTTTTCTACTGTAATTTGTGCCCTGTATTGAAAAAAACACTTCACCTTTCAATCCGTCCTATGTGCTCTACCCTCTGGCCATAAATGACAGGGGGAAAAAACCCATCTCCTGGGTTGGGAATGGAGATGGAGGGACAAGATGAGGAATCGTATCTCTCACCACTGTCCTTCTGAAAGTTCAATTTAACAAAAAACTTAAAATTCATGAAATAAAAATTTTTATTTTCACCCTCCACCAAAAATTTACAAACACCTCTACACACAACACAAACCCTTAAAACCGACTTGTCCTTTAGGATCCAATCTCATGTCTAATAGGAGTACCTAGGATTTATCAAAACCTTTATCGCATACTCAATATTCTTTTCTGTGGAAATGATGTATGCTTAATCATTATATCAATGCTGGCAGCTAAGACTTCACCCCCTTTTGTTAACACACCCTGGAGATTTTAAAAACACTTTATTTAATAAAAGTTAAACATACAAAAACTGAAATTAACACACATTCTAAAAATTACCATCTTCCATTAATAGGAAGACCCTTTTCTATGCATATATTTGGCTTAAACTCAACTCTGGATAATTGTGATGTTCACTTATACCAGCAAATGCTGACAACTTGATCTAGTTAACAAAAATTACAAACTCAGCTACATGAACATAATATACAGGGAAATTATGGTCAGATTAATGCACAAGAAATACAGTAAAATTATAATGATGAAACATTCAGTACTCTTGTTCATTAATTTAGGCTTGGTTTTTTTTTTTTTTTTTTTTACAAAAATAGTATCTACACTGTATACAGGGCTATACATCAGCTTTTTGTTTTCTCATATAAACATTTCACTACCATTAAGTGAAAATCAATGCAGGAAAAAAAGCAAACATACAAAAAAAAAAAAAAAACCCAAAAAAAACAAACAAACCCAAAAAACATTAGAAAAAGTAGCTGGTCCTAAACATGGTTTCTTACATAAACTAAAATTCAATGAAAAGAATGAAGAGCTGGATCAACTTTAGAAATGGCCTAACAGGCTTAGGAAACAAGTTATTGAAGGAAAAACCTCAAAACAAATTTGCCACTTACAAATTAACCTATTTTTAGGCTTAACCGGGCAACAGCTAAATTTAAGTTGAAGAAAAAAAAAAGAAGAGACGATGTATCAGATTGGTGTTTTGCCTTGATGTTCCAGTGAATTGCTAGAATATGTGGCAAGTTCAGAGCATCTGAAAATTCCCAGTTAGGACTTTACAAAAAGTATATACCATCCATTAAGTGGGGGCCTGATATTAGGAAGATCAATAATTCATCTAAGTGCTGTATTTATGCAGCATCTATCTAGAAAAGGTTGTTTTATCCAACAAACTTTGAGGAAACTGTGGTAGTAGTAATGAAAAGTTTAAATGAATAGCAGTTATCAAATGCAATTTCTTCAAGTTTCATTCTACTGAAGTCAAACAATGACGACAATGGTATCTTCCTTACTCATCTAACAAATAATTTACCTTTAGAAAAATATAAGGATAAAAAGGTAAATGTAAAGCCCTGCAGAGATGAAATCCAACAGTTTTTCTGATTATTGAGGCATCAAATGCCTAACATTGTATTTAGAGGTATCTTGATACTGTGTCATAGGTTTATCAGCAATTCCACAAGTTCCTACTCCAACTTTGCCAGTTACACTCTCAGGTGAAGCAAAAATACTCCTCTTTACCTAGGGGAAATGAAACAGAAACCGTTCTTGATTAGTTTTGTGGGAAAAAGAAATTAAAATTCTGTAATATACTTAAAAGGAAAAGTACATAAAAGGGAGCTTGAGTGCTCATAAAATCTACTAGTGATACTTAGCATAAGGCATGTTAACAAAGCAGGTAGGGTTCAACACTCCAAGTGGTATGTAAAGTAGCAAATGCTTTTTCAAATTTTAGTTTATAAAAGGAAAGAACCTAGATCTTTTGTAATTCCTGATATAAACTCATTCATAGTGTTTACATTGCAGAGACAATGGCTAAAGGAGATATTTTTCAATAAGCCAAAATGAAGATTGAAGAAGATTCTTTTTTAAGATCCATGTTTTTAAAAATCTATGAACCTCCTTTTTCATTCTAAAGTTATTTAATGACAGCGCACTTTACAAATTTACAAAGTATGATGAAAGGACTTACTAACCTGGCCTTTTTTGTTTTTAGAATAGGCTCTGTTGTTGAACTGTTGCCATTTCACCTTCTGGTCCTCTCTCTCCTGTTCAAGTTCTTTTATTCTCTGTGCTTTTTTCAAAGCTTTCTTCTTTTTATATTCACGCTGCTGGGCAATCATTTCTTTTCTGTATGGATAGAATAGCTAAATGTCAACTCCTAAAATTTAAAAGATGACTTCCTTGGAGATATTCAGTAATGCAACTACCCCCCCACCAAAACCCCCGTACCTAATACACTTGCATACTCTTCACCTCGTGAATAAAAGCACTAACATCAATGCCAATCACTCAGGACTACTAAGGAATAAATGTTATTTGAAATATACAGCATCCTTGGAAAATTTTGAACACAAATATAGTAATCTATTATCCATTTAAATCAAATATTTCAACTATGACTTTTTATTTGCCATTTACCATAGCTTTTGCCAGCTGTGTTTTAGGAATATGATGAGTTTTAACACTAAAAGCTGTCTAAATCTTTATCAATTTCTAAATAGACAGCAAGTATGATATGCTACATTTAGAGAAAAGTGTATGAAGATTTCAATGCAGATAAAACTATTCCATCTAGATTGGAAGAGTACCGCAGCACAACAGGAAATTATGGCTAACTCTTAAAAAAGAAAAAACAGGTTTTTCAAAAAACACTCTAAATAGGATCAGAGCCTAAAGTTCTCTCAGTAATTTCTGCTCAGTTAACACTGACTTTTCACCAAAAGAAAGATGAAGAAAGAGGACTTTAAAAGAGGCAATACGATCTAGATTCCTCTGTATCATATAATCACTATTAAGTTAAATGTGGTTTTTACACAAATGCTGAAGACTACGAAATGTTACATTGTTCTACAAGCTGATTTTCTTATTGGGATGCTTAAGTCGAATGTCATTTTAATAGATAATATAATTTTCCCAAATTCAAATATATTTATGTAGCAACTTAAGTTGTGAAAACTCTTAACAAATCCAAAAGATAGCAAATTGTGGCAAATATGCAGAAATTAACTAAAAATTGTTAACTATCTCTTAAATGCCTGTCAAACTGTACACATCTCCATCCTTCCTGCTACTCCCCAGGTTTATGCCACCATCATCTTACACCTGAATCCAGAGTAGTAGCTGCTTCTCTCTGCTGCCACTAATTATCTGAAAGCTCAAATCTGGTCATATCAAATCCTCTCTACTTGAACGCATCAGCGGCTTTCAAGTTCCTTATGATTTGGTCTCTACCTCTCTAACCTCCTGTCAAACCACCCACCATCAAGTCCCAAGTTTTTACCACAGGAATTTTTCTGTTACCTCTATGTTCTCATTTTGTTTTCATTTTAAAATGTAAACAATTACTGAGTGAGTTCTTACCATGTCAAGAACAGTGCTACACACTTTTACTAATGCTATCATTTAATGTCCACAACCTCATAATGTAAATACCATCGTCCCTGTCTTACGAACGAGGAGACAGAAGTTAACTAGCTTGCCCAAGGTCATACCTTCTAGTTCATTAACTGGCTAGCCCCTGTTCTTTTCAAACCTGTTTACATGTTATTTCCTCAAAGAAATTTGCCGTGATGACTAAAATGCAGTTTAGGTACATTTTCTTTGTTCCCTAAAGGTACCCTTTATATTCCCTCCGTAACTTCTGTATTTTATTATTAAACTTCTTAATTATGTGTTTTCTCCTTTAGACTGTAAACTCAGTCAGAAAAAGGCCTAAGCTGGTCTTCCTCACTGTGCAGGAACCCAGCAACTGCTTTAGTGAGAGGCACATAGTACCCTCTTAATAAGTATTTATTAAATGCCTAAATGAGAACCAAAATGTCTTCACTCTATCTAGGCATACATATACAATGTTGACCATATATTGCTAGTCTCCAAACTGGTAAATAGTGTAACTTTCTTACTCTAATCTAATCTGCACAGATTCTGCAGACTACTTCATATACTCAAATAGGGAAGATTACCCTTAAAATGCTAAAGTCAAAATCACTTACTTTGACATGGGTTTGTTGCCACTGTCCTCCTTTGCCTTCCTTCCTTCTTCTACAGGCTTGAGGTTCAACAGTGGGGTCACTTCAGCATTGCCATAGCCAGCAAAGGTGATTGCAGCAGTGCCGTTTTCTTCATCTATCTCCTCAATCTCCGCTTCATAACACCTGTAAAGATATCATGGCTGTAAGCAGGTGAGTAAAGGTCTAGTACTCAGCCTACAAGACTTATACTGCAGTTTTTCAACTATTAATGTGCCTAAAATGAACTTCTATAATCAACTGTCCCTTTGGCAAAGATAATACAGAAGAGTGGCTGAACTTAAGTCATCTGCTATCAAAAAAGGAAATCCTAATCAAAATATTGGCAGGGAAGTCTCTTACACGTCTACTAAATGTGTTTCAGTCAATCTCTTTGAGAAAAGATATTTCTTACAGTGTATATGCTTCACAGAAGTCTAAGAGAGCCAACCAATCAATTTTTAATTCAAGGAAAAAAGAATTTAGATTATTTTTTTAAAAATACCCATTCATTTCCCTCTACTTTTATGTTTATTTCCTCTAGGATCCAAGCCATGCTTCTGCCCTAAAACTTAATCTAAAGCTAAAAACTAAAAACTCAACTGTATTAATGATTACCACCCAAGAATAAAATTGGCTCTGTAAGTCAGACTGGCTATATAGAAAGATTAAAATAGAGTAGTTCAAGCTGAATAAAAACATCTTACCATTGTATTTTATTATTTCATGTTATAGTTAGAGTTTTTTCTACACTTACTGTCCATCTTCACTCCAGATTGCCATACACTTGTCTCCTACTTTCCATGAATGAGTGGGCTGAGTAGAAGCAAAACTGTCTGAACTTGCAAGAGTTTCAGAAGGCTGAGTTGACAGAAGGTCTTTGGTTAGTTCTATAACTTCCTAAAAAGGAAAAAAAAACCCATTAATATTATTTATATAGTTCACATTGCTCCCTATTTTCAACAAGCAAGTTCTTTCAGTTTTTAATAACAGCTCTTACACCATATAGCACTCATTAAGTACTTTATACATACCTACTTACAGCACACAACAATACTATGATGTGGATACTGTGATTATCCCCATGTGGAAATTGAGAAACAATATTTTATACAATGGTGCTGATACTTAAATCCAGATAGTTGCCTTTCAACTTAATTAACCTCAAATACCAATAATAGAAATAAGATAGACTTGAATTTACAGTACATTATTTTTAAGCACCTATTTTAGCTGAATAGATCTCTCTAAAGTAGAGAAATAGTCAATTGTAAGGCACTGAACTAGGTTCAAAATCACTTTTAGCTCATACCATTGTCATGTGTATTTCATGCAACTGTACTTTTTACAGGGCATTACTTGGCAGCAGTGTTAACTGCCTAGCCAATACGTCCCGTCCCCCTCAAAAGAAAAAACCCAAAAACATAAAGCAGCCTTATTAGTAATAAAAATGTTCCTGTTTATATATATTTCTACTAAAATACTGTAGGCATATATTAAAAAAAAGTAGTCTCAAAATTTACTCCATCTGAGTAAGCAAATTACTAAGTCAGATTTAAAATATCCCAATACCTTAACGTTAAGCACATTAGCACAGCTTCATTTAAAATAAAAAAATAAAATAAATGTATCATACACAGGCAGGCAATACCTTTCTGTGTGGCTTACACTTATTTTACTAACATTTTACACTTACTTTCTAATTCAGGCTTACACTTAGATTCAAAGGGTTGGTTAAAAAACTTAAGAAATAGAACAGATTGTTAGATTCTGTTACCAATATGCTATATTTTTACTCTGGTGAAGACCCATATTATGCATGTTATCTAATTATTTTAAGAACTTGCATACCTGTTCCTCCATTGTTGCATATAAAATACCTTAAACATCACATTGTGTGCTTTGAGAGAAAATTTAGCAAAGTTATACTCTGTACTGAGTTTCTTCTGGCTCAGAAGTTAAATACTACTTCTTTTAACATTTTAAAGATTTGTTTTTGTTAAATGGCAAGAAACTTAAATGTTACTTCTCCCCGAAAGATTCTAAATCTTCGTGACTATTTCAGTCTCAAAAAAAAGAAAAAAAAAAAAAAAAAGACTATTAAAGCCCTTGGAGAAAGATTAATTTTATGAATAAAAACAAATTTATGAAAGAAAAAACTAGAAAAATCAGATTTAAGTTAAAAATTCAGTACATTACTATCTTTAATGAAATCTTATTAGGTACCATATAGCCATCAAATAACTTTTAGACAATCCTTTGCAAATAAAGCAAAGAACTTCCAAATAAACAGATCATGTGCTACACAAAGTAGTAAATTATTGAAAACCAGATCTTTAATTAACCACTTTTAGGCCCAGGAATGTAATCCAGTAAGTCTGACTCAAGAGCCCATAAAATCCCTATCATTAAATAATTTCAGTTAACCAGGGATCATTTAACTACTAAAGCACAAACATGAAGTCTGCATTTGGAGGTCTCAGGTTTAGAACTCTACTTCTCTTAGTATAGAACATATTCCCACTACATTTTCATAAGGAAATACATTTTCACCAAAGAAAAGGGTCCTGAAAAGTTGTGCATGTTATAACTTCCAGAGCCCTGCAAGGAAATGACACTGGAAAAAATCCAGAGCATTTATCCCTAGTTGTCTTTTCACTTTGCCATGTTTTGCATACCCCTCCCAATAACTATGAAGACCCTTCTAAATGTTTTTTCCTTTACATGTGCATATGTATTAGAGACACTATTTTATGTATGAGGGAGTTCTTAAAGGTACATACCATTAATTACTTTTCCTCCCCCAAGTCTGAGTTCTGAAACTGCTCCTTCATTGACAGATGGGCAGCAGTTACAGTAATCGGCAATTCCAGGAAGCATCAGATGTTGTGATCTACATATCAGCAGGTCAAAGGGGGTGCACTCAAGCACTCTGCTTACTGAAGGAAGGTGTTTCGGGGATGCAGAGAGCCACTGTAATATATGAGACAAGTGACTTGACCCCTGCCTCCTTTAGAACCGGTTTATTTAGCAAAACAGCCTAATAAATTGACTATTTTTGTGACCATCATAGACTGCCTAGGGAGCTAGTCAACTAGCTAGACTGAATTTTACTAAACCCACTTCTTTTTAAGCGAAGAAATAAATGCAATTAGGACTTAAGTAGATTACTTTGCTGCCTGCTGAGTAACTTTACAACACAGTACATATAGATAAAAATGGAAGCCTTATTGGCAAAATGAAAGTCACTGAAAAAAATGCAGAAAGAGCATTTTGCCATAAATGAAAGGGCAAACAAATTCTTAACCAGAGTAAGGATACTCCACGAAAGGAACACAAAAAAATAAAGGAGGCCAAAAATCAGTCATCAGTCTAAACAGATTTTTCAGAAACATAAAATGTCGAATTAAATATCAATTGCACAATGCATATTCCAGAAAGCAAAGAAAAAGGAATTTTAAAAAATTCTATGACAAAATGGAAGCTGTAACTGTAGCCAAGGAAGATAACAATTACTAGATGGAAGCAGTTAAACAATCTTTCAGAATTTTATCTAATCCTAAATGATGCCTTCCATCTTTAAGTGGTTTTCAGTTCAAAATAGACCTATACTTAGTAACCAAAATGATTTTTTTTCCATAATAGAAGAGGAAAAGAATCCATAGTCAAGACTGGTCAGCAAAAACATTGTGTATTATTGCTATCTGAAAGTGTTAAAACAAACTTCTAAATCTGTGCCATCCAATATGGTAGCCACATATGACTATTTAATTAAATAAAGTTAAAAATTCAATTCTTCAGCCACCCTAGTTATATTTCAAATATTCGATAGCCACATGTGGCTAGTGGCTTTAATATTGCACAGTGGATACAGAACATTTCTATCACCACAGAAAGTTCTACTGCACAATGCTTTTCTAAATGGTCATAGAAAAGAGGATATTTTACAGATAAATGACCCCCAGGTCATTATTAACTGAATGCTAAGTAAGTCATTTACATGGTAACTACAATGCTCTCTCTCCCTATAGTACATCCACTATAGATCATGTCCTAATAGGACAATTCTGCCCAGACTCTAATAATTTATTCTAGAAACACCAGAAAGACCTCATAATGCTTTCGGTCTTTACTCCCAACTCCCCTCTCCACCAGTTCCACATATGCCCCTCCTCCTACTGCCCAGGAAGCAATATATACAACATTGGCCCATGATGTATTTCCTTCAAAGAAAAAAAGAACTGCTTTTAAGTTGGTTAAAAAAGAAAAAGATGGGGTATGCCATGACCTCTCCTTGAGGCAAGCAGAAAGTTGGCCTGAGAGTGGGAGAAACTGCTCCCAAAGCATCTTTTTCTTATTGACTGGCAACCTGAAATCCACTAGCCTGACTTCTGCATATTGGAGAGACCCTGGTTTTTGTTTTTAAAAATAACATACTATTGCAACTTCATGCAAGTTAATCCTAAATCCAGAATTTGAACCTGAAAATACTCAACTCATCTTAATTACGCCCAGATAAGCTCTTTCAGAATCCTGAATCTGGAACCCATTTCAAGTAACTCTCATTTGTTTGCAGCTCTAATATCCCTAAAATATTAATAATATTAATGGGCAGAGGATGATAAAGGGAGGGAATTACTTAGACAGGATGAAGATGACTCAAGTTTTGTCTTGAAATAATGAAGACAGACCATCTAATCAAAACACCTTTTATAAAACTTTCCAAAAAGTCGTACTCAGAATTTTAAGTTCATAAATTTGTTAAGATGAAAAGTCATACATATTTACAAACATTACATATGGTGTTTTTATTAATCAACCTAGTGTTCTAAGAAACAATAGATATTTATAATGGCTTTGTCTTGAAATCCCAGTCCAAGTTTTGAAAAGCAGGTTTCGTACTTACTGAACTCTCCCATGACAAACAGAATAAATTTACATCTCTTTTTCACATAGATTCAGTTTAATTTCAAGTTGTCAAAAAGTGTCAACAACATGTAAAACCTAGCATTAAGTTCAAATATTAGGTAACATTTACGCAGAAAACAAGCATCTCTTCAGATATTTTTATGTGTTTTCAATACAAGGCACTAGAGCTACCTTTGCTACAAACTCAAACACAGGCTTACTCACATATGCTCTTTCTCCCTCCTATTTTCAAATAATCTATGGAATTAATTATGGGTTTTATTTTTCTCCTTTAATTTTAGCTACCCTTTGAACTAAATTTCCTATTCCAGGTCTTTTAAAAATAAAAGTGGTTTCCATTGTAAAGTTATATGTACATCTTTCTCTATAAAGTTTGACACTGAATTCTAAAATTAACTTATACTAAAAAATTACATGAGCATACAAGATTGACGTAACAAAGAACAATACTTCAACAATTTTGATGTACACAAACTGAGGAAGCAACCCTACTCCTAGAAACCATGTCTGCTTATGTGTGTACACACATGTCCCCACAAGGGGTGCAAGGAGGAGAAACACTCTCTTCAAAGGGTGTTCCGGGTACCTAAAGATTCTAAGCAGTAAGTCATTCGTAAAACACAGAAATACTCCTTTCAAGCAATGTAACTGTACATTATACTTACTTGTAAATCTTTCTTTAATTTTAACAAATCTTCATTTTCTCCATTTCCAGACAACGCAGCTTCAACTTGCTGGAGTTGAGCTTTGTAGCTTGCCAGCTGCTTTGCTAGATCCTCTGACATCTGGGAAAAATAAAAAGGGGAAGACCATGAAAATGGAACCAAAAAAAAACAATAAAAAATAATTTCTCCTGTCTGCCTGAATTAATTAATCCTTACCAATTCCATTCCCAACTCATCATTATTTAAAGCAGCTTAATTTATTACTATTATCTTTACTTTCAGTTCAAAGCTGTGAGCCAAACCACAAACTTCAAGGCAAAAATTCTAAAGACATGTCAGACAAATTCAATACAGAAACAGAAAACTAGAGATAAGAGGGAAAAGGAAAATTTCTGATTATCTTTACACTCCTGTAGCAGGGAAAGTACTGTATTACGCTCAATTAACAGGTTGTTATACCGTCATCAAAAACAACAAAACCCCTAAACTGTTAAAGGAGTTGAGACTTCCGGAAAAAATGTTAAACACTGAAAAATACTTCCAAAACCAAATATAAGTGGCTTTGGAATTAACTACACAAATAACTCTCTCCACGTGAGATATTCAATTAGTAAGCGCGTGTTTAGAAACTCTTCTCCAGAACAAAAATGTTTAAACATTGTCAATGCATTTTCTTCCACAAAAGAAACAGCACAGATAACTCTCGCATTTAGGCGTTTTAAGGAACATGCCTTTCACCAAATCCGGCTTGTCCTTCTCCTGAAAATAAGATAACGACAGAATCCTTTTTCGCTTTAGTAACAAACAGACGGGGTTTCCGGGGACAATTCCCGTCCAACGCCAGCCTGCCTGGAGTCTGGAAAGGCTCCAATGGGGTCAGAACAAGCTAGGCTGCTCTCCCCCAGCCACCCACACCTCAAAGCCCGCCACAACTTGCTCCATTACTTCACACCTCGAAATTCAATCAGCTTCCAAGAAAACCGAAAGCACGAACGGAACGGAGGTCAGCCGAGCCGGAGCCCCACAGCCGCAGACAGGCTCTTGCACCGAAGGGCCGAGGGCGTCCTTAAGACGCCTCCCGCGTCCCAACCCCACCCGTCGGGTCCCCGGGGTTAGCCGTGTTCGCCGCCACAGTACGGAGGCCCCAACCCCGTCCGAGGCTACTCAGGGTTCAACTCTGGGTGGGAGAGGAGGCCAGCGTTCCTAACACTCTGGTAGGCGCCCGGGCCTCTCAGCGCGGCCGGCTCCACGGCCTCAGGCCTTCGCTTCAACTCAGGAGAGGCCGAGGCCCGGCGAGGCCTTGCTCTCTCCCTCATTGGGTTTATTACCTTGCGTGGGGTTGGGGGCGGGGCGGCGGGAAGGGGTTCGGGCAAACGAGCCCAGTGGTGGCGGCGGCGACAGCGGCAACAACAGCAGAAAAAATCTCCGGGGCGACAACAAGGCGACTCGGTCTGAAAAGGAAGAACTCGGTCAGCGGTGAGGGGGAGGGGAGGAAAACCGGGCACTGGAAAAGACAGAGGCGTGAAGCATCGCGAGAGGTTAAAAATCCTCGCGAGACGTCGCTCTACTCACGTGATTCATGGAGCCCTCTAGGCCGCCGGCTCTTACCCACGTTAGGGACGTGAAGTGGGCGGGGTTTAGTAAGAAGGAAATGGCGTCTCTGGGATGCGACGGGCGCCGGACGTAGGTTCGTTTTATCTCAGCTCCGGCTCGGAGTGGGAAGTAGTTGGATTATTTTTCCAAGGGTGGGAGCTGTCGGGCCTTCCCCAGGGTGCTAAGAGGTGGGAGGAATGGGGTTCAATGCAGCATTCATAATAGAGGTGGTTTTTCAAAGTGTGGTATCAACATCAGCATTGCCTTGTTTGTTTTTTTACAATAGTTTGTAAATTTTTTTAACAAAAATAATGTATTACAAATGCGGGTTCTCAACACCCACCTGAGGCCTCTGAAGCAGAAACTGGCAATGGGTTTAGCAACCTGGTTCAACAAGCCTTCCAGGTGTTACCGATGTCCGCTCACCACCGCTCTATATAATAATGCCTTAGTGGCAGCAAAAAGCTTGTTGTGGCAGAACCTAACAGAGGAGATTGATATATTTAAAACTTATTTTGTTAGAACTTACATGATTTTAATTAAGTTAATTATATGGATTAATATCGCCTGAAAGAGAACAATCTCCAAGTTATAATCTTGAATGATAAGCAGAATGGTGTGAATATTTCTGCTTAAAAAGAAATGCACATTGTGCAAACTTGTGATGATAATATACCATTTCTGGACAGATATACAAACCTATCTAGAGATTTGGAGTGGAAGCCAAATGTTTTTCATTGATTACGCTTTTTACTGTTTATCATTTTTTAAAAATAAGCATATAACTTTTTCCAATTTAAAAAAGTAAGGGCCAAGACACAAAGAGGCTGTATGACTGCCAGGAAAGAACCTTACCTTGGGGATTGGGGTCTGTTGCTGGACCCTTAATAAAGCCCTCTTCTAAAATGGGCTAACTCTCCTGGACTGTTAGAACATCTTGCTTTAGTGTCTTCTTGCCTTTTTTGGTTTTTTGAACTTAACCTTTTGTTCTATCCATACACACACGCACATAGACACACATCCCCCATGATGAGTCAGGTAACCTATAGAGATGGAAACTAAACAAGTTGTGATGATTGGGGTGGCAGTCAAGTTGCAGGAACTGCAGAGGGCAGCAGTGTGTAGCTAGAATTAAGAGGGAAGACAAACCAAAAGGGATATACTTTTCCTTATATATAGAAATCTGTTTAAAATATAATTTTTGACAGCTGCTCTTATCTAATTGTGTATTTTAAGGACTAATGCTAGGAGGATCTTACTTGAATGTAAAGTAAACTCTACAGTTGTGTAAAAATTTCTGAAGAAGTCTTCATGAACCCCCTAAACCAGAAAATAAGAAACTATTTAGTTTTAACTATTTTAAACTATTTTAGTTTTCCAATATAGATTTCTTGATAGCTTTTGTTTTCAGGGTTGCTTTTAATCGTTCCTTCTGTGCAACATAGATTATACTTGGAAAGAAAAGCTATGTTGAATATTACTAGTTATCACAAAGGGATAACAGTACCAGGCACCATTCTAAGCACTTTACATATATTCATTTATTTTTCACTATGATTCTATGTGCTTTTAAAGACAAAACTGGAGCAAGTATAAACTTTGACTAACAGTGTTACTTCAAATAGGTGTTCCAACTTACCACCTTCTTTGAAGTGTTAAAATCTACTTTCAATGTCTGATTTCCCTTAAAACATTCTCATTCAAATTTAATCATGTTTATTCTTCCAAAAGAACAGTATCTAAAACCTCTTAATTCTTTAAATCTGGTATTTATTTTATTGAAACGCAGTATGCAAAATTTAAAGAATCCAAATTGTCATATACACAGCTATTTCCTTTCACTACTAAATAAAATTAAACTATACTGCTGCCTTTGGAAATGTGCCAACACGCTGCAGAACACAAAAGTATGTAATAAAGTAATACACATTGGTAAAATGGGAGATTGTGTCCTTTAGCTTAGCTTTTATTGTATCCCTTCTTGACCAAAAGTAGGCCCAGATTTGCGCACATTAGTACTATCTCTACAAATGCCTAACGTGAGGAATTAGAGATGTCTACAGAGTCATAATAACTGTCTATGCCCTTTGCCCTTTTTAGTCATAATAGGGTGTTTTGAATGTTTGTGTGGATATTTGCTGCAGGACAAGCTACTGGCTTTTTCCTACCTATTGAGTGTTTTAGGGTTCAGTGCACTGAAAATATATCCTAGGGTGACTCTTAGGTGGCATCATCCATTTAAGTTTGACGGAAAAACAACTTAAGTGGATGCTGACCAATGCAGGTGCCCATCAGTCATAGCAACCCTGATTTGTTCACTGAAATTTGCATTGCTTTGCTAGTCTTAGGATGTGCATTTTCAGCTATTCTGTGGTTCATGTGTACCACTAAAAACAGAAAACAAAGATTCCTTTAGTTTGAAAAAGATGATAATCTAAGGCTTTACAAGGATCCAAAATGGCAGGGTCATTGAAAGTTCTTTAGAGCTACAAAAGAAAATTTGAAAACACTTTGGGAAATTTGAATATGGACAGGATATTAGATATTGAATTACGGTTAACTTCATTAGGTATGAAATTTACTTCAGTTACTTAGGAGAATGTTCTATTCAGATATTTAGGGGTGAAGTGCCATTATATCTATAACTTACCTTCAAATGGTTCTGTCAAAAATTACATAAAATGTTGCCAAATTCATTATGTGTGTATACAAATAGAGACACATATACATATATGTACTCATAAGGAGAGAGAATTAAAATGTGGCAAAATATTAACAGTCATTGTGAAGGATATAAGTGTTTGTTCATTGTACAAGTCTTTCACCTTTTTTGTATATTTCAAGATTTTCAAAAGAAAAGATGGAGTAAAGTGTTCATAGACTAGCTACAATAGTTTTGGCAGGTGTTGGTTGTGTTGTTGGGGGGAAGAGTAGGGGAAAACAGGAGATAATTGAGGAGAACTCTAGGAGCTAGCAATAGCTAAAGGTCAGAAATAATGTAAGAGATTACAAAAGCGTATGTGATTGTCAGAAACAAAAGGCCGCAAAAA
Organism: Camelus ferus; assembly: GCF_009834535.1. NCBI lineage: Eukaryota > Metazoa > Chordata > Mammalia > Artiodactyla > Camelidae > Camelus > Camelus ferus. The sequence continues at coordinate 18,192,277 of NC_045706.1, read as the reverse complement.
ACCAGATGGGTCAAGGCTTAGCAGGAAGATGTGGGCGAGGAGGCTGAATCATTCACAGGAGCTCTTTGAAGGCCAAGAAAAAAGGCCTGAGAAAGAATACTTTGACTTCCCCACATGCAGGAGAGTCCAGTGTGCCTTGCCCTCTGATGTGGTAACAGGAGCTTTTTTAACTTTTTGGTTCGATTTGGCTTTCTCATATAAGTCTCCAGCAGTAGTCTTAAGATAGTGTTTTTAATTCAGAGTTAATTGTATTCATCTGCATTACAGACCCTGAAAGAGTACCCTCCTTATCAGGGTGTTTCCCATCCCCATATTCATGTTGCCTATTTATTTATGTATCTTAGAAAAAACTTATCACAGGAAAAGCCTGGTACATTCCACATCACTTTCATTGCACAGTGGATAATAAACAATTTTTTAAAAAGGATAGTTGTACCAAACCACCACACAGTAGGGGGATATACATTCCCAGATGTAAAGAGGAAAAAGGAGACAGTTAACATGACTTTTTCCAGAGGCCAGAATGAGCCGAGTTTTGCCACATTAAGACTAGTGGTCCACTCTTGTGCAACCATCATCACCATCTGTATCCTGAACTTTTTCATCATCCCACACTGAAGCTGTGCTCACTAGACAATAACTCCCCATTCTTTCCTCCTCCTAGTCCCTGGTAACCTCTATTGTACTTTTTTCTTGTATAGATTTGACTAGTCAAGATACTTCATATAAATAGAATCATACAATATTTGTGGGTTTGTGTCTCATTTATTTAACTTGGAATGGTGTTTTCAGGGATCATCTATGTTGGAGCATGAACCAGAATTTCATCTGTTTTAGGCTGGGGGATGTTCTATTGAATGTGTATACCACATTTTGTTTATCTGTTTATCCACTGGTGGACAGTTGGGTTGTTTCCACTGCTTGGCTGCTGTGAATAGTGCTGCTGTAACCATCAGTATAAAAATATTTGTTTGAAACCCTGAAAAAAAAAAGACTAGTGGTACAATACAGATGGCATGAAAAGATGCTTAACCGCTAATTATTAAATTATTAGAGAAATGCAAATCAAAACTACAATGAGGTATCACCTCACACCAGTCAGAATGACCATCATTAAAAAGTCTACAAATAATAAATGCTGGAGGGGGTGTGGAGAAAAAGGAACCCTCTTACACTGTTGGCGGGAATGTAAATTGGTGCAGCCACTATGGAAAACAGTATGGAGGTTCCAAAAAAAAAAAAAACAAAAACAAAAAATTAAACAGAGTTACCATATGATCCAACAATCTTACTTCTGAGCATATATCCAGAGAAAACTGTAATTCAAAAAATACATGCACCCTGATGTTCATAGAAGCACTGTTTACAATAGCCAAGACACGGAAGCAATGTAAATGTCCATCAGCTGATGAATGGATGTGGTATCTACACAATGGAATACTACTTAGCCATAAAAAGAATGAAATACTACCTTTTGCAGCAACATGGATGGATCTAGAGATTATCATACCAAGTGAAGTAAGTCAGAAAGAGACAAATACCATATATCATCTATATGTAGAATCTAACATATGACACAATGAACTTATTTACAAAACAGAAACAGACTCACAGACATAGAAATCAAACTTATGGTTACCAAAAGGGAAAAGAGTCTGGGAAGGGATAAATTAGGAGTTTGGGATTAGCAGATACAAACTACTATATATAAAATAGGTAAACAATAAGTTTCTATGGTATAGCACAGGGAACTATATTCAATATCCTGTAATAAACCATAATGAAAGGAAATATGAAAAAGAATATATATATATATGTATAACTGAATCACTTTGCTGTACATCAGAAACTAATACAACTACACTTCAATTGAAAAAAAGGCTAGTGGTCCATAGTCTGATGTGATCACATTTAGCCATTTTATTGGTATAGTGTCAGCAGTTGAAAAAAAAGAACTATACAATGGAGATTTTAATGCTCAAAGAACCCATTAGGTGGCAGTGGGGACACAGGCATCTTTTGATGTCTGATTTTTTTTTTTTTTCCTCCGAGTGATGGAGCCTTAGCGAAGGAACATTGCCAAGCAGCTTTGTGGGGGAGACAGGGAAAAACAAACAGCTAAAAAAAAAAACCCATGGTTTATAGTATCCAAGTGATAAAGGCCTGCTAGTCATCTGTACTCATGCCTGTTCTTGGTTTTAATATACATGTTTTTATTTGTACTTGGCTATGATTCTTTTGCTAAAATAACTTTATATCCGAAGTCCTTTAGATCACTTTTGTGCTGTTTACAACATCTCTTGTGCAGAACATAAGCTAAAACATAAGTAGGCAGTGTGGCTCATTTTGTTCAAGACCCAGTACATTTAATATATACTTTTATAGTGACATCCTCAGCTTTATACTCACCCAACCCCAGAAGATCAGCCAATAGATGTGGGCTGCCTCTGTGAAGGAGGCTAAGAGCAATTCAGCTGAAAACTGTCAGCCACAAACACTCACTCCCTGCCTCTGGGAGAACAGTCCTGAAGAGGCAATCTGGGGAGCACACCACAGCATCCACAATAGGGAAGGCATCCTTTTCCCATGTCACCCCTATTTTTGGTAACTCTGATGCTGCCTCTCTTGCAAAAGCTACCCATTTTTAAAATTTATTTATTTATTTAACAAATAGAAAGCAAAGCTTCATTATTGTCAATTATGCACAATCAGTATTAGAGTTTGTTAAATACAGAATGAGCCTGATCTTTATTTTTTTCAGAATGAGCCTGATCTTTGCTATTCAAAGCAATTTGGTTTAGAATCCTGGTTGTCACCAACAGTGCAAAGTCATGGACAAATTATCTCTCATATTGTACCTTCATTTTTAAAAAATTCTTCAACCCCTTTTTATTTTTGTAACTTCCTAGTTTACAAACTATCTTTTTTTCAATTGAAGTACAGTCAATTACAGTGTCAGTTTCTAGTGTACAGCACAACGTCCCAGTCTTGCATATACATATTCATTTTCATATTTTTTCCATTAAAGATTATTACAAGATATTGAGAAGCTACCCATTTTAGAAACTGTGAAACAACGTCACCTTCTCATCTTGCTTTCCTTGCATTAAAAGCTAATGGAAAAATGCCTCGGCACTTCCTGCAGATGATATTGTGTTTGCTTCAAATTGATATATATATATGTAATGTATATATTTTTTATGCTGTAGGAGAGCTTGCTTATGCCTAAGCATCTCAGGTACAAAGTTTAAGCATTTCCATTGTTGAAGATGCTCCAAAAAATTTTGGCCCAATTGGTAATTATTTACTCCAGCACATCAAAAGCCAATAGGGCAAATTTTATAAAAAGAAAATCCACTAGGGTAAGTTTTTTTTAATGGAATAAATGATATTTGCTGAAAGTAACCTCTTTGCAGGCAGAAAATGCATGATCAGCTATTAATAAATAATTTTTTAATGTTTATATTTTCCATGACTTTTTGTCTTCTTTTGTATTCTGTGCTGCTGATGCTCTTATTTTTTTCCCCCAATTTCAGCTAAAGGAATCACTTTTCCCCCTTATAGCAATTTGACTAATTCTACCCCCTAGATGTCTTTTGGATATATTCTCTCTCCTCCACCCCCGTGCTGCAGACCAAGCTGTCATCATTTCTCACCCAGTCTGATGCAATAGCCTAAGAATGGGAATCCTGAGACGCATCTTCTACTGCTAGCTGCCAGATTGATCTTTTGGAAACACCAATGTAAGCATGCCCACACCCACCTGTCAAATCCTCTTGTTAGCCCACCATATAAGGCTGTTGGTGATATGGCCGCAGCCTGCTTCTTGGCCTGAGCACTGATCATGTTCTCCATGTATAAACCTACCCTGTTTTTCATGCATTACTGCTTTGCCTCTAGTGACTGTTCTGTAGTTTCCTGCCTGGACAGATATGGAGGAATATCTTTAACGACCCAGTTCTGATGGGGCTTTGGTGACTGCTCACCAGCTTTCGCAGAGCTCCTTGCTTGTTTCCCATTTCTGCTCCCTTGGCATTTTTACATCTAGTGATGAACACCCTGGACTATTGGTGTTTAGAATGGAGCTACTCCAGACATCATATCTAAGGGGCGGTGATTACATCTTGTTCTTCTTTGCATCATCAATATTTGGCAAGGTGTGCCTGGCACTAGTAGAATTCAGTCTCCTTGAGAACATGGAAGAAGCAACTTTTGATAGCTGTGAACGTTATATTTGACTTTGGAGAACAGTCTAAAGATTTCTTGCAATTAGCATTATGAAATTTCACTGACTCATGGGCACATGATATCAGTTACCTCATAAGGTTATTACTATAGTGAGATACAAAGAGTTAATGTTTTAAAGCATTTTCTTGGTGGAGAGAACTTCTGACTGAACCTAATTAATGATATATCTATTTGAAGGCAGTTAAAAGTGATTTTTTTTTTACATTTGTGTTTGTTGCTAAGGATATAATAGGAAAAACAGGACTGTAATAGCTTGATTATGAGCCCTTTAATCTATGTATCATTGTTGTTGTTGTTTTTTCAGTGTTACTGATTAGCTGCCTCATCTGATGCTTTTTTCACAGGCAGAGTGAAGCAGAACCACTTAACCTGACCATCAGTGGAAGAACAAAACTCATGTAACTGAAACAAGAGAGTGACTGCAATTTACAGATGTATGTGGTCATTTACCTTGTGGTTTATGAGAAGTATTGAACACAGAGCCCATGTTTATATACTCTCGTTTTTGCTGTGACCTGCAAAGTGCCCTGGGCTAAGTCGCTTCTCTTTTTTCTGTCCCATCTGGAAAAAAAAATGAGGATAACACATTTTCTTTATCCTCATAAGACAGACAATTTGATGTGAGTATAATAGCTATACCTAACAGTTTGTAAGCCCAGATTAAATGGTCATGGACTTTGGGGGTTGTAATTGATACTTGTCTTACTCAGTTTTTCCTTTGCATTGCTCTCAGGTCTCTAATTTATGATCAAAGGAAGACAAACCAACATGCTTGACTAACAGGTAAAACAGTACACAGGACCAGGGTTCTGTAGTTCTAGCATGGATTCTGCCTCTTAGCTGTGAGAACTTCAGTAGGGAGACGTAAACTTCAGTAGGCCTTCACGTCCTTATCTGTTTTAACTTGTATCCCTGAGATTCTGTGATTCTTAGTTTATAGGAAGTCAAGAAAGCTGACATATGATCTTCCCTGACTAATTCAGTCCATAGACAATTACACAGTCCTACCCTCATCTCTCTTTACTCTGAGTTTCTACTGAAGTATAGCAAGGCTATACAGTCTAACCAGTATTAGTCCTCTCATGGTAAGTTCTACTAAAGCAGGGTTCCATGTACGAAATCCCATCTCATCCCCTCCCTCCCTTCCCCAACCCTGGCCAACTCCCAGATCTAGGCGTTTGTTGTAGACTCATAATACTTGTTGGCTAAAGGAGGAAGTTCAGTGACTACAGCTATCTCTTAAGAGTCAACTTCTCCTTTTACTTCTTTTACTTTACAGAGAAAAGAAAGGCCATTTGGCAAGAATTTCCTTTAATAACTTCCCCCTCCAGCACACACACCCAAAATTTATTTGTGTTAATTCATCCTTGAAAAGATTGGGAAAATATGACTATAATAAAATTTGAATCATGTATACAACCAAAAGCATCCTTATAAAGTTAAAGACAAGCCACAGACCACAGGAAGATATTTGCAAAAGAAGCCATAACCAGAATTTTTAAATCCTGCGTATCATTAAGAAAACAGATAAATAACCCAATGGAAAAGTGAAAAGAATGGGGAGGAGGGGGAGAAGATACAAATAAGCAATTTACAAAGGACCCCCAAATGACCAATAAACATATGAGGAATACTCAAACTTATGAATAATCAGGGATATGTCAACAAAAACTCATCAAATGGGAGAAAATTTAAAAGTCTGGGGGAAAAAAACCCCCAGAAAGTGGTTAACACTCATGCACAATGGATGGGAGTACATGTTGTTTTATCCACACTGGAGAGCAAGTTGGCTTTATCTACTGAGGGGGCACTGACAGCAACAGTTTAAAAATTAGATCTGTAATATTTACATGGTGATAAGTCCTACGGAGAAAAATAAAGGAGAGTAAGAGGATGGGTAGTACAAAATGAGGGCATAGGTTGTATTCATTTTAGAGCAAATATTCAGGGAAGTCTCATTGAAAAATTGACTTTGGGGCTGATATTTGAAGCGGGTAAGAATTGTGAACTGTGTGGATATCTGGTAGAAGATCATTCCATGAAGAGGAAACACCATGTGCCAAGACTGAGGTGGGAGTGCTCTAGTTTGGGACATGTTGAATTTGAAAGGTCTATTATACATTCCAGAGGAAATGCCAAGAGAGCAGATGAATAGATAGATACAAATGTAGATATCACCCCTCTCTAGAATGTAAGCCACATGTGGGCAAGGCCTTGTCACTGCTGTATCCCTGGCACTAAGAAAAGAGCCTTGAATAGAGTATATGTTTGACGAATATTTGTTAAGTGAATGTTGAAGCTACTTGAATAGAAGAGAGTGAGAAGAAAACATGGATAAGGAAGGAACGCTCACTGGCACTCACAGGCTGGGTGGTAGAACAAGAGCCTGTAAAACAGCCCAAGGTCCCACAACCAAAGGAAGGAAATCCAAGAGAGAATAATGTCCAGAAGCCACAATCAGAGTTTCCATAAGAAAGATGTCAAATATTGCAAAGATCAGGTGAGGTGAGAACTACAGGGTGGCTGTCTTTGAGAGGTAGAAGAGCCTTGGTGTCTTTGTGGATGATAGTTATTTCAGTCATTTCATATGTATTATGTATATATGATATATATGTATCTCATGTGTATGAAATAAAGTAGACTTGGGGAGGAGCAGGTTTGCTGAGGTGGGAGTGAGAGAAAAGAATTTAGTTTAATTGGGCTTGGTTAAGTGTGTGGTGTCTATTAGAGATCAACATGGAGATATAAAGTGGGTACTAGAATTTATTTAACAAATATTTATTGGGCACCTGGAATTCCATGGCTGTTAATAGCAGATAGTTTATATTGGATTAACCCTTTTATACATAATAATTATAAACTTGGGGTGGTAGGGGGATTACCTAAAAGCATTAAAGAGTGACCAACCTAGAAACTAGAGAAGAGTTGACACTTAGAAGGAGGGAATGGCACAAGATGAGTTTCTTGTTTGTTTTTTTAAAATGACTTTCTGCCCAAGGGCAAGTTCCAGTCAGCTCCATGCTGGAGCAGTTAGAATGTGGATAGAAACCCACAGTTTTGGTGAATTGATCTGTGGAATTAGAAGATAGAATTTGAAGCTATCACAGCAAGTGGAAGACGGTGGTGGTGGAGGTATCCTAGAAAGAAGAGAACCTCCAAATTCTTCACATTAAGTTTTCCCAAACCTCTGGCTGATCTCTGAACAATACTAATGTGTGGCAGACTTCAGTCAGCCTAGCCGATGATGAAGAACTGAATAGAAGTTTCAACTTGCCCACCACGGAGGAGAAAAACTTCTTCTAATTAAGTTAACTCTTTAGTAAAACAAAAAATTTAAGTATTTTTCAGAGGAACGTAACAGGTAGTCTCTGTAATGTATCGTTCACAATGTACAAGCACAATCCAAAATTACTAGACAATCAAAGAAACAATAATGGAATCATATTCAAGAGAAAAGACAAATGGAGACTGATCCTAAGATGATGCAGAAGTCAGAATTAGGAGACAATTATTTTAAATTAGCTATTATAACTCTGTTCAAGAACATAAAGATATATTCATAATGAATGAACAGATGGGAAGCATGCCACCTGCCACATTCTCCTGGGGGAAGCCTGGAGTCCCTCTGGACTTGTCCTTTTCTTTCTTCTTTAACTCAATGGGGTATCAACTCCATCTATTATACCAAATCTCTTTCCCCCCTCAGAGCTGCTTAGTTCACCCCTTATCATTTAGAGCTTGGAAGCCTCCTAAGTTGTCACCTTGCTCTTTCTTCTTTCAGCTGCCAGAATCATTATTTTAGTCCCTAGTTCTTATCAGCCAAAGGAGAGAAACTTTGTACATATGCTTAGGTACAGAGATCTGAGGGTACTGAGACATATTTGGCTTTTTTTCCTACCAAGAGAATAATTCAGGCTAAGTGTTTCACCTTTTTAGGTGATCATCTCTTTGTATGGTCACTAGCACATGGGTAGACCAGCTGACTTAAACTAGGAGAGTGGTCCTTTTCAGTGAAATTGTTTTTGCATTCTCCCCAGTTATAGGCGATAGACTGCCCTTATTTGCTTTTTATATCACTTTTTGTGGAATAGTACTCATGCTCACCATTCATATTCCTTTGGTCTCTGTTTCTAACCTAGCTTTCACAGGCCCCCTTATGGGTGTATCTTGAATAGGTTTAAGCGACTCATTTGCCAAAACAAGGCCCAAATTTCTCCAAAATGTTATCTTTTGTTTGCTATCATTTTCAGCTCATCAGCATTATTGATTTTAGATCCACCAAGAAGAGAACACTATGGGATTGACACTAGAGCAATGATTCTCTCTGAACTTAGAGACTAGCACAAACTAGGAAAAATGGAACCTGCAGAAAGGTTTGGCTCTCCCAGCTCAGCGGGTGTGAGTCATCTTTAACTTCGTAGGTAGGCCTCTGCTACTGCATCACCCCGACATGAGCTGCCCTCTCGCACATTCCTGCTCTTGCTTCTGCTCCATCGTCCATCTTCCAAAGTTTGTTGGGTACAGATCTGGGAACCAGGTGAGCCAGCTCTTACCTCTGCCTTCACTGGCTTATGCCAGTCCTCTCCTCTGTGTCCTGGTATTTTCTTTCTAGGAGCTCCCAGACAATAACCATTCTCTTACAAAGTTTATAGTATAGCCCTCTGCTTGAAAAGTAGGCACACAGTTTGAGTTTTTTCATTGCGGAAGCTAATTACCACATTAATACTTGATGTAGATATCTCTTGACCTACCCAGAGTTCTCACCCTGAAGACACTCAGTAAATAACATAGGAAGGGCTCTAGAAACCTGGGAGAGGCGATATTCCTTGAGAGCATCCAGCTTAAGCTACATATGGCAAGTCTGTTGCCAACCCTCTTTCTATCTCTGAGAAATTCCTTCAGCAGGAGTGAGACCCCTTTGGAGTTCACTAAAACACAATTTAGATGCAGCAGAAGTAGCAACAACAAAGGTATACAGAAGAAGGAAAATAAGTTGTTAAGAACAGTGAGTAATAATAGCATTTTCTAAAAAATCAATATCCACATATTTCTATGTGTGAGGTGCATTCATCAGTGCGAGTGGGTGACATTTGTCCCAGCCTGGCTGAGTGAGCCAGGGCTGCGTGACTCACCTGCTGTGCCATCAGCAAACCACCAAGCCTCCTGCCTGGGAATTAACAAACTCACTAAAGGAAATCTGTCACTAACTGAATCTTTAAATGTAATCCAATTGCCAGTCAATTTACAAACTTTCTGCATATTCTTCAGGTCATTTCTAACCTCCCTCCTTTGCAGCCTGGCTGGATTGTATCGGGTTTATCTTAGTTTGCTCTGAGGGGGGAATTGAAATGCCTCCTTTTCTAAGAATATCATTGTGTATCTCTCTCTCCACAGGTTGGGTAGAGCAGAGAGGTGATCTCATAGGGTTTTTCCACCCAATGATTCTGATTTTTTAAAACACAAATATGTGAAAGCCCCAATCATTGCCTCTTAAAATCCCCTTTGTGCTCAAAGAGGAAGCTTGGTGAATAGTTTGAGCGAAGTATCAGGAATATCAGATAGCACTGATTCACTGAGTTCTGGAAACAAACCTCAGTTTCTTCAATCATTGGTTCAAGATGAGAAAACTTCCCTTTGTCACATACTAATATGACAACAAACGAGAGATCAGCCTGTCCTCTGACAAACATGACACATGAATTTGACAAGTGCTCCATCTTTTTCCACCCCGGCTCGTGCTGTGCTCTTCTGGCTACATTGCTTCCTTGGGTTCTCTGTTCAAGTCTTAAACCACCTGTGGAGGTCCCACTCTCTCCCAGTAACCTTCCCCAACTTGCTGGCTTAGAGGCAGCTTTTCCTCCCCTGAACTCCTCTGGCACATAAGTCAGAATCTTTAGTCGATTTTCAGGGTAGAGACTATGCTGAATTCTTATTCGCACATCTATAGGATGGTGGTACTTAGCCTATGCCGCTGGTGTGCAATGTTGACTGGGCATCGGAATCACCTGTGCAACTTTTGAAAACTACAGATGTCCAGATCTCACAACGGACCTTCTAAATAAAGTAGACTCACTATTTAGGTGATTCTGATTTACCCCTGGGATGAGAACTACCACTTTGCCATCATTGTGAGGCATTGCATGGACTACTATGTAGACAGGCACTTTTTAAAAACTATAGACTTTCATTATAAATTCTAATTATGACTTAGAGTGAATGCTATGGCTGCTCCCTAGCCCCACGTTTAGCCCTTAGCTCCTACTCCCTAATAGTACCTCTGTATGTTCAAAGGGCCACCCTTCCTCAACACAGTCCCCTTGCTTCAGAGGAAGCCCACCCCACCTTCAGTGTGAGGTGAGGGGCTGAATGGTCTGAGACTAAATGCATGATTCAGGAATGGGGTTTGTGACCTAATTCTGGCCACTGAGAAGCAAGAAGAATGCTAAAGACTTCTGGGAAGGGTCTTCCTCTTCTAGGAAGCGTCACCCTTTCTTTTGCTATTACCCTAGTTGTTACTGGCAGCCACTGTGTGGTCTTTCTCTCTCCCTCCTCCTCCCCCCTTTCCAGAGGGGGAGAAGAAGTTTTAGGATGAAGCTGTGAAAGTCCTGGATCCTTGATGGTGGGTCAAGCAAACCTGAGTTATGTAAATTTGGACTTCCACTTACGTGCACCAATAAATGCATGATTGTTTAAAACAGTTCTGTTACTTGTGGCTGAAATATCCTCCCAGATACACTTGTTTTTATTCCTCAGTCCCAAGTATCACCTGGCACAATGCCCCCTTTAGCAAATGCGCAATAAGCATTTGTTGACTGAATGAAGGAGTTTATGCGAGTGCCTATATATGCCAAGTACAGGAGGTGCAGTAACTAAACAAAGTTTCTGTCATCATGGATGTTATATTCTGGCGGGAATAAAACTGCATTTGTGGGTCAGGTTGGCAACTTCTCTGGAGAAATAAGCTTAATGTTTCTACTTGTGCAGGTAGATGGGTTCAACCATCTGAGAACAGGAACACTTGCACCCAAGGGCCACTGCTCAGGAATTCACCTGACCACTAGAGTGACCTTCTGAAGTTAAAGAAAAGGGAAATGACAAATGGGATCACGAAGAGTACTTTGTTCCCAAGTTTATGACTCAGACAAAAAAACATACTGCTCTTATTACCATATCTCAGACTCAGCACTTAAGACAGGTGATTGCAGAGGACCAAGTGGGGAGTAACAATCTGAAAAGGTTAGGAAAGCTTGATTTTAGTAAGTGAGTGGAATTTGAAGAAGGGAAAACCCATGACCTACTGAGTGTCCATCTATGAGTGTGTGAAAGGTAATCACCAGTGGTAGTGATCAGCTCACCGCCAGGTCTTCCCTCCTAGTGAAAGCAGGCAAAGGGAGTGTCTTCTTTTTAAAGATGGTCCAGTGCCAGCTTAAACTTGGGATTGGCCTTCCTTAGTGATATTTTAGTAGAGGACAGACTCTCATTTAAGACTGCCTTAGATGTATTCTTTGTGCATGTGTAGGATGATCTCATTCCTATTCTGGGGAAGTGAACATTGGTGAGGATGAGTGCACCCATCACTGAAAATTAAGGAAGGAATCACCTGGTAAGGGAAATGACTGATGGGAAGGCAGACTTTGGGTAGCAATAGGCCTGATGATTCAGCCAAGCTGGTCAGAAAACAAATTCAGAGGGATGTGGTAGGAGGGAAGAGTCCAGCAAAGTGAGTTGGGCAAAATCAAAAGATTAATGATGATGCAAAGGCAAAGGGAGATGAGAGCTTCAAGGAGAAGGGCTCAGGAACTTTTTTTTTCTATTTAGTTTTTTTTTTTTAATTGATTTGTAATCATTTTACAATGTTGTGTCAAATTCCAGTGTAGAGCACAATTTTTCAGTCATACATGAACATATATATATTCTTGTCACATTTTTTTCTCTGTGAAGGGCTCAGGAACTTTGATGCCTGACACGAGAGAAACAAGAGTAAAAGACATTGACCCTAAGGTTCTAAGGTCATGTCTTAGTAATTCAATTCAGCACCAGCTCATAGACAGAAGACTGACAAAGCATGACCCCTGCCAGGATAGGAGGTGTCATATTGACCTTGTGAGATAAGGTAATGGTCAGTGCTGCATAACCGTTGGGTGGGTGAGTGAGCTTACCAGCCTGTCCTGTGAGATGAAGGCAATCAGACATTTCTTCATCCTTAACCTCTAAAATTACAAGTTCTCCTGGCAAAAATTTCAGTTCCCTGAAACAAAAATACAATTGTAGTAGACATTCTTTTTCCCCCAAACAACTTGCATCTCTTGCTCTGGTGATAGTATTGCAATTTTCTTCAGAAGACCACTCCTCTGCCTTCAAACCATGTGACTCAGATGATGCCAACCTTGAATTACACTCCCAGTCTAGGAGTGGGTGAGTGACTTGGCTTGAGTAGTTAGGATATTCCATCCATCTGGACACAGTGATTGGTTCAGGGATGGGCATATGATCCAAGTTGGTCCAATGAAAGTCAGTTCTGAGATTTTTGCTGGGACTACTGGGAAAGGACCGCTTTCTTTCTCCTCAGGTTACTGAACTGTACAATGTAGAATGTAAACACAGAGCTGGCAGGAGCCACTGCATGGAGAGGAGTTGCCAGAAAGTGGAACCAATCCAGAGGAAGCAGAGCTAAGAGAGAGAGACTGAAAGACAATAACTCTGATAATACAATTTGAGTGTCTGGTACCAGCTGTCCCTGAAGACAGACCGATTCCAAGCCTTTTTTGTTACTATCACTTAAGGCATCCTGAATTGGGTTTCTGTTACTTGTAACTCGTCATCCTGAAATTGTAAATAATGGAGACTATATTATGAAAAATAACTTTGCTTTCCCAGTTTCTCAGATGACTTGATGAGATCCGGCCAGTTAACTTATATTTATATCATGCTTTCTATTGCAAATACTGTTCTGAGCTCTGAGGATACATCTATTAACAAAATAGAGTCATTGCTCTCAGGGAACTTACCTTCTAGCAGGAGGAGACAGCCATTAAACAAGTCAACAATAAATACATAAAAAGGATAAGAGTGATCAATAGGTGAGAGTGATCAATAAGATTGAATAGGATCATAAGAAGAAGAGGATGTTTTTAGTGAGGGTAGCCAGGGAAGGTCTCTCAGAGGACGTGACATTTGAGTTGAGGTCATATTGAAAAGGTCATAATGATAAGAGGCAGCTGTTCAGAGATGGGGGAAAATGCTCCCAGCAGAAAGAAGAGCAAATATAAAGGCCTTCAGACAGGAACAAGACTGGCCTGGTCAGGGACAGAAAGAAGGTGAGTGTGGCTGGAGTGTCCTGAGTGATGGGACAAGTGGAGAGAGATGAGACTCAAAAGGCAAGCTGGGGCAGACCCCTTGACCTTGGGAGTTTGGGTTTCATTCTGAATGTAATGGGCACTTGCTGGAATGTTAACAGGACCTGACTTACCTTTTAAAAACGTTATTCTCATTGTTGGGTGAAGGTTGGACTAAAGGAAGACATGAGGGAAGTAAGAAAGATCTATTAGGAAATAATGTCATGGTCCAGACAAAAGATGATGGAGGGACTGTGCACTAGGATGGAAGCAGCAGAGATGGAAATGGAGAAAGGTAATTGTATTTAGTATACATCTGGAGGCAGAGCCAATAGGGTGTACTAATGAGTTAGAAATGAGGTATGAAGAAAAAGAGATGATTCAACATGATGACTAAGTTTTAGCCTGAGCAGGTAGATGGATGATGGTGCCAATTACAAAAATGAGAAATTCAAGCTGGGGCGCAGATTTGCATTAGGAAAGGATCCATATTTTTGTCTCAGCTGTGTGAGACATCCAAGTGGAGATGTCAGGTGAGCAGTTGCTTAGCCACGTCTGGAGTTCAAGGGAGATGTTTAGACTAGAGATACTTATTTGTAAGTCATAGACAGACAGATGGATTGGATGAGTTCACCCAGCTAAAGAAGAGAGGTGGTCAAAAAACAGAGCCCTAGGCTCTGCACCATTCAGAGGAGAAGATACAGGGCAAAGGAGAATGAAGAAAGGCCAGCGAAGTAAGAAGAAAACCAGACAAACAAGAGAGTTGTTATCTAGATTGAATGCTGCTCAGAAGTTGAGTAAGATGAGGACAGAGAGCCAACTGTTGGCTTTGGCAAGATGACCCTGATGAGGGACCTTTCAGTGGAGGGATAAGGACAAAAGCAATGAGAAGAGAGCCAGAGGAAAACACCCAGGTGGTGATATAAGGCTTGCTGGTCTGGACATGTGGAACGTTATTGACCAGCCCTTATAAGGGATATGCTGTCTTCTTCTTCTTCCTCTTTTTTTTTTTTTTTTGAGTCTAATATTTTTACAGTTTATTTTTTGTTTAAGTTTACATTCAATGAAACACACATATGTTAAGTGATGAGTTTCTCTTGTTAAGGTAAAATTCACATAACATAAAGTTAACCATTTTAGAGTGAACAGTTCAACAGCATTTAATACATCACAATATTGTGCAACCATCATCTCTATCCAATTCCTTAACATTGTCTTCACTCCCAAGGGGGATCCCATATGCCTTAATGGATATAGGGGTTTCCTTTTGGAATATGCTTTCTTAATAAACCATTTAATGCACTCCAAGAAAAGAGAAGATTTGTTTTTTAGCTCCAAATAGCTAAGCTCCACAGTAAAATAGCTCTTTATTGGAAGAACCTGGGCCAAGCCAAAGTGCTCTATTGTGTAAGAAGTCAGGATCATGGTTACCTTTGAGAAGGAGAGAGTCTGTGGTAAATGGAAGGAGAGCACCGGGCGGCGGGGGGGTGGTGGGGGGAGTGTTCCTGGGGTCCTAGAGGTGGTCTGTTTCTTGACCTGGGTGGTGGTTGCATGGATGTGTTCACTTATCAACAGTTATTCAAGCTGTACATCTAAGACATGTACACTTTTCTGTACGTATGCTTTAATTTAATTTTTAAAAACAGGTAAGGAATCAGGAGACCTGGGCTTCAGTTCCAGCCTGGAAGTGACTAGCTGTGTGATCTTAGGCAAGCCACTCACCGTCTCTGGACCTCAGGTTCCCTCACCTGTAAATGGAAAGGATTGAGCCAGATGCCCTCCGGTGCCTCTTCTACCCAACATGTGGTTTCCTCATTTGAAGTTGGGCACCTGTGCTGCTGACATCACCCTGAAGCCCTCACTGACCTTGGCAGAGGGGAGCCAGGCCTTTATTGTGACCTTCCTTTCAGAAACTAACAGTTGCAGCTGACGTCTCTGTGGTACCACTTGTCACCGGCAAGGCAGCTGTGAAGTTAATGATAGTGCAAATAAAAAGCTGCTAGTAATTAGGCGGCTGGATGTTCAAGCATTATTGTTATTTTAAAAAATCAATTAGCTGAATAAGAAAATGCCATTGAGACAAACGTTTATTTTTCTCCCTAGCCTGATTCAAGCTGAGTAGGAGGATAATGTGGTTAATTCCAGAAGGGGAAAATATGTTTCTGATATATTGGAACTTAATACATATTTTTAAAACTGCACAGGGGAAGATAGGGGCTTTTAATTTTTTTTTCTTAAGTTCTGTAAGGGAAGAAGCCGCTTCCCAATAGTTACCTGTGATTTGTACCTGCTGCAGCCTTATTAGCAAGCCACCGGCTCCAACTATGACCACACCCCCATTTCCCCCTTTTAGAAAGCCTTTAGTAACTAAAAATGCTTCCAGGATACTTGAAGTTATCGATCAGTATTCCTATGTCTGGGATTAGACCTGGATAATCTATGAAACAAATTAAATGAAACGACAAAAAATTTTTTCCTATACTTCTGTTCATTGTTCAAATAACCACATTTAGCCAAGCAAGTAATAACATATGGCTATGTTTGTTTAGAGCTTTCTTCTGAAGACTGCCTGGGTCTGTGTCTTACGTTAACCAGGTAACTCTGGGCCAATTATTGAAATGTCCTGAATTTCCTGTATCTGTGAAAGGAGATACTGTTAGTACCCACCTCAGGGTGTGTGTGTGTACGCATGTGTGTATGCAGACACACAGACACGAATTAGTTCACATAACCTATGGAAAATGCTCTGCTCAGTGCCTGACATGTAACAGGCACTCAGTAAATATTAGCTATTTTTACTCTGGGGGAAAAAATGGTTCTTATGCCTGTGGTGAAGGAGCAGGGCAGGCTCAGGCAGCAGAAAGTAGATCTGACTGTTTTCCTTTTGTGTGGCCTTGGGGACTCCTGTGCCAAGGGCTCTTGACAACTGTGGCTCTCACAAGACCCCAGCAGGGCTTTGAGACTTCTCTGGGCTAGTCGGTTTTCAGTCCTGCTTGTTGTGTTTTAGAACCACAAATAGCCCTGGAGAGAGGGAGTCAGAAGTTCTGACTCTTCCACCTAATGGATGGTGACCACACCCCCTGCCACCACAGCTGGTGACACAGGCCTTTCACATAATGGAAGGCATTTGGGTATCTATTTTTCTCTCACCACATAGAGCATTACTCACCTCACTCCTCTGTGTCACAAGGAAGGAGGAAGAGGGGTGCACACGATCAACTGTCAAGGATGAGTCAAGCTTCAATAGAGCATCTTTGCTCAGAAGGCAGCGACTTGCTGTTTCTTATGCATTCCTGAGATTCAAATTGCAAAGCAAGTCCCAAACTCACCTTCCTTTCTTCTTCTTCTTCTTTTTTTTTTTTTTTTTTCTGGGGAAAGGCGGCCCCTGGAACCGCATTTTGGTTGTATTCTTTCTGGGCTAGAGATTGAAGGAAAGAGATACTCTCAGAGCTGGCTCCTTTAGAGCCTCTGTGAATCTGGATCATGAACGCAGGCTGGTTCTTCACTGCCTCAGCTCTCACCTCCTCCTAACACATCAACCTCCACCTGAGCTCCTCTGCCCTTCCCTTTCCTTCTAGGAGTGGCCACCATCCCACTGGTTTCTCAGCTGGCTCTAGGTTAGCGATAAGTGTGGAGAACAACTTCTTCCCTGGGTGGTGCATTGTGGGGCCTTCTCCCCAGGTGCACCACCTCATCACTGCTACGTTCTTTTCAGTGAAGAGGCTGGTCAGTTCCTACATGGGTGGAAGTGCTCCTGCCCATGGCTCTGATGTCCCTAGAAAGCTCTCTTCTCAGGATGACATGAAGCCTTTCCCCAGGAAGTGTCAAGAGAGAGGAATACTTAAGGGAAGGAAGAGATGCAATCAGTTTTATGATCATTTGGTGTTTAAGCTAAAGGATTTTTCTTATCACACGTTGTATTTGCATATATTGTCTTATTTCCGTGGTACAAAGCAATGGAAAGATCAGAAGGAAAGTAAAAGATAGGGTCAAGTTCAGGGTGCAGAGCAGGAAAGGGAACATATGCCATTGTTGAATTAACCAGCCTTCTGTCTGGCATATTTTGAACATCTCCAAAGGCCACAGGAAATGGCATTGCCGAAAACACTGATTTTAACTGAATTGGTGTGTTTGAGGCCCACGGCTCCCAAACTTGGCTGAGATTAGAGTCACGGGGGGCTTGCTGATGATACAAGCTCTGGGCCCTATGTCAGGGAATTCCGAGTCCCTCATCTTAGGCAGGAATCTTTAGAAGTTTCCCCAGGTGATTGTGATGCTGGGTCAGGTTTGGGAGCTACTAAGTTTTGGACCACATTTTCAGGACAGATAGTCACACATCATCTACCATCAATAAGGCAGTTCAGGTTTCTTTCTCAATCTTTTGTTATAAAGTGTAACACACATTCAGAAAAACACACAAAACAAATGTGGTTCAAGCAAATGCCCACGTCCACCTCCTTGTTGAGAAAAAGACATTGCCAACAGATGCATTTTTCACCAAATCTGGAAAATTTTTCTATTTATAAACCATTGGAGCTATTCCATTTCTCTAGTACCTGAATTGTTATTAGCCTTGGGGTTTAGGTGTATCTCTGATACCCTCAGGCCTTTCTCTGATTTCTCTGAGTTCGCTGACTTTTCACCCTTCATTATCTTGCACTTGGATCCTGTAATTATCCAGGAATGAGAATCTCACTTCAAACCTTGACTCCCCTGCTTGCCTGCAGTGTGATCTTAGGCAAGTTATTTTACATCTCTGGCCGTTAGAATCCTCATCTATAAAACAAGAAGAATAACAGTATCTACCCTGTAGGATTTTGTGAGCATTAAATTTACTGAGCAAACTCAATATGACCTAACAATCTACAATTTTCCTTTCAGAACCCATTTCACTTCGCTCCTCTCCAAAACATCTCTTCCCAGAAGTTATTCCCTCTCTCCCCTGCATCTGGACTCTGTGCCAGAGGCCTGTGTCATTTCCCTCCGTATAGAGACATGCTCTCTAATCTCTTGCCTTAAAAGGAAATAAACAAACAAAAAGCCCTCCTTGACCCTGTATCTCTCTCCTGCCATCACCTTATTTTTCCTCCTTCCCTTCATGGCAGAATTTTTGCAGTTACCGTCTCCGTTTATTCAGTCTATGTGGTCTTCTTCACACTCGAACTTGGGCTTCTGTCATCCCTAAGGCACTGAGACCACGCCCTGTGACAATGACCTTGCCCCAGTCCCGTGATTACTGCTCCATTCTGAACTGAGGTGGCCTGTCAGCAGCCTCTGACAAAGTGGACCCTGCTGAGAGTTGGAGGGAGAGCCTTCCACGCAGAGGAGACTGCAAGCGCAAAGGCCCCGAGCTAGGGACAAGCTGAGTGGGTGCAAGAAACAGAAAAAAAGGCTGGTGTGGTTGGAGCTGAGAAGGCAGAGGTCTGCAGGGGTCAAATCACGTGTCAGCTAGAAGGAAGCCTCAGCACCCGGCCTGGCATAGAGCAGGTGCTTTATTGCTGTTATCAGGAGCTCAGTAGCGTCAAGTGCGAGACAGGTGGCAAGGGAGCGGGGCAGGGAAATGAAGGGAAAATCCCAGGTCTTGAAGAGCTTTCCGCCTAATTGAGGGTCCAGATTACATCTGTTACATGGGTAACAGGTCAAGAGAGCCTGTGAGCTGATCTCTTGACTGGTCAATCTGTTGTCGTTACCCTCTCTCCAACCCCCACCCCCCACATACTTTCTTGGTGAATTGTGTCCCATCGAATTATTCTCTCCGGATAATTAAGGTTTAGTTTCTCACTTGAAAGGGAAGCAAAAGTGGGCTGTGAGCCCCAGTGAAGAAAGAGACGACTAAGAAGATACCAGCCACGAGAGACCAGCCCTGGTGTCCTCGCTGCTTTTGCAGGCTACTCAGAGTAATCCCCTCCAAATGATTACTAGCTGGTCGCCGCTGTTTCATTTGTGCCAAGCTGCAAATCACACAAAATAAACCAGACTGTGGAAGCAGCCCTTTAGATTCCTGATGCAACACATGTGACCTTAAGGCCGGTGTGTTTTTATCTTCCTGGCATCCTTGCCACACACAACCCTACCACAGGCACATCTTCAGGCACTTACACACTCACATACATACACACTTACACACACAACCTACACATATATACCCTCAACACACATTTAATACACACTCAACATATACAACATACAGACACAACATACATACCCAATATCCACTCAACAGACACACGCATACCCAACAGTTACACACAGGCAATACACACACTCAGCACCCACACATTCAAACACTCACGTAAACATTCATGTGCAATCCGAATGTTCATGATTCTAGCGGACTATAGACAGTTCCCATCTCTATACCTTTATTGCCCAGCAACCGAAAGTGGGACAGTGTGGAAAATTGCAGTGACTCAGGAAACACTCATCACTTTCAATTATAATTTTACGCCACTTATCTGCCAGATCAGAGTTCGGTAGAAAGGAGATCAAGAAAAATGAGCAGCTGATTCTTGCGCATGAAGATGCAACCGACAGAGCACCCTCTCTTTTTCTCTCTCTGTCTCTATCTCTGATCATGGAAAAGTTAGCCCAGAAGGGTGACCTATTTAGAAATTAGCCCAACAAAAATACTTAACAGGTACTATGGCGTTTAAAGGGGATGTGTTTGAAACAGGCCACCCTGAGTTTACTCCCACAAAGCTTGGAGGTTTAGAGAATACTCCAGACACTGTGTAGGCAAATGGATGCTGGTTGATGTGAAACCAAAACGTTACTGAAGACTCCTGTGAACAAGTGGAAATGATGATCTCTCCTTATCTAAAATTAATATGCTTTCATTTCCAAACTCTGACGCCAGCAGAGTTCTTCCTCAAAATGATAAGCCCATAGAGCATTCTGAGGAATGGCGTGTAAATGAGTAAGATCACTGTGTTCCCTGTTTTTGATTCTGGTAGACCACTCATATGGCAAGAAATATGCTAGGGAAGAATGTATTCCGTTCTTAATCCGGTTGTTTTCAGACTTTTCTGCCTGAGGACATTTTGTCATTACACTAGTTTTCTAGTGTTCCTCTTTTAAATGTCTGAAAGCCTGATTTTTTTTTTTCTGTCATGCTCCATTTTTGGTAGTCCAGGACAGTGTGGTATCTTTATCCTCTGGACTTTAGATTCTAAAGCATCTGTCGAGTGTCTCAGTGTGTCTGGCTCAATACAGGTGCTTCACTGAAGAAAATCTGATAGAGTATTATTAGCCAAAGTTACAGCAAAGGATTCAGCAAGATTTCCCTGACAGTTGTCTTCTTACTTTTAATGGTTTTTAAAATTTTAATTTAAACCAATCTTATTTTATCTTAGAGCATATCTGTCTGCCACTGATGGAAATGAAAAAAAAAAAAAAAACAAAACAAAAACTGGTTCCTCACCCACAGGTAGTTTGAGAGGCAATAAAATAAACAACATGAAAACCAAGACATTCAGTTCATGAAAAGACACGTGGAAAAACAAGCCAAAGAATGGAGGGAAAAAAAATATTTGCAGCACATAAATTGTTAAGGGAGTTATGAGAGTCAATTCAAATAAAAATGGTCCAAAAACATGAACAGATATTTACATGAGAAATCCTAATGCCCAGTAAGCATGTGAGGAGTGATCAACCTCACTATCACCAGGGAAAAGAATGTAAAAGCCACAAAGGAAGCCGCAGGGCCATCAGATCAACAGAAAACAAGTCTCGGAATTGCAGATGCTGGGAGCGCTGAGCAGCAGGAACTCTCTGGTGGGAGAGCAAACCAGCCAAGGCCTTTGGAACACTCCTTAGCAACATTCGCTAAAGCTGAGCATGAAAAGCCAGATTCGTGAGCAGCAAGCAGTTCCACTCCAAGTCCCAGTCCTAGGCTCCAACCCCAACACATGCACAGACCTGATGACAACAGCAGCATGATTGGCAGTGGTTGCAAGGTGGGAACAAGAGAAACGAGCACCCAGAGTGGACCCGATAAACAGCTGCTGTGCTGTTCACACCGTGGAGGAGGAAGCCGCGGTGAGCCCGTCAGGCCACAGCTTCAGACAAGGACGTCAACAAAGCTCACAGCACACACCCTCTGTTGGGACAGGTCAGGACATTGGTGCGGGGCATTTCAGGACATTTCAGGGTCAGACTCTGGTATGAATCCAGTAACGTCCTCAGCTGGAGTCACCCCTGTCTGCAGAGCCCCTGCCGAGGGGTGAGAGAGGGTCCCTGAAAGGGTGGTGGGTGCGAGGGGTCCACCGTGGCAGCTGTTGGGTCACTCTCGACAAGAGCACTTGGCCCGCTGGCTCTTGAACCACAGGAGCTCATTCAGACTGCGTCGTTCAGTCCTCCTGCTCCTGGTAGGCTGAGCGCCTGCCCTTCTCGGAGTGTTTCCCTGGCTCCTGCTGCTGTTCCCTGCGGTGGACCCTGCATTCCTGGTGCCACCTCCTCGGGGGCTTGGTGATGGTGTGGGGCCCTTCTTAGGTTCTTACATCCTTCATTCCTCTATTCCCTCCCCTTGAACTTAGCACATTTTAAAATGGTTTTTCTCACATGCTATTTCAAGCCATATACTCATCCAAAATAAGGTCCCCCAGAAGCATTAGAGAATGAAGCAGTCAGGACCCCTAACCTCTGCAGACGAGCCCAGATTGATGACTGGGAGAAGACACACAAGGAAATATTAAGACAGTGAATGAGTGCACAGAGTACTGAGGGCCTACCTTTTTCTCCGGAAAGTAACCAGCCTCCTCTTTTCCTTCCCAGCTGCAGGCCCTTAACCATGTCTTTCAACCCCATTCCAAAACGTCCCAAAGATTTCATTTAAATTTTGCCTAATTGCTCCAATAGCTCTTGTGGTTTTTTCCTACTAAGGAACCCTCAACACTGACTCTAAATCTACTTCCCACCCCCAGTTAGCATGCAGGAAGGACAAGCCCCAGCCCTAGCTTTTGGAAGCAGCCAAGTCACAGATCAGCTCAGAATCCTGTGGTGGCTCCACATTGAGATGGGTGTGTGTCTATAGTTTTTAATTGTTGTATTGCTTTTTAAAAAAAAAAATAGGTAAAAGCCTATTATACACTGTACCAAATTCAAAGGGTAAAAATGGGACACAGTGAAAAGAGTCTCTCATCTCATTCCTGTCTCCAACCTCCCCAGCCCCTTCTCCAGAGGCAACATCACAAGTTTCTACCAAAGATTACATGTATCTATAGCCTTGCTCCTTTTAAAAACCTCAAATAATAACATACTACATACAATGCTTGCTTTTTTACTTGAGAGTTCTTGGCAACTGGCCATTTTAGCTCTGCCTTGTTAAAGGCATCGTACTGCTCCACTGTGTAGAGCTTCCAGGCGCTGGACACTTGGCGTCATGAGGCTTCAGTGAACAAGAACCTCTCTGTTTCATCTGACCTTTTCCAGATTAAGTTTCCTTGGGTAGTTATTCAAATGTTTAACTTTTCCTTTCAAGAAAAGAGGATGTGGGAAGGGAGGAGACTTCTGCAGTCCTGCTGGGAAAATGGGGCTCTCCTGCCTACTACCACATCCCCTCGGGGGAGCTGCTTGTCACGTGGAGGGGCTGGGGGAAAACTCCCAGAAGAATGGTCTGGATGCAGTCCAGTAACACATTGGTCAAGGTACTTTAAGAAGTTGAAAACATTAAAAGAAAATAAAATTATAAATAAACAAAAATTTAAAGAAATTGAAAACATTGTACAGATATAATAGGTGTGGCCACAAAGTAATGGGCAGATTCTACTGGAATTATATACTGGAATCAGCCACATTGCTTTATGCTTGGGTAAATGACACTAGGGAAATTGAAAACACCTAATTCAGACGGACTCAGGGAAAAACTGGAAGTGTATTGTCTCGTGTACAAGACCATAGCATAGGGCTGGCTTTAGGCGCCGCTAGATTTGAAAGCTCAAATGATGTCATGGGACTCAGTTTCTCTATCTTAGCCCCACCTCCCGATGTATTGGCTCCATTATCAGAAGTCTCTCCCTTGTGGCGACAAGATGGCCATAGCAGCCCAAGCCTCAGGTTCCCTTTGGCTTTCCTACAACAGGAAAGGGAAAGAATCCTCTTTCCTAGTAGCCAAAATTGAGTCTCCTTGACCCTTATTGGCCAGTCTTTAGTCAAGTGGCTGTCCCTGAACCAACCAGAGAATATCATTCTCTGGTTGTCCCAGCCCAGATGTCATGCCTTTTCAGGAACTCAAGGCAACGTCAAGTCCACTGGAATCCCAGGGATCAAGAGGATGAGTAGATATCTGAACACAAACCCTCTGCTATTCTGGCATTAAGTGAAGTGGACACTGGGCCATCAAGAAGCCACACGTGCTCACCACACTTGGGGATTTGCTGTTCATGAGCCTGTCATTTCAAACTTCTTGCTCAGACAGCTGAGTTCCTCTCAAGGAATATTTCTACGTTCTGTTTTAGGAGGTGGTAAAACAAGCAATTAGACACATGCATGTGTCAAAAGGAGTGTTTATGTATTGAAATGGCCTTTAAAAATGTTTCTTCCTTCATGATACGGAAGACTCTTCCCCCGTCAAGCAAAGAAGTTTGCCCTATAAAGAGCTATTAAAATGAATTTAGTTCTTAACCAGAGCCGTGTGGAGAGCAAACGTGTAGGGGTTGAGCATCTTTCCTCTGCACAACTGACAAGAGACTGGGTGCAGAAAACCCCGCAGTACGTGGAAGGACATTTAAATCAGAGCAAAGAGGGAAAAAGCAATCTTTGTGTTTTGATCAAATATGATTGCATTTGAGAAATGCCTTTACTGTCACAAAGAGAAAGTGGAGGAGGTCCCCAAATAAGCTCCCCTACCTTCAAGCTTCAAAAGAGCCAATAATGAGATGCAAATGACCCAAAGCCGTGCTAGGTAGTTAACGCTGAGATAACCAATGAGTGGGTCAATTTTCTAACCTTACTTTCTCAGTTTCTGCATCTGTTTTTACTCCTTTCTGCATCTTCCTTCTGTTTATTTTCCCAAATCCACCCCACCCTCACATCTTCATGTCATGGGAGCTTCCCAGTCTCAGCACAGCAGGGCTTGCAACCCGTGGACATGCCCTCCTGCGCAAAGGATGTCTCAGGGCCCTTTTCCCATCTCATCATTCATGCAAGTCAGCAGTTACCACCTCATTCCGCATTTAGGGAGAGTGGAGTGAGCCCCAGTAGGCAAGCTGAAGGGGGCTCCAAGGGGCGTGGGTAGAGAGCAGACAACCTGACAGCCACAGGGACGAAGCAGGACCAGATGGGCTCTCTTGGCTCTTTTCTGGCTCTACGGTCAAGAGGTTCCCGGCTCCTTCTTCCACATTCATTGTTTTCAGGCAACTTGTTCCTCTGTAATCAAGTATCCAAAACTGTTGACCCTCAGATTTTGTTTTGTTTGGCAAATAACAGGTTTTAACACTTTAAATTTAAATGCCTTTGAGTAGTGTATGTATATATATATATATATCTCCTGTAGTTTTCCATGGCCCCCACCTCTCCCTATGCCTTTCCCAGTCCTGCTCCACTTATACCTTATCTGAGTCTGACCTTCGGCTGGCAGGTGACATATTAACCTTTCATTTTCATCACCTTAATTCTCTCCCTTCTTTCTCTGAAGTAAACAGCCTCAGGAAATGCCCCTCAATCTTGAGTGTATACCCTCTCCCACGCCTCCACAACTTCACTGGGCCATTCTGGGCTCCCCTCTCTGTGTCTGCCTTTTATGGCCTTGAACAAGCTATCCCCTTCAGATCTGCACACATTCTGGCCCCTCTTCCCGCCTTGCCCTCTGCCTCTTCCTAATTGTTTCACGCTCAGCCTCCAGAGCTCCACCCAAAAGTCACGTCCCCAGGAGAGCCCTTCCTGGCTTCCCCAGACGAGGCTGGATCCCATTTACATGCTCAGAACACCCTACACTTCTGCTTCATTGCACTTTATGAGCAGGACTTCCTGAAGGCACCTGGGCGAGCAGGTGGCTTTCGTACCATCATTCTTTCCTTCACCACTCCGACCCACATGCCCACCGTGTGTAGGCGGAAGAGGGTTTCCCAGCTTCTGTGGGCCCTTTAACTTGTCCCCAGCGAGTCTCCTTTTGTGCTCCTTCTGGTAAGCTTTCCTCACCTTCCCCACTCTGTTTAAACTCCACTTTGTTCCCTCTTGAGACGAAAGCCATTTGGTGAGACCGTCCTTGGTTTCTCTATTTCCCATCTCAACTCTGGCCCTTGGCAGCATTTATATTTAGTTGTGTAGGAAGAGCCATCTTCCCAGGACAAGTTTTTCTAAACGTTTGTGGCTTTTCCCGAATTGTTTTTGTTTGAGGTTTAAATGGATCCGTTGATTTTTCTGACCCATTCAGGAGCTTTGCTATTTTTAAATAAAATAGGGATGTGTCAAGTAACAGCAAGCTGAAACCAGCTCCACTGGTGACAGTCACCTTCAAGAAGGACAGACCACCTCCTGGGGGCCTGGTGAAATAGTGGAGGGGCCATGGGTGCTGAGCCTGCTCTGACCTCAGCTCCTGGCAGGAGCCCCTGCACATCACTGGTCCTCTCTGCACTATGAGGGGTTGGCCAGGGGATGGCTCTCAAGCCCTCCTCTAACCCTGATGACTCACCTGGGTCCCTGAGCTCAGGGTTGGTGGATGTCACTCTTTCCTCCTGCCTGAAAGCCCAGGAAAGCCCTACAGCATGGGGTCACCAAGCGGGAGCCTCGGTGGGCTTGCCTGTGTCCCAAGATAATCATTTTGCCCATCTGGGGAAGGGGAACATTGTGAGGTCTGATGTACAGGATGGAAGGAGATGAGGAAAGTGTCTCTTTCTGTGTTCTGTGAAGGCTTTAAGTGAGCCCACCTCTCACTTCCACCCACGGGGCCTGTGACTCAGAAGTGGGCCTCGTAGTTAGTGTTAGGGATTTTATGTTTGTGTCCCCCAACCGCCAGTGTTCATATATTGAAATCTTAACCCCCAAAGTGATGGTTTCTAGGAGGTGGGCTTTGTGGAAGTAATTAGGTCGTAAAAGTAGATCTCTCATGAATGGGATTAGTGCCCTTATAAAAGAGACCCCGGAGAGCTAACTCATTCTCTTTCTGTTAAAATGGGGAGTCGGCAATTTGCAACCTAGAAGAGGGTCCTCACCAGAATCTGACCGTGCCGGCACCCTGATCTGGAGCTGTTGGCCTCCAGAATTGTGAGAAATGTATGTGTTGTTTAAGCCACCCAGTCTACAGTAATTTGTTACAGCAAACTTAACTAAGACAGCTGGGTTGGAAGAGGGGTTCTCTGAATACACAGGACCTCCCCATAGTCCCTTCAGGGTTCCCAAGGTGCTTTTTCCTCCTCCAGCTCTGGAATGTGCTGATGTGGTCAGGCAGGGAACAGGAGGAGGCTGCCTCTTCCTCTGCACCCCTGTTCCAGAGAGGCGTATTAATCGTCAAAAGGGACACAGACCTGGTCAATTATTAGGACACATGGCCTGGACAATTAATAATGAAACATCAAGTTAATGCCTCCTAGGATCAGAGCAACTAGGATACATTAACCCCAGGGCCACAAGAAGCAATGGCAACCACTCAAAAAAAGCTTGGAGCTTGCTGAGGGTTCAGCGTTGGCTATCAGAAAGTGACGGTGGTTGGAGGAGGGCATGGGACAGGGGCTCAGGACTCTACATGCCGGGTAGCGTTAGCCCTGCCACCAAGTCATGCTGCCATGCCTTGCTTGTGAAACGGGATGAGAGTTACAGCTTCAAGCATGGCTGGCCTTCTGGCCCCAGGCTTAACCCATCCAGACCCTTCCGCTCTTCCTAAATGCCTTTCACTGGCTTTTCCCTGCTCAGAGAATGTTATGAGTCTCTGATTTTCTAAAGCAAAACAAATATGACCTCCCCTGCCAGACCAGTGCTCCAGGCTGTCCTGGTCTTCCGTGATGGAGTCCCCCACCCTTTTTCCGCTTCTGCCCTCTGTAAGACATCTGCAGGCAGTGGGTCACAAGCCTCCATGCCCACCCACTCCTTTATCTCTAGTCCTTGCTCCTTTTTCAAGGCCCATTTCTGGGTCATCTTCCTTCTCGAAGCCTCCCCTATCCACCTGGGCCCTGAAAGGTCTCTTCTCTCTGTGAACTTTGCTACAGGAACGAAGTGCTGCATCCCAGCTCTGACCCACCTGACTGTAAGCTGTATGAGGGCAAAGGCTGTTCCTATCTTGTTTGCCAAGGTGTAATTTCTATCATCTAGGACAGTAGCTGGCACACAACAGGTGCTCGATAAACATTTGCTGACTTAGTGAATTCCACTTTGTATTGTTTGCTTTGTTTCATGGATGCAATTTGGTTGCCCTAAGTAAACTGTAGTTTCTTCAAAACTTAACCCTGGCTCCGTAACAGACTCGGTAAAATTCTTATCCCTTGATGAAGGTGGCCATCAGAGTCCAGAAAGAGTAGTTTACTATGTAGGTTTGGGTAAGGTTGAATGTCTTTGCTGATGCTTTTTCTGGAATGCAGGTTGAAATGTGAATCAAGAGACTTAAAAACTATCCCCATCCCTGGACTTGAGAACAGTACGTTTATCAATTCGTCCTAAGGAAACTGACTGAGATGTCATCATACTAATAAAACAAGAGTGGCTGTGACTTACTAAGCAGTTATATATGCCAAACAGTCAGCTGCTGGCCAGTTACATCTCTTCTTTCATCTGATCCTATGAGTCACCTGATAAGATAAGTATTATGATCCTCATTTTACAAATGAGAAAACCAAGGTTCAGAAAATTTTATGAAACTTGACGATGGTCACATCCCTGGCAAATGGAAGAGCCAGAATTTGACCCAGGAATATCTGACTCCCAAGTCCATGCATTGCATCCATATCATAATAGTGGAAAATCATGAGCAATCTAAATGTCTAACAAGAGGAAACAAATTTAGTTAATAATGGTATATCTATGATATGAAATCTTAATAGCCATCAAAAACAGTTCTTCGAAGACTGCTCAGTGACATAGGAAGTACTTTAGATAAAAAGTTAAGTGAAAACATGATACTGTGGTGGGCTGAATGGTGACCCCTAAAAGATGCTCTAAATCCTTGGGGCCTGTGAGTGTGCCCTTACTGGGGAAAAGGACGTTTGCAGGTGTAATTAAGTTAAGGATTTTAAGATCATCCTGGATTACCCAGGCAGGTCCTAAACCAAATGACAAGTATCTTATAAAAGACAGAAGAGGAAATGACATAAAGAAATGTAGAGAGTGATGTGAAGACAGAGGCAAAGATTGGAGGGATGTGGCTACAAGCCAAGGAGTGCCAGCAACCAGGAGAAGCTGGAAGAAGCAAGGAACAGAGTCTTCCCTACAACCTTTGTAGGGAGCGCAGCCCTGCTGACACCTTGACTTCAGGCTTCTTGCCTCCAAGACTGAGAGCTTAAATTTCTATTGCTTTAAGCCACCAAGTTTGTGGGGATTTTTTGCATCAGCCCTGGGAAAGGAATACAGATTTCTAGCCATATGTGCCTTGAGAAGCTTTACTCTCTGTCATGACAATCCAGGCCTGTGGCGCTGGGACCCCAGCCTGTATCTCACGTCAGCAAGCTGTCTGCTGATCCTACCTTTTCTCTCCTGGCCTGTGTCCCTTGAGCTCTCCATCTGGCCAAGGAGATCAGTATACATATAGACACGTACCAATGTGTCTGATATAAAAATCTGCACTAATACCACCCCTCACATTTGGTGCAGTCAAAACACTGAATGAGCCCCAAGCACCATGCTGGGCACCAGGGTCACCACGAAGACCCCTATCCACTGTGTAGTGCTTTCGAGTTTGCAAGTCCTAATCCCTGTGCTTTAATCTGTTTGATCTTCCCACCACCTGAGGCAAAACATTTTATACCTGTTTTGCAGGTGAGTAAACTGAGGCTCCAGGGATATCAAGTGCCTTGCTCAAAGTTACGCAGCAGGACAGAGCTTACACCCAGATTCCCTGCCTCGTCCTTCCAGGATAGCGAGCTCTCTGCAAACTCAGTGTTTTGGAAGTCCAGGGAGGAAAAAGTGAAACCTCACAGCCCAGCAGGGTTCTTAGAAGAAGTAGAATTCAGGCAGAGTCTTGGAAAATTGTGGAATCCCAACAGATCACGGGCAAATTATGGCCTGCCGGCTAAATCTGGCCAGCCTCTTGTTTTTGTAAATAAAGCTTATTAGAACACAGCCTCACTCACTTGTTCACATGTTGTCAATGCCACAGCAGCAGAGCTGGGTAGTTGTGACAGAAACTATGCTACCTGCAGTCACTAAAATATTTACTATTTGACCCTTTACAGAAAAAGCACATCAACCCCTGCAAGAGGTGGTTCCATGTGTGTGTGAGGAGCCTGTGAGGGTGGAGGTAATGCCCACAAGATAAGGAAACCCACAGCTTCTTGTTAAGAGTAGTCTTCAATTCCCCAGAGTAACTATTGTTCTAGTATAACTTAATTATAGCAAACACTTCTGTGCTGACTATTACGTGCCAGGCAGTATTTTAACTGCTTTACACATAGCAACTCCTCATTATTATTATTTTCCCCATTTTATAGATGAGAAAACAAGGACAGAGAGATCAAGTATGCCCAAGCTTGCACAGCCAGCAAGTGGCAGAGCCCAAGGTCAAAGCTGGGCAGTACCTGCCAGAGGCTGGGTGTGGAACCACCTCAGTATTACTTCTCACAGCCTTAGGAATCCTGGACATTCATTAATTCATTTGACAAGAATGTCCAAGTCCTGCTGTGATGCAGGCCCAGGGCTACGAGAAGAGCCAGCTGTTTTTTTCTTTTTTTTTTTCCCCGCTCAGGCATTTCCTACATTTTCCTGCCAGCCCAAGACACCCTGCCACTCACCTGGGACGATAAACACTCTTCACAGGATGGTGACTTTTTTGATGCACTGTCCTTGGGAGGTCAGGGAAGCTATGACAGAGCAAATGCAAAAGCTTTTCCAGAACAGAGACAAAGTACTAAAGCCATGATGCTGTGATCAAAGACAGAGTCATCAGCTGAGTAAGGAAGGGAGGGAAGCTGTTGGGGCGGCAGTGGTGATGGTGGGGGGAGAAGCCCTGTCATGACGCCCAGAGACTAGTCACCCTGGCCTTGAGGATGCCTTACATCCACTGAGGCTGCAGGATTCTGCTGAAAGCCACACCGTGATTGACTGGGAGGATAAGACTCACGGGCAAGTCAGTCAGCTCCAGCACAGCACCCCGCCCTCTCAGCACCAGCCAGCTTTGTTTAGCTGCCTGAATACCCCACCACGGCTTATTTCTCATCCCTCTGCAGAGGTGATTGGGGCAAGAAAATTATGTATCTGGCATCTTGTCTGGAGACACAGAATTTCATACTGATGATTTCAGCTGAGGCTGGGGTGGGTGGAGGAGGGAGGTTGCTCTGTGGGAGGACGTTTCAGAGGAAACAAGGGGTGCACCGGCGCAGACATCCACCTGCGGAGGTGAATTCACCTGTCCCTGGCCTCCTGCCACTCCACCCCCAGCTGCTGGGGAGGTGGAAGGGGGAAGAGATACTGGCGGCTGAGGGGAATTTGTCTACAGTCGGTATCTGCCCTCTCCACCCACCTCTGCTCCCCAGGCAGGAGGAAAAGGTGGTACTTCAGCGCTTCCCTGTCACATAAATCCTTCCCTACCCACCTCACCGGCCCAACACGGAAAAGATGATGCAAGAAGAATTGATCAAGCCTCCCTGGCCCCTGGGAGGCATCACTTACAGCATCAGTGACGAAGTCGTGGGTGTCAAGTTGAACAAA
Organism: Camelus ferus; assembly: GCF_009834535.1. Taxonomy (NCBI): domain Eukaryota; kingdom Metazoa; phylum Chordata; class Mammalia; order Artiodactyla; family Camelidae; genus Camelus; species Camelus ferus. The sequence continues at coordinate 18,160,910 of NC_045706.1, read as the reverse complement.
GAGAATATAGTCCGCCCCAAACTAAAGAAAAAATACTTTGGTATGAATAACAGGCTGCCCTCTCAAGATAGTTCCACGATCTGGACGTGAGCCCATAAGGCAGAAGAGGGGATTGTTTCTGAGTTTCTTAATCATTCTCGGAGTGAGGCAGCCCTCAGGGGACATCCGCCTCACCCATCGGCCCAAGACCTCAGCAGACAGCCCCTGGCACAACTGCTGGTGAGCTGGTTGGCTGCGCAGCTCAGAGCTCCCGAGTGAAGAATGGAGCCCTGGGACACACTTTAAAGACACACAGAGCCTGGCTTGTACCTCAGCACCTCTGTGCCTGTCTGGCTGGTGCCTCTGCTCTGGGGGACTGGGCTGCTGACCACTGGCTCATGTCCTTTTGTGCCTGGGGCTAAAGGCTTAAGCAAGCTCCCAGCTGCAGGCAGGCCTGGCCAGGCTTCCAGGCATGAACTGGCCCATTGATGTTTGTTCTAGGTGCCCTGTCCAAAGCAGCAGATGCCACTGTTCACTGAAACCAGAAAGTGATTAGGGAGCATCTCCATATGTCAGGCCTAGGGCCAAGAGGCACCAATGGCCCAGACCCTGCCCACGTGGAGCCGAAACAAATACAGAACCGTAAACGACTGCATGCTCTCAAAGAGGAGAGCCAGGTGCCTAGAAGGGCAATGCCTAACCTAAGTTAGTCGAGGGCTCAGAGGAAGTGTTGAGGCAGCTGTGCAGCTTTGTGGTGGGTGAGCTGCTGAGGCTGGGGGTGGGGGGCAAGCCGTGACAGCAGAAGAAACCACACCTGCAAAGCACAGGGCTTAGGCCACCAACGACCTGAGCTGCGTACAAAGGGAGAGAGCGACATGAGAAAAAGAAACAAAAGGGGCTCTGGCAGGCCCTGCTCAGATGTGACTTTTACTGGGATTTCCTGGGGGCTTGGGTCTCCAGGTACCAAACAGAGCAGCACCAAGTTCTTTCTCAGGAGATTTGCATGTTGTTTGCTTACTGTTTCTCAGCTTTATATTTTCATAGCATTTAAATTCAGGCCTTGCAGACTTTTTTCCCTTGTCTGTGTTTATGTTTCAGTGCCATCATTTCTACTCTGAGTTATACTAGGCAAAAACAGATGTCTACGAAAGAAGCCAGAAGACACGAGAAAAACCCTCTAAGGGGCCCTTACTTGGGGTCTCCCTCCAGAGCTGCTGAAGGACCGAGTCCTGACTCTGCTCCCAACTGACCATGTGACCTTGAGCAAGTCACTCACCCCTCTGGGTATTTGCTGCCTCATCTGTGAAATGAATAGATCACATTAGCTCACGAGCACCCCACCTGAGATCCACAGATAGGCTTTAAAGAGATCCAAGTGTTGCAGAAGAATGTGTTACAGCTCGGTGTTACAGCTCAGCTGTAACAGCAACCCGGACCTGAGGGAAAGACCAAGCACCACTTGGACAGTCGGAGAACTCAGGTTTATTACACCAGCTGGACAACGGTAACTGAGACTTCAAGCTCTGGAGTCCGTCTGTTGGTTTACACAGGCCTTTTATAGGCTGCCAGTTTTACACTTTGCAACATCATATGCAAATAAAGTACAACAGAAGTTGACCAACCGGGAACAAGCTTTGTAGAAATAGACCAATCAGGAATGAGCTCCATGCAAATAAAGTACTACAAATGGACCAATCAGAAGTTAGGAAAGTGGACCAATCAGAAGTGAGTGTAATAACCAATCAGGAGTGAGAGTAATAACCAATCAGGAGTGAAGGAAATAACCAATCAGAAGTGAGCTCAGGGAACCAATAGAATTCTAGATGTAAGTTAGCCGCTTTAGAGGCAAAAAAGTGAGATAGAGGCTCTGGGCCAGGGAACCGGACGGTGCTGGGAGGAGAGCAGCGGGCCTGCCTAGGGGTCCTGCCGGTCTTTTTGGGGCTTCCCGCCTCACAAGAATCCCTGGAATTGTATGTAAAATTTAGTGGATTTGAGTATTGTGCCTTTTTCTAGGGTAGGGTCTATGGCTCTCACACAATTCTCAAAAAGGACCAGGACCCCAAAGGATTGCAAACACCTGCCTTGGGTGATGTCTGTGCACCCACAGCATTCGCGACTGTTGGGTTGTCAACTCTGAAGTCTGGTTAGGGGTGCACTTACTGTAAAGCTCATGAGACACGAGCTTCCGGGGCCTTGTGAGAGCAGGGAGTTGTTGGGAGTGTTCTAGGCAGGGAGTAAGCCAGTCACAAACAGGAAGCATTTCTGCGTGCACATTTCTGATAAACTGCCTAAAGAGATCACTGAACAATCTGCGGGGTGTCAGCGATTTGCAGTAATCCTCGCCACCCCACCCCCATTCTAAAGAAATGTTCACTTTGTACCTAACTTTGTTTTCAGAGTTTTATGTTCTTTTAATTAAGGAACGCCCCCGAATTATAAGTCTTTGGACACCACACTACCTGGATTCGCTCCCAGGCCTGGAAAGGAAGCAAGGCTGAGCTGACCCAGTGGGTGTCAGCACTGGCCAGGCCGGTGACAGTCAGATACCTGGGGTCGGGGTAAAGTTGGGGATCCCACTCAGGTGCTGCTCGGACTGGCCAGCCCTCCTCTTACTTGGAAGCTCAGCTACCTTGATTTCTGCTTCTCTTTCTTTCCTCTCTTTTTCCTTAAATGTGGATTCCAGGGAGTGGGTCGGAAACGACCTGAATGAGGGGCCAAGCTCCCTGGGACAATGGGCCAGTATTTTTGACGTGGGAGCAGCATCTGCTGTGACTCAACCCCAGACCAGCCCAGGGACAACACCTCCTTCAGAACAGCCACCGCGTTTCGTTTCAGGCAGCCCAGCTGTGCTCGGCATGACCGAATCGGACACCTCTCACTTCCTCTGCGAACGGAACTGGTGTTTGGATGACGTGCAGGCAAGTCAGTTGTGCAAAATAACACATCTCTCCCGTCGGTCTCCCACCCCAGCCCCGGGGCCTGAAAAAAGAAAAGAAACAGAAAAAGCAACACCTGAAAGGAACCGGGCTTCCAACGAGTACTGACTTCTGTAAGAGACACAAGGGCTGCCTGCAGGACTGGAGAGGGACTGTGGTCACTCCTGAAACCTGCTCAAACCTCAGGTCAATGCCTTCCTGGCTGTGTGCCCTGGGCCAGAAGGTCACTGAAATCACACTGCTCTCAGCTTGCCCCGCAAGGAGCACTTGCTCTGAGCCCCTGGGTCTTCATCCTCATGGGGACAACAACTTACGTTTTTGTGAGGTGTGACGTGGCACAGGTGGAGTGTCCAGCACCCAGTAAGCACCACCCCTCTGCCCCAGGCGACAAGAAGAGCTGGCCCTGCCGGAAGGTGGAGCTACTAAAGCACCTTCCCACATTGGAAGTCCCTCCTGTCCCCACCTTCTCCCACCCAAGTCAAGGGCGGACCCTGCGGTCCAAGCTTCAGGCCATTTGAGGGGTGGCCAGACCCTCCAGATCAGAGGGAAGCCCAGTGTCCAAGCGGGTCACAGAAGTCGCAGCTCCCCAACTTTACAAGATGCACAGGAGACAGATGTTTGATCACTGAACCTGCCCATTTCCTTCCTGTGCAAAGGCTCAGTGGCTTGACTGTGACGCATCGATGAACGAATCCTCCAGGAATGATGCTCCTTTGAAGTTCTTAGCTGGGTGAAAACAAGGCAATAAATGAAAACATCTACAAGTCATGTGAGGCAGCGTTGGTCTGCAGCCGCTGGCAGTGGGGTTTCTGAGGCCGTGCTCACATCGTGAGGCCACAGGCCTGGTTTGCCTGAAGACAGTGGAAGATAAACAGGCAGTGGGCATGGTGTGAAAAGCCAGACACCTGCAGCCTGAGAACTGGGGCGTCACTGACGCTCTCTGGCCCTCTTTTTCTGTCTGGGGGTGACTTCAGCGCCCACCTCAGAGATATGTTTGGAGGGTTAAAGGAACATGACTTAGCAGAGTGCCTGGCACATAGGAGATGCTCAGTGTGTATTCATGGCCCCCTCCCCTTCTTTCTGAGCCCCTTCCACTGACTGCACTGTCTCTGGGATGACAGTGCTCACCACTGGGTCCTGCCAGCGTTCGAGGCCTCGCTCGCCCTCACCACCTTGTTCAGTGGCCACAGAGGCCTGTGGATCCTCCCACCTTTGCATCTCACTTTCCTCCTTCTTCCCCAAACGTGTGTTGTGCCAGGTCTCTTGTTTTCAGTCTGGACTCCAGCAATCACTTCCTGCCTGCCTTAGGGTGGTTCTGTGCTCTAGGCAGGATACTGTTCTGTCAATTCCTGGACTTTGTCTGCTTTGTTTACATCCCTGCATCCCTGCCCTCCTTCCCTCACACTGGGAGCTCCCCTAGGGTCATTCCCAGCTCGGGACTGCAGACCTAGCATGGAGTCAGGTCCAGAACAGGAGCCACTGAAAGTCCCCAATTTAAGGATCCAGCCTCTGCCCACCTGCCCATCACAACACAGAGGTTCCAGGAATTGTCATCCTCCCAAGAAAGGATGACAGTCAGAAAGACCAGCTGAGCCCCCATCCCCTCCCCAGGTGACTTCCTTATAAGGAGGAAGAAGAGGAGCAGGAGGAGGAAGTCACAGCTTTTGGAGGCCAATTCCTAGGATATTCTAGTAGAAGGAACCAGAGTTCTGTCTTCAGGGTGTTTGTGCAAGACCTGGGGTGGAGTGGGGTAACCATCACCCTTCGTCTTCGGCACCCACCTCCCTCATACCCCCTCTGTCTGGAGACGGCCAGGAGCACAGTCAGTGCCTCCTGTGGCACTCCATATGACCATCAGGTTAGGTTTGCAACATACGCCTCAGGTTTGACATCCTGGAATGCCTTCCGAATCTGCCTGAGTAATGTCTTCCTCTGGTTTTGAAGTTCCTGCCAAGGAGGAATGTCGGAGGAATGCAGCCCCTACTGACACCTGGGCTGCTGGTCCTCAGCCATGAGGCTGATCCAGCGGGCTCAACATCAGATGATGCCGCTTGCCCAGTAAGGGCCAAGGGTCCTCCGATGAACCAGCTCCACTCTCCCAATGAGCATGTCTCCAAGACAGGCAGCCCAGTTAAGGACACCGTCTGTGGCTAAGAGCGAGAACAGCAACAACAAAAATGAACAATGGTAGCCACTGTCTTAAAGCCACTGTCCCATATACAGGGCTCGAGTCAGTCACACCCCCTGTAGGATCCAATTTCATCATTGCAGGCAACCCAATCAGATATTGATATCCCCACTTTACAGATGAGAAAAGTGAGGCTCTATAATTGGAAAAACTTGCCCAAGGCCACAAAGGGGTGGAGCCTGTGAGTCAGGCAGCCTGGAGCCTGTTCTAACCACCGTGCTCAGCTGCCTCATGGAAATAGAGTGAAACTGATTCCGCCACACAGAGCTTTAGGACAACAGGTTTAATCAGTGCAAATGACTGAGCGTGTTTGAGCAAAGCCACCGACGACCAGTGGAGGGATTCCCCTCCACCAGGGCCCCAGCTGGAAAAACAAATGGGAAGGGATGGGCCACTCCTTGCCTGTTCCTCCCAGCCTCCCCATTCCAACCCACTTCCCTCTCTCACATGTTTTCTCACCACCCTCCCACTATCCCGATGTCCACCAGAAAGGAAGACAGAGATATCTGGGCACCTACAACATGTCAGTATCTCTTCATCAGATGTTTAACCCTCATCCCAACTCTTTGAAGTTGGGCATCACTCTTCCTGTTTTATAGATGGAGAAGCTGAGGCTCTGAGAAGGCGAGGGACTCACTCAAGATCACGTCATTGACAGAGCTGAGCTTGAGACAAAGCTGACCTGATCTAGAGCCTGTGCTTGGTCAGCCTCGCCAGGGAGAAAGAGACTCTTAGCAGCAGCCAGGACGACTTCGGAAGTCTGGAGAGCAGGCTGAGGCTGACTGGGAAGGAGAGGGTGGCCAAGGAGAGATGTGCCCTCTTCTGCTCCAGCCAGCTCAGTAGTCCCCACCAGAGAGAAAGAGGATGCCGGCCCTCCAACATCAGGTGTCCGTAAGGTTAGCCACCCACTGCTGCCTCCCCTGCAAAACACTTAGCACAAGGCATAGGGAAGCACCAGGCCGAGAGGCTAGACTTCTGGATGCTGCCACCCTCAGGCTGCTCATCCAGCCAGAGAACGCTCAGCCTCCTGGGACCTCTGATCGCACATGCATCGTCCACCAGGCTCCCAAGCAGCTCGCCCCGCTGGCCAGAGGTCGCCGTGCCAGGGAGCTGGGTTGGGCTCTGTGACTTCCTTTGCTTGGGGCCGCCCGGACCACAGGCACTGATGCACCAGCTGCTGCCTCTCACTGTAGAAACAGGTGGGCAGGGGCAGGCCTGCTGCACAGGGCTTGAGACACTTCAAGGAGGTGCGTGTAGCTGTGGAGCCAGGTGGCCCTCGGTTAAATCCCACACCTCCTCTCATCCCTCAAGTGACCCTGGGCAAGCCCCATGCCTTGCTGAGCCTCAGGGTTCATGTTGGGATGAGGCGTCAGTAACACCTGCCCATAGTTTTGGTTGAATCAGGAAATTTACATGAGCATCTATCCCAGTGCCTGATGCATATTAGGGACTCTTTGAGTGAAAGCTTTTAGTTTTTATTGTAATACTGAATGTCTTCCCGAGTCACATCATCAGAAAAGAAGAGCTCCAGAGTAATCCCAAACGATGGAGCAACAAAAGCCACTGACAGGAATGTTCTCTGTGGCTAAGAACCAGAGGATGGGTGTCCCGTCTGGAAGCAGGAGGACAGTGGTGTGAGGAGAGGAGCCACGACGGGCCCATCTTAGGTGCCACACTTGCATCATAGTGTGTGTGAGTGTGTGTGTGTGCAAGTGTGTGTGTGGGTGAGCCAGGAGGGGAGAGGACACACATTTAATAGACTAAAATTTAGTCCCTACCCTCAAGCCATTTGCACAGAACTGGAGTACAAAGATGAAAAAAACCAAACATGAAGATTGACATTTGTGAGCTATAAAGTGCGGCAGGGATTCAGAAACAGGAGAGTTCACATCCCGCTCAGGTGGGGTCCTGAGTGATTTACAATGCTTCCTGGAGGAGGTGCTCTTTGAAGTGACTTGGAAGACAGGATGGGATTTTAACAGGTGGCAATGGGGTGGGGGTGGGGCGGGTGCAGGGAGGAGGCAGAGAGGATTGTTGGGAAAAGCCACGAAACAGGAGAAAACAAGTGTGCTCGGTGAATCACAGGTAACGGGGAAAAGATACCAAATATTAAAATATTCTTACCAGTTACCTCCGTGTGGTGGGACCCATTTTTTTTTTGTACCTTTGTGAATATTCTAAATTCTTTAAAGTGAATGCGGATGATTTTTATATTCAAGAAAAAAAAATCATTTTTAAATTCATTATCAATAACAAAATCAACAAAAAGACAGTTTCTCTGAGGCTAAAGGTAAGGAATTGAGTATTTTTAAAATTTCAGAAAGGTGGCAGTGGAGAAAGGGGCTGGTATTCAACGGGGACCCCCAACCTCAGCACTAATGACATTTAGGCCAGATCATTCTCTGTCCTGTATTTGTGGCATCCTGGCCTCGACCCCTAGGTGCCCCCTGCCTTCCATCCTGTCCCAGTTGTAACAACCAAAAAGTATCTCCAGACATTTGCCGAATATCCCCAAGGGGCAAAATGGTCTTGGGTGAGATCCGTCGCTTTAAGCCCTGGAAACTTGAGTGAGAAGGGCTAGCCGTCCCTGCGTCCCTCCCTGCAGGCACAGAGGGTGGGATGCCTTCACTGTGTCTTTGCTCTCCTGAAATGCTTCCTTCTTTCATCCAATCCCACCCCAGTCCAGGAGGTAGAAAGCCAGAACTGAGGTCTCAGTCTTAACACCACCTAGCTCCATGACCCTGGGTGAGTTGAACGGCCACTCTCACCTCAGTTTATGTGAAATGATGGGTAGACGAGATGAACTCTGAGATTACATGAGCCCGTGTGTTGATGCCAACCCCCTTATTTTGTAAGTGAAGAAAATGGCTTTTGGAAATGTCGTTTTGTTCGAGGTCGCACATCTAACCATTGGCAGAGCTGTTACTAAAACGCAGGTCTCCTGATTTCCGCATGCACTACCTTCCACCCCGTACTCTTCCTGCCCCGTTCCCTGTGGATTAGAAGCGTTGCTTTCTTGTGCCAAAGATAAGAAGTAAAATGGAGAGTGACTGAGCCAGCTCATGTATCTGTGCCGTAGAGAAAACTCCTCTCCATAAATAAAAACAGTGCCAATGATGTGACTTTCCAAATAAGCCAATGCCACACACGGAAACACAGGGCTAATTGGCTCTTTCAAGACAGCGCAGAATCTGGGGGTGATGCATTGCATGCTATTCAATGGCGGGTTGCTGTGACAGAGGGCTGCAAATGCCACTCTGGGGATGTGTTAATGAAGGCTCAGCATGCACAACACGAGAGGCAATTATTCTGATCTTCCTGGCACTGGCTCCTCCTGGCAGGGGAGCTGCCGGCAGAGCTGGAAGGAGTTCAGCAGAAAGTTCACCGAGAAAGCCAGATGGAGAAGGAACAGGACTTACCGTCTGGACCAGCCATTGCCAAACAGATGGAGCACCCGTCCATCTGTGTTGCCCTTCTCCTGGAGGACACGAGGAGGAGGTGGCATGGTGGGAGGAAGAAAGGAGACTCAGCTGGCGGATGGAAAGAGATCCGGGCTGCTTCCTGCCCCACGGAAGCCTCCATCTCTGATAACTCGACAGCCTCTGGGGCCGCCTGGAGATGCCAGCCAGATGGGTGCCAGGAGCCATGCCAGGACAAAACATGGTCAGGCAGGTGAGTCAGGAGAAGAGGGAGCAGATGCAGATGCATCTACAGGTGAGTTGAGTGGCAATCACTTCTGGGGCAGACCTAGTTTCTTTCTCCCAGGCTCATGCAGCGGAAGTCTTCCTGGGGCAGAGGCTTTCCCAGATTCTGGAAAGGGGAATTTATCACCTTACTCTCCTGCTTGAGACCAACCCTATCAGTGGAATTGTCCAGGCAAGTGTGGTCCCCATGCAGGGGAAGTCAGTTTTAAATTAATATTGAGGGCAGCTATGAAGGCCAGTTGAGTGAGTTGGGCTTAGGGTAAGTGGGTCCCACACATTTCCCAGGGTGATGCTGGTGGGGCAGGAGCAGGTCTGGGAGTCTGCAGAGGGGCATATGAGCCCCAGGTGTTAGCAGCAGCCTCCCCCTACCCTACCCACTGGCATTTCCAGGCCAGGAGGGATTGTTCTGCTCCACCATGTTCCAAGGGCCACCCACTGCCGCCCTAGTGAGTCATGAAGGCCTGCCTGCCTTGCCATGTGTCACTTAACATCAGCCACGTGCCTCCCTTCTCTGTTTCTGACTGTGCTTCAGAAGATGCCTACACCTCCAAACACCACCTCCCAGGAAATCACCATCACTAACTCTAGTGAAGCATCATCCCAGGCTGGTGATGTGGTCAGAAGAGCAGTGCAGGGAGTAGGCAGGTCAAGATGAGGTTCACAGAAAGGGAGAGAAAGGAGTCTTCTGGGAGCAGCTTCTCAATGTCAGAGGGATTAGGGGAATTGGAAGTTGAGGTGTCCTAAGGATGAGTTAGCCACCATACCTGGCAAGAACTTGGGCTAAAATAATACAAACACCAGCTCAGGCCTCAGGAGGACTCTCCTGTGGGCCTGGATAGCTCAGGCCTGGGCTGCAGAGCTAACTGGTTAGGCTGTAACTTAACAGAGGCAGGGTGAGAGGACAGTTTCCAGGTCTTGCGGGGAGCCTCCAGAGGATGCCCCTGCCACTCTAAACACCCTAGTGCATCATGCACTGCCACTCGGGGCCTCTTTGCCTCCCATCTCATCCCCTCAGTACTCACCCTGTTCCCCACCAAGTGGACTGCAGAGCACAGTGCCAGAGGTGTTACACTACATGCATTAGAACCACCTGGAGAGATTGCCAAACTCACACCTTCCAAGCCCCATTCATTCCCTGAGGTCTTGATTCCACAAATCCAGGCAGGACCCAGGATGCTGCATTTTTATTGGGCATCCTGGGTAATCCCTAGGTGGGTAGTTTCTGGACTCCACTGTGAGAACTCTGGCTTCATGGCTACAAACTCAGGCTCTGAAGTCAGATCAGACTTCAAGTCCCAGCTCTGCCTCTCACCAGCCATAGGACCTCTGAGCCTCGGTTTCCTCACCCATAAAATGGGGAGGGTAATAATACTGTCCTCGTGCTGTAAGGAGTAAATGAGAAGATTGAAATAAAGGCCCAACAGACTGCCTGGAAGGCACTGAGCACATCATAAATGTTGGTTCCTATTGCTGGTGGATCCGATTGTCCCCTGCTCCCCACCCCACCACACACACGGGTGCTCAAGGTACTGACATGTGTCTGTGGCTCTGACTCAAAGCTGTCCTGTTCTTTAGGGGAAATGATGCCGGGGCTTCAGTGGGTGATCTGTTCCCTGAACTAATCCTCTTTGCCACCCCATTTTCCCACCCCAAGGATGAATTAAAATCCTAGGGTTGGCCATTTCTACGTGGAGCAAAGAGATGACTCTCTCCTAGCTCTTCCACCCAGCCAGAGTCTTGTTGGAAAATCTCCTTGACAGTTTCATGTCTTTTTTGGCTTCGAAAAGAAAACAGAAGTCAGCTTGTGAATCGTCCGTCAGTGCACTGGAAGCCCGAGGGATTGGGCTGGGCTGGGCTGGGCTGGGCTGGGCAGAGCGATGCTCCACAGGAGCCTTGTGAGGAGGCCAAGGTTCTCCGCACGGAGGCTATCGGCAGCTGCGCTGTCTCCAAGTCTTGGCCTTTCAGGCTAGGCTGCCCTTAGATGAATGCCCGCCAGGCCTCCACCCCTGGGCACAGCCCAGGCCCTGCTCTACCAGGCTCCCCTCTGCTGGCTGTGCTCGCCTCCTCCTCTGGGCTGCTCCTGGCCTCCATGCCTTGAGAGCCCACGTTCTGGGCTCTTCTTTTCCTCTTAGGCCACTCGCTCTTTGATAACCATGACCCTGGGTCCAGAGGCAGCAGCCTGTCCACACCCCAGGGCTCCTTGGCCTTCTCCAGGTGGAGGGCTCTGATGCTGGTGGCACTAGCAGTGGACCATTCCCTCAAGGATCGGGGCATCAGGAAAGGCCACTGGACAGGGCAGGGGTCAAAGCAACCCGGGAAGGGAGTGGTCAGCTTACAGAGGCTGCTCAGAATTACTGTTTGGCAGCCAGACCTGCCACGTTTTCTCATGTTTCTCATGTTTCTCCCGTGGGTCTACCCAGTAGAGTCTGAACTATAAGATCTGGACACAGTTACAGAAGGTGATGGATTAAAAGCACCCATCCTGTCTGAGATTGTACCACTGGGCCTCTTCACCTCTCACGGACTTTAGACATCATTTACCTCCACATGATAACACTGTAAACTCTTACCTAGTGTGTGTGATGACACATGCATGCCTAGCATACCATAAGCACTTAATAATTGATAGCTAATAGCAGAAGCAGTGAGTAGTGGTTATCATAATGGTCTTTAACTCTTTAGTATCACCGAATTTCCAGTTCTTTGCAAAGAATACTTTTGAAAAGAGGCAAAAGAAGAGAGCACTGGGTGTCTGCAGGAGAGAGGGAAAGAACTCCATGAAATCTACCCCAGAGCATGCCAAAGGGTGTGGCCTCCAGTAATCAGTCAGCCAAACACTCTGTGCCTCAGTTTGAAGACAAAATAAGATAATAGCTTTCTATAGGTTTTGGAAGCATACTCATCCATATATATAATGGTAAGGGTGTCTGATGCTTATCAACTTCTGTTGGTGTCAGCACCCCGATTCTGCCACTGTCTCCACAGCCTGTGACTGAGGAATGCTATGTGTGAAGACCAGCTGACCACCAGCTACACGTGACTGGGGCCAAGGAGGCCCTGGCCGGATTCTACACCCTGCTTACAAGTCCTCGCTCCAGCCAATGGCCGGCATCAGGCTCCACCTGCAAAGTCGGAAGAGAAACCACAGAGGGATGCATCTCATCCGCAGTTAGGTGGGTGGTTGGGAGCACAGGCTCTTGGGGCAAAAAGTTCTGGTCTCAATTCCACCACTTCCCAGTGGTGTGACCTTGGGCAAACTCCTTAACATCTCTGAGCCTCAGCTTCCTCTTCTGTAAAATGGGGATCTGGGCTGGGCTGCGGGGGAATTTGCCGAGGACCTGCCTGGAAAGTGCTTATCTCAGACCTGACATAGGGGGAGGGAAACCTTACTATTTATTGCCTCACCATCTGCCTCCTCACTCCTGTCTCTTTCAACATTCATTCAGGATTTTTTTATTCCTCTATGGGGAGTGAAAGGAGACCGCTCCCAAAACACGTTCAGGAAAAGAGACTGGATTTCTCAGCATTTCATTGAGCGCACTGAGAAGCTCCTGGGGGCAGGAGGAGCTGGCATTTGTCCTGCAAGAAGCATGGGATGTTTCTCCTTCGAAGGCTGCCCTCAGTGTTTTCTTTTCTCATCCCCTAGGGCCCCAGGGAAGTGGCGTGAAGCAGTTCCCCGGGAGAATCCAAGGCTGTGTCACCACTGGTCCTGCAGGGCTGTGTGTTCCTCCAACTCGAGGCTGACTCACGTCCACAGGGCAGGAGCTGTGCCCCTGAGACAGCTGCCCTTTCAGAGAAAAGCCCCTCCTGGTGTGGGGAAAGGAAATAGAAACTCACTGACCTTTACCTAGAAACTCCCTGTCTCATAGTTATTTAATGCCTTTCTCCCCTCCAGGCTCCTGAGGCCTCCCTTGCTCACCCACTTAATGCTCAGGACAGTGAGTGCTCCAGTAAATGTGTGTTGAAAAAAATAAATGGGTTGATAGATCAATAGACAGATGAATGGATAGATGGAGAATTGTGGTGCGACCACCCTTGCCCTGAGCAGCTCACAGGCCAATTTGAGAGGTCAAAATATACCTGAAACAATTTGCAAATGCAGAAAACAATCTTTGCTGAAACATGAAATCGAGGGTATAATTTGTAGAGTCCGGTGCTTCAGGGACGCCAGTGAGAATGAGCCTCACAGACATCTAGCTACAGGAAGGGTACTTAACTGCAGGCTCCAGCTGCTACGTTCTGAAATCCAGTGCTGCCGAGGCCCCCCTTCCCACCAGCTACTGCTCAGCCAGTGACAGGACGGCTAGGGGTACCCATGCAGGCGTTCTGGAGAGATGACGGACCCCTCTGACTGCTGGCTTTGGCTGAAGACCCTGGCAGCCTTGCTGGGCTTTCCTTAAACAGTCTGGAATGCTTCACCCAACCTCCCTTCCTTTCATCCTTCACTCAGATTAAGACTTGCATTGAGGTTGGGTGGCTCCTCCAACCTTTCTGGCTCCCTCTCCTTTTTCCCTCACATAGGGGTTTCCCCAAGTGAAACCCTGGCATGTCCAATCTTGTCTCGGCATCTGCTTCTCAGAGGACCCAGACTAATGCAGTGTTAGAAGTTTAAGGTGTTCGTTGTGGGCCAGGGGAGTCAGAACAGGCTTGATGGGGAGACAGCACTCCATGAACTTTCCTGGCAGGATGCAGACAGCCGAGGGGGCAGATTCCAGGTCCTGGGTGGTGGGAGGCTCAGGATGGACTCCCACCGAGGGAAGGGACTGTCTGCATCGCTCACTGCAAATCTCCCACATCAAACGCAGTGCCAAGCTCGTCGTGGTCACTTACGAACTCCTTATCAAATATAAGAAAGAGCAGGTTTCTTCCTCCTCTACAGCATCAGAATGCCTTGTGCTCGCCTGGGTTCTAGAAGCCATCACACTTTACTGTTACAGAAGTAGTTATTTATCTCTGCCTCTAGGCTCTTTGCTTTTTGAGAGCAAAGAAGTCTTATTGTGGAGAACCAAAGACCTGGTTAATAGCTGGCATGTAAAGAAGAAATTAATCGAATGCCCATGGCTGAGGGAGAATTTGGTCATGAGGCTATGGCTCAGTCAGTTATCACATCAGAGAGGTGGCTCCTGGTTAAGGGTGGGGACAAGGATTCCCGGTCAGTTTGTAAAGTGCTCAGAGGAAGATCTGGCTGCATCCTGGCACCTTGGTCAGCTCCTTTCTCTCTAGCTAACAATCTGTGGTCTCACAAGGATCTGCTAACTGAGGGTATCTCATAGCTTTCAAAATCTCGTCACACAAGGTTTTGTGGGAGCCACTCAGCTCCATGGCATGGAGAGGTTAGCTATTATTTCCAATTTTACAGCATGTGGTTTTAGGTTGCCCTCATCCACAACACTTCTGCTGATGACAGCACCTTGATTTTGCTTTGAGGAACACCCCTCTCCATTGGCTTGTCTTGTGGGACTTTCCACCAAAGAGTCCCACGCTTTCTTGGCCAAGGGGTTTCATGTGACTAGATAAAGCCATTCAGGCACTCTTCTTAAAGTTTTATTGTTGCATGAAGAAACACAGTAATTAAAAACAGGTGGGGCTTACTATATGCTCCAGCAATTCCACTTCCCCCTGGTGTCTGATCCCTGGAGCTCAGGCAGGGATCGCCCTGTCCCTTCAACCAGTAGAACTAGTTTCTGAAGATGCTCTAAGCTAAGAAGTAGCTAGAGGGTGGGCAAGGGGGAGGAAGTCCTCTGGCCCTGTGGAGGGAAAGCCAGGAGTCTAACATTCTCAGCTAGAGACCACAACCATGGCAGGGCCACCTGCACTGTCTGTATCCCGGTGTCTTGGTCATTCTATGTTTACTAAGCACTTGCCAGGAACACCAAGATGGGCAGAACACCTTGAGCCCAACCTCCAGGGCTTCTGCAGGAATGTTCCTGGTGTCCGTCCCACAGCCCCTGGGCACACTCCGCTGTCAACCACGGCTGCATTGGGCAGTGCCCTGCAAGCCCAGCAGCACCCCAGCTTGCCTCTCTAGTGCCTGCCCCAGGCCTCCCTCCCACCTGCAGGCACCTGCTGGGTTTGTCAGACAGTTTAAGCTGGCAGTGTGCAGAAGTTCATTCCCCTGGACCAACTAACTTCCAGTGGAGGGCAGACGCAGGGGTGAACGCAGGGACTCCTTCCCCAGGGCACAGTGCTAGCCAGCTTTCTGAAGACCTCTCAGGTACTTCCAGTGGGCTGAGCCCCCACTTTCCACAGAGGGCCACCTTGATCACACACCCATCTAAGGGCTTCCCTCCTTTCCCCATCCCTTACTCCAACTTCCATACAAATTCCCTGCAGCCAAGTCCTTACTCAGGCTTGATTTGGGGGGAATCTAAGATAGACACGTCGTGTGTTATCCAGGTGATGAATCCTGAAATCAAGACAGAAGTAGGGGGCTGGGGAGCATGAGGAGGAAGCACCAGTTACCTGGGGACAGAGGAAAGGCCTCCAGGTGGTGACATTTGGTCTGAGTTTTGAAGGATGAGAAAGAGTTGGTCAGCAGACAATGAATAGAACATATTATTCCAGACAAGGGAGGGGGTGGCAGTCCTCGCAGAAACACAAATGTGAAGAGTCTTTGAATATTTCAACCTGCTGGAGTCCAGGGTACCAGTAAAGGTGAGGCCCGAACCAGGAAGGGTCTCACACAGAGTGGTGGCAAGGGTCCATGGTGGTAATGGACAGAAACACCCATGTAATGGCCACAGGTACATGAGGGACTGAAGCCAGGTCTTTCCAGTCCACAGGGGCTCCCAGAGCTGGCAGAAGGTGTTCCATCAACATATGAGGAGGGACGAGGAGGAGGAGGAGAAGGGGAAGCCAATGGACTAGGTTTGGCAGTTGGCCGCACCCTGGGTCCAGTAGCCAGGCAGCAATGAGGGTGGGTGGGGAAAGGCATGACTTGAACCCCCCAGGGCAGCTTCACTCTGCAAAGCTCTCCCAAGGTCCCCTTCCCCATCACCCCTCTTCGGCATCTCAAGCCTCTTCCTTCATCCCCTCTCCAGCTCAATGGGTCCAGTTGGCCACCAACCCCACCCCCAACCTGCCACCTGCCAACTCACCACCACAGAAGGCTCCTTAGAAGGCTCTCCTTTCCTTAAAAAGAACAGTTTCTGGTGCTCTTCTCCCTCAAAGGACACCTGACCTGATGCTTGGTCCCATTTCATGAAGTTTGTGTGATTTTTAAGACAGCACCGAGGGGCCAGGTAGGTTTTTAGATTGCCTTTTTGTATTCTTATAAGAAACTGCTTAAAAGATACTCAACATCACTAATCATCAGGAAAATGCAAATCAAAACCACAATGAGATCTCACCTCACATCTGTCAGAATGGCTATCATCAAAAAGAATGCAAGTAACAAATGTTGGCAAGGGTGTGGAGAAAAGGGAGCCCTCGTACACTGTTGGTGGGGATGTAAATTGGTGCAGCCACTGTGGAAAACAGTATGGAGGTTTCTCAAAAAACTGAAACTAGAGTTACCATATGACCTAGTAATTTCACTCCTGAGTATATATATGCAAAAAACCCCAAAAGCACTGATTTGAAAAGATACATGCACCCCAATGTTCATGGCAGCATTATTTACAATTGCCAAGATATGGAAGCAACCTAAGTGTCCATCAACACATGAATGGATAAAGAAGATGTGGTGTGTATGTATGTATGTATGTATGTATGTATGTATGTATGTATGTATGTGTATACACACACACACACACACACAATGGAATACTACTCAGTTATAAAAAAAGAACACAATTTTGCCATTTGCAGCAACATGGATGGACTTGGAGGGCATTTTGCTAAGTGAAATAAGTCATAGAAAGACAAACACTGTATGATATCACTTAGATATAGAATCTAAAAAATACAACAAACTAGTGAATGTAACAAAAAGGACACAGACTCACAGATATAGAGAACAAACTAGTGGTTACCAGTGGGGAGGGGGAAGAGGTGGAGGGCAATATAGGGAGAGGGGAGTGGGAGGTACAAACTATTTGGTATTAGATAAGCTACAAGGATATAGTGTACAACACAGAGATGATAGCCAATATTTTGTAATAACTATAAATAGAGTATAACCTTCAAAAATTGTGAATCACTATGTTGTACACCTGTAGCTTATATAACATTATACAGCAACCATATTTTAATTTAAAAAAAATAAGAAACTGCTTTATGGGGCAGGAAGCACCCCCAGGGACTTTGTTATCTCGAGAGGTCACCTTGACCTTTCACGGTGGGATGGATCTGCCAAGAAGGGCAGGAAGGATTGAGGGAGCTGCAGGCTTCCTCTTCCCACCCTTGTCAGCCCAGAGCTGGGACACAGGAGCCTCCCTTGTGGGGCGTCCTCACAGAGCTCTACCTTCAGGCTCAGTGAGAGCCGGTGTTACCTCCGCTCTACATCCCACAGGCTGCCTGTGGCCCAAGGGCCCCAGACTGACAAATCTGCACTCGGGCAACCTGTCCTTGGAACAAAAGCACCAACAGTCCCCACCATCACAGCCATAACCTCCATTTAGCATTTAGTCCAGGTCAGGCCCTGTGCTGAGCACTTTACATGTGTTAAATCATTTCATCCTTACAATACCATACGATACCATTATTATCCTCCTTTTGCAAATGAGGAAACTGAGGCACAGAGAGGTTAAGTAGGGAGCCCAAGATCACATAGCTAGCAAGTGGTGGAAAGGGGCCGTTAGGTCCTAGGAACCCAGGACAGCAAGCTGGATGCTCCCATAACTGGTGGTTCTAAGCCCATATGGAGGAAGGGAGGGAGGGAGGAGGCACACGTGTGAGAGAAGTGTAGGAGAGGGAAGGTGGGTATAAGAAACGTAGTTACATAACATCACGGGCGTTCACCGAGCGCTTAGTGGTTTCTGGGCTGGGTGCTTTACCTGAACTTTCTCACCGACACCTTGATGAGGTAGGTACCACTGATGTCATCATTAGGAGAGGGCCCTCCTCCCTCCGTCCTTCCCTCCCTCTCTCCCTCTCTCCCTTCCTTCTTTCCTTCCTTGCCTCATCACTCCTTGAGTTCTCACGGGGCAGTTGTCCCCAAACTGTGGTCCAGATGCCAGCAAGAGCGGCCTTGTTCTGGCTGAGTCCACTGTAAAGAGACCTTCTGTGGCTGTGCTCTGGTGAGGGCTCAGGTGGAAGAGAGGGTCTCGAAGGCCCAGGTGCACATGCTGAGCATCTCCCTCCTCCATCCGCACTTTCTTTTCTCTCTGCACCAGCTGCACCCCCAGCCCTGCAGCTCCTCATGGCTTCCCTGGTTCCTCCCAGGAAAGCTCTCAAGTCTGCACTGCTCACCCAGCGCCCCCATCAGCTCCTACCCCACCTGCCTGGCCTGTCCACCAGTAGGGGCAGACACATCCCTCCCTTCACTCGGCCAGGCTGGCCGAGCAGAGCTGAGGCCAAGGGGGAAGTTACTGAGGGCTGATCCCCCTGCTCAGCCCCGCACCCAGCATGTGTCCCAGGTGTGCGCTGTTCAGGCTTTGTTCAAAGCTTGGCCAATGGGCTGCAGGAAGCCCACTGCCCCAGCAACACCACGGCCCCCACCCCTGCCCTCTTCCCTAGGGCTCAGCATCCGGGTGTCCATCCAGGAAGCTTGTCCTTCCTCCCTGGGCAACCTGGCCTTGGCCGGGGAGCATCCCGGAGTGTGATTTCCGCTCAGCTTTGTCCCATGACTGCCGTGTCATGGAAACGCCACCCTCTGCTCTCCTCCCGCCCCCGGCACCACCTCAAGGCCACTTCCCTTGCGACCTTCCTGCTCCTGGGATCAGTCATTCCCGCCCTGGCTGGGGCCCCAGCCAGCCCCCTTCTGTCCCTTCCTCCCTCTCTCCCCGTCCCTCCTACTCTCCGGAAGGGAATAAGGTCTGTCACCAGGCCCCACAATTGATTAATAGCCCCGCTTTCACTGATAATTCCACCCCTGAGGGCTGCAGCCCAAAGCTTTGAGTAAATATAGTGATTTTCCTTAAATAAACATCCTCCCTACAAAGCAAAGTTGGTGACCAGGCCAGCTGACCCCGCAACTGTTTTCACCTCTGTGTCCTGGTTCTCTCTGCTCTCCCCCACCCGCCATCACACGTGTGTGGGAATGGCTTGGGAATCGGTTCCCAGTGGACCCTGGGCCCTCACTCTGCTTCAGCGACAGCCTTCTAGACCCTCTCTTCCCCCGAGGAAGCTCTCCTCCCCAACGCCACACCCCTGCCTGCCACCTGCCATTCCCAGCTGTCAGCTCCTGTCCTGCTGACTCTTTAAATGGCTCCAGCCACCCAGCCTGACAAGAGGCAAAGGTAACCCAGACCAGCCGCCTGCTCTGTGTGCTCCCATTTTAACCTGCTCTTCCTGGCTGTCCTCTTGGCTCTCTTGGACTTGGGAGGCCAAACATTCCTGCTTCTCATCTCCCACCTCTACTCCATCCTTGTCTCTAGGCTGTGTCTGGACCCACTTTCAAGCCTCTACCCTCATGGCCTCTCTTTTGCAACCTCCCCTCCAATTCCATGCCCTGCTTCAGGGGTGGGTGGAGGCCTGGGGACCGCACACTCTGCAAGGTTGAATGCCTCAGGGGCAGGGGCTTAGAGGACTGAGTCCACTGCACCAGCTTGTAAAAGACTCGGTGATGGAGGGACACATGATGAAAAGTGGAGCAATCTCAGGCCTGTGTTCCTTAGAGAAACCCTTGGGTGGGACCTTCACCCTGTGGCCTCACTGAGTGCATATCATCAGACCCTGTGGTCGTTTACAAAGCTGCATATTTTGGAATTTTTTTTTTCTCTATGCAGTATCTCCTTTTCTTTTCTCTCATTCAAGCAGAAGTAGTTTGACAGTCATGCTGGATCTTTGTTCACAAATGAGGACAATTTAGGGAGTTTGCAAAGGAGATAAATGGAGAAGATTGACTGGGATGGACAAGCACCCCCGGGGGAACAGTGGAGAGCAAGTTCCCCCGCATCACCTGCTCTGAGACCGGAAAGCGGTTCTTCCTGCAGGAGATGGGGAGGCTGCCAACAGCAGGAGCCCCACCCAGCCTGCTTCCTGGCAGGGTGTGCGGAGACAGCAAGACCCCAGGGAAGAGTGCCCCCCACAGGTGCGTCAGGCATATGGAACCATCAGCACTCGGTTTCTGGCCTTGACAAAGACTCCTGCATACCACAGAGGCAGGGAAGTCAAAGATAGGGACAGTGGCATCTCTGGGCTAAACTATGGAGACTGGTGGCTGCCTCATGTCTTGGCACAGTATAGGATCTTGGAACATCTCACAAACCTAGAAACACCAGGTATGATGGGGGTGACATGCTCTGGAGAAATAGGGCTCAGAGTCAGAAATTAATTTCATTTCTAAAAAATGACTTCTGAGTTTGTACACCAAGGTTTATACTCATAATGACTAGAGGACTTGAAGTTAGCAGAGTACACCACACTACTTACTGTCTTCATGTTGGGCCTTTGTGCGTGCTGTTCCCTCTGCCTAGAAAGCCCTTCCTTCCCACTCATGCTGTCTGATGAATCCCACTGGGCCTTTAAAACCAGGCTCAGATGGTACCTTTGGCCTGGGAAGCCTCCCCACATCGCTGTCCATACCCTGCTCCCTTTCTGTGCGTTATTTACCTCTATACTGTTGAATATTTGTTGATTTTGTTGAGATATAATTCACATACCGTAAGTCTCTCTTTTGAAATGTACAATTAAGTATTTTTAGCATTTCGACAAAATTGTGCGCCCCTCACCACTAATTCCAGAGCATTTTCATCACCCCCAGAATAAACCCCACACCCATTAGCAGTCACTTCCCTTTCTCTTCTCCTCCCAGTCCATGGCAACTGTTAATCTACTTTCTCTATGGATTTGCCTATTCGAGACTTTTCATATAAATAGAATCATATAATGCATGGCCTTTTGTGTCTAGCTTCTTTCACTTAGCGTAATATTTTCAAGGTTCATCCACTTTTGTAGCATACATCCAGTACTTCTTTTTTTTTTTTAAGGTAACAATGTATTTTATTGCTTGACCACTAAGCTATTTTTCAAAATAAGATTGTTACTACAAAATAGACAAACAATAGCTTCCTATTCAAAATTAACTACTGTAGATTTCTTTAGCAAGTCATATTTATATGCTAAGCAAATTAAGTATCAAGTTTAAATAAATTTTATATCCATCTCACATTTTATCCTTCCCTATTGAGATGATTCAATTGATTTCCATACTTTTTTTTACTGTATGTAAAGATTTAGTAAAATTGCAAATAAGCATTACAATTTGAATTCACAGAAAATATTTATCATCTGAAAAGACAAGAATCTGTTTCAAATATGTGCCCTTGTTTTTGTAAATATTAGTTCACTGTCACATTTTCCCGCATATTTCTGTGCCCAACTTTTCCTGGAACTGAAGGGTAAGAAATGACAGAAGGCAGGACAAGAGCACTTCAAAGACGTTTTGAAAGGACTGCATTCCCTAGACTAATAAAATGGATGGCTTCCGTGGTACTTCTGTGGGCATAAGAGGAGTGGGAGGAATAATAAATTCTCAGCACAGTTATCAACCTCACCCAACACCAACCCAATGAAAGATTTATGTGGAAGATTTATGTTAAAAGAATAAAAAGCCATCTTCCTATATAATCCTCCATATTCCTAGTGCTCTCACTTACCTGTGTGGGATTTTTTGTTTTGTTTTGTTTTAAATCAACTGGAAGTATTTTTTAAAAATACAATGGAAAGTTAATGTCTTAAAAAATAGAAATTGAATAAATAGATATTGTTACTATTAAACCCCATCTTTGCCTATTTTGGAGGAAAAAGAGAATACATTTTCAATTTAAAGCCTTTGGGTTAAAAATTGGTTTAAATTTGGGTTAAAATTTTTTCTTTTCAGAAATTTCTCTTATTCATAATTTTCACTTCATACTTTTGTAACTTAAAATTTTAAGAAAATAATAATTGCCTTATATTCTCCCATGTGGAAAAAAAGTGAAAACTAACTACACTGAAATAGCTTCACTATTATCAGTTGGATGCACCCCATTCCTTTTTATGGCTGAATAATATTCTATTGTCTAGATAGAGCAAATGTTATTTATCCATTCATCATTCGATCAACGTTTGGGTTGCTTTCACTTTGGGGCTATTTTAGATAATGATGCCAAGTGTACAAGTTTTTGTGTGAACATATGTTTTCAGTTCTTTTGGATATATACCTAAGAGTGGAATTGCTGGGTCATATGGTAATTCTATGCTTATATTTTGAGGAACTGCCAAACTTTCCAAAGTGGCTGCACCATTTTATATTCCCACCAGCAGTGTATGAGGGTTCCAATTTCTCCAGACCCTTCCAGCACTTGTTTGTATCTGTCTTTTTGATTGTAGTCATCCTAGTGGGTGTGAAGTGGCATCTCATGGTGGTTTTGACTTGCATTTCTCTAATGGCTAATGGTGTTGAGCATCTTTTCATGTGGTTATTGGCCATTTGTGTATTTTCTTTGGAGAAATGTCTATTCAAGTCCTTTGCCCATTTTTTGTTGTCTTTTTATTGCTGAGCTGTATGTGTACACATTTTTACCAGTGCATTTACCACTGTTTTCTATAATTCATGTTTTACATGTCTTTTTTCTCCTAGACTGTTGTCAAATGTGGGCAGGGCCTGGGTCTGATTCAAATACATGCCTTCCTCATGGGCACAGTGCAGGGTATATGTGATGCACTCTTGGTAAATGCTCTAGGACTGGAGACGCTAACACTTCAGGGAGTCATCATGGACTCATCCAAGGTTCTTCCTTCTCAAAGTACTTACACTTCTAGGTTACCTTTTTGTGGAGGCCTGTGGTGCTTCTTGGGAAGCAGAGTGGCGCTCAGGGGTCTGAGTTCTGGGATACACTGCCACATTGCCTAGGGAAGGGCCCCCACCCAACACCTAGCCTTTCCTCTGCCTGCTCTTTGGTGCAGGTGTTGGGGGAGAAGCAATGGTTGCTTTTGAACCCGGATTAATGCAGCTCAGGTCGAATTTTAAACAAAGGAAGAAAATCTTCATCTCTGTGCTACATAGGTCCCAAGATACAGTCAGTGGTCTTGAGGCCACATCTAGTGAGTCTATAAATACTGCCTGATTAGTCAGTGTGCTGGGGACCTTTTGATTGCTGTCCTCCCCACCCCAACCACTCTCTAACCCTCCTCTGTGCCTGGAAGTTGACCTCTGTGGATTATATCAAGGGGCTCTCTTGCTCCCTGGATTTCATCTGGATCTAGTCCTGTGGGATGCTGGCTGGGGATTGGATGGAAGGAGGGAAAAGGGGAGATGAGTAAGTTGGGGATAGTCCCTCCCTGTAGGGTCACTGCCTGTGTCCCTTCACTGAAGGCCACAGCTCCTGTCGGGGGAGCCTCTTCATGCAGCTCTCTGGGCGCAGGTTCTCATTACCACCCCCTCCCACTTGGTATCTGACCCAGGGAGCTGTCCTGTGCACCGGCACTAGCTCTAACTCTGCTCACATCCTGTGTAGGGCCCCTTTATTCACCCTCCCCAAGAACCCAACTCTAGTGAGCCCTGTTTCCTGCTGGACCCTGGCTGATGCGGCTGGGGACTACCACATGGAATGGCTACAAGCCAGGCTTTTGATCTCAGGCTGTCACACTGAGCTGAATTAACTGTGGGCAAGTTACTTAAGCTCTCAAGCCTCTACTTCCTTATCTGCAAAATGGAGACAATACCAGTCCCTTCTTCAGGAAGTTGATGTGAGCAGGAAGTGAGGCAATGGCTACGAGGACAGTGCCTGGCAAAGACTAGGCAACCAGCAATGGTAGGTGCCATTGTTGGGAAGACTGGAGCTTTGGGTATCACACAGGGAACTGATGCACTCCTTCTCCTTGCCTTCTCAGCCCCATTTTATTTGGAATCAACAGCTGAAGGGCAAGTAACTGAAACGGGAGTGAAACAGATGTTTAATCAGCACCTAGTCATGCTGGGGCTAGTGCGAGGGCACAGAAGTCTAAGAGAAGATCCTACTTTTGGGGAGTTGACCACAGAGTGGAGACATCAAGATGGAGCCGCAGGGCAACAGGGGGCGTGGTCCCCTGAATGACTGTGGTCTTGGCCACTCAGGCACTTGAGCTGGCTGCCACATGACAGGGATGGATGCTGCAGTGTTCTTGGGGCAGAGCTGGTATCAGGAAACGAATGTTTCTCCCAGCTCTGGATCCTTTGTAACTCCCATTTGATAACAAGTGAGCTTCTTTCAGGTTTATCTTGGAAGCTGCCAGACTGTGACAGGAAGGGCATCGACCTTGAAGGCTCCAAGAGCTGGGTGTGACTGCTGTCCCAGAACCCGGAGCCCTGGGCCAGTCACGTGGCCTTTCTGCACCACAGCTTCTTGGTCTGTGTTGAACACAAGGGGAATAATGGCCATACAAACTTTAAAAAAGAAAGTATATGAGGCAGGAGGATAAGAGATGTGGGAGTCCCCTGAGGGACCGGAGCTGGGCAGAGCCTGGGCTGGGCTGAGTGTTGAAGGCCAGGTGGGTCTGTCAGATGACCAGGGATGGGGACTGCATCAGTGCAGGGGGCCCCTGGGGGCCAGTCAAGAAGTCACCCTCCAAGGGGGTGGGTAGAGTGCAGTGGTAGAGCATAAGCTTAGCACACACGAGGTCCTGGGATCAATCACCCTCCACAGGGTGGAGGTGAAGGGACATGCTGTGAGGCAACTGAGAATGAGATTGGAAGGACTTATGGTGTTCGACTCTCTTTTCTTGATGGGTCCCTGGGGAGAGGCAGTGAGCAGCATGCGGGGGCAGACAGGGGTGTGAATGAAAACTGGCCACGGAGTCCCACAGCTGCAATAGGTTTCCACACACCCATTCTCTCCTGTCTGCTCAGCGACATTGAAGGAATCTTTGTTAGTGCTTGTGACATTCCAGACCAATATCAGATGCCGGGACACAGCAGGAAAGAGATCCAAGTCCCGGTTTCCAGGAGATCACAACTCAGATGCCTGGCATGGTTGGACCAGGTTCACTTGCAGGCCCGGGGATCTCTTGCGAGCTCTGTGGCCCGAGGTAAATGACTCACGTTTTCTGGACTTCGAACTCATCAGCGGGAACAGTGACTGGACTTCCTCACGGGGGTTGATTTGGAGGAGTATCAACGTGTGAGATTATGATGGAAAATATTTAGCATTCCCCGAGCACTCATAAATGGCAACTTTTTATTGACGTTCCTTCATGTATGCTCATAACCTTAATAAGTAAATAGACTTTTTCCTAAAGAAACACTTCCGCATGTACACAGAGGAATCTATACAGAATTGTCTGTTATAGGCAAATATTAAAAATCGCCTCAGTGCCCAACAGTAGGGGACTCTCCCTATGGTACGTGCGTTCTATGACCCACTGCACAGCAGTTTAGAAGAAGGAGGTAGCTCATACGAACAGACGTGGAAAGAGCTCCAAGAAATAGCACTGAGTGTAAAGGACAAGTTGCGAAGTAAGTACAGAATGGTTCCATTTCTGCACACCTACAAAAAAGATCTAGAGGAATCCACACAAAGTGATTTCACCATGCTTACCCCCTGGGGAGGGAATGTAGGTGAGGAGGGTAGCCTGAAGATGGTTTCAGTTTATCTGTATTGTTTAAATGCAAGAGTACCTGTTACACTTCAGGTATCAAAACATTTTTTTTTCCATCTGTCTGAGATTCAGTTTCTCTGCAGAACGAGGGAAACATTCTCTGTACTAGGAGGTATTTAATGGTCCTTCCATTAAATTTTTTTTTGCTGTGGTAAAATATCCATAACATAAAATTGACCATTTTAACCATTTTTAATTATACGGTTCAGGGACGTTAAGTACGTTCACATTGCTGTGCATCTGTCACCACTATCATACATCTCCAGAACTTTCTCATCACCCTAAACTGAAACTCTACTTATTAAACAATAATTCCCCATTTCCCCTCTCCCCCAGCCCCTGGTAACCACTATTCTCCTTTTTGTCTCTGTGACTTTGTCTATTTCAGGTACCCTTTATAATTGGAGTCATATTCGTCCTTTTTTTGTCTGGCTTATCTCACTTAACATGATGTCATCAAAGTTTGTGCTGTAGCATGGGATAGAATTTCTTTTCTTAAGGTAGAATACTGTATGCATACAGCTTCTTTATTCATCTGTCAGTGGACATTTGAGTTGTTTCCACCTTGGCTATTGTGCACAATGCTGCTATGAACATGTCTACAGACACCTATTTGAGTCCCTGCTTTCAATTCTTTTGTGTATATACCCAGAAGTGGAACTTCGGGATCATATGATAATTCTATGTTTGGTTTTTTGAGGAACCTCCGCACTGTTTTCTGTTGAGGCTGTACCATTTCACATTCCCACCAGCAATGTACAAGGTTTCAACTGCTCCACATCCCTGCCAACACTTGTTTTCTGTTTTTTTGATAACAGCTACCATAATAGATGTGACCTGATATCTCACTGTGGGTCTGATTTGCACTTCCCTTATGATTAGTGATGTTGAGCATCTTTTCATATGCTCATTGGCCATGTCTTTATCTTCTTTGGAGAAATGTCTATTCAAGTCCTTTGCTCATTTTTGTATTCGGTTGTTTTATTGTTGCTAAGTTTTAGGAGTTCTTTAAATATTCTGGATATTAATCCCTTATCAGATGAACGATTTGTAAATATTTCTCCCATTCTGTGGGTTGCCCTTTTACTCTCTCAATCATGTCCTATGATGTACAAGTATTTAAATTTTGATGACGCCCAATTTATCTAAAGGAATGACTTTTAAATATTTACAATTTAAAAAAAAGAAGAGAAATGAAGAAAGAAAACAAACAGAAGATGAGGCAGAGACATGTGGAACAAAACACAGACCTGTGGTCCTTGGCCTGTGGTCCTTGCTGGACATCATCTGCATGTCAAACGCCCCAGCCCAGGGGCACAGCGTGAGAGCAGCAGGCAGAGGGCGAGGCCTGGTGGGCTCGGGTAAGCCCCAGCCTGGTCCCTGCCAGCCTGCTCGCCAGGAGTGGGCGGGCATGTGTGGAGGGGCTTGTTACCCTGGGGTTTCCCTGAGGTATGTACACTGGGGACCGGTGGGTGGGCTCAAAGGCAGGAAATTCTCAGCACAGAAACCTGTGGGTGCACCCACCTGCCTCTCTCAGCCTCGTTAACTGCAAGTTAAATTTCAGGCCCAGAGCCATGGTTTCTAAACAGCATCTGTCTCTCTGCCCTTTGCTCTCTGCAAATCATTCATCACCTATCACTCCTCACCTTTCTTTTGTTTCATGAGATTTTTTTTTCTTTTTTCTTTTTTTCTGATTGTAAAAATAATATGCCTTGCAAACTGACCAGAATATAAAAGGAAAAAACTAACTGCAAAGTCACCATCCTGTGGTAATTAACAGTCACCAGTCATTGAGTGCAAACCTTGTGCCAGGAACTATGCTTCAGACTCCCCCCTGACGCTCCCCCCAGCACCCCTGGCCCATCATATCGATATGAACCCAGTTTAGGACCAAAGAAAAAAGCCACATTAAGTGAAGGGCTGGTGAGAGTAGAACAGGGCTCAGCTCAGGCTTATCTGGTTCTAAAGCCCATTTCTATTTCAGCCTCTATTCTGCTACTGTTAATGTTTGGACTTTTTTCTAGCCTTAAAAATAGTCATTTTACGTTTCAAAAGTCTTCTTAGAAATGTAGAGTTGTTTATTTTAGGAATCATAAGATGCGCTATTTATAACATCATTTACTCATGAAATGATCACATTGGCTGTTGTTTAAACTTGTTTTAAAAAGAAACAGACCCATCGTTGTGCTGCCGTCTGTCTGTCTGTTCTCGCCCCAATCCCTGCCCTGCTGTGGCAGCCTGCAAAGTCTATTCTCCCTGTAACATGTCTCAAGGGGGCAGCTCAGCTGGGTTTGAAGTCTTATATATTCTCTAGATGCCAGTCATTGGCAAAGTGTCTTCACCCCACCACCTTCTGGAAAGAGGCAAAAGGTACAGGTTTCCCAGAGGCTGCTGGGAAGGTGCACTGGTCTCTGATGGGGTCTCTTCCAACCTCCACTGACTGTTGGGGAGTTGGGGAGGAAAAATCAGTACAACTATTATGGAGGGTTAATTGGCAACATGCCATAAAACCATAAAGGCATATATTGTTTGATTTGTTAATTCTACTTCTAGGAATTTATCCTACAGATAGACCCACAGGGGTATGGTTTATCATGGCGAATGACAACATAACTGTCCACTAGGATTGAACTGGCCAATAAACTATGGGATGTCCACACACCAGAATATATGCAGCTGTGAAAAAGCATTCGGAGGCTCTCTGGGTACTAACGCGGCAGAATCTCAGGATATCGTTAAACGAAAAATGGTGCTGGCTTCTTTTCCACCATCACCCATGGGGCTGGCCAGCTTTACCTCCAAAGATCTGTCCTGAAGATCACAGCCACCCATCCCCAGCTTGCTCTCCAGCCCAGCACAGGATCCGAAACTGGTTAGAACACTGGGTTTGCCTACAGAACAAGGTACTTATAGAACCAGAGACAGGTGATGGAGGCTCCTCCCTCACCAGCCAGCCTCCAGCCCTGAACCCTCATTGCTCAAAACTACTGGTCTTTCCTTGCTCTTCTATCCTGACTTGTATCCACAGACCAAGCCAAGCCTTTGCTCCTTTCCTCCACAAATATCCCCGCAGTGTTCTACTTTTCCCCAAATTCTGGCCATGCAATTTCAGGGAGCCCATTCTGGTGCTGGGAGAATCCCCAGGAACACTTGCCCTGTGGCTCAACTTCCCCACGATGAGTCCCCCAGGCCCCTGGGATGCTCCTCTGCACCCTCCTCCAAGGCTGCATTTCACAAACCCACCTTTTCTGAAGAATCACAGTAGCTTGGTGATAACTTCCAAGGGTTCTGATGGTCAACTGCCTTGGCTCTGGGATTTGCTAGTATATGTGAGCTTGGCAGAGACACCTGCCCTCTCTCTTCTAAGGGAAGGACCTGCTCATAGCTTCTCACTTTAAGATCTACTTAATAGCACTTGGCACGAAGTACCCAATAAATTCTACTATTATTTTATGTGCCACTGGAAAGCTGGCTGGAGTCACTCTACAGTGTATTGAGAGGAAATTTATTTCCTCACAGTTTCCCTCAACGGAACTCAGGAGGAGAAAGTCATTTGGCAATACTCTGCCCAGCAACTCAGCAACGGTGTAGAGGGAGGCAGCCCTGTGTGCCCTGTGGGGCTTGGTTTGTGTTTTAAGAGGTGCAGCTGGAATCCAGATGATGCCCGGCGAGCACACCCTCGTCAGCCAGCCCTCCCAGATGCGCAGGACCGTGAGACCCTTCTCTGCTGGGGTCCACCTCTGGCTGAGGGTGAAGGAATCAGGAGTGGGTGGGGCTGAACACTTACAAGGGTCAATGCAACTTCTGTCACCCAGTGGGGCCTTTTTTCTCCCCTGTACAAGTAAGGAATGAATTCATAACCATGAAGTCTTTGCAGGAGATGGGCTATGTTATCTGAGAGAAAGCACGAGAATAGGTGGGGGAAGGAATGTCTTCCCTGTGAAGCACTGAGGTTGCATTTGGTGGGCCTTTTAATTCTAGCCTTAGAACTGCCACACAGGTAAGGATCTGGAGTCAAGAAAGGGACAAAAGGGCTGCAGGTAGGAGAGGAAGCCCCCATCCCTGTCCTCTCTGGCTGTGGCTTCCTGGCAGAGCATAGCAACCCCCTCTGCCCACCTCCCCCAGGCCCAGAGCACACCTGCAGGTCCTAGGGTCAGACCCACTGTGGAGCCTCAGAACTGGCCAGGTCACTCGGTTTCTGGTCAAGAAACCCCTCTCAGCCTGCCCCCTCCCATTCTCTAGCCTCCCTCTCCTCCCTCCCCTCCTCCTGCCTCCTGGGGCCTCACTTCCTCTCAGCCTCACACAAAGGCACAGGCGTTTTCCTCCCCTTTCACAACGGGGCCATATGGCTCTATTATCCTGATATTCCCCAGATTCATGACATCAGTGCCGAGGAGTCGTCAGGTGTTCCGAGACGCAGGCCTTGGCGTGAAGACACATCTGTGCTGAAAGCCGCTCTCTGGAAACAGGGGACGGAAGTGTCACCAGCAATTTTCCTTAAAAAAATCAGTAAATGCCACCCAGGGGCTTTGTGCTGCCAAGCAGTCTGTAGCTTCTTCAGCTCTGAGAAAGCCAACGGTATCGGGGAGAGACCCAAAGGAGCACATTCAAGTCCCCCAGGCTGGGGTATTAGCCAGGTATTAACCAGGAATTAATTGAGGGTAGATTTGAGCCCTGGAATGGGAACTCCTGCCCCTGGGGCAGTAATGGGCACTAAGTGCACGACCTGATCCTGGACGGACACACTTTGCCCATCCACTCAGTGGATTCGCACTGGACACCCTCATGTCACATCACCATGGGGACTCGCCTGCTCAACCCATGGGACATCGACACACAAGTGGACTCACACACCTAGCAGATAACTCGCCCCCACACCAGCAATCACACACAAAACTGACTCACCAAGACAGCCATGTTCCCCACCAGCAACCCCCCCACAACTGACAGAGCCGCATAAAATTTGCACACAAAATGGCTCCCACAGGCAGGAGATAATTCTCCACTCACACCTCCCACCTCTTTCACTTCCACCCACAGTGTGCACACACAGCAGATCCACAGGCGCGGAGACCATTCACAGCATCCCCCCACGTGAACACCGGCCACCTTCGGGCCCACGGAGACAGCAGACGGTCCTAACGGCTCTCACGACCTACACCTGGCAGCTTTGCCGCAGACGCCCTCCCCACTCAGCCACTCACACAGTCACACATGAGGAAACTGTCCACGCGCAGCACACTCATGCCCCGAGTCTCACACTCCCTGCCTCTCAGCACGTCCGCGGACAAGTCCTGCAGGGGTGAGGGTGCTCTGGGCTTTGAATAAAGTGGCCCTGGGAAGCCTCCAAGGAGGCTGGGGGCTTCTGATTCCAGTCTTGCCCAACACCTCCAGCCCATCACCCCTACGAGCCAGCATGAGCTCTAGAAACTCAGGGATTAGGGTGGCCAACAGTCTGGTTTGCCAGTGTTCTGGGAATCC
This sequence comes from Camelus ferus, assembly GCF_009834535.1. NCBI lineage: Eukaryota > Metazoa > Chordata > Mammalia > Artiodactyla > Camelidae > Camelus > Camelus ferus. Next base: position 18,129,960 of record NC_045706.1, on the reverse strand, counting down.
TCAGTCCTGAGGAAATCTCCACGTTGATCCGTGCCTCAGGGAAACCAGTTTCGGCCTGGCTGGGTGAACGCCACCCCTGCCTCAGCCTGGAGGCAGCTCCTTTCCCCTGAGTCTGCCCCTCCATTTACAGGCTTATAGAACAGAGTGTGGCTTTTCCTCAACAAGTGGCCATGGGCCCCAACTGCTGTCCTTAACCCCCGCCCACTGTCCCCTCTCTCTCGAGGCCTCCAGCCTACAGGCAGGTATGTGCTCAGGCAATCTGATGCACAAGCTGATCCCGAAAGTCCCTGGGTTTATGGGCTCGGAGTTCTCCGCAGGAAGCCTGGGGGCAGGGCAGGCCCAGCTCCTGGAGTAGACACTGCTCCTCGGATATGCTTTGACCAGAGTGTTCAGGTAGGACCTCTGCCCGAAATGTCACCCATGGCCTATTGTTCCACCGTTAAAGCTCCAGTCCTCAGGGATTTGAGAACTGTCTGTCACCTGCCTGGTCAGACATCCTCCTACCTACCTCCCGCAGAGGCCATCCACCCCTGGACTGCCTCCATTCCTGTTCTTCAGGCCCAGGGAGGGTGAAATGGGGGACAGAATGGGCGGGGGAGTCAAAAAGGCAATTCTCCCTCTGCTCTGTTTTGCTGTGAGTGTGGAACATCTCCCTGGGCCATCTTGTGGCTTGGAGGACAGAGCCAGACTTTCAATGAGACCCACCCAGCTGGGGATCTTGTCTGGACACTTGGTAGCTGTGGGACCTCAGGCAAGTGTCTTTACCTCTCTGAGCCATTCTTCACCCTTAACATGGGGCTGGAGAGTGAATCTGGGGAGTACATCAGTTAGTGCACATCACTGTTCAGTCTGGTAGCTGGCCCACACAGGAAGTGCTCCGTAGGTGGTGTCTGTGGTTCTAACATCTTTAGGCCCCAGGGTGGGAAGCCCCTGCCCTTTCCTTTTCCCTCAGGGATGCTGCATTTCCGCCCAGAGCCCAGGCTGAGAGGCCTGTGGGCGCCTGTATCTCCGAAGCCCAGGCCTGAGGGCAGTGCCATTGGAATTAGCCAAGTAGGGCCAGATGGAGGCTGGAGCCAGGCCCCTGGAATGGCCCCTCTGATGGAGACAGTATTCCGCGAGCTGGGGCGGGGAGGCATGGAAGTGCGGGGGTCAGATCTTCACAGCAGAGAGGGGCTTTCCTGTACATCCCTGTCAAGGGCCTTGTCCTGCAGGGCCCTCCTTCCCCCTTCTAGGTTGCAGGTTGTCTTGCTTTGTGGGTTAAAAAAAACTTTTTTTTAAATTATAATCTCACCCAACTCTCACTGCAGCCCTTTAGTGGTAGGAATTTTGAATCTCCACTTTTACAGATGAGAACCAGAAAAGTGAAGGTACTCACCAAGATCACGCAGCTGTTAGTGGCAGAACTGAGATTCCAAATCTGCATCTTCTGTCTGCAATGCCAACTCCCTGCCCATCATGCCCGGGCATCCCCTGGGTTCCTAAGGGCAAGTGTGATCTGTCCCTCAGGAATGGCAGCCGTGGGCATTGACTTTATCTAGCAGTAAGATCCCCTCCTCCTGACGCCTCCTTCTGCCCCCATTACCACCAGTTCCTTTGGGCACATTCCGGGAGGTGACAGCAGATAGAATCCCAGGTCCACATCACTGTAGCCCATCAAGTCCTCCCTCTCTTCCCACCTGGCCTCTCCCCGTCCCCTGTGCCACCCGGAGAACTGTAGGATGCTAGGCTTCTCATTCCGCCTCCTGCTTCCCTGCCTTGGTTCACACACTTCCCTCTGCCTGGAATGATCTCACCTGCATTGCCCACCTGGCTAACTCCATTTGTCTTCATAAGGCAGGAGGGAAGAGGGCAGGACACAACCAAGGAATGACACAGCAATTGAAGATTCAGCTCCCAGGACACCTTGAGCATCATTATACACTCACTGTAATGTACTAGCATGCTAAATAGCTCTCCCACAGGCGCCAGGACAGTTCCGAGGCTGACCATAAAACGTCAAAAAGTGGGCAGTGGCCCAATTCCTGGGAATCCCTACCCCTTCCCCAAAGTAGTTGGAATAATCCTCCCACTCGCTAGCATGTGAAACCTACCAACACCTGCACCTTGAGCCCACAAAAACTAGCAACACCTGCACCTTGTGGTCTGCTCTCTCTCGCCTTCTGAGACAGCCCACACTCTGGAGTGTGCATCTCCCTGAGTAAATCTACTTTTACTCAACTATGGCTCACTCTTGAACTCTTTCCTGAGTGAAGCCAAGGACCCTCATTTGGAGGGGCACATCCCAGGGACTCGTCTGAGACCTGGGACACAACCATCCTCTTGCACCCCATTTTCCTGTATCATTCCCAGTCAGTTCAGATGCCATCTTCTCTGGGGGGCCCCCCAACCCCTCTCCCTGAGAAGCTCGGCCACATACCTCATCTTTGTGCTGCCCTGTATCTAGGCACAACCCACTCACCATTATAGTGGCCCTTTTCTTGTCTTCCCCTGGAGCAGTTGGTGGTGAACTCCATAGGGTCACAAACCTTGCCTTACTCTTGGGTCAGCAGCACAGTGGACAGGAGGGCTCTCTCTGCTGGTGTCAGAAACCCATCACACACTGGCTTAGGTAAAGGAAATTGGCTGGCTTATATGGACTGAAAAGCCAAGAGAATTGATCTGGCTTTAAACAAAGGGGACAGTTCAAAAGATGTGATCAGGAATCTTCCTCTCTCTGTCTCTTACACACACACACACACAACTTCTGCTCCTCTCTATAGGGACCCCATTCTTAGATTCTCCACAGTGGTGACCAAGATGGCAGCACCCAGCTGCAGGCTTCCATCCTACTGCTGTGTAACAACTGCATAAACAGAGCTCCTCTTTCCCAGCACTTCCAGCCAAAGTCCCAGGGTTGGCTCCGATTGGCCAGGACTATCTTTCACGCCCCCTGGGGGGTTTGGAGAGCGGATAAGCCTTACTGAAGCATACTGAGCCGAGGAGAGCGGGAGGCGTGATTCTCCCAAAGAAAGGACGATCACTTTAACTGGAAGAAGGGGCAAAGGATCCAAGACAAGCAAAAACTATGTCCTCTAAAGCGGTGCTTTTCAAATTTCAATAAGCACACAGATCTTTTGGGGATCTTGTTAAGATGCAGATTCTTAATGGTTCTTTCAGCATGTCTGGGTTGGGTCCTAAGAGTCTGCATTTCTGACAAACTCCCAGGGGATGTTTCTGCTGCTCCACTGGGAACCACACTTTGAGTAGTGAGGGTCCTAACGTGCTAACACCTGACCCCAAATGGATTTAATGTGCAACAAGTGCCAGGAATCAAGATGCTAAAGGGACCTGATGGGGCCCACCTTGGTCCTTCCTGCATTCCTGGGCCCAGATGTGCCCCTTAGAATGCTCCTCACCATAATTGGTGAGGCAGGCAGGGCAAGCCTCCTTTCTCATTCCCACTTTGCAGATGAGAAAACAGAAGCTCGAGTAAACTCTGTGACTTTCCCAAGGCACATCTATCACAAGGAGTGGAGCTGGGTCCCAGGTACTGCACTGAAGGACCGTAGAGCTCTCCAAAGGCAACCCCCTCCTCTTACAGGAACAGAGTCCTCCCAGGACCCCTCCCGCTTTTAGGAAGGAGTTGAAGGGCCGCCAGGACAAACAGAAAGAGAAGTGACCCACTGTGTTATGGTCATATCTCCCCAGGATTGGAAATTCCCAGGCCACTGAACAGAAAGCGGTGTCAGCTGATGAGCTGATGAGGTTTTTATAGCCCAGGTGACCTCCCAGCTGTGCTGTTTGTGCATCAAAGTTGCAAAGGGCTGAGGTCATCTGGGCAGCCCCTGCTCCCTGGGTTATTTTTAACCTTCTCCCCCTTATCAGTTTTCTCCTTGCTGCTCTCCAGTTGTTATCTTCAACAGAGCAATCTCACCCAGGGTGGGGCCAGTCACACCTGGGCTTCTAGGAAAGATGTGGGTGTCTGTGGCCTCTGACCCCACCTCACAGGGGTGCCCTGGGCATCTGCAAGTGATTCGAAGGAGGAATCCTTAGCAGATAGTGGCACAAGAGAAAATCATTAAGGTGATCCAAATATGGAAGGAGCTACTGGAGAGGGAGAGAGTCCCCCTCATCTGTTATGGGTTGAATTGTGTGTCCCCAAATTCATATATTGCAGAACTAATCCCCAGGACCTCAGAATGAGAACTTATTTGGAAATAGGGTCTCTGCGGATATAAATAGTTAAGATGAGGGTGAGCCCCTAATCCAGGATGACTGGCGTCGTTATAAAGAGGGTACACGCAGACACAGACACAGACACACACAGGAAGGACACCACGTGAGAAGGAACGCGGGGACTGGGGTGATGGAGCAGAAGCCAAAGAACACAAAAGATTGCTGGCAAACCTCCTGGGCGAGAAGAGTTTCCTTGATTTCCAACTCCCAGCCTCCAGAACTGCCAGACAAGCGATTTCTCTTGTTTCAGCCGCCGAGTTTGTGGCTCTGGGTGATGGCAGCCCTGAGAAGTGAGTCCACCCTCTCCAGGGGTGTTCATGCTGAGGCTGACAGCCCCGAGGCAGGGTATCATCCAGCGGAAATGTTATGCAAGCCCCCTGCGTAACTTGTAATTTTCCGGTAGCCACCTGAATAAAATGAGAAGAAACAGATGAAATTAATTTTAATCAGATATTTTATTTCACCCAATAAATCCAAAATATCATGCCAACATGTAGTAAGTACTAGAAAGAGCTTTGAATGAGATGTCTTATATTCGTCTTTGTTTCATAGTAAGTCTTTGAAACCCAGTGTGCTGTTTTCCACTAACAGACAGCAATTGGGATTAGCCACCCTTCAAGTGCTCAACAGCCACACACAGCCAGTGGCCACCATATTGGACAAGGTAGGTCCAGTTCCTTCTCCTTCTATATCTGTGTGGCTTCAGGCAATTTACTGAGCCTGATAAAGCCTCAGTTTGTTCACCTGCAAAATGGGGACAATAATGATACCTCTACCACAGGGTTGGCATGAATAAGAAGGTTGTGCCTGTGCTTATGGTGATCCCGGCACAAAGTAAACCTCTATAACCAAGGACTGTTACTGAAGTAAGGCCTGTGGGCATCAGACTGACTGGATATTTAAGGATCTTCCCATTCCAAAGGATCATACATCACTGCATTTGTCATCAGGCTCATCGTGTCCCTCCTCCACACTCAGACCCACCTCCGGTTCCCCACTCAGACCAACTTGAGTACACCTCCTCCAGGAAGCCTGCCTAAGGGTCGCAGCCCCCATTGTAAATTCTCAGAGCACCCAGGGAGAGTCTCACAATTTAACATTTAATTGTTCTGTTAATTGTGTTATTACTTGGGAGTGATCCCTGTAAGTCCCTGGAGGGCTGGGATATGCCTCTTCCGGTTTCTCCCCTACGGTCTGAGTTCTGAGCCTGTTCAATCACTCAGCTGGGCAATAAACCTTTATTGAGCAACAGCCTGAGTCAGCCACTGGGCCCTGCTGGACTTAAAGTAGGTGTCAATTAATGATACGCAGGTCGACTCACCCAAGCGCATCACTTGGAAGTCCCCAGATGGGTAGTCTCTGGGCACCAAGACCTATAGCCCAGGCTAGAGTAGCTGTACCTTGGACCAGCCCAGGCAGCGGAGTTCCTGGAAACTTCCAGGAGATAGAGGTCAGAAGTGCCTGGAGTGATGCTTTCCAGTGTGCTCCCCCCACAGGCAGGGAAAGAGTTCCTGCTGTGAGCTGGCTGGTCCTCACACAGGAGCTCCGGGTAGCCCAGGATGCCAGGCCCAGGATGAGACTAGGGTCTGGCAGGAGACTGAAACCTGCCCTTTGAGCCAGGCTCCCCGCCCCATCTCCCCCTTGCTGGATGGCATTCTAGGGCTTGTTTACCACAAGTTGCATCCTGACAGAGGCCCAGATGGCCGGGAAGGGTAAATGAATCAGCAGCACCTCCACAAGAGGCTGATGTGGGTGAGAGTCACAGTCACGCAAGCCCGGCCCCTCCTCACCTGCTGCCCTCCACCCCCAACACACACAACAGTCTAATGGCTGGGTGTTGACACAAGGGCTGAGCCTGGCACGTGACAGGGAGAGGCTGGCTGAAAAGACACGTCCTGTGGGCTTACAGGGCCTCACCCACGTCTGCTTCTGTGAGCAACACCCATCTCTCCCCTGTCAGCGCTCTGACATGACCACCCTCCTTACAGATTACAGAGGGGGGCGTTTGCCCCCCAAGCCAGTCCTGCAGATCCAGCCTGCCCCTGTCTTCCTGCCATGTCCTCTCGTATTCCGTGGAGGCAAAACACCTGGGTTTGAATCACACTATGCCCCCTTCAAGCTGTGCAGCCTTAATCAAATTGTTTAACCTCTCTGAGCCCCAGATTCCTTGACCATAAAATGAGGAGAGAAATAATATCTACCTTGCCGGGTTGCTGTGGGAATTTTAAACGAGACTAGTTACATCACGCGCTTGGTGTAGTGAGTGTCACGTTAACAAGTGTGCACGCTAACTGTTCTTTTATGGTCACAGTGATGACTATCATTTGCTTGTAACGCATGACAGGAGACTTATTCTGCTACCCGAATGCACATTCCAATCCGTTGCAAAGCTAGGAAATGTGACGTCAATTTTACCTGCTACTTTTTGGGATTTTGTAGCCTATGACTTTTTGTTGAGGAATTTGTACTGATACAAGGCAGCTCATTCATTCTACAAATATGTACTGAGCACCTGCTAAGGAGGTGACGTATTCTTGGGGGGGCCCAAGAGCAAAGCTGGGCAATGTAGACAAGAGGCGTTCCTGGCAGCTGCCCAGACCAACATCATGAAAGTATCTTTCATGCTTTGCTGAGGTGATGGAAGTTTCTTTGTCTGTGTCCCCATATATCAGGCCTCGGACAGCCTGGAGGTAATGTCTGAGGAGGTGAACAGGAGGGGCCTGTGCCCAAGAATTTGGCCCAGCTTTGGGGTTTGGGTTCCAGCTTCACCTCTTCTAACTCTTGCGACTTTGGGAAAGTCCATTTGTCTTACAGAGCCTCAGTTTTCTTCTCTATTAAATGGGTATAAAAATACCTAGCCCGTGATCTCACAGGGTTACTGTCAGCATGTGTGTGTGTAAACCTCTTAACTATTTTTTCCTTCCTTCCTCCCTTCCTTCCTTCCTTCCCTCCCTCCCTCCCTCCCTTAACCATCCACTCAACCATCTGACACTTTCTTAAATTAACTACACTCTTTCAGCTACCGTGGAAGGAGCTAGGAGTAGGGAGAACACAGACTCAGGGAAGCACTGCCCACTGGGCTTCTCAGCCCTTCTGATGTCCTTGTTGGGGCAGGAGGACATGAGCCATCAGACAAGTTCATGGGAGGGGCTGACCCTCCCTCAGTCCAGCCCAGGTGACTGGTGGCCCCTCTGGGCCCAACCTGGTCTGGGTGAGAAGCAGCCCAGTCTCTGGGGCAGATGCCCAGGGTGGACCTCCCCCTTTCTGGGACCCTCGCCAGCCCAGCCAGCCCTCCCAACTAGACTCCTGACCCTCTGTTTCCCGTTCCTTGGCAGGAAATGAGCTCTGAAAGAAAAGGGCTGAATAGGCCCCGGACAGACCCACGCTTGAGGCAGGAAGTAGGAGGAAGGGGAGGTCCCAGCCGTATCTGTCCCCTTCTCTCAAAGAAGCAATGCTTTTACTCAGATCTCCCTGGCAAGCTTCTGCTTAGTTCTCTTTGGAAAGGACTTGAACCCATGGCCACTCCCAGCTGCAAGAAAGCCTGGGATAAGGAGCCAGATTGTCATGATTGGCCTAGACGAGGCTCGGCAAACTTCATAAGGGCTAGATGGTAAATATTTTAGGCTTTGTGAGCCGTGTGGTCTACTCAACTCAGCCTTTGTAGCTTGAAATCAGCCCTACACGTTACATAAACAGACTGGTGTCGCTGCGTCCCAACAAAACTTTGTTTATGGACAAAAACTTGACTTTTGGATAATTTTCATGGATCACAAAATATTATTTTTCTTTTGATTTTTGCCCACCATTTAAAAGATGTTAAAAGCCATTTTAGCCTGTGGGATGTACAAAAACAGAGGGCAGTCAGATTTGGCCGTCAGGCTGTAGTTTGCCAATCCTTGGCTTAGACCAAATCATAATCCATTCCTTGGGGCTGGGCACACTGTCACTCCAAGGAAGGGTGTGGTGTGTGTGTATGTGTGTACTAACAGGAACTGGGGGTGGGGGGAGATGCATGTGCATTCATGAGCGACTAACAGCATTCAGCACAGGCCATATTGTGACTGCAAAGGAAGAACAAGAGTTGAATCCAAACCATCCAGACTCCAGAGCCCACCCTCTTAGCCTGCATGTTAAAATTCTCTGCTCAGCTAGGAGGATTTGGAGGGGTGGTAGCAGGCATATCAGCATTGTTACCAAAACGCTCCCACAGGGACACAGCCCTGTGTCCTCCTGAGACACTCCAGCAGCCTCCTCTCTTGGGAGGCCCGGAGGGGAAATCAGAGGAGGGGGATGTGGAGCGGAGGGGAGGGGGAGAAGGAGGAGCTCCCACCTCCCTCCATCCACAGGCCAGTGTACCTCCCTGGGGTGGGGGCTTCCCTCTGGCCCTGGAGCAGGATTTCCTCTTCCCTTGACTCTGACAGACGGGAAATTGGGTTTTATTCTCCTGGTAAGAGGAGAAGCCCTTCCCCTCCCCCAACCCCCCTCTTTCTTCTGCTCTTCCTTTCCTGCTCACCTCAGTGCAAAGGAGACTCAGGAAGGAGCTAACAGCTGAGGGAGCCTGAGAGAACCTGACAATTCAGAGAGGTCATCCTTTCAGCCACTAAGAAATCTTTTCTTTAGCTCCTACCATGTGACTTATTTTTTAAAAGTTCATTCAGTTCCCACCAAGCACAAGCTGGGCCCTCTTGCAGGGAATTTTAACATGTTTTGATTCACGTAATCCTCCCAATAACCCCATGAGGTGGTGTCCTCAGACCCATTTCACAAAAGCAGAAACTGAGACCCAGAGAGTTTATAAACTCAACAGCAGAGCCAAGATTTAACCCGGGTCTGACTGACTCCAGAGTACCTTCTGTCTGCTGCTGACGCAGCCTCTGCCCAGGGGGATGCCCTGGGGAAAGGGGGACCCAGAGGGATTGGAGTTTAGAGCTCAGACACTGGAGTCAAAGAGACTTGAGTTCAAATCCTGGATACAGATGTATACTAGTTGCTTCCTTGAGCAAGTCATTTCATATCTCTGAACCTCAGTTTCCTCTCCTATTAAAAAATAAATCTGTTCTCTCTTTCTCCAGCACCATGACCTCTCCCTGGGAAACCACTATTCCCCACCTCCCCTAGCGATGACCCCACTTGCCGGCAGTAGTTGCCCGACACCCAGCCAATCTAGAGCATCTTGTTCTCCTGGACTAGGTGGCATGTTCAAGGATAAGTACATGTGACTAAATCCAGCCAGTGAGCGTTAGGTTTGGGATTTTTGCTGGACCCATTAAGAAAGAAAGGCTCTCATTTGTCTTATTGGGATGTAAGCCTGGAGCTGCTGGTAGCTTTATTGTCACTGCACAGGAAGCACCTGGCTGAGAATGGAGCAAAGGAAGAAGAAAAAAAGAGGCAGAACTAAGGGACCCTCAGACGGAGAAGAGTCTCCACGAGATGACTTCACCTGAGCTCCTGGCTCCCACAGTGCCTAAAATGTACTCTCTATTGCCTCAGTTATTTACATAAGCCTACACTGTGTCTTCTCTGCCTAGGCCAGTCTGAGATGTTTCTCAAACATTTGCAACCAATAGAAATGAAAGCCTTATGAGGGCAAGGGTTTTTTTCTGCTAAGTTAACAACACATCTCCAGTGCTTAGAACAGTGCCTAACACACAGAAGGTCCTCAATTACTATTTATTAAATACATACAACATGGCACCTCCTGGGATACTGTGAAGATAAAGTGGACAGGTGAATATCCAAGGCTTGGCCTCCCCCCCTGCCTGGCCTGGTGAGCCTAACCAACCATGTCTCTAAGCCAGAAACCCTGCCCTCCAGCAGCTTCTAGTCTGGTGGCCTGTCCTCTCCACTGGCCCTAGACAGAATGGGGCAGGGGTGGTTTAAGTTAGGAGCAGTGATCAAAGAGAGTGGAAAATGCAGTGCGCAAAGCTGTAGGGAACACGGGAACACAAATGATGCTGCAGACCTGGTCCCTGCCCACCAGGACTCTACTTGGCACCCGCCCACCCAGCTGCTGTGGCCCCCTGCCATGTGGCTACCCACTGCCCTGAGCTGGAGCCATTGAGTTGCCATCCTTAAACATTAGGGCACAGCCTTCAGACTCTGCTTTTTGCTACCCTCTGCAGACCTCAGAAGCCCCATGGTCCCTGCCACAGCCCACTGGACTCCTAGTGCTACTCTCACTTTTCTGGTCCTCCCTGACCTCTCTGTGCCCTCCCTTAATGCCAGCACATTCTTCCTGGGTTACCCCAATAACCTTGTTGCTGATCTGCCCAATTTCTACCTTACTTCCAGGTAAGCACTCCTTCATACTGTGGGCAAAGCAATTTTTCTAAAATGCTGGACCCCTTCAAAGGCTGCTGATCACCTACAGGACAAAGTCGTTAGGGACCCTCCCAGATCTGGCCCTTGCCCCCTCCTCCAGCACCATCACCTCCAGGGCGAGATGAGATGCCTAGGATGCTACACTGAAGGAGGCACTCACTCTCAGGCTTGTGCAAGTACACAGGATGCTTCACCCACCTCACACTGGTCCTGGCCGGGACACACCCCAGAGTCGTTCAGGTCATGGTCTTCAGAAGGCCCAGGATATTACGGTCTGCCCTGCTTTTGTTCATGTGGTTCCCTTGGCCAAAGTGCCCTCTCCACCATCTTCCGTGACTGCCTTTAAGATTCAACTTGAATATCTCCTTCTCTAAGAGGCCTTCCCTGAACCCTCCTTGGTCAAGTTTGGTCCCCCTCAGCTCACCGCATCATAGCCTACCATTAGTCTACCACACTGCACCATATTCTTGACCCTGACTTGCAGTCCTTTGAGAGTAGGAATCAAATCTTAATTTGTCTTTGTGGCTGCAGCACATTTATAAGGTAACTGATTTATGAATGAGCACTTGGCATTGTCTCAGTCAAAATGCCCTTGACTACAAGGAACAGAAAACCTTACTCAGAATGGCTGCAGCCACAGTGGAATGTATGATCTCAGCTTACAAGAGGGCCTTGGGTGGGGTGCTCCAGGGTTGGTTAACTCAGGAGCTCAACAGCTTCATCGAGGACCCAAGTTCTTCCTGCTCTACCGTCTGTAGGAATGTCAGCCCCATTATCAAGGGAATCCCCTCATTTTGAAGAATGGCTGCCGTGGTTCCAGGCCTCAAATCCTCACACCCAAACATGACAATATCTGGTAGAAAAAGGGGGCATCTCTTGTGTATCTCACTGTGAGAACCTAAAAGTAGGCTTTTCCAGAATCCGCCCCCTGGCTTTTTTTCACAACACATTGGCCAGGATGGCATCACATGCCCATACCTACTCAGTCTCTGGTAAGAGCAATGGGCATGTGGCACTTCCATGTGGCAGAGGGAAGAATAACCACATCCAGTCAGGAAGGGGAAGGTCGTTGAGGGGGCAACTATGCTTATACCCAGCTGGTATGTAGAAAATGCAGAAAAGAATAGTTACTGGCTTTGGGATTTGAACAGACATGACGGTGTAGCAAAAAGAGCACTGGGTTGAGTGAACTGATGACTTGAGGCCAGAGGTCTTGTATTGGGTCCTACTTCTGTTTTTTGTGTTTGGGGAAGACTCTCCAGCCCAAGCTTGGATTTCTCCAGGGACCACATTTTCTACTTCCTCTCACTCTAACCCTGCCTACTGCGGAGCTGGGTGCACTGTGGGCTCACAAATACACAGACACTCTAGCTGGAGAGCCAAGATATGTCCTCCCACCCCACAGCCTTGTGGAAGTAAACCTGTTCCTGCTCCCAAGAAGCACCCCAAAATGTTACCCCCCTAAATCCTGTTCTCCTTGTCGCTCTCAATCTGGGTAATTAAACTTAACGCCTCCAGGGTGATTAAAAATTGATTCAGCATTCAACAGGCCCGGAAATGAAATGCAGTGGGAAACACACTTGGCATGCCTGGTTAGATGTAATTAGAAGATTGTCCTGTTGGGGAAAGTAACTAAGGCGATGTTGCAGCTACAGAAGTGTTGGTAGGGAAGGCAACTGCTCCGCTTACACTGTAACAAGCCTTTAATTACCTGCTCTTACTCAGCTATGGCTAGCCATTGAATCGCACAAGCAGCTGGATTATAATATGGATTTTAACTTCTAAATTGGCAAGGATTCCTAGGCATTGCTTCTGCCCAAGCCTGTCTGAGTCTCCACAACATGGTCTGTGCATCTCTCCCTCACCTCCCCCTGCTGACAGCCGCTGCCATCCCTTCCCTCCCCCTCAACCACACCATCTGCGTGGGCTCCATCCCGGCCCTTCTACATCCTGTCACCATCCCAGCATCTCCTCACCTTCTGCCCCTGATGCCCTGTCCCTGCCCAGTGTGGTCCTCTCCTCATCCTTCCCTTTGCTTCCAGCTACTGTCCTCCAGGGGTGGTCCCTGCTGGAGGCCAGCTGCCCTGGGAGGCATTCAGTGCTCCTCGTCTGCCAGGCAACAGCCCCGTTGCTTAGGACGCCAGCCGGGAGGCTGGTATTCTAGGATGCTGCAGAAGGGCATTTCCTTTCCCCATCTCGGGAGCCACCAGGGGCCTTCACACCTCCCAAACCATCCAACTTTCCCATCTGGTACCTCTAAACACTGTGGGCAGCAGGGAATGTCTTGTTAACCCTTGAGGACTAGAATGCCTTACTATTTTGAGTTGCTTTGGGGTCCCATAGCAGAAACTATGTTTTGCTCAAGACAATCCCAGTTCCTTACTGTGAACCATTTCACTGCAACAAGGCATGAAGGGAAGCTCTGGGTCTTTCCTCAGCCTTCTGGAAAAACTAGGACAGTGCTGTCCAATACAGTAGCCACTAGCCACTAACCACATGTGGCCATTAAACTTAAATTAATTAAAATTGAATTAAACTAAAAATTCAGTCCCTCAGCTACCATATGGGACAGCGCAGATGTAACATTCCATCATCTCAGAATGTTCTATTGGCTGGCACAGTCCTAGAACATAAGTTTAAAAGCTCAGGTTCATAGTCAGGCAGACTCTCTACCGTTTACTCTATGACTCACTTTCCTGAGCCTCCTTCCATTTCTTCATCTGCAATAGCCGCTCTTTTGCAGAGTCACAGGCCCAGTGAGAGAACCCAAGTAGACACTCAGCAGTGTTCGAGAATACGAAGAGCTGATACACGCAAGCTCTTGGTTCTTGGAGTAGAGGGTGCAGCTTGGTGAAGCAGGGCTTAAGGCGAAGGAGACCGAGTTCTAGCCCCAGCACCATCACTGTCTGCAAACCACATGTGATGTGTGATCCACACAGCCCAGGTTTAAAAGCACAAATAGAAAAAAATCAAAAAGAAATGGAAAACTCCAGCACAGAGTTTTCTCTGGAGCCTGAGAGGCAAAATCCGACTCTCCGCTGAGCACCTCCTATTAGATGCCTTCCAGGGCCCTTAGAGTCAAGAGCCATAAATGGGCAGGAGCATCTTCTACCTCAAACCCACCTGGCCCTCCTGCATTTCCCAGCTCACAAGCAGCACCTGCTTTCTAGAAAACTAGAAACCACCTGCTCTGTCTACTTTATAATCCTATGGTGTAGTTTGAGCTATCACCATTTTACAGACAAGGAAACTGAGGTGTGGAGAGATTATGTACCTTGCTAGTTGGTGGTAGAGTCAGGCTCCAGATTCTGTGCTCTTAAGTAGTGTGTGATGCTATCTCGATCCACTCACAAAAACCCTTGATTTTACCTCCTTAAATCTGTTCACTTTTCTCCAGCCCCAGGGCCAGTGCCCTGTCCTGGCCATCACAGCCTCCTGTCTGGCTCAGAGCAACAGTCCCCTCACTGGTCCCCAGGTGTCCTGACTGGCCTCCTTTCCCCCACCTCCCCCCAGCCTCAGTCCTCTGTATAAGCAGAACATTTGGTGCCATCACTTTCCTGATGGGAATCCCATATGATCTTGTTCACTACTGTGTCCCTGGAGCCTGGCACATAACAAATGATCCCCAAAATTTGGTTGAATGAATGTATGCATCCTGTGAAACAATCATAACCCAAGAGACTATTGGGAATATGTGGTGGAAACGGTTTGGGAGCATCCAGACACAAAGCAAGGTGATCTGGGTGAAACCTCAGAGAGGCATGATGGATGAGCTATTGTAACTAAGAAAGTGTAGACTAACAGGGCTGGGAGGGTGTAGCTCAGTGGTAGAGTACATGCTTAGCATGCACAAGTTCCTGGATTCAATCTTCAGTACCTCCATTAAATAAATAGATAAATAAACCTAGTTACCCAACCCCCCCACCAAAATAAAATTTTTAAAAAATTTGTGTACAAATTAAAAAAAAAAAAAGAAAGAAGTATAGATGAACAAATTATACGGTGTCCCTTCCAAGATGGACCAAAGAGGACAGGGGAGAGGGACTGTCTGCAGGGCATCCAGGAAAGAAATTTAAAGAACAAAACAGTAGCACTGTGCCTCCGGGACTACGTGAAGGAAGGTGTGCTGAGCAGGCTCCAGGGAATGACAAAATTGATTCTCTAGGCTGTTCCACTGCCATTAGTACAAAGGATGCAGGTATAGACTTTTGTCTCCTGTGTTTGGTTAATGTCAACCAGGTCCAGGATGTCAGACACCTCTGGGTGCCCTAAACAAACCTAGTTTCTGCTTCTGGAAACCTGGGGAGCAGACACCACTATGTGGGAGAATGCCAGAGTGCTTGTCCATGCCCCACCCATGCTTCCCCAACACGACTTTCCTAGGCAGCCAGCCTGGCTCTCTCTGGGAGACATCTGGAGCTCACGAGCCCTTGGACAAGTCATTTCATTACTCAGGGCCTAAGTTTCCTCCTCAGAAACTTGGGGTTGATTTACAAAACAGGAACAGACTCACAGAGCTAGAAAACAAACTTATGGTTACCAGAGGGGAAAGGGGAGGTGGAGGGATAAATCGGGAGTTCAGGATTTGTAGATACTAACTACTATATATAAAACAGATAAACAACAAGGTTACACTATGTAGCACAGGGAACTATATTCAATATCTTGTAATAGCCTGGAATGAAAAAGGATATGAAAAGGAATACACACACACACACACACACACACACACACACATATAAAACTGAATCACTATGCTATACACGAGAAACTAACACAACATTGTAAACCAACTACACTTCAATTTTAAAAAAAAGTTGGGATTGAACTAGATGACTTTTAAATTCCGCTTCACCTCAGCGTTAAGGACTGGAGCCGGGGTCCCTCATCAGCCTTCCCCTTGGTGCTCCGTGCTCATCCCCAGGCAGGAGACTCTCAGACTGACATGGTCAGATACAGGGTGTGGGGTGGGCATCAGGATGACCTGGGTTCTGTCCAGCCTCAGTCCCACCACTGACTTTTTGGGTATTTCGGGTATTTTTCTACACTTTAATTTCTTCATCCATAAAGTGGAGGTAGTCAGAAATTGACACAACATTGTAAATTGACTGTACTTCAATTTTTAAAAAGGTTTAAAAAAGGGGGGTGGAGGAATGAAGGTAGAAACTTGGATACTAGGTCAGTGATTCCCAACCTAGGATCGCCTGAGAATTTGCAAAAGGGAGAAGATATTTAAATGGAGAAATGTGGTGGATACCTCCACATATGCAAACTTAGCAGCGCCAATAATGGAACAAACTGGCACTATGAGCTTCCTGATATGATGCAGTGAGAATATCATCTATGGAGTATTCTTGACCCCCCCAAAATGTGTAATATAAATTTAACCATGAGTAGACAATCAGACAGATCCAAATAATATGATATTCTATAGAACAACTGGCAGTGACTCCTTAGAAATGTCACAGCCAAAGAGAAAAGGTGAAGGATAAGTAAATTACGTGATGCATGACCTAGATCCTAGATCTAGATCTGGATCCCAGATTAAGATCCTAGATTAAAAAGGACATTACTGAGACCCTTGGAGAGAATTTAATATGGAGCATATACCAGATAATATTAGTGCATATTATTGCAGCAATTCAAATTTATTGAATGTGATCATTGTTGCAGAGAATGTCCTTGTTCTCCGAGAGGTAATAGCTGATGTATCCAGAGATAAATGTTCCTTATGCTTACAACTCAACCTCCTAAAGGAGAGAAAGTGAGAGAAAGTAAGTGTGGTAAGATGTTACTGACTCATAAATTCAGGTGAAACCTGCAGAGATGCTCATTGTATTAATCTTTCAATTTTTCTGTAGGTTGAAATTTTCCAAAATAAAAAGTTGGGGGAAAATGTAACAGAAATTGTATCTGTGATAAGGCTGCTTTGAGTTAATCACTAAGAATCAGAACTAACATTTATTGAGTTTTTATGATGTGCCAGACACCGTCAAGAGCTTTAAGTGAATAATTCCACTTAATCCTTACATCAGTCTTAGGAAGTGGGACTCTTAATCCAGAAGATTCTCGGGCACAGAGGGATGAAGTAACTTGCTCAAGTTCACATAGCTAGGAAGCAGCTCAGCCCAGATATGGTGGCTCCAGGCCTGTTCCCTTAACTATTTTATCTTAGATTAAGTCTATCAAAACAAGCATTTCTCTGGGGTGAAAATAATAAAGAGGATTCTGGGAGAAGAAGGAAAGATCAGTGGTTGCCAGACGTTAGGAGGGAGAGCGGAATGAATAGGTGAAGCACAAAGGATTTTTAGGGCAGTGAAATTACTCTGCATGATACTATAATGGTGAATATACATCATTATACATTTGTCAAAACTCATAAAATGTGCAACACAAATTAGAGTGAATTCTAATGAAAACTGTGGACTTTGGGTGATTATGATGTGCCAGTGTAGGTTCTATCAGTTGTAACAGATACAACACTCTGAGCTGTTGTTAGTGTGGGAGGTTGTGCACTGTGAGGCCAAGGAGAATATGCGAACTTCATACTTTCTACTCAATCTTGCTGTGACCCTAAAACTGTTCTAAAAAGTGAAGTCTATTTAAAACACACAACTACATTTCCCAGGCCTCCTAGATTCCAAATACAATTAAGATCTGACATTATGATTCACGTATTTGAAAGTAGAAGTAGGTTGGAGGCTGAACTTCTTACTACTTCTCTTTTTGCTGGCAAGCCTGGTTTTACCCCAACAGTGTCAGCAAAACTGAAGGGTCTAGTTGCTGGCTTGGTGGGTGTTGAGAGGCAGGACATGGGGACCCAGACTGCCTGGATTATGTCAGGCACACAGTGGTTCTGGAGCTGGTGGAAGAGTGGCTCCATGATCATGGTCTTCTGAATGGGTTGTTGGTGTGCTTTCCAATTGCAGAAGAGGCAGCAGCTCTCTTGGTGGCCAGCTATGCAGTGTGACTTAGGTGTCATTCCTGAATGCTCAGACTAGAGTTTATTTCTTCAACCTTCCCGTGATACTGAGAGCCATGTAATACCCAGTCATAAACCTCCTCCTCTATAAAATAGCCAGAGTGTTTCTATTCTCAGCTGAATCCCTACTGATACAACTGTCACAGGGCTGGATGCATTGAGTTCAGAGTAATTACATTAATCGATTGAAAAGCATGTTGTTGGGACTAGCTCTTTTCCAAGTGCTATACAAACAGTTCAGGGTTACACAGAGAGTTCTTACCCTCAAGGAATTTACTGCCTAGCAGAGATGCCCACCAGAAAAGGAGCAATGCAGAAATTCAGAAAAGGGAAAAAGTATCAGTAGCTTGTGGAATCTGTTATTTTACCATCCACATCCACATCCACTCATGTGTCTCTTGGTAAGATACATCAATTTCCCTCTAGAGGGGAGTGAAACCCACCTCCTGCAACTCTAGAGGTGCAGGTGATTCAGGTCTAAGCTAATCCGTGGAGTCCAGCCCCGCTGGACATATTGACTGATTCAGGAATGGGCACTTGACCTGTGTCAGTTTGATCAGAGGCAACATGTCTCAATTCCAAGATCAAGCATGAGCTATGAAGAAGTTAAGACTCACTCTTTTCACTATGCCTGAAATTTGTAATAGTGTAAGAGGTGGACTGCTCTGCCCTTTTGCTACCATGTGGAGCCTGAAACTTCAGCTTTCAGAAAAGAAGGCAGAACCAAGATTTAGAGAGAAGGAAAATGCTGATGACATTATTTGAGCCCTAAATTCAACCTTATTGGGTTTTTGGGTTACTTGAGCCAAAAACTTCCATTTCTTTTCTTAAGCCTGTTTGGGGTGAAATTTTCTATCACTTGTCAACAAAAAATGTCCTCAGTGATTCAGAAAGTGTCCTGGAGGAGATGGAAGGACACTGAATGACTAATGGAATCCAGAAAGGAGAAGAGGTGGGAGAACATTCCAGGCAGAGAAACAGTCCATAGATATCAGAGAACCAGGGTTCCCATTAATTCTTGAAGACTTGGCATCAAATCCTGGCTCTACCTCTTGGTAGCCTTCTAACTCTTTCCCTCTCTCCAAGCCACAATGGCCTCTTGACTCAAACCAGCTTAATAGCATCAACTTCCCAGAGCTGTGGAGATGAAGATAATGGTGACTTGTTCATGTGTGCTAAGCAAACAAGCCAATCGTTTTGACTGGAGAAGAGACGGAAATGGGAAAGTAATATGTGATAAGGGGTGGAAGAATGGAAAGATTCATCTTCTGAACACCGCTGTGAGCTTTGTACCAATTATCTCCCATCCTCACAACAATCCTGTAGGGCATTGCCATCTAGTTTCCAGATAAGAAAACTGAGGCTCAGAGAAGTGAAGGAACCTGAGTCACACAGCTGACAAGCAGAGAAGGTCAGATCCAAACCATATCTAATTAACTCCACACCCATATCTTCACCGTAATGGCTGTCCCCTGTGGGCAAGGGGCTGAGCTCCCCGGAGGCCTCCAGTGCTGGCTAAACAGAATGATCTTTTGTTTGTGAGAGGAAATCACCCTGCCTGGGGCAAATATTGAAAGGAATGTTTCCATCCAATGTTAGTGGGTTACTCACTGAGCTACTCAAAGCTAGTGGAGCCTGAACCCCCTAACCAGCTTCATTCTGGGAAACATGCAGTCCCCACCGAGAGGGCCCTGCTGTTTGGGCTCTGGGGAGACGCCCGGAGGAAGGGCAGACTGTGCCTGGGAGCACTCCCCCAGTGCTGAGGAGGAAGATTTGCATCTGCGCTGTGGGAGGAGGTTGTTTGTGGAGGGATGGGCGTGTTGGTTGTTTGTATCTGCAGTTCCTCCTCCCATTAGCCTTCACCTTCCCCTGTCAATAACTGGTGGAACCTGCAGGGCTGATGCCCACCCTCGGTCCCTTCCTCTGACTCAGTGCAAGGGAAGAGGAGTGACCCAGAGAGCTGCCCACATCCTTGGCCCACAGTCTTGCCCCAGGGCTCTGCGTCCACCAACTTCCACTGGGTACAAGTGGGGCTTGTTCCTCTTCACGCTTTTACTTATGATGTAAAAGCCTCCAGTCACAGATGTGCCTCCACCCTCCTCAGGGATAAGGAGGGTTAACAGGGCCTGACCCTTGGGCAGCACTTCAGCCTTTTCCCCAGGTCATCTGCCTGCCTCATCTGATTCCCATATCAACTCTTGAGGTGAAAGTATCAGTCCCATTTTACAGAGGAGTAAACTGAGGTCAAGAAAGGGAAAGAGATTTGCCCATATAGCTAAGGAGTGGCCTGGCAATGACAAGATCCAAATCTTTTGACCTCCAGTCGGCAAAGGCACGTATGCCAGGGGTGCTACCCTTCTCTCCTACGTGGGACCTCAGTGGGCTTGGCCCCCAGTCACCTCTGGAGGTTCTGTGGGTATCGCACAGGTAACCATGGCCAGTCTGCTGACGTTTCTTCTGCTCCATCTCCTTGCTGATATTTGCAGTGTGCTAGGCCACTGAGGCAGGATCCTGGCCTCTCTCACTTGAGGTCCCTGCTTCTCAGGCTGTGACCCTAGAGCTGGTCCAAGGGGCAGGTCCTCAGTCACCGCAGCAAAACGGTTCTGTGCTCTGAGCTGAAATAGGCAGATGGCTCCTCTAACTTGTGTCCCAATTTGCAACCCAGACCCCGGAGAAGCCTCTCAGCTTTTCCCTGCAGCCCTCACTCGAAAGGGACTGAGGGGTTAGTGTTTTTGGCAGCCTGTCCCTATTGGCTCACTTGCAGTAACAGCCTCAACTGAGTTCGTATGATTCCAGCAAAACTGTCCCCATCACCATCTTGACCAAGCCCTCTTATACACACCTCTATCCCATACACTCAGATCCAGGTAGGGATTGTCACACTACCCACCCCTGCCCCATTAGTATACTCCATCCCAACCACATTCATTGGTTAAGGGAAGGGTACATGACCAAATTCAGGCCAATCAGCCGGTGAAACTCAGTTCCAGAACTTTGTGCTGTCAGGGAAGCCAACTGGTTCTCTGCCCTGGCGTGAGAGTGTGAGGCATGGAGCTTATGCAGCCACCTTGTGCCCATGATGTGAACCCACCTGTGTTTCAGCAGCTACTTGGAGAAGAGCTGAGCCAAAAGATCACAGGGAGCCCAAGGCTGCAATGTGACATTGTTTAGAGTCCCTGATTAAGCCTCTTCTGAACCAACCACACCCTCAGATTTCAGTTCCCAGGCTAATACTTTCTGGTTTCACATTAAGAAAAAAAGTGGGTTTTCTTTCACATGCAACCAAAATTCTAGTGATACAGAAGGTCAGATCTGGGCCCCTTGCTTCTCTCCCTGCCCCACCCTGACTGTCTCACCAACTTCCTCCTCAGAGGGAGTTCATACCTCCCCACTATGAATTGACTCACACAAATAGATACCCAGGGTCACCCGCTGCTAGCCCATACGTGCCTTTGTACTATTTAGAACAATCTGTGCTACACAGAAAAGGTGATTCCAGATGCAGTCCCTTCTTGACTTGGTGAGGTGGGGGTGGGTGGGGAGCAAAGAAGCTGGCAGAGAGAACAAGGCACAGTGGCAACCGCTGGCTCTGTCCAATGGATTCAGGATTCCAAGTCTGTTCTGTCTCCCGCGGGATGGGGAGATCTCAGATCAGGGCTCAGGAAAGGCTTCCTGCCTGATGTGACCTTTGGGGCCCCCTACTATTGCTTCCAGTTGGAAGGACAGATCCGAAAAGAGAAGAGACCACCTATAGAACTGTTATTTTTTAAAACTGGCCCCTTCCCAGGATGATTTATCCCTGAGGTAAGAGGCGTCGGAGTACCCTCATTTTTCACTGCACCTTCTGGTATGGCTTCCTCCCAGCCACACCCCCAAACAAGTCCTTTCATTCTCAGAGCAGAAGCCTGAGAATGAGTCAGTGCCTCATTCCCTTCGTTCCTTCCTCACTGGTCAGGCCTCACCCCTTCCCTTTGCCAGCGCCTCCTCGGGGCAGTCATCTGTACCATGTACAGTGCAGGCTGTGCCCACAGAGCTGTCAAGGGTCCTCTTCCTGAGGTCTTCTGAGAGATCTGGGGCCTCCAGGGATAGGCCACAGAGACTGGGGTCTGTCGCAGCCCCTAAAGAAGGACTTTCTCTGGGGTGTCTCGCAACGGGCTCTGTCTTCCTCCACAGTGTCAAGTTCATTCCTGTGTCTGTCCCAAAAGGAAGAATGAAAACACCTTTAGAGGTGTCCCAGGCCCTGCCACGAACTCTGAGTTCTCCTAACAACCCTCAGCACAGTGAGCACGAACACACTTCAGGACGAGGAGCTGAGGGTCTGGGTGGCGGAGTTCCCGCCTGGGCGCCAGCACACCACCATTGCTTGCTGGGGCCCAGGTGGCACTGCTCCCAGGGGCTGTTTCTGTTCTGGGCTGTTCCATTCTCTCTCTGCCCTCACCTCCAGCAAGCTTTCTCCAGGCTGGCAGGCCCCAAGCCAAGAGCGGATTCTTTCGTCCTCTCTGGTCTAAATCAAGCTGCACCAGAAGCAATCCCCAGGGGCCCTCCTGCCTTATTTGGAAGAAGAGCAGGAAACCAGACAAGAAATCGTCTAGGCACCAACACACCTCTTCTGATGGCTGCACCACAGGTGACGTCACTCTCCTGAGTGTGGGGAATCTGTGTGCCAAGGTCCCTGAGCTGGGACATCAGGCAGAGACTAAAACAGAGGGGCTGCCTTGTACGGCCCTAGAGGAAGGAAAATGTTTGCAGGTGGTAGTCATTTCTCCCTGCAACTAAAGGAATGCTTGACTTTAAAACAAATAAAAGGTAAAGGGGATTTGGAAGCTGTGAGGAACCCCTATGGGGCCTCTGAGGTTGTCTAAGAGGAGGTGGTCTGTGAGGAGGGGTCCATTCAATCAGAGGCAAGTCTCTGAACAAGGCTTTACCTCTGACTCAGCTCTGGGCCAGCTATCACAGTATTAGATCACTAAAAGGATGGTTTAATCAGCACCAGGTAACACTGGTATCTCAAAAGAGATATAAAAAAGCAAGCTGGGACCCTATAGAATCTTCTAGAATTAATTTTCAGCCCAGGCTGCACTGTAGAATCACCTGAGGAGCTGTCAAAAGTACTGATTTCTGGGCTCACCACAGACCAACTGAATCAAAATCTCAGACTGAGGGATTGGGCAGCTGTATTTTTTAGTCTCTTCAGGTAACTGAGCTGTATTTCTCAAACTTCCCTGAGGATAAAAATCACCTAAGGGGCACATTAAAAAAAAAAAAAAAAAAAAAAAAGCTGACCAGGCCATTAAGCAATCAGACCCACCAAATCAGAATCTCTGAGAAATGTGGCCCAGGAATTTGCATTTCTCGCAGAGTCACCCGGGAACCAAGTGACTTATGCTGATGGAAGGTGCCCCAGCCTCACTCAGCCCCCTCCCCCTTCCATCCTCAGCGCTCTTCGGAGGACTTTCCTGCGACTAAACACAGCGCCCAT
Source organism: Camelus ferus (assembly GCF_009834535.1). Classification (NCBI taxonomy): domain Eukaryota; kingdom Metazoa; phylum Chordata; class Mammalia; order Artiodactyla; family Camelidae; genus Camelus; species Camelus ferus. The sequence continues at coordinate 18,106,963 of NC_045706.1, read as the reverse complement.
TTTCTTCATAGCACTTATCACTATGTGTGGTTGTACATCTGTCTCTGTGTTTGCTTCATGCCTGTCTCCCCTCTAGGCTGTAACCTCTGTGAGGGCAAGAACCATGTCTGTTTGGTTTCATGGAGCAAGCTCTGAAGCCCAAATCCCAGCTGCCTGTTCTTTGCTCTTAGCCAAGTTGCTTCTCTTTCTGGTGCCTCAGTGCTCTCATCTGTAAAATGGAAATTAGAATAATAACAGCTGCCTCTCATGGTTGACGTGAGGAATGAATGAGATGATCTAGGTAAAGCATTCAGCACGGTTCCTCGGTTCCTCGCACAGAGGCAGTGGCCAATAAACGTTCATTGTATCAACTACATTTTGCTACATAACAAATCACTCCAAAACAATGTCTTAAAACTACAACCATTTAATGGCTCACAATTCTCAGGGTTGGTTTGTCGACTTGGGCAAGGCTCAGCTGGGCTGGCTCCTCTCTGCTTCAAGTGGTTTTGGCTGGGCTCACTCTAGCATCTGCAGACAGTCTGCTGAGGGCTGGGGACTCCCTGTGGCCTAACTACAGACATGGCATAGGTGAGGGCACCTCAGTTCTCCTCTATGTGACCTCACCAGCGGCTTCCTCATGTGGCAGCTAGGTTCCAAGAGAATGAGAATGAAAGTCACATGTCACTTTCTCGACATTCTGTCAGCCAAAGCAAGTTACAAAGTCAGTCCCGAGTCAATGGATGGAGAAACAGTGCCAGTTTTCAACGGGGGAGATGTGAAGATTTTCTGGGCATTTTTAATCCTCCATAGATGTTATTTTCCTGTATCTTGCTTGGTATACACAGGTGCATGGCCCAGGACACATTTAATATACATTTGTTGAAGAAATAAATAAATGGAGAAACAGGAGAAACTGGAGACCAGAGAGGAAAATGAGCTTGCTCAAGGTCACACAGCAAGTGAATGGCAGAGCTAGGACAAGAAACAGGTCTCCTGGTGCCTGTCCCGCCTTTTCCCATTACATCAGTCTACTCAGGCAGCTGCCTGAGGTGGGGCCGAATTCTCCAAATAATTGCCTCACTCCTCAGCTTCCGTTGAGCCTCTAGAGAGCTATCTAGAAGGTCAGGTTGATGCTTACTTCCTGAAGAACCTGGGATGGGGAGAAGGGAGTGCTTTTCCTTTCCCTGAGCACAGAGCATCGCAGAGGATGATCAGGGCATCAGCAGCCCTCCTCCAGTCCCACTGCGTGTGCACGGGGGCTGGGGGAAGTCAGAGACCAAAGCAGACCACAGTATGGACACTGCGCGTCCTGTTTATCCTCCCACCAACCAGGTGTGTGTGCGCATGCGCAGGCACACACGCAGACATGAGCCTTCTGTCTCTCTGCTGCCTTTAAGCCCTGGGAGAAAGCGACCACAAGTTTGGCTGGCTGGACTTGTGGCTCTGATTTGCCCTGGACAGCAATTTCATGGCGTTTGGACAGTGAGTTTGGGGGAGGGGAGCAGGGAGAGAGTCAGCTTGCTCGGGAAGAGTTGCAAAATGTATACGTCATTTCTGTTCCTGTCCCTCAGCCCCTTCCTGTCTGTCGTCCAGGTACCTAGGGGATAACCAGGGCCCCTGGGCACCACTTTTTCTCCACCAGGAGCTCTCCTTGGTATTGCTTAGTCACCCACCTGCTGCAGGAAACGCACCTATTTTTAGCCTTAAGTAAATGAGCTCTGCAGTCACCCAGACCACATTCCCTTGGGTCCCTTTGTCACAGCTGGTGTGACTGGAGAGGAATCACGTCATCACGGACCCCCACCCCCAATCGACCTACCTCCTTCCTCTGAGAAGCCTCACTGCGTGGCAGTCACTCACATAACCCAGTGTGGCAGAGTGGCAGTGGGAGGCACCAAGGTGGGGGCAGTGAGAGCAGCCCACCTCTCAGAGGGGATTATTTTTTTTTTCATTGAAGTATAGTAAGTTTACAATCTTGTATCAGTTTCTGATGTATAGCATAATAGTTCAATCATACATATACATACATGTATTTCTTTTCATACTCTTTTCATTATAGGTTACTACAAGATATTGATATAGTTTCTGTACTATACAGTATAAACTTGTTGTTTATCTTTTTTATATATGGTAGTTAGTATCTGCAAATTTTGAACTCCCAATTTACCTGTTCCCACCCTCTTTCCCCCCTGGAAACCGTTAGCAAAAGCTATAAGCTTCCCTGAAAAATGCCAGGATTGTGTGTAGCTTGGTTTGTGACCCATGGAGAAGTCTAAAGCCCTTTTATTGGATCAAGAGACTGAGACTCAAGTGGGAGAAGGGATGTGCCCTGTAAGTGGCCACAGCAATGAGAATCTTGGTCCCCATTCTCAGCCTCACCAGTGGGGTGGGCTGCTCCCCAGGTTAGGGGACCAACCCAAGTGGTTCTGGCCATTGGCTGAATTGGTCTTAAGTGGCTCTCAGTGCCTGTGGCTGATAGGCAGGTGGTGGGAACAAAGCCACGCCATAAGGCCTGGGGTGAAGAGGGTAGTAAATGTGTGAGCCCCCCGTTTGGGAGCAGGAAGGAAAGGGTTTAGATTGCCTCGCCTTTGGCGGCTAAGCTCCTGATCCAGCCAAATTCCTGCTCTACAAACATCTGAATTTTTCAAGTGCTTTTAGGTCCTCAGATAAAAGGCTCCAAAGAAATGCAAGTTATCGTTATTATTGATGACAACCTGCTAGACTGTGTCCATTCTGGTTCCTGACACCACCCCCGACTCCCACAGAGCCCTTGCCTCACGCCAATCCCAGGGCATCCTAACCAGAGGAGAAGCCAGGTCTTTCCCACCACATCCCACCCACAGCCGGCACGGGACACTGCTTCTTCCCGTGGGAGAGCAGCTGCCAAGGTGCAGAGTCACTGCCTGGTTGTCCCAGCAGATGCTCCCGCCCAAGAAATGTGCCCTGCAAGGGTGTGACAAAACAGGCCTGTGACGACCTGTCTGCTCCTGGGGTGGGGATGCATGGCCAGCAGACGGGAATCCCTTCCCAAATCTCAGCCTTAGCTCCCTGCTGGGGACCATTGTGTGGGGCCTCAGTGCACAAACCCCTTGTTGGAGTAGGGCTCCAGCTCCATCTGCAGGGATGGAGGTGGGGGGAGGTCGGGCTTGCTCTCTACCCGCTCCTCCCCAAGGCCCATCAGTGCCTAAGGGTACTCCCACTTACTTAATGACTGTGGGTTCTGATTCTGTTTATAAATTGCCTTTTCTCTTTTTTAAAGGTACATGCAAACATTTTTGAAAAAACTGAACAGAGATAAACAACATGGTCCTACTGTATAGCACAGGGAACTATATTCAATACCTTGTAACAACCTGTTATGAAAAATAATATAAAAAAGAATTTGTATATACATGTATGACTAAATCACTATGCTGTACACCAGAAACTAACACAACACTGTAACTCAACTATACCTTAATTTAAAAAAAAAGACTAATTTTAAAAACTGAAAAATAATACTCCTGCCTCCTCCGATCCCTTTAATTCAGTTCTCCTGTCCCACTGTTCCCCCGATGCTCCTGCTGCTACCAGCTAGGGGGCATCCTTCCAGAAATATTCTATGCATATGTTAAGTACACATATGTGTATGTGAGTCTATCATTTTATTTTTTATGAAAATGTGAACAAACTACATATATTTTTCTGGAAGTTTTATCTCATTTTTTATTGAATGATGTATTTTGGAAATTGGTCATATTGGCAGCTGGGATCTCTGTTCTTTTTTCTAGTGGCTGTAGGCAAGCCCCTAAATGACGAAGAATTATTTATCCAGGCCCCTACTGATCAACTTTAGTGAGTCTCCAATCTTTTGCTCCTTTGATGAATACTCTTGTGAATGTGTCTGTCTGAATTCTGTTTCTCCTGCATTTCTAGGAGACTGGGGAGAGGGCACTAGGGAGGGGTCTGCAGGGGACAAGGGGGATCACACTGCATGAGAGAATGCCTGGGTCTCAGGAGAGGAGGCAGCCCCACCTGCCGAGGCCTCAGGTGAACAAAACTGCAGAAGAGCCTTAAAGAGGAAATGGGCATGGTGGGCAAATAAGATTCTTTTTTGAAATTATTTGAACAAGTTCCTTTCTGATTATATAGTAAAACATACTCATTATTGGAAATTTGGAAAACACTGAACAGATGTGAAAATGAGTCACCTGGAATCCCACTGATCCAGAGATAACACTCTTGATGTTGAGTGCATTTCCTGCCATTCTGTTTTCTAGATACAAAGGATTTCTGGTGGTCAAGGGGGTCATGAAGGAAGGTTAAGGGCATGGAAGGTCCCTCTGAGCAGAGAGCACTGCAGGGAGCATTAGTGTCTTGCAGAGAGAGAGTCAGAAGCAGGAGGTAATAGGAGGAGGGCGGGGCCAGGGCAGGGTTGGGGGTTCATATCGAAGGTGAGCCTCAGAGTGGCATGGAAGAGTCTGCCCCTAGATCACTGGGCAGTGGAGAGTCACTGCAGACATTTGAGCACAGAACTGGTAAGATCAGCCTGGCAAGAGATCTGAGGACTCTGGCTTTGAGATTTTAGAAGGACATCTAAGAAAAAAATCTCATCAGGCCTTTTGAAGAGGAGGTCTAGAATTTCAGAGGGAGATCTCTTCTGAAAATATTAACTGGGGAGTTATAAGAAGAGAGATGAGGCCTGAGTGGGAGGGAGACAGTTAAGAGAAAGGTGTGGCTTTGTGGCTGAGAGCATAGACTCGGAAATAGGAAGACCTCAGTTAAGTCCCAAAGACACCGCCCACCCACTGTATGGCGTTGGGCAATTTACGTATCCTCCCTGGGTCTCCACTTCACAATCTGCAAGGTGTGGATGAAACTAATATGCCCACATCAGAGGACAGACATGAAGATTGCTGGAAATGATGCAGCTAAAAGCCTAGCATGGTGCTTGGTACACACAAAGAATCCAGTAGTTGTTGGGAGACTACAGAGAACAGAGAGACAGCTGAGGTTAAATCTGGCAAAGGGTGCTAGGAAAAAGAGACGCCATCCAGGGTTCCAGAATAGAGCCTTCTGGACAGGGAGAGAATGACCCCTGAGTAGAGCAGGGCCCCCGGGGTTACAGGAGGAAGAGATGGTGACAATACCAAACACTGCCCAAGGCCCAGGAAGGGGCTCAGGGCCCAGAAGGTCCCTGGTGATTGGCAACTTTGAGCTGTTGCCATGGGGATGTGGATGGACAGCAGAGGCTGAGCGGTCAAGGGGTGATGGGAGATGGGGAAGTCCAGGGTGTGAGTTTGCAAGTCTTTCAAGAAGTTTGACAGTTAAAGGAAAGAGGAGGATCCTAGCTCAGGGGAAAGGTGGTAGGGAAGAAGGATGGAAGTGCTTTGTTTTGTTTGGGTGGGAGGCTATTTCAAGATGTTTATAGGCTAAACAGAGGAAATCAACAGGATTCTTGAAGAGAGGAAGTGCTGAGAGACATACCTTACCTCTCTAGACTTCAGTTTCCTCACTTTAAAAATCAGCGTGGATTAGGGATCTCTGAGGCCCTGCTGGCCATTTTAGCTCTTTGATTCATCCATCTATCTGTCCATCCACCCATCCGTCTATCCATTCATCTGTCCATCTGTCATCCATCCAGCTGTCTATCCATTTGTCTGTCCACCCATCATCCATCCGTCTGTCCATTTGTCTGTCCATCCGTTATCCATCCATCTGTCTGTCCATCCATCCATCGTCCTTTTAACACACACAGTCTGTAGACCTCAGCCATGAGCTAAGAAGGGGGGGGGGAGCTGGGGGAGGGGCGCAGGGAGGGACTGGAGAGAAGCAGAAGCAAAGGCCCCTCTCTCCGGGGACCTGTGTGTAACAGAAGGAGTAGAGAAGACAGTCAGGCACCAACTTACCCATATCACAGAGGGGCCTGGGAATCCACAACTTTGAAGCCCCTTCAAATGACATGAGCACTTATCCAAACCCCTGTGCCCCGAACCCTATACCCCACCCCCTCAGACTTTGAAAGCCTGCCTTTGTCTTAGTATTCCACTGAGTACCCCCCATACCTGCCACTGTGCTGGGCTCACATAAACAACTGGCAAATTAGTGCTTGTCCATTTATTCAATAAGCATTTATTGATCATCTACAATGTGCCAGACAGTAGTGAGCAAAAGAGATCCCTGCCCTCCTTGAATTGGTTGTGGAACAAGACCATCAGATAATCACACATAAGTCTGTCAGTGCAGCTGTGACGGGAGACAGCAGGGCCTTTCCACCGGCGGGGAGAACAGAAAAGGCCTCCCTGAAGAGCTAACTTGGGGCCCGAAAGAGCAGATGTTGACCAGGTGCATTAGCACTCCAGGTGGGGACATCGACATCGATGGGACAAGGCCTGTGCGAAGGCGACAGAGGGAGGGAGGACAAGGGCCTGAAAGAAGGGGTGTGTGGCTGGGAGCGGGGAGGCGCTGGACCAGAAGAGAGGCCGCCAGAGCCCTGTAGCCAAGGGGAGGAGAGTGTTCTTTATCTGAGACCAGCTTGGAGCCACGGAAGTGGTTGAAGCATGAAGATGACATGATGGACTTTGGTTTCAAACAAATCTTGGAGAAGCGAGTTGCAGATGAGTACATACAGTGTAAGTCTAACATACAATCCGTCCATCGGATGGCTTTCATCCTCTACTTTAGACTGTCTATAATATTTTTTATTATGAGCCAATTCTGCTTTTATTATCAGGAAAAAAAAAAAACCTGAAGATGATAAAACTGCAGAACAGCTTGGGGAAGGACTGGAGTGGATGCCTCCCCTGGGCATCTGATAGGGGTGCGGAGGGGCCCTTGCCAGCCTGGGATGGCGTGGATTGTACGCCAGACAGACAGGTGTGGTGAGGGGTAGGGGGGCTGGGGTGGGCTGGTTTTGGTGTCCACTGGAGCCTCCTGTCCCCTAGGAGGGCTCTTCAGGGGTGCTTGAGCAGACTGGTTCAAAGGGTCTCTCTCTGTCTGCCCGAGTAGCTCGTCCTTTGGAGAACATGTAGGCCTGAGGAGGAGACCACGTTTTCTGACAACTGTTCCCAAAACCAGGGTCACAGGAGCCACCTCCCAACTAGCCCCACGTCACTTCTCCCCCAGAGCTAGCCTTGGGAACTGGGCCCTCTCCCTGGGAGACCATTGTTCTCAATCCCCAGCTAGGGCTGGCCTGTGGGGAGTGTTTTGTTGACAGTGCCCAGCAACCAGGGCTGCTGTTTTACTGGGAGCGGAGTCTCAGGGAGGAAGGCCCTGCCCGAGGAGTCCCAGCTTCCATGGAGCAGAGGGCGAGCAGGCGGAGCCCAGGTGGGTGTGCCCTCATCTCCCTGCCCTGCAGACAGGCTCCCTGAGAGAGGCAGGCCAACCTGCTGGCCAAGGAGGGGGAGGGAGGAAATGGGGGTCTTCCCACCCCTTGAGTCCCACTCAAGGACAAGATCTTGGAGAAGTCACCAGGCTGCCACCAAGGAGTGGGGAGGCCAGAGACCCCCCAAGTTCTGATCCTGTGGGATGGGGGTGGTCAGGCTGCCTGGGAGCCTCACAGGCTGTGTGTGGAGGTGTTCGGGGAGACAAGGCCTCCAGCAGCCCAGCTAGGACATCTCAGGTTTGGACCCTCCAGTGGAGTAGAGTCAGTGTCTTCACTGGAACTGTTCTCCAAGGGGTAGAAACACCTGGAAGGGTTGCTGGTTACCTCCAGTCCCCAGACTGAGAGCCGCAGTCCAGATATGGAGGTTGACGGAAGAGGAAGGACAGGGGAGGGTTAAGAGAGTGACAGATATAGCTTCACACTCAGCTCTGCCTGGGTTTCCTCACCTGGGGAAGGAGGAAGATGCTGCCTGCATTCACGGCAAAGGGGACTGAGTGGGGAGACCTGGGAAAGGGACTGGCGAACAGCTCCCCTCCCCCACCTCTGCGACCTGCTCCCATTTCCCATTCCCACCCCTCCTCCTCTGTGTCCAGAGACCCAGATTCTGACCCAGCAGCCTGGGCAGGCCTGGGGTAGGCCACTTCCTCTCCGGGGCTCAGTTGCTTTATTTTATGAAATGAGGAGCTCTGTAGAAAGACCAAAGACAGGAAAAGTAGTCATTTCTAATCTGCAAGCAGTTTTGCAAGAAGCGGAGGTACAGTCCAGGCTCGGGCACAGGCTGAAACAAGGATGTGCTCCCTAAATGCCAAATGGCTGAAGCCCTTCTCTTTTCCATGAGAACTGATTTCAAAGGAAGTGAGATGATTCCAGCCACACACAGGAGATGCTCTGGTTGCCTCAGCCTGGTGCAGATGAGACATTTTCTGGCAGGAGTGGTGGGTTGGTGGAGGGGGGTGGGGCAGGAGGTGGGGAGCTGGAGAGGGTCATCTTCTAGGGGGCTAAGGGGCCAGAGGGATCTCTAACGAGTAATTCCTGAACTGTTTTCACCTATACTCTGTAGAAACCTACTTTCTGGGACTCTGCTCTGCAGAACACCAGCACAAACACGTAAAGGTACCCCCAAGAGCACACTCATGACAAAACAGCTTGTCTGGGTGAAAATGGGAAGCAACTCCTAAAAACATACACAGCATGCTGCCAGGGGAATTGCGATCAACCTGGAAACTGGTCCATGATCCATTATTACGTGAAAAAGCAAACTGCAGAATTGAATGTATGGTGTGACCTCATTTTATTACTATATGTGCCTTGTAAAACATAATTGAATATAGTATATGAACCAATTCTACACACGTGTGCGCACGCACACGCACACACTTTGAAGCATAGAAAATAAACTCCTAGAGGGGGACACTGTTAACAACAGTTATCTCTAGAGTAGAAAACAGATTTTTAATGTTTCTTTTATATACTTCTGCACTGCAGTTTGAATTTCTTAAAATTAGCACGTGTTAGAGCTGATTTAACACTCCCCTCCATCTCACCCCCAATAAATAAGAAAGGAACTGGAGGGGGTCGGATGGTCAGTCTTCCTCTAGGAAGAGCCAAAGGAAGTGAGACTATCATGACAAGGTCCACGTTGCTGGCGATGCCCCAATAACAGTCCAAGAGAGTGAAGAGGGGGCCATGGAAACAGTGCTGTGGGGAGAGACTATTCTGTTCTCCCGGTGACCTGGGATCCTATCCGTCTACACCAGCATCCACCAGCACCTCGCTGGGGCCCCACCCAGCACTCAGGGACTGCTCCTCAGAGAAGATGATGCAGGAATGCCGGCTCTTCAGGACGCGGGACACATGACCGTTGACCACACTGCAAGAGCTGGACATTTTTGAAGCATGCTATTTCTTCATTCTGGGGTTTGCACTAATAACTAACCCACTGGCAATAATATTGCTCACCATTTGTACTGCTTTTCTTGTGCTAAATATGTTACTTGTATTTCCTCTCATTTTGTCCTAATCAGAGTCCTATGAAGTAGGTGGTTTCATCTTCTAATTTCTCTTTACAAGTAAAAAAGCTGAAGTGCAGAGGGGATGTGTAACTTGCCAAAGTTCTCTTAGCCACAGAGGGCAGAAGACGAATTCAAACCCACACACTCTGACTCTAGAATCCACCTCAGAGCCACCATTCATTCAGTGGTCTTTTAGTGACATGTAAAGCAAGTAGACACAGTGATTTTTTTTTTTTTTTTTTTTTGTGAGGGGGAACCATGTCTTCCTGGTAAAGTCGCCACTAGCCTGACTACAGATGTTTCACAAGAAGAAACTGAGGGCTTGGTTTCATGACATCACTGACTGGGGTCAATTGAGTCAAATTATTACTAGGCTGTGACGCCTGAAACTGCCCATGGGCTGGTTATTCCCCCAAATTTCAAGAAAAGGTGGGAAAAAGAAATCTAGCCCATCCCGTGCCTTGTCTGGCCATAGTGTTTATAGGATTATAAAGGGTCACCAATAAACAATGCAATAACCCAAATGATCATATATTACCATACTGGGAAGACAGTGGCAAGGAAGTGGAAGTGATGCACACGGAGGGTGCGAGAACTCCTCAATCCCAGGGCAAGAAATCAAGAAATTATTCCTAAAACTCTGAAGGTCAGGAGGAAGCCGTATGAGACGTCATTTAGAGACATGAAAGTGAATGTTCCAAAGACGCAGTTTCAAGAGTTGAAAGTGGTTATCCCTGGAGATGGATCAGGGCTGCAGTTTTTCATGACGAATTTTGCAGAGATCTCTGACGATTCATATTATACTCATGCACAACTTAGATTTAAAAACAAATTAAAATCTAAAGCCAACATCAGAAGGAGAATTCTGGCCCCAGGTTGGGTAGGACGCAGATAAATGGGCTGTGATCAAGAGAATGGGGGCCTGGGAGATGGGGATGAATTTGTTAGTCACAGAAAAGCTGTTGGAGCCCGAACTAAGGCTGTGGCTTTGGAGGAGAGGTAATCAGGAATGGTTGCTTCACTTGGAACTGGTGAGGTTACAAGAAGGTAGGAGGGTTTAAAAAAAAGGAGAACCAAAAGAGAACAAGAAAAGAAAGTGTGGTTATTCCACAGGCAAGGTCATGCTCCCCTGAGATCTTTAGTTCCTTGTTGGGGGAAATGACTGAATGGGCCCTTTGGTTGCACAAATGTAAAATAAAGGTGTGGTCTCTCTACCAAATAGAGAAGCCACTATGAAGCCAGTGTGTCACCGAACAAGGTGAATTGTTGGACTCAACCATCCCTGGAGGGTTAGGCCCACACACTGGACACCTCTGATGTTGGGGCCAGAACGTGGCATCAGTCTATTCTGCAGGTTGATATCAAAGGTCTCAAGAGTGTGTGTGCTCTTTAAGACTCCTGATGACCAAACACCCACAGGCCCGGAAGGAATCCACGTAGGAGGAGGGGACTGGACCTGCTCACCCAGGCCTGGGTTAGGGCTGCGTCTCTCTGGAAAGACAGCTCCCTGCCCCCAGGGGAACTGAGCAAGCTCAGAGTTTGGGCCCAGAGAGGCCAAGGCCTCCAGGCTGGCCTGTCTGTTCCCTCCTCCAGAATTATACTGCCTCCTCCAGGACGCAATTTCCGATGAGCTCACCAACTCACACTTTGCCCTTACATAACTAGCTTCTTATGTTGTGACTGCCAGATGTTTAGTCTGTAAAGGACACCTGTCTGAGAGATGTGCGGAGCAGTGGGGGAAAGCTCGGCCATTAGCCTCCCAGGCCTCGGTTTGAATCTCAGCTTTTCCACGCACTAGTTGTGTGGACTCTTTGAGGCTCATTTTCCTTGTAAGGAAAATTAGGATTGAACAGCTCACTTTCTAGAGCTGCGAGGCTTAAAGGTGCTAGCCTGGGCTGAGCGTTGGCCCCCGTGGAGCCGGGCTGGAAGAATGACTGAGACTCAGGGGCTGGAGTGGGGCTGGGGGGAGGTGGGTGGTGGGAGTCCTCTCAGCGGAAACTGCCCAGGCAGGAAGTAGGGCTGGACACCCTCAGAGACCCCTCTGGACCAGGTCAGGTTCATGTCACTCTAACCCAGGCACCCTGAGCCCTTCTGGCTATGGTTTCTCCCGTAATTATCTGCATGCTGGAGAAGAGGCTGGTGCTGGTCAAAACCTCCATGAGATGTTGGCTCAGAGCAGCTGCCTCTGAATTTCTTTAGGAAACAGAAATCTGTCCTGTGGGCCCCGTTCAGATGGAAAAACAGGTCAGTTTGCTGTTCTGCTTCAAATTAGGCTTTGATCTCTCTCTTTCCCCCTCTCCCCTCCTCCTAAGTATGGGTTCAAATGACACATGCCTCCTCCTACGCTTGTTCTGTATCTTCTTTGGGTGCCCCTGTATCTGTAGCCCCATCACTGGGGTCTCCAGCCAAGGTACATCAGTGTACACATGGCCCTCAACCCCCTGATTCTGACTCTCCCTCTGTCCCCATGGGTCTCACCAACACCTTTTCTCATCTCCCATTTCCTTGCATCTTCACAACAAGCCTGGGACAGATGTCAGGGAGGGACAATCCTCCCCCACTTTAGAGAGGAACACGCTGACCAGAGAACTGGAGTGACTCCCCGTTCTCCCCTGCCTGGGTCTAATTGTCTCCGCCCAGCCCACTGTCCCCAGAGTCACCTTCCTAAAGCCAGATGGCCCTTGTTATTTCCCCGTTCAGACCTTTCTGGCCAGTTCCCAATGCCCAGCAAGTGAAGAGACCTGGAGTGACCTTCCCTGTGTTGTCACTCCCCTGTCCCTCCAAACACCCTACACAGCATCAGACCACCCGCTGTTCCGGCTGTGTTTTCCCACCTGCATGACTTCACACGTGCTATATCCTCCGCCTGGTATTCTTTCCTCTCCGTCTCTGAATGTCAAAGCTGAATGAACCTACTAAGGTCCAGCTCAGATGCCACCACCTCCCTTGGGGTCTCCTCCATCTGCCATTCCCCAGGAGGCATTCATTGCTTCTTTCTCTGCCGTTGCTGAGTGTTTTGCACTTTCCTCTCCGGGTTGGTCGATATCACCGTGCCCAGAGCTGCAAGTGATTTGCACAAATTAGTCTCTGCTGGGTCTGTGAGCAACTTGAGAATCAGAACCCCAACATAGTCACTTTGCTCTATGACCTTGGGAAGTAACTTGACCTTTTCTGGTCCATCAAACAGGGATAACACCAGCTTTTCCTGGCTGTGGTAAGAATTAAGCAAACCACCCAGCACAGTGCCTCCAGCACCCATTTGGAGAACGTTGACACTGATGATTGTGAAGCAAGTCAGGTGGAGCCCAGGAAACACCGTACTGTTCGTGTCCTCCCCAAAATGTATAAGCCCACCTGGAGAAATGAGGCAGTTATGGTTCTTATAGGCAGCTGCACATTGGAATCACCAGCAATCTGTTACATCAGAATCCCCTGGGGAGCTTGATGAAAATTGTGGACTACTAGGCCTCAGCCTAGACCTTCTGAATCAGCCCCCTGGGTAGGGCCCAGGAACCTGTGCTTTTAACAAGTTTCCCAGGGGATGCTGACGCAATAGCTCTGGCCACATTGGGCCAGAGCAAACTTGGAGGCCAGCTGGGGTGGGGACATGATGCCCACACTTCCCCCTTTGCTTAGGTGACAGTGGAGATGGATTTGGGGACTGATGTGGCCAACAGCCAGTGCCATTCGCACTCCCCAGGCAACCTTTGTCTGAGTCCCAGCCCAGAGCAGGATATGGGGCTGATCTGCAGCCAGAGTCGGTTACCGGATTCACCTCTGTCTCCTCAGCCATCGGCAAAGTACCTGGCTCGGCCTGGCTGCCCAGCAAATATTTGTTGAATCAACTGAACTCCCCTGGGGCCAGCTCTGGGCCTGGCTGTCTTCCCACAGAGCCAATGGGGGGCTGCCAACCGGTGCCTTGGGGTGGGTGTGTGTGTGTGTATGGTGGGGGAGTGGGCAGAGGAGGAAGCTTTGGTCCTCAGGCTAGGGAGCCGTTCCCCAAGGAAGGGAAGCTGGAGGCAGGGGTAAATGTCTGCTCCCCTCCCCTCTTAGAAATAAAGGCAGACACCAGGCAGCTAGAATTTACTGAACTAAGACCAGGTGCTCTGACTTAGAGCTCACCCAGGGCCTCTCAACCCAACTGCACATTACAACATCTGAGGAGGTTTAAAAAATACCCAGGCTCAGGCCCACTTCAGATCAAAAGAATCAGAGCCTCTGGAATGGTACCCAAGCATCAATATTTCTATAAAGCAACCCACGTAATTCTGTTGTGTGGCTAGAATTGAAAAACTGCTGGTCTGCTCCCTTTTCTCCTCTCCTTTCTCCTCCCAATGCTTGCACTCTCCCATTACCCAGACATTTGTAATAACGACTGCAAATCTTAATTAGTGAGCCCTTCCTACGTGCCCAACATACACTGGTTACTGTAGGTACAGCAGGGAATGTGCGAGACTTGGCTCCTCCTCTTGCAGGGCCCAAAGGCTAATGGCAAAGATAGACTAGCAATAATTACTAATCATTATAATACAGGATGTTTTGGGGGTACCCCAGAGGCGCCCCCATCTCAGCTGCTGAGGGTTAGCAAGGATGAAGGGAGGCTTTCTGGAGAGGGTGGAGCCTATGCGGAGGTCTGATGGGCAGGTAGGACAGGTAAGGGATTAGCCAGGGGAAGACAGAGTGAGATGAGTGAGGCAGGCACATGCAAGGCCCCAAAGCAAGAAAGAGCTTGGTTCATGGAAGGAGTGAAGAAGTCCAGGTCCGCTGCATCAAGGATGGAGGGTTTCCCACAGGAAGGAAAGGCAGACAGGACTAGACCATACAGAAGTCTGTAAACCATATTAAGGAAGCCAATTTTGATCCTAAAAATAGTAAGAAGCCAGTGACAGATTTGTAAGACGGGAAAGTAGAAGTTGACATGCACAGATCTGTGTTTCACCTGCTCCTGGCTGCAGCATGGATTGGAGACGGGGAAAGCGGAGGCAGGGAGACCAGTCAGGAGGCTAATGTAACAGCCCAGGTGGGAAGTGACAGCTGCCTGAACTCAGGAAGTAGCAGCAATAGAAGTAGGCTAATTCAACAGCTACAGAGGAAGTGGCATTAACAGGGCTTAGTGATTTACAGAAGAAGGGAAGCGTGAGGGTGCCCAGGATGACGCTTGAGTTTCTAGTTTGCACAGCCAGATGGGTGGATGCCAAGAGCCATGGAACCAGGTAGAGGAGCAGGTTGGAAAGGGAGGTGAGGGGTCTAATTTGAAGCCTGTTGAGTCTGAGGATCAAAATTTTCTGACAATAGCTGTTCCCCTTCTGACAAGCACAGAAAGGTAGCCATGTAATCATGCAGGAATGGGATGGGATGTCCAGAGACCACGTTCAAGGCTTACAACTCCCCGTGTGACACTGGACAAGCCCCCGATTATCTCAGGGGCCCTCTTGCAACAGGAGGGATGAGCCTTCCAGGTCCTGTTCCATTCAAGCTTCAGGGGGCCTATCCTCACCAGCGGTGCTCCTGGGACTGGGCCTCAGTGCCTCTCTGGGGAGAAGGGCTGTTGTTCTTGGTCCTCCCATTCAGGATGTTAACCAGGAAGGGGGCCTGTGCCCCAGGGAGCCAGTGAAGTGCAAACAACTTTGAGTTGGCAGCAGCGCCCTACTCCTCCTGCAGAGCCTCCCTCCAGGAGGGAGGCTCCAGTAGGTCCCCAGGCAACCTCGCCTCAGACCCAGGAGGCCCAGAGGGGGCTCCCGATGCCAGGACTGCAGAGAGAGCTGGATCTGACCCAGTTCTGCTCCTGTTCCCTCAGTCTCACTCTCCTGCAATCCCCAGAGCTAGGGTTGCCAGATTTAGGTGAGAAAAAGGGTACCCATTTAATTGAAATTTCAGATAAATACAAAAATACTTTTTTAATATAAGTATGTCACAGGTACATTTGAGACTTACCTATACTAAGAAATAAATTTCGGAGAGGGAGGGTACAGCTCAAGTAGTAGAGCGCAAGGTTCTGGCTTCAATCCCAAGTACCTCCTCTAAAAATAAATAATTGAATAAACCTAATAACCTCCCCCTCAAAAAATTAAATTTAATTAAAAAAGAAAAAAATTTGGCATGTATCTGAAATTCAAATTTAACTGGACGTCATATATTTTATCTGGCAATCCTACCCAGAAAAGACCCAGGAGCCAGCCAGCAATCCCAGGAGAGGAAAGGGATGGTTCTCCAGACCCTCCCCCGACCCTGCCTCACTTGTTCCAACCGAAGGCTGATAAGAACTTGTCACTCCCCAAATCCTTGGCAAGCTGCAGCCTTCACCAGATGTTAGGGCTGGCTTTGGAGCCAGGGTATCTTTGGAAAAGTGTCGCGTCTAATTAACCTAATAAGTAGGTTGTAAGCTCAGACCGGAACCAGCGGAGGATTCACCCCCACGGTTGGGGGAGGAGTGGGTCACACCTGCTGCAGGCGCCTGCCAAGAAGCCGCAGGTGTGGCCTGCGGAAGAGCTAATAGGAGGCTTTGACTCCACATCAGATACGGGGCAAGCAGAAGTTATGCCAACATCATATTAACAATGATACTAACCGCCATTTATGGAGCCCTTACTATGTGCAAAGCACTGAGCAAGCATTATCTCATTTAATTCTCACAACAACTCTAGAAGGCAAAGGCTATTATTATCCCCATTTCACAGATGATGAAACAGAGGCCATAAGAGGTTGAGCAACTTGTCCAAGATCATAGCTAGAAAGAGGTAGAGATGGGGATGCAAACCCAGCTATTCAGACTCTGGGGTCTGTGCTTTTAGCCACTGACTTCTTGGTTCTTTCCCCCATCTCCCCTAGCATTTCCAAAGCGTTTGGTCAATGACACATATACAGTGAGGTGGAAGGAAACTTCATCTATTCATTCTACCAACTTCTGAACCATTGTCTGTGTTTAAGACATGTGGTAGTCTGGCGAGAGAGACAGCCATCAATAAATTATCGTGAAAGAAATGAAACAGAACTCTTCAAAGAAATAGCATAAGTGCTCTAACATAAGGTTGCCGTCAAGAGAAGCAGCAGAACCTGGTGGTTAAAGGCCTGGACTTTGGAGCCAGGCTGCTTGTGCGCAAAGCCTCCATTGAGTAGGTGTGTGACTTTGGGTAGGTTACTTCGCTTCTCTGCACCTCAGTTTCCCTGTCTGCAAAATGGAAGTAATATGACCCATCTCACCACATTATAAGAATTAAATGAATTAAGACTTGCAAAGCAGTTGGATAGTGCCTGGCACTTAGTAAGCCCTTCATTCAACAAGCACCTTCTGAGTGACTACAATGTGCCAAACACTGGTGTCAGCTATCAGGACACATCAGGGAACAAAACAGACAAAGACACCTGCCTTTGTAGAGTTTGTATTGTTAACTACCTTCTAATGATAGTTATTATTATTTTTAAATGAACTATTATTACTTAAATAATGTTAACTGTTAGCATTTTAAAATTTTTTTTTCAATGAGCTTTTATTATTTAATAAGTCTTGCTCTGTTGATCTTGAGAAGGCACAAAGCAGAGAAATATTTAATCCTCTGAGTTGACCCAAGGACATTTCCTGTGGTTTCAGAGGTAGGTGGGTGACTTTATTTTAAGTCTCCAGTGTGTCTGGGGATGCGACTTAAGGCTGTTGATAACCTATCAGCAGGTGAGCCCAGCCATCAGCAGCTTGGTGGGCAAAGAAGACATGAGGATGGAGGGTAGGGGTGATCTGTCCACTGGGGCTGAGAGGGTAGGGGTGATCTGTCCACTGGGGCTGAGAGGATGGGAGCTGGACTTTTTCTGAGAATCCTTAAAGGCTGGCCCTGCATAAGTGGCTGAAGTTCATAAACGCTAATGTGGCCTGTGAACTTGCATGGGGACAGGGGAGGAAATCAGCCACAGCTTCTGACAGCCCTGACTAACTGCTAAAAACAGAGTTCCAGCCACAGGCGTATGACACTCCAGGGCCCCACAGACTTCTAGGAACTCCCACCCCAACCTCGGCCTCCCCTCCCTGCCCCTGAACCCTGGCACACACCTGTTCAGGAGAGAATGACTTTTGATTTGTCACCCGTCATGCTGCCTGCCTGCTCCAGAGGGTGGGGAGGGCACCGGAAGCCCCGTGGGAAAACTGAAGCTGTTGTGAAGGTTAGAAGGGGATGGGGGTGGGAGGAGGCAGGTGTGCCTGCAAAAGCCCCTAGAGCAGGTGCTGAGTTCTCATGCTCCCATTGTGGAGAGAGAGAAGGAGCCTCTGGCTGAGAGCAGAGATGTCATGTGTCCAGCAGGACGTCCTCCTCCCCCAGCCGGTGTGCAGGGTGTGGGGGCTTGTGTCCCTGCAGGGTGTTTAATTTGTGGTCAATGAAGGCTAGGGAGGTCCCTGAGACTGTTTTCGTTGGGAGACACACAGTTTAAACTTCTGGTTAATGGAAAGTATCTTTGGCTCAGGGGGATAAGGGGGAATGGCTGGTGCTGGCATGTGTGTGAATATGGCTATGTGCCTGTGCCCTGGAGGGCATGTCTCCTTTGCATGTCTAGGTGCCTATGTCTGCAGCCATCTCTGGATGGATCTGTGTGCACATGCCTGGGTGCCTGCTGTATGAGCGTCTGTGTACATACATGAATTGGGTTTGCGTGTCGGGTTGGGGTGGGCAGGAAGGAGTTCTACCAAGCAAGTCAGAAAATGAAGATTCCCTGGAGTCTCCTCCCAGTTGGGCCTCTCATGGAGTGAGCCCTTGGGGTCTGTCCCTTTGCTCTGCGGGGCTCCCCTGCCACAGAGCCTGTTAGTCGAAGTCCTATAGCTGGTGCTGGTGACCCTGAGTGTGCTGGGCTCTCAGTGTCGTGGCCTGGAATGGGGAGGGGATCTGGGGCCCAGGAAGCCTCCATGGATTGGTAGCAGGATCGTGGGATGCACCCCACGACTGGCTAATTGATCCCTTAGCACTGAGCTCAGGCACCACCATCCTGGCACTGCTGCCCCTTCTCCCCGCCATGCCCTCTCAACCAGGCTGCACCCAGAATAGGAAGAGAAGCTCTCGCAGCCCACAGGCGCACCCACCCAGCAGCCAGGCCAGGAAATAAATCAGTATTCGATGCTCTGCCTAACTTCATGCTCTTGGCCTGCTCTGGCCACTTCCTGTTGAAGGCAACCCTCATGCTCCCTGACCTCATGGTAAGAAAATGCTGTTCCTGGAGAAAATGCCCACAATGGCTGTTAGCAGGGAGTGGGTCAAGGGTGGTAGCCATCCCTGAATCTGGTCAGACAAACAGGGTCTGCACAAACAAACCAAAAAGTCCATGTCTCCCACCCATTTCTGCTCAGACTTCCTCCGTCTCCATCTCTCCCTCTCATTCCCATGTTGGTTGTCCTACTGGAAAAATTCTAGTGCAAATGCTGCCCAGTGGAACTTTCTGCAATGATGGAAATATTCTTTATCTGTGCTATCCAATATGGTAGCCACCAACCACGTATGACTATTGAGTACCTGAAATGTGGCTAGTGTAACTGAGGAGCTGGATTTTTAATTTAATTTAATTCAATTTTGGAAATCACAACTCTAGTAAACCAGTTCTTACCGAAGGGACTAAAAGTGGGGTCATCAACCACAACTCATGCTTGATGCTATATCAATGCCAACAAAGTTCTTCCATGTCCATCCCCACAGAGCCTCACAGAGACTCTGCCAGGCCAGGGCAGGAGCTGCTAACCCCACTGATTTGCCCAAGGTCTCCTGGTCAGCAGGCAGGGAAGGGCAGGGGTCAAGCTTAGGTCTTCTGGTTCTAGAAGTGGGGCTCTCTCTATCGCTAGCCTCTTCCCAGCAGACCTTCAATCAGGCACTGAGAGTTCAGCCAAAAACAAAGAACTAGAATTTCAGGCCCAGGTTTGACCTGTAGAGAAGAGGTTTTAGGGGTGATATCAGAACTTAAATTGTTCATTCCATCTGTAGATAAAGAGAGGGAATTTGGGTATGTCTAGGGGCACTTGTATGCCGGGCATTGTGTTATATTCTTTGCAAATGTTATCTCATTTACCTTCACAAAGTCAGATGTTATTCTCCCCCTTTTACAGATGAGGAGACAGAGGCTCAGAGAGGTGACTTGCATTGTCCAATGTCATACAGCAAACAAGTCGCAGCACAGCTGGGCTTTGAACCACACACTTTGGCTTTGAAAATTTCTCTTCCACTACCACCTGGCTTGGGATGAAGGCCTGGCTTAGAAGAAGCTGACTATGTGAGTTAGAATTCTAGCTGAGGCTCCCCAGGAACAAAAAGAACAAGATTCCCTTGGCCCTGGCCCTGGGAACCTACCGCTCTGGCTCAGAAAACAGACACAAGTGATTCAGTGAATGGCTGTGAACAAAGAAAAGGGCCTGGAGTGGCCTGGGTGAGCCAGGCTAGGACTGATCCATCTGGAAAGACTTCTCCAAGGAAGATTAAAGCATCTCAGTCAGTGGCTCACCTGCATTTGATGCTTTCATTCATTCAGAATCTCCAAGGGCTGCTTCTTGACCAATTATGTTTCAAGTACCTATTGTTGCTTAAAACAACAATGGTCTACTGGTTCAGGACTGTGCAGCCTGGGCAGAGCTCAGTGGAGACAGCTCATATCTGCTCTACTGGGGCTGTTCTTCTGGTCATCTTTCAGGGGTCACGCATGTGGCTGAATCTGGCAGGCTAGGGGACTGGCTGAGGCCTGGGCTCAGCTGGATCCCTGGAGTGACTGGGTTCCTCTCCGCCTCCATCCGGACCAGCCCCTCTGCACTTGGCCTCTGCAGCAGTGGAGCTGGACTTCTAACCCAGAAGCTTACGGCTCCTAAGAAGCTGCAAGACCTTAACAATGAGGCCTGGAAAGAAAGAATACCAGTCCCTCCCTGTCTCTTGGGCCATTCTGAAGGTGCGGGGACAGAATGATGTGTAGACATATCCCAGGGCCTGGCTACGATCAGCAGTCAGCTTGTTCTGGAGCTGCTCTGTCTAAAACACCAGTCTGATCCTCCCCTGGCCAGCTTAGTGATGAAGTCCTGCCGCTCTGCCTGTGAGTTTTCTTTTTCAAAGCTCCTCCCCTTTACGCCCCACTCTCTGCCTAACTGCACTGCGCTCCACCAAATACACTTGTGCCTCGGTGTCTCTGAACACCCTGCTCCCTGCCCAGGATGCCCTTCTTCCAGTCGTCCAACTGGCCAGCCCTCCACCAGCTCTCCTCCTCCCCAGGGCCCTTCCCGGCCCCTCCCGCAGTGCTGGCTTTCTCTGCTTTTCCCGCTGTCGTTCACAGGTCACAGTGGCTCACCTGGGTGGTGTAGGCAGACAGGGCCCAAAGCTTGCAGGGCCTTTCTCAGCAGCCCTGCGAGAAAGGGTGCACAGGGGCCTGGACTTGGTAACGAAAGTGGACCCCAGTGGTCAAACACACGGGCTCTGGGGCCAGGCACTGGGGTTCAAATCCCACTTTCAACCTAACTTTCTGGTACCTGCATTTTCTCATCTGTGTGGTGGTGATTAAACAGTACTTAGCTCCTGAGTTTGTTGTGGGTTAAATGGGAAAATTACCTAGAAGGCACTGTGTCTGGTGTAGATGAATGCTCCGTCATTATTGCCCTCACTGTGATGACATGTGCTCCTCCTCGGCCTGGCTGCGGACATCTGACTCCCTCGTGAGCTGGGAATGCAGCTTAGCAGGAGGGAACCCAGGCTGACCCCTCCGTGACCTTCAGCCCACTCCTTTCTCTGTCCCCAGCCCCGAGAGGCCAGCTGGAGCCTGTGCGAGGTGTCACAAGGTGCCCTGTTGCTGAGTTCCCGGTCCCCAACCCTCTCGTCAGTGCTTCCCTGCTTGGACCCACCCAGCCACACACCCCAGGCGATCTGAGGGGTGTCAGCAGAAGGGCCCCATCCTCCACCATCCTCCCCGAGCCTGGGCTGTGGTGCCACACAGCCCCTACTGTGTGTCACAGAGAAGGAAGGGTCTGACACCTCCTCACTCCTGGCTCGGCTCTGCTCTTTCCTCTCTCCCGGGACATCTGGCAAGGGGGCTACTGAATAGAGTGAAGGCTGTACCGCTTTCCAGAATCTGGCTGCTGGCTCAGTGTTAAGCTCACACTGTTTGTCACAGGCCCCTGAAGTTTAGGGAGTGTCAGCCTCAGAGCATGGGGTGGGCCTGTCTAGTTAGCTTATCAGTCATTTCTGTTGTCTATTCTTTTTTTCATCCCACAGAGACTTCCTGAGCACGTACTATGTACCAGATGCTGTTCTGGACACTGAGGATATAAAGAGAGCAGGACTGATAAAAGTGGACCCTGAGAGAAGTGTGCCATGCCCGTGAGGGGGCAGCCACTTTGCGTCCATGAGTTCCGGGGGCCCTATTTGGTCCCCTCCCTCACATCTACCCGTGCCTGGCTCAGGGGCAGAACATAAGCTCAGGACTCCACAGTCAGATTCCAGCCCTGGCTGTGCCTCTTACTTACTGACCAGCAAGTTGGCTCAACTCTCTGAGCCTTAGTGTCTTCATCTGCAAAGTGGGAGTTCAGTTAGGAGGGCCAAGTAAATGACACCTGCCAAGGACCCAGCACTGCGGCAGAAGCTTCCTGCATGCAACAAATGGCCTTTGTCCTCCTCCTGCCATTATCTGCCATCACTTACCACCTCCTTGGGCTGGAATCTCGCCCTTCCTTCTGACTTCCTGGCCTGGATGAAGCTTTGCTGAATTTAGCCAAGGGGCCTTCTGGAGGATGCTAGAGATCTTTTCTGTGAGCCGTCTGCCCCCTGAGGCCGGGGTCACAGAGGTCTTAAAACCTGAGATCACAGACAGAAGAGGAGGAGGGTGACAGGGGCCATATATCAGGGTCCTGTCGCCAGCTGTTAGCAGGGATTCCTTCCCAGCCAATGACAGATGGGACCAGCCTCCCAGAGTCAGGATCGATTGAGCATCTGAGGTGGGAGCCGACACTGAGGGTGAGGAATTCATGGGCCCCTGTCATCTTCCATCAGGAGCCTCCCACGCTCTTCTTCCTGCAGCCACGAAAGGAAGTGACAGGTCGTTCTTAAGGGCAACTGCTGTCAGGCCCTTCTGTAACATTTATTTAAAACTGGCAGCCCTGTCTCCTTCCAAAAGGGGCTAAGTTAGCTCTGATACTTGTGGGCCGCCCACCGGCTAACCAGGCCTCTTTCTGAGTTCACACTGTCATCAAATCCCCACCATTTCAGTGATGAGGAAACGGAGGCTCAGAGACATAAAGTAATTTGCTGATGTCACCCAGCTAGTCCAAGGCAGAGGAGCATAAGGAACCTGGTTCCTCTGACTGTTACTTTTTAAATGCAACTATGACAGAACAACAACAAAACAAAACCATAAATGTATCAAAAGACAGAGTGACGTTCTTAACTTCCGGGAGTACCTTCTAAGAGGATATGCATAATGTATTGACGATGCTGGTGAATGAGTTCAACATTTTCTGAAGGGATATATAAGAAACCATGAATAACACAAACCTTGAAGCAGAGAGACTAGAATGGGGCAGGGAGCAATGAGAGAATTTTGCTTCTCATTCTGTGTCTTCCTGCAGCCTTTGAACTATTTTCCACATGCACTTAATCAGCAGAAGTAAGGGGTCATCTGAGTGATAGAAGCATGGATCATTTTTACTTATCTCCTTGATTTTTTTTTCTGAAATAAAGATAGTTCTTTAAGAGGGAGGGTAATAGCTCAGTGGCAGAATGCACATTTAGCAGGCATGAGGTCCTGGGTTCAAACCCCAATACTTCCATTTAATAAAAAAAAAAAGATTCTTTTAAAACAAAAAAGCAACTTTGAGAAGCTAATGAAAACTGACTGAATCCCAAGAAAATGTCACAAATTTCACTTCTTGATACTATTAAGAACTCCAATTTGTAGGGAAGATTGGAGAGAATAATAATACTTAAAAGCCAGGCTAAACCAAGATTTTCAAGGCTAAAAGCAGGATACATTCTCTGATATCTGTATTGAAGCTGCCGTCATCAATAATTAAGGATGGAAAAACTAAAACCTAGGCTAATGTGGTTTCCGGAACCAAGCATTTCACTTTACTTTGAGCTCCGCACCTTTAAACGGAGCCTGGAACAGAGTAGGTGCCCCTCAGAACCCATTGGTTAATGGATATTAATCCATTGGTTAATGTCTCTTGTGCTCACTGGATCCTGAAGCAGGTATCCGGTCCATACTTGTTAAGGGAAACCAATAATAAAATGCAGATTAATCCCAACCACTATCCCTGGACCCTAGCTATGACCCTAGTCCAGGCAGGGATGCAAGATGAGCATGGTCAGCATCGGGTTAGGCTGTGAGCCTCTGCATTCCTTTCCCCTACAAAGGGACCGGGTAACCCTGGGGACTGACCCCTGTCTCTGTCCAGTGTCTGGGAGTGGGGAGCACAGGCAGTTCGTCCCTTCCTGATGGCCCTTTCACTACAGTGCACAGAGGATGTGTGGGCTCAGCCCCATTTGATATTTACTGCCCTTTCCTGGCCTATGCACCCTCCTCCCAACATACACAGGTGTGTGGAGGCCCAGACTGAAACTCTCATTCTCACATCTCTCTAGGAGCTTGACTCCAACCCACAGGGTTCATTTCCTCAGACCCAGGAAATAAGGTAGCACCCAGACAACACATCTCCTGGAGATGGACCATCTTCCTCCAAGTCAGATTTTCTCAACTTCCCTCTCTGACCGTAGCCCCACATTCACCTCATCACCCAGACCATAGCCTCAGCCTCCAGCTCACTCCTAAATCCAGTCTCCAGTCACTGGGATGTCAAGAGGAATTCCTCCGCCAGGCCCACATTTCCATCCCCTCCAATCTTGCTGGCAGCCCCCTCACCAGGCACCTGACAATCATCTTGTGCTTGGACTACTGCAGTAGTCTCCTAACTTGCTTTCCTGCATTCAGACCCTCTATCCCCAATCCAGCCTGCACAGCAACGCAGTTGAATCAGAATACAAGACCCTTTTCATCCCTGCACGGTCCTGCCCAGAAATAGCTGAGAGCTTCCAATGGCAGTTAGGATGAAGTCTCACTTGTTCACCAGCATTCATTTAATTTAACCATCTATATCATACTCACTCTGGACCAGGTATTATATAGTTCAAGTGCTTGCAAATATAAACTCATTTAAGCTTCATAAAATGAGGTAGGTACTGTTACGATCACTGTTTTACAGATGGGGAAACAGGCATGGAGAGGTAAAGCAACTTATCTAAAGTCACATCATTAGTCAGTAACAGAAAACAAATTTGAACCCAACTAGTCTAGCTCTGGAGTCCTCATTCCTGTCTTCGGGCACTGAGGTTAGGATGCTTGGACTGATACCCTGGTGACCTTTCTATAAACTGGTGTCCTCCCTGCTTTCCCAACCTTCTCTTCCAACCCCTGGAACTCATCAAACTGACAAGCATGACTGTGCCCTGCTCCTCTCCTTCCCAGGAGGACGCCTTTGCTCTTCGTTCCTCCTACGTGGAAAGTCACTCCCTATCCCCTCTGTTCTGTCTAGTTCTTGGCCTCTCAAGACTAAGCTCAGCCCACTTCCCTGACACCCTCACCCTCCAGCCCCAGTCATCCACACCTCCTAAGACATAGGTGACTTCCCCTCAGCCCTCACCTGCTGCTCTTGTCCACTGTCTGTATTGCCAACCTTCTCTTGCGGTCCAAATAGAATCTATCTCCCCTGTTCCTCTAGGGCAAAGAGAGAGCATGTTGCAATTCTCACAGATCTCCCATAATAGCCCATTGCCAGAGGGAGCCAGGAGAACAGAGGGAGCCGGTGAGACTAGACCAATGAGGCAATCACAGGAGGGGAGGGTGTGGGCTTCCTGGAGGAGGGGGACATGCACAGGCTCATCAGGCCCTGCAAGGAGCTGAGGGAGGGTCTTCAGGACTAGCCAGTGCCTGCCTGCCTCTTCCACCTCATGATCTTTCCATCATGCCTTCTCATGAATTTCCTGGCACCCTAGCCTCTTCACTTCTGTCCTGGGGCATCTGGGATGGAAATGCCTTCCCCAAGGTGCTTGCAAGGCAATTCTTATTGTCTTCAGAGCGCAGCTCAAGAGTCACCTCCTCTTGGAGGCTTTTCCTGATCTCTCTGACGTTGCTAGTCTCTTCTCCCAGCCGCCTCTCCATTGCCCTATTTTATTTGTCTCTGTGATATATATCAGTTCCCAAAGGTCTTTACTTCTTTCCTTGTTGTCTGTAGCTCCACCACCCCATTTAGACAGCTCTCCCTTATTCACCTCTGAATTCCAGCAGTTTGCACAGGCCTGGCACATAGGAGGTCATTAACAATTATTTATTGAATAAAGAAGAAATGAAGGGCCAAATGAGAGACTCCTGTTTGCTGTGGACCAACACAATCAATGGGCCTGTGCCTCTCCTGTCCCTCTTTGGCTGGGAAAGACCATCTGTGCCCACATGTGGCTGCAACGCAAAACCTCCCCCAAAGGAGTAACTTTGGCAAGACCCCGAAGAGGCGCCGTGGGTCGATCTGGACATAGGGACTGGGGATAAACGTGGTCTTGGTCCCCAGAGTTTCCAGCTTAAGTGGAATGAATTTTTTTGGTTTCAATTCTGATGCAAATCTTTAAAGTGTTGTAGGTCATTTTGACCATTGTGGTAGGCAAGATAAGTTTAATGTAGGCATAGCTTCCTCAACCAACCATTTTCTTACTGGACTCTCACGAATATGTTTTAATGGAAGATGAAGTTGAGGTTCTAAGATATTAAAATACTCATCAAAATACTCATTTCTAAGTTCTTAGAATATTACTGAATGATGTTTGATCACTTCAATTCTTATTGGGGGCAGGGGAGATCGTTCGTAAAGAAGAGACCCTAAGGAGAGGAGATATCGATACTGTTTAACCCTTGTCAAGCTATTTGTATGTGCCAGGCACTTTTCTGAGACACTAACATGTAGAAACTGATTGAGTTCTGATGCTGTCCCTTTGAGAAAGGAACAATTGTAATTCTCAGCTAACAAATGGGGAAACTGAGACACCGAGACCAGCTCTACTCTAAAGTGTCTGTTGTTGGGACATTGTGCTATACACCAGAAACTTATAGATTGTAATTGACTGTACTTCATTTTTTTTTAAAGTCTATTGTTGACCAAAGCAGTGTGAATAGAAATTTTCTGTCGTTTGCAACCAAAAGGTTCTGAGTGGGATGTCACTGCCCCTTCTGCCTCTGCCATGCTGCAGCGCACCATGTGTTCTGGATGAAGGCAGAAGACATGCCTTGGGACCCAGGTGACCAGGAGCAGGGGGGCACCATTAATAGTCAGAGAGACTCTGAAAGAGGTGGTGGGATTGAGCACAGCAGGGCTGAGGTGCTGGCCAGATGTCTGGATAGACGTGCCTGGCAGGCAGGGAAGGAAGTGTGGGTACCAGTCTGGAGGGTTATGGAGCCTCTGATCCAGACACCAGAGGAGGCAGCTAAGCATGTGGGAGGATGTGAGACCATGGGGAAGGGGAGCAGGGCCAGAAAGAAAACAGAAGGAAGAATGGGGGCCAGATCTTAGGGAATGGGAACCTTAGTGCAGTGAGAGAAAGAGTTAAGCGGCAGGTGTGTGTGGCCCGGGGCTAGCTACCGAGCTACTGTCTCCCTCAGTTTCTTGTCCTGTTAAATGGGCTCACAGTCTCCTTGTGTTGTGCTGTGGTGAGGGTGGGGGAGGTGGCTCTGAGAGCCAGAGCCCAGCGAACCTGAGCTGGTATTAATTAAGTGGAAGAACTGAGGTAGAGGACCCCGTGTGGATGTGAAAGGAGAGGCTCCAAAAGGGGTTGCTTCCTTTGTAGCGTTCCCCAAACATGACTCTCACAGCTTGTGGTACTAAAATTGCCTGTTGCTACCAGGAGCCCTTCAGGTGGGAGTCAGAGCTTGTTCTCCTTGTATCTCAGAGCCCAGGACGGAGCAGGCACTGGCAGAGTTCGGTGTAGGGGGAGGATCAGAAGAAGGACTAGCTGCCCTGCTGACTTCTACAGAGGAGGAGGAGGAGAGCCCTGCCCCCAGGAAGAGGCAGTGCAATTTGTCCCCTAAGAAGTCACTGGTGGCTGTTGGGCCTCACAGGGATGACCGAGGATCTGCAGCTGCTCTGTGTTTCCCTGTCCCTCCAAAGGTCACTGCCAACCACCAGTGAGTGAAAGGAACTGGGGGACAGGGGAGTTTCGGGCTGCACCTCTCACTGAGTTTCCCGAGGGCAGACCTGACTCTCTTTCTCAGGCCCAGACTCGTCATTAGCTGGCAGGTAGCCAAGGCTGCCGCCCCTTCAATTTGGTGGGGGCTCTTATCTCAGACTGCTGGAGGAATTCAGCACCTTTGAACCCCTTTCCTCACTCCCAGGCAGTCTGGCAGACAGGGCTCATCCCCAGAAGGGCCACCCACACAGGTGGTTGTGTCACCAAGGGCATGTCCCCAAGACAAGACCCTAGGGAACCTGCACATTGATAAGGCCTAAGGAGAGATGCAGGAGGGTTCATCTGATGTGCGCTGGGGTGCAGACACCTAGAACACTCTGCTCCTGAATCCCTACCTTGCACAACTTCGCTCACCCTGAGGCTCCACATTCCATCCTTGGGGCTGTTGTGAGTCCTCCTTTAAAATGAAAATACCCCAGAGTGGGACACATTCACTGCAGGAAATAAAAACAAATCCCATAGCTATAGCCCTGTGGACACAGTGAGAACTGGGACTTGCTGGAAGCGAAGATGCAGAAACGGAAGAAGTGGAAATGGACATGGGCAAACCTTTCCCTCCTTCATGACGGCACCTCGGCGCAGTGGGGTGGGGCTGAGCTCCCTCCCACCTTTCTTCCTACAGATGGTGCACATTTACTGGGTGCCAATTCCGTGCCAGTTTCCAGGTCAGGTGCCAGGGACACCCGGTTTGTTCAATCAAGTCCCTTGAGGTGAGGTTGAGGGCACACTCACAGAGCCTGGAAGAGAGTAACAGGCAGCCAGGGCACCGCAGGGTCCCTCCCCACTTTGCACCCTCCTGCCCTCACCCTGTCTCAGTGCAGAGGAGAGGCACAGAGCTCAGAGGCCCAGGCAGGTCGACGATGACAGTGGGGGACTTGGGAGAAGCCGCCCAAGCCTCACCTCTGGATCCTCGGCCCCCGTGCTGGGGCGGGATGATCCTGGAGTCCCTTCTTGCTGAGACCATCCTAGTCTTCAGCACAACCCATCTCGTCATGCTGACCCCTACGGAGGTTTTCCCCTTCTCCCTGTCCCCGGGTGATTCCCAGCAGGGCTGTTCTCTCTCCAAGGAGAGGGGACGAGCTTTTGTTCCAGTGTGGAGCTCCCCTCTCTGGATCCAGGTGAGGCCTGAAAGGCACAATTAATGCCCTTTACCCAGAGCAGTGGCTCAAAGCATAGCAGGAGGTGATTCTGATGCCACCAGTTTGAGAACAACTGGCCCAGAGAAGACTTAGGCTAGACTTTGTTGGGGGAATAAGTATGGAGTGGAGGCCAGGAGAAAGGACATCCCAGTGGCCTGGCTGGCGGCAGCAGGTCAGTTTCTCCACAGGAAGGAGCTGGGTCAGTTCCAGGGCCATGGGTCTGGTCCTCCCTCTGGGCTGGGGATGCTTCTGGTGGGCAGGACAAGGGGAGAGCTGGCCCAGTTTTTACGAGCTTTCCAAAAGGATCTGAGGAGGAGGGTAATAGCTCAGTGGTAGAGTGCATGCTTAGCATGCACGAGGTCCTAGGTTCAATCCCCAGTACTTGCCATTAAAAAAAACAGTAAGTAAAAATTTGTTTAAGAATTTTTTTTAAAAAGAGAGAGATCTGAAATCCCAGAATGCCAAGAGCCTTTCTTTGAAAAGCTTATTTATTTCATACACAATTAACATTTGAATGCACTGTCACTGGAATAAGTCAAACCACACCAGAACACAGGGAGCAACAAGGAAGAGCCCCCTGCAGTGTTCTCAGTGCTAGACCCCTCCCCAGAAGCAGCCACTGTCACCTGCTTGGGGTCTGTCCTTCGAGAGCTCTCTGTACATGTGTCTGTACACACAGAAGTACACGGCTTGGGTGTTTTCACATAAACAGGATAGTGGTGGGTGCATTATGCTTCAACTTCCCCCCTCCTCCCACTTAACAATTCATCTTAGCAGTCCCTCGCAGGCTCTGGACCTCTTCTCAACAATGTCCCTGGTGTGGCGGCTGCACGGGCAAGAGAGAAAAAACAAGTTCACACCACATCAACGGATCCCCCTTTTCTTGGGTCCTCCACACACTGCTAGTCACAAGGCGAGGCACACACAGTCTGAATTGAGGAAACCCTCCCCAGTCCTTGCCCTACGTGGTAATCCCAAGCGCTGGGGCCTCCTCTGGCTCCAGGGCAGGCATTCCTCGGCCCTCAGGAGGCCGTCCCTGCAACGTGCAGGGGCTGGGCTTTGGAAGGCGCTGTCACCACTGTAAGAGTTGTGCATGTTTGTACATTTATCCTGAGTGGGAGTCCAGTTTTCCCTCAGTTCCAAAGGCCTCCAAAACCCCCCAAAAGGATTAAAACCACAGTCGTAAATTGATTGCCTTTTAATGGGGAAGAGCGTATCAGTAAAAATAATTCATTTTTTCTAGAGTACTTTCTAATTTACAGTCGCAGGCTTGGGAGTCCTGCCTGGGAAGATGGTGGCCACATCCTCCTCTCAAGCTTGGGGCTGGAGACACAGAAGTGGGAGGAAAGGAGTGAGAGGGAGGAAAAGTTAGTAATAAGATGAGGAATAAGGCAGGTGAGCAACCCACGTGCCCT
Source organism: Camelus ferus (assembly GCF_009834535.1). Lineage (NCBI taxonomy): Eukaryota > Metazoa > Chordata > Mammalia > Artiodactyla > Camelidae > Camelus > Camelus ferus. The sequence continues at coordinate 18,076,843 of NC_045706.1, read as the reverse complement.
GGGTTGAATAGTGTACCCCCCAAAATCCACATCCTTCCTGGAACCTCAGAATGTGACCTTATTAAGTAGGGGTTCTGGTATATTTGTACAATGGAATACTACTCCACCATTAAAAAAAGAATAAAATAACGCCATTTGCAGCAACATGGATGGATCTGGAGACTGTCATTCTAAGTGAAGTAAGCCAGAAAGAGAAAGAAAAATACCATATGATATCACTCATATGTGGAATCTAAAAAAAAGAAGAAAAAGAAGACACTAATGAATTTATCTACAAAACAGAAATGGACTCACAGACATAGTAAACAAACTTACTGAAATGGGGGTGGGGGGAAGGAGAGGGAAGGGATAAATTGGGAGCTCAAGATTTGTAAATATTAACTACTATATATAAAATAGACTTAAAAAACAAATTTCTTCTGTATAGCACAGGGAACTATATTCAATATCTTGTAGTAACCTATAATGAAAAAGAATATGAAAATGAATGTATGTATATATATGTATGACTGAAATATTATGCTGTACACCAGAAATAGATGCATTTCAACTGGCTATATTTCAATAAAAATAAATAAATAAGTAGGGTTTTGCAGCTGTAATTAAGTTAAGATGAGGTCGCATGGAGTAGGTGGACCCTTAATCCAACATGACTGGTGTCCTTATACGAAGAGAAGAGATACAGAGGTCACAGAGGGGACAGTCCACGTGACAGTGGAAGCAGAGATTGGAGTGAAACATCTATAAGCCAGGAACCCACAGGATTGCTGGCCACCACCCGAAGCTAGGAGAGAGGAACCAACCCTGCCAACACCTCGACCTGAGAATTGAACTCCAGCCTCCAGAACTGTGAGAGAATCCATTTCTGTTGCTGAAACCACCCAGTATGCGGTACTTTGCCATGGCAGCCCTAGAACCTAGCACACCAAGGTGGGGTGGCAGAAAGCAGAGCTCAACCATGGCTTCCAGGGAGACCCTGAAGCCCCCACAGGGTCCCCGGCTCTTATAACTGAAAGGGCCAGGGCTCTTTGGGCCAAAGAGTCTGCTCCGTGTCCCACACTAGCTGGGGCTGTGCTCACTCAGGTGTGCAGGCAGCTCTCAGCCTGGAGAAATTTCCCCTAATAAACAGCAAAACCAAACACATGTTCCCCTCCAGGCCCCCGAGTCACCTGCCACTTGGCAATGAGAGGACATCAGCCCAGTTCCTGGCCAGCAGCACTGACAGGCGCCCATCTGCTCCGGAAGTGCCCAGCCTGGGTAAACGCAGCCAGGCTCTGCCTCCCACGGACAGACCAGCCGGGCCAGGCAGGCTGCGCAGAAGCCCTGGGCCTCAGGCCCCCTCAGGGTCACTTTCTACCCAAACCTGGCCACGGCTGGCTGCCCTAGGAGGAAGGCATCCCTGGAGACTGGGAGGGAAGACAGGAGAAAGGAAGAGTGGGGGCTAGTCATAGGACTCAGCCCCACCCCCCCCCAGGTCACTTCCTTGAATCCCTCCCTGCTGGGCCCAGGGTCATTGCCCCCTCCCACAGGCCCCCCCCCCTCACTCACTCCCACGTAAAGCCATCTGCCACCCTTGCCCCCTGGCAGGCACCATAAGCCTGTGACTCAGCGCCCTGAGGCTGCTCTGTGGGTGGCCGCTCCGGAACCTTGGTGGGGAGGGAGGTGCAGGGAAGGGGGCCTGGGCTAGGGGGTAGGGGTGAGGGGTCGGGGAGAAGACACCTGTAGACCCCAGGTGGCCTGGCCCAGAGCGCCAAACCCTGACCGCACTGCCTTCATCTGGCTCTTAAAGCAGAAGACTCTCCAGCAGCGGTGTTGCCTAAAATACAGTGGTCTCATTAAAATGTACCAACTTCAGTTCCTTTTTTTCCTCCCAGTTCCACCACCTGTTCTCCAGGCTCTGACCACAGGCCGGATTGAGATTCGTTTCTCTAGTGTATTCCACCCTTACCTCATGTGCCACCCTCGACCCCTTGCAGCCCCAGAACAGCATATTCACTCCCACACACCCCTGAGCAGATAAATTCCCATGAAAGTTAGAGATTTCCTGTCATCTCCCTGCAGACTTGAGTGAAGGGCTTGACCCAAGGGCTTATTCCAAAGGAACAGCAGTAAGAGTGAGACTGTAGGTGTCATTATGGGTTAAGGAGTGAGTGAGGGTGGAGAATGTCACCCCTACTAGTGGCAGCACATAGTGGGGCTGGTCCTCTCTCTGCACACCTTGGTAAGGTGACTCCAGGTCTGCTTCTGAGTCAGGTGTGTGCTGTTTTCACTCAAGGGGCCCTGGAACTTGGCTCTGGAGGGAAAATCTGTAAGCTAGGCCTGTCCCACAGCTGGAAGATTGGGATCTGAAGCCCAGCTCCAACCCTGGGGATGAGAATGGGGCTGGAGGACCCAGCCCCAGAAGGCCTGAGATCCCAGCCTGTAGGAGCCTGCTCTGGGCAGCTGTCTCCATGCACCTGCTGAGCCCCCTTCCAGAGGGTCCAGCCCCTTCCAAGGCCTCTTGTAAGCTGCACGGAGATTTAGGCACCCTGCCTCAAAGGTGAACGGAGGTCTCTGGGACTTGGTCCCCTGGGGTCCCTCTCAGGATTCTCCTGTGGAGTCTGGCAGTGGTGCCCTGTCTTCTTTTCCCAGCCCTGTTCCCTTCAAGACAAGCCCACAGACTCCTTTCATTTTGTACTGGTTGTTTTACTGCTGGTAACCACAAGGAAGCAGATAGGGCAGAGCAAAAGTAAAGAATCCTGGAAAGCTCCAAGAAACCTCAAAATTATAGCAGGAAGGGTCTGAATGTGTTTGACTTCTGGCTCTGCAGCTATGTGTGAACTTGAGCAAGTCGCCCTCTCTGTGCCTTGTTTTCTCCAACTCCAAGTGGAGGATAACATGAGGATCTGCCCCAAAGGTTAAATGAGGCAGAGAATTGTGAAAATACGCAACTTGAGATAGTTAGTCTAGTTCCTTACTTCATGGACATGTACACAGACTACTCATAGTAATAATCAGAGTCGCGTTCATTATTCATTTAGCACTGTCTATGTTGACACAGTGAGTGTCAATGTCTGAGGATTCACCTCCCATAAATCCTTTTACCCCAGTCTTTCTTCCAACATTTTTTCAAAAAACAGTTCAACGTCCCCAGAGGCGTCCTTCCCTCTCCCTGGGTATTGGGATATTTTCCAGGCTACTCCTCTCTCGGGGAGACTCTCCCAGGCACATATGCTGCTTCCCAGAGCAGGAAGGTGGGCAGAAAACGGCCCCAGCTGGAAAATCAGAGTTTGTGTTTCTGTACAACTTCTTCAGAATAATGGATTTATAGAAAAAAATAAAAATCTCCACTCAGAGGGCAGCAATCTATTTTGCCCGGGTTCTCCCATTTCACAGCTGCAGAAGTTGAGATATTTCCCAGGGTCACTCAGTGAGTACGCGGAGGAGGGTCCACCAACATTGAACACCTGCAACATGGCAGGTACTGTATCCAGCACGGCAGGTACTGTATCTCCCTGCTTCATAAACACCCATGGCACCCACGCCATGCTCCAGGCCCTGGTCAGAGCCCCAGGGACGTAGGGATGGGGAATGGCACTGACATTCTATGGAGAGGGGTCAGACCCCACACCAGTCAAAAAGGTCATTGCTAAGACTGATAAATGCTATGAAGAAAATAAATTTGAGTGGTGGGTGGATTTAGGGGAGGTGGCAGCCTCTTTATCTAGTGTGGAGAGGCCTCTGAAAAGTGACATTGAGCAGAGACCTGAAAGACGAAACACATGTATGTGAAGAGCTGGTGGAAGAAATACGCTTGGGCTCTTCTAGGAACAGGAAGAAAGCCAGTGCGGCTGGAGCAGTGAGAGTCGGTAAAGAGGAGGAAGCAAGGGGGAGAAGGAGGCAAGAGGCCTCATAGCCATGGTGATGAGTCTGAATTTTATTCTAATGACAATTGGAAGCCATAGGAAGGTTTCTAAGCAGGGTAATAACCATTAGGATGTGTCATTTATAAAGAAATCACTCAGGCAGCTGTGTGAAGAATGGATGAGGGGGAGGGTATAGCTCAAATGGTAGAGCGCATGCTTAGCATGCATGAGGTCCTGGGTTCAATCCCCAGTACCTCCTCTAAGAATAAATAAATAAATAAACCTACTTATCTTTCCCCAAAATTCAAAAAATAAAAATTAAAAAATGGAAGGAGGGCAAGCATGTGTGAGGAAGCTTCGGTGGCCTGGACCACCGTGCCCTTTGTGGGCATGGAAGGAAGAGGAAGGCAGATAAATACTTGAGACTAACATATGCGAAGTACTGAGCACTGGCCTGGCATGCACCAAGAGATACTGAACATAGATACTCCTTGCCCAAGGAGAAGGGGTGACGGTGACCAGATGTATGGCCAGGGTTAGGAGACTGGGGGGCAGCAACAAGGAGTTGGGGGTGCTGCCTCTTCTGGGCTTAAGGCCACAGGAGGCCAGCAGCCCTGGGTGGCCTGCAGGGACAAACTCTGGGGATCTCACATCCTCCTTTCACTTCCCTAATGTGAGTGATGTCTTTCTATTCTTAAAAGGTTATTGTCAGAGCCACTATTAGTGACATGTAAGTGTTCCAGATATAAAAATTTGGAAGTTATTAGAATAAAAACACTTACTATATTCATTTTTGTATTGCCAAATTCTGTTTAACTTGTACATACATGTGATAAAAATTTCAGAGTGCAAGAGCACACAGCAAGAGATCCTCATCCCTAGAAAATATTCTACCTGATCCTCATCCCTAGAAAACATTCTCTGTTATCTATTTATTTTTAATTTTTCCAGAAATATTCTCAGCATATACACACATAAATATTACACATACTGTTTTTTAAACAAGGAGACAGCACAATATACTGTTTTGTATTTTTTTCCCTGAAACAGTATTTCTTAAAGATTATTTCCTATTAGTCCATGAATCATTATTTCATTCTTTTTTAGTGGCTGCATAGTACACCATCACAGAGCTGTATCATCTAGGAAACTAGGTATTTAGATGGTTTCCAGATTTTGGCTAATAAAAACAATGTCACAACAAACATCTTCATATGGAGGTCTTTGGTATTTCCATTGGATAAACTTGTAGAAATGGAATTTCTAGCTCAAAGGATAATTACATCTTTTCTGTTTGAATAAATATTGACAACTGTTGTTTAGAGCAGTTGGACCAACTCACTCCTTGCTCTCACCCCCAGCTGACCCTGACAACAACCCCTTCACAATGTTAACACAAGGCATTGTCCAAATGTTTCACCTTTGCCAATCTCATGACGCCTGACAATTTGCATGTGTTAAGTGTAAGCCCGCCTTCACTGGTGTCATGGGTGTTATTACCAACATCCTGCAGACTGAAGCACTTAGTTCACTGGCCACAGGACAAAGCCAGTGTCCCAGCACTTCTGTGAACCACAGAGATGACAGGAACTACGGCAGGCCACAGAAGAGGCAAGGCCAGGAGTGGGGAAGTTGGGGCCAGGCAAGGGCATGGTTGCCTCCACAGACTCAGGCTCTGGCAATCAAGATGCGGGAAGGGGACACACAGGTCGGAAGCCAAGAAACCGGTCAATGGTCAGGTCTGTAAGTTCACTCCATCAGGACCAGGGACACAGTGCTGCCTCTTTGGCCCTCTTGCCCTGCATCCCGATCCCGGACGTGGGTGTCAATGAGCCATATTAGGGCCATGGGAAGTAGGCCACTTGCTGGAGGAGTAGGGAATTTAGGAGCAGAGATAAGAGGGGATATTGACATCTGGGACTAAGGCCCCAAGTTTCCTTTCTTTCCATCATGAACGGGTTGGTGGTTGCAAAGCAGGAAAATGCAGGCTCCATTAAAATTGAGAGAGAAAGGTCCTTGTCAATAAACCACGGTAGCCAAATGAACCTAAGTTTAGCATCACTCTCTAAGCCTGTTTGGGAGCCTCTTGACTTTTCTAATGGGCTCCACTTCCGTGAACTCAAAGGTAATGGAATCAGCTTTAGCGAAAACAGTGTTCTAAATAAAGAAATGCAATCAGAGTGGCTGACCTTCGACAGAAAACTTTTCTCTTAGGCCTTGGACTTGAAGTAAGGAATGTGCGCTTTGAGAGGGTGTGTGTGTATGTGTGTGTGAAGATTATGAATTTCAGGCGTGGCTGAAACCAGTGAGAAAGCTCTACCATGTTACTAAGACTGGCCTGTTAAAAAAAACCAACAACGTTTAAGAAAAAAGTTAGAGTAAGGAGAGCAGGGAAACCTGTTTTGAAATCGACATTAGGGCCCATAGGGGTGTAGGGGGTATTATTCAGAGATAGGATTCCCAAAAGAGTAGGTTTCCAAAGCCCCTCTCCCAGGCTCATGGCACAAGCCTGAGCAGCAATTTGAAAAGCCCTCTATGAAATGTTCCAAGGTGGGCAGGGCCAGGCTCCTAAAGCAGGCATGCACTAGAAGCTTGTCCATAAGGAGAGGGCTTACTGAGAACTGAGGGGCAGACTCAGGCAATTATGAAGGCCTTCAGGGGTCCCAGCGTATCAGCCCAGAGAAGCCCAGAGTGGCCAGCACTGACCATCTGAGATACTGGAGTTTTCAGTTGTTCATCTTTCTGGGTGAAGATGGTTTCTACTCCTTTTCCAATTTTCTGGAAATTTCTAGTCTTCCATACTAACAACCCATCCATTCCAGGCACTCAGTAAATAAACCATTTTTTGAGCCGACAACAAATTAAAGACCATGCTAGGCACCACAGGGGATACAGAGCAGGGTGCAAGTGATGAAGGGATGTTGGCGGGGTGGGAGGGCTCTGACACAAGATCATGGGGAGTTTAAGTAGATGTAATCACTTTGGAAAATAATTTGGCACTATCTTGTAAAGCTGAACTTGCACACTGATCGTCTAGCAATTAATTCCTCTCCTAGATGTATATCCTCAGAACTCTTGCATCTGTGTGAAAGACACCTACAAGGATGTTCAGAGAAGCATTGTTCATAATAGTAAAATCATGAAAAACCCAATGCCATTACCAGGAGAAGAAACAAATTATGAACTATGGTCTATTTCCACAATATAATATTATACATCAGTGAAAATGAATGAACTATAGTTATATGCAATAAGATGGATGGGCCTTGGAAACAAGTGGGTTTAAAAAAAAAGTTTCAAAAGACTACATACACCATACCATTTCTTTCCTAAAGCTTAAAAAAAAAAGTAAAGCTAAGTAACATTTTCTAAGGAAATTATACAAGCATGTCTCAAAATTCTTTCAGAGCCAGGGAATACTAAGCATAAAATTTAGGATAGTTGCTATCTTTGGGGGCAGACAGACTGTGGGACAGGGGAGGAGCCTACGGGTAGGGTCAGTGGTCTCAGTCATGCTCTAGTTCTTGGGCCATATAGTAGGGGTCAAGTGTTCATTTTATTACTGTATTTTATTCATTGCATATGTGATATCAAAAATACATACTAAACATTTTTAAGGAAATAACTCCAGCTCTGAAGGAGGCTGCCATCCACAGAAGACGGAAGCACAGAACCCCAAAAAGGCATCTTGAATGTCACAGTACAAAAAATGACTGGACTTGTTTGAACTCCTGTCGCAAGTGACCGAAACCAAATTCAAACTAGTTCAAGCAAAAGTAAGCAGTAAGTAAATAAGTAAATCTGGCTCATTAATTGAGGTGGGGCCAGGACCAGGAACTTTAAAAACCCAAATAATGAGCAACTCACTTCCTCACTCTCTGTTGCTCTCTGTGTGCTGGCTTCATTTTCTCCCTCTGTGGATGATTAGCTTGGGGAGCTTCCATCTGGTGAGGGGAGGACAAGAAGGGATGCGGACGGTGCCAGCCTGGCTTGCATCACGCCAGTTTGGCGAGCCCAGGGAAGAAGAGAGGTTTTTATCCCTCTGTTCCATATACAAATTCCCAGACAAGGATTCCTATTGGCCTGGTTTGGTCACATGCCCATCCCTGGGCCAATCACGGCGGCCAGGAGAAAGGGTGTTACCTGATTGGATGCCACATCAGACATGGAGGAGGGTCGGTTCCCCAGAGAAAAACGAGTGCAATCATCAGAGGAGGGGACAGAAGGGGTGACCGGACAGGGAAACCTGATAGACGTCCACTCCCAGGGCTCAGACAGCAAAGGGAATCAGAGTTCGGGGTGTGGGGACCACAGTGAGGCTCTTTGGAAGAGAAGTGCAGGCCGAAGATGTGGCCGAACTTGAGGCCTTGGAGAGGGAGGGAGGCTCCCGCTAGACCCTGGAGGCAGGAGACTGTGTCTTGTAGGAATGGCTCTAGGTGATCGTGATCCTGGGGGAGCCATTTTAATTGTGCTGTGGGCTGGTCGGCTCCAGGGTGTAACCCTGATGGGAGGTATCCCCAGGGAATGGAAAATAGGTACGCAGAAGGCACAACACAGGATGTTGCGGAAGCCCAGAGGACGCCCCCACACAGGCCCGGGGCTGAGTCAGGCGGACGTCTGGGGCTGTGGAGGGGGAAGGCTAGAGGCAGGCCAAGAACAGAATAGCTCTGGGCCAGGAACTCTTCCCTCTAGAAGGAGATGCCGAGAAGGGTGGTTTCCATCCCGGCTGCTCTGGCTCACCACCCCCAAACCGTAGCCCTCAGCAATCCCAGGCTAGTCAGTCATGTGCCCCAGGGGCAGCCCTCAGTGTGGGGACCAGGGCCCATGTTATGCCCTAAGGAGAGGTGGAGCCTCCAGGCCCAAGAGTTCCTGCCTCAGAGAGAAGTAGGAAGGGGAGGGGGTGCCAAATTGCATCAGATCAACAATGCCATGTGTCTACTGTCAGCCCAGGGCTCTAGAGTTTGCCTTAGATTTGAATCCCTGTATTGACAATTGATAAATAAGTGACCCAGGCCATGTGCTTCCTGCTCTGAGTCTCAGAGTGCCACTCAGGAGAATGCCTACAATTCAGTGTTGTGCCTACTTGAGCGAGTGTGAGGCTCAGGTGAGAAAAGGTATGTACGGTTGGCATGAGGTTCTCCATCAGTGTTTGCTATAGTTATAGTTATAACATGATTTCATAGCTTACCAAGTCCCTGAGATGAGAGTTGTGAGATGCCAAGCAGTGCAGACAGCCACACAGAGGCTAAATGACCCTGTGTTGAGGACACTGTAGGGGACACCGCATTACATTTGAAGCACTTTCCCACCTCAGGGCCTTTGCACATGCTGTGCCTCTACAATCAGAATATGTTTTCCTTGGATCCTACATGGCTGGCTCCTCCTCCAGGTTTAGGATTTATCCAGGTTTAGGATAAATGTCATCTCCTCAGAGAAGCCTTCTCTAATAATCCAAACTAAAAAAGTAAACTCCCTGCCTTCTATTACTCTTTTATGGTCTTCCTGTCATTATTACCCTCTTATATTAATTTATACATTTTATTTGCTTATAATCTGATTCCCCTCTGGAATACAAGGTCACTGAGTACAGACACATGTTTTACCACTGTATTCCTAGCCTATCATGGCACATGACAGGTGCTTAAATATTGTGGGGTGAATAAATGAAAAACGCCCTGGTAACGCTCAGGTCATGCATTTCAACTAAGGCTCAGAGAGGTTTGCTCACATCTCTCATGGCCTTACTTACATCTGGCTTCTCAGAGTTCCTAGCTCTGAGGTCCTGGTTCAAGTCAAGCCACCACCTCCTAGACCACCATATCAACCTGGTCCTCCCTGGGGTTCATGCGGTCCACACAGAATCTCGGTTGTGAGGCTGGGGCTAGCCAGTTGGACCTTAGAAAATCCATCGGTCTATCAATGAACATTTGCAGACTGCCTCGCTACCTACCCTTGGGGAGTGTCCTGGGCTGCCCTGGGGAGACGAGACCTGTTGGATATCCTCCTTGGCTTCAGCCTTCTCCATGGCACCTACTGGGTGGAATAATGTCTAACTCTGAATGACAATGTATGATTTCATACTGAAAAGTGTCACTAAGATACAAGCCTGACACTCCAGTTTGATCATCAGCATGATCTTCTCCCCCTCCAAGCCAGTGTTTTTCAAGGCATGGCCTACAGCCCATCTATAATAAATCATGAGATGCCTGTTAAAAACAAACAAACAGAACAAAACAAAACAAAACTATGCAGGCTCCTAGCCAGCCTGGACGTGCTAGATCAGAATCTCTCTGCAACAGGTTTTGGAATTGGCACTTTTCTCAAGAGTAAGTACCTGGTGGAGGATCACGTAACTAGTGAGTGGTGGAGGACCACACTAGGCAGTTGGGGTCCAGAGCCTGTGCTCCTAACTTTTGCCTTATGGGACCTCTCCATTCCCCATAGGCCCACAGCTGCCTGCCCCACAAGGGACTCGGCAACAATCTCCTCTCTGAAATCCATTTGCATCAGCAGGTCAAGTCCCCCTGCCAATGGCCACCTCCTTTCTTCGGCTGCATGTGGTGAAGTCTCCTATGAGTGTGCAGCTCTGTCTGTCTCCCCATAAGTTCGGAGGGCAAGCAGGTATTTGGGTCACTTTTGCACCCCTGGACACCAGGACAGGCCTGGTCTAGATTTCAGTCTCTGTGTGTTGCAAAAAGGATATATTCATCCAACCAATGCTTCTGTACCTACCATGTGTTAGGCCCTTTCTGGACGCTCAGAAGGTAGCAGTGTAAACCAAACAAAAATCCCTTTCCCTCAAGGAGCTTACATTCTGTGGGTAAAACATACATGTGAAATAATCACAGCCTCTGCAAGGCCTGCTAGGAAGTAAATGAAACAAACTGTAAATGTGGTGAGAAATGTATGAGCTCTGTGGACTGAAGCAATTGGGGAAGGCTTCTTGCAAAAGGCTTCATTGGCATCACCTTCCTTATTGTTGAAATCACCTAAGACAAGTCTCTTGAAGACTTGGATTTTCTCTGTAGAGCCTCACTCGCAGTGACCAATGCTAAGGCCATGGTATTTCAGGCACAGTTGCCACAGTCCCACACCTTGATCAAGGTCTGCAGGGAAGGTGTTGGGGTAGGGAAGATGGGGATGGAGGGGCAGAGGGTGGCCTTTCAAGTGAAATCTTTGTTCTGGGATCCAGTCTCAACTGCTTCTCTTGGATTGCTGTGAGGATTAAGTGCTTAACTCAGACAAAGGAGGAGAGGTCAATTCATGCACAGCATTGTTGCCATTTGGGGTAGAAAACACTCTCAAATAGTCTCAGCTCATCTACTTTAGTGGGCAAGAGGGAAAGGTAGATGGTCTGGAAGCTTCCCAGATTATGTGGGGCCTTGCAGACCATGGAGAGGAGAATGGATTTAATTCTGAGATGGGAAGTCATTGGAGGGTTTTAAGTAGGGTGATGGTGGAAGATCACCAGCTGCTTGGAGAACAGACTGCTAGGAGGATGGAGTGGAAACAGAGACCAGTTAGGAGGCTATGGCCAAGGTCCAGGTGAGGGACAGTGGTGGCTTGGATGGGGTTAGTAGAAGAGGAAACCTGGTGGACAGACATGACTTCTGATGTGGCAGAGGTCTGGCACAAGGGAAAGAGGGATTAAGGAGGACCCCAGGTTTTGGGTAGTAAGTGGGGGTGCCATATTCTTAGGTGGGGAATGTAGAGGAAGAGCAGGTTTGGAAGACAAAAATCAAGAGTCCTGGCATGTTCGTGCTGGTGGTTGCTGAGTACTGCTCCCTCTAACGATGGAACCCACGAGTGTGTGACCTTACATGGCAAAGGGACTTGGCAGATATGATTAAGTCGAGAATTCAGAGATAGGAAGGTTAACCTGAATTATCTTGGTGGGCCCAGTGTCAACCAAGGGGCCTTATCGGTGTAAGGGGGAAGCAGGAGAGTCAGAGCTCAACTCATCTTTGCTGGCTTTGAAGGTGCAGGATGGCTGGAGACAAGGAATGCAGCAGCCGAAAAAGGGAAGGAAATGTCTTCTCCCGTGGAGCCTCCAGAAGGAACACATGACTGCCGACACTCTGCTTTTAGCCCAGTTAAGACCCATTTTGGACTTCTGACCAAGTTCTTTCCTACCACTCTCTCTCACCCACTAAGTTCCAGCCTCAGTAGCATTCACGAATCCTCAGACAGGCCACACTGGTCCTGACCTCAGGACCTGGAACATTCTTTCCCTGATTCATACATAGCTGGCTCTTTTTGATCATTCCATCATCAGTTCAAATGATGCCGCCTCAGAAAGGCCTTTCTGGCCTCCAGCTGTAATCGCTCTCCCTTCTCCCCAGCCCCTCCCACACAGGCTGGCTTTGCTGCGCTCACTTGTGTATTCCCTGTCTTCTCTACATAGAAGGAAGGTCCCTGACAGCAGGGAACTCGTTTACCATCAAATTCCTAGCACCTGAGCCAGTGCCAACACATAGTAGGTACTCAATAAATTAAATAAAAATGAATGTTAAAAAGACAACAAATAATAAACATTGGCGAGAATGTAGAGTAAAGGGAACCCTTGTACACAGTTGGTGGAATGTAAATTGGTACAGCCACTGTGGAAAACAACATGGAGGTTCCTCAAAAAACTAAAAATAGAACTACCATATGCTCCAGCAATTCCACTTCTGGTTACACATCTGAAAAAAATGAAAACACTAATTCAGGGAAGACACATGCATCCCAGTGTTCATAGTGGCATTATTTATAATAGCCAAGATATAGAAGGAAACTAAATATCTGTCAAGAGATGAATGGATAAAGAAGATGTGATACACACACACACACACACACACACACACAGGAATATTACTCAGCCATTAAAAAGAATGAAATTTTGCCACTTGCAACAACATGATGGACCTGGAGAATATTATGCTCAGTGAAATAAGTCAGACAGAAAAGAAAAATACTCCATGTTATCACTTATATGTGGAATCTAAAAAATAAACAAACGAATATAACAAAACAGAAACAGACTCACAGGTATAGAGAACAAACTAGTGGTTACCAGTCAGGAGAGGGGTTGAGAGAGGGGCAAGATAGGGGTAGGGGATTAAAAGGTACGAATTACCATGTATAAAATAAATAAACTACAAGGATATATTACACAGCACAGGGAATAGAGCCAGTATTTTATAATAACTTTAAATGGAGTATAATCTATAAAAACATTGAATCACTATGTTGTACACCTGAAGCTAATATAATACTGTAAATCAACTGCATTTTAGTAAGTAAATATGAATGTGATTCAGAGAGTTAGAAAAAAAGGACAGTCCTTGGTTTATGGCCACAGAAGTCTAGAATCAGAACCCCCTGAACCAGCTCCCCCTGAACTCACTGAGCCTACTATGTACTATTTTATGGGAGGCAGATGGCAAGAAGCTAGCCAGGAGCTCACAGCCCAGGAGAAACTAACTCATCGAAGGGAAGGGAAGGCTGAGAAATTGCATACAGGGCCCTCTGGTAAGCGCCACAGAGCAGAAGGTGTAGAACCCGGGAGGACTGGCTCCGCTTGGGAAGGACTGGCTCCACTTGGGAAGAGGGAGTTGGAGGAGGAGGAGATGCTATTTCAAGGACTGGTGGTCCGAGAGCTGGGGAGAAAGGTCCAGAGAAAGCTCTCAGCTCTTTCTGAGAAGGCAAGCATAGTTAATTCAAAAAAATTCAGTCTGAGGACTACAAGCAGCCTACGAGCCAACTTTGGCCCTAAGTAGTTTGCAGTCTAGCTGTGGAGACAGCACCAGAAGTGCCCAGCAGAGCATCGGAGGATGTGATGCAGGGAATGGCTTTGGAACTTGGGTTTGGGGTCAGGCAAGCCTAGGTCTGAGTCCCACTTCTGCCACTGACTGCTGTGCCTCAGTTTCCCTATGGGCATTTTACTTCCTTCACCAGGTTGTTGTGAGGCTTAAAAGAAGATGATAAATGTAAAGTGTTCAGCATAGAGCCCTGCACACAGTAAGTGCTTGATAAAAGGCAGCCATTATTATTAAAATAAGTAGGTGGTTCGCTGGGTGGGAATCTCTTAGTGTCTTTGAGATTCCAGGGGTGAGAGTGTAGCCAAGAGATAAATGTCTGGGCCACATATAATCCACCAACCTGTATACCTCCAGGCGGTGTCCCTGGCAGACCACAAAGGATGTGCAGCAGGATCCAGAAATCCACAGTTTGTGTTGGTAGTATAGTGGTGAGCATAGCTGTTTTCCAGAAATCCACAGTTTAACAACCCCACCACCAACATCCGGTCCAGTGATGTTCAGGACACTTAAGGCCAAGAACCACACTCAGCAGGCCAGATCCCCCTAGTTTTTGCCTTTCAAAGCAGCATTGGGATGGCTTTCTCTTGGAGGCACCATGGAGGCTGGGTGCCTTAACCTTCTTACCCTCAGTTTCCAGGAGTGAGGCCTTCCGTGTGTAGCCGGAGGAATGCCTGGTTTGCAGATCTCCGAGGGCTGTGTGAAATGCAGGTCTGGGACTCAAGGAGACCTTCTGAATAAGGATGTGGCTCAGAAATCTACAGGTCTGAGTTCCTGAGAACACCGGCTCACTCTGCCTTCTGCTTGGGGTTCCCCGTAATTCCACCTCCTGAGCTCCTTTGCAACCCATCCCAATAACCCCTAAAACCCTCCTTGTTTAGATTTTCCTCCATGGCATTTAGGTATTTACTCCGCATACCACATACCACAAGTTTGACTCATTTTCTTTAGAGTCTCTCTAACTCCATTAGAATGTAAGCTCTCTGCTTTTGAGCTTTTGTTTGTTTATTTGACATCTTGTTTGGTTTTGGTCTTCTCTGTCCTCTGCTGTATCCCTGGGCTTCGAACTGCTGACTGGTATACAACAGGCCTTCAGTAAATATTCATGAATGAGCAAATGAGTTGGACAGCTCTCATTCCTTCCTGCTCCAGAAGCTCCTGAATCAGGAGACAAGACAAACCTGTGTCACTTCTCCAGCCTTGCACCAGCTAATCTTTGGGACAGTTTTGGGGATGGGGTGGCCTCTCTGCTGGGCCTTAACATTTTTTCATTCCTCCTCCCACAGCCGTGTTTTCTTTAATTGCTCCCCTTGTGAGAATAGGGAACATCACAGGGGGTAGGGGCTTTCAGAGCTGGCTAATTAGCAGACAGTCATTCCCTTTCCTTTCTTCCTCTCACATTCCTTTTTCTGGGCTGAATGTATCAGAGGAATGCATGTGCAGCCTCAGAATACCCCTGTCCTATGTTTACATATGTATACAAAGCAGTATTTACGAATGCATTGTTTTTAGTTATACAAGTAATAATAAAAGCTGATCTTCACTGAATGCCAGGCATTGTGCTAAGCATATGCATCTCCTTGTTTAAGCCTCTCAATAGCCCTAGAGGTCAGCTGTGTTATTACTGTCATCCCACTTTTACAGATGAGCTGCAAGAGCTTCAGTGTCTGATCCAAAGGCACACGTATCTGTTGAGTTTGAAGCCAAACAAGGTGGTCTGACTCCAGCATACCCCTCATTCCTAACTGCTGCAATAACTGCCTCTCTCAAAACATGTGTTCGTTATCAGAAAGACAAACAATGAAGAAAGTAAATGGGGAGAGCTCACTGCACTCCCACGAAGAGGCAGCTGTTAGCTGATAATGCTATTATACCAGAGTTTTTATACCAGCAGAATGTATGTAAGTATATAAAAAGGAAGGTCTATACATAAATAAAAACACATACCCATCTAGTTAAGTGGGTTTTTCTTTTCCTACAATAGCAGTGCCAAATTTTTTCGTGCTAATTAGTTTTTTCACCCTCTAGTAATACTGTTTGGACCAGACCTTTAAACGTCACTAACTGATGCCTCCCCTCTTAGAAGCTTTAGGTTGATACTCTGGCTGCTGGGGCTAAAGATGAAGCAATGCAGTGAAGACAAAGCTGTGGATGAAGCTGAAGGGGTACGTGATGTGCTGGCCAGAGAGCAGCTGGATGGGTTGAGACTCTGACAGGTTTAGGAGCTGCCTTTAGAAAGGGAGTTTACTTGTTGTTCTTGTTAAAAGCTTAGGAGGCTTCAGGGTACCATCCCATTGGCTGAGAAAAGGCTAGGCCTTCCCTCCTGGGTCAGAGGATCTCCAAGACAGGTAACACCTGGGAGACTGGGCTAAAGGGAGCCCAGGGGCTTCCATTCTTAGGATCGGTAAGGATTACACCCATGACTCATCACGCAGCTTCCAGGCATAGCCACTGTGCTGGGTCCTACACTCATAGCAGCAGTTCATTTAACTTATCAGGCTGGTCTCACTGCCCCCATCTTACAAATGAGATACCGATACTCAGAGAAGTTAATAACCTACTGAGGATCACACAGCTAGTAAGAGGCAGCGCTGTGTCTTTCTCACGAAGGCCTCAACAGCCTCAGCAGAAGGTTGGAGCCAATTGAAATCTTCTAACTCTGGCCTCTTATTCCATATAAATGAAGCACACAGCCAGAGCCCTAACAAAGCTGGCTGCGGGCCACACAGCAGGTGTAAGGAATTGGCTGAGGTTCCGGTTTTTCAAACTCTATTTGCTATAAAAGACCTCGAGGGAAATTGGTAGAATTGAATGAACTGAAGTCAGTTCTGCATCCTAGTAGCCCAGAGGCACTGGAATAACTGACTTCCCGAAGAGGATTTGCCCACAGCTAAACAGAGCTGAGCTGCACCTCAATATGAATCAAAGGCAGGAGGGGTCCTAATCTATAACTTCCCCCAAAGAGAAAAGCCCTGCACCTGCCGAGGGGAGTCAGCTGATAGAGCTCTCCTCTGGGGGAGTGTGGGGTGTGGGGGGTTCGGAGATATTCTTAGCAGAAACCTAAGACCCCAGAGAAACTGATCCTTCAAGTAGACCCACTCACTCTAGCTGGCCATTTTTACCACCGTGAACTGTCTGCGATTCTGGAGCCCCTGATTAAATCCCTCCAACTCTCATCTGCCCAAGCCACACGCATAGCCACCCAGAAGTACTTTTCTCCTCAATCTATTCTTTTCTGTTAAAAACAAACAAAACCCTCTGCCCAAAGGGGTGTAGATTAGGATGTCCCTCAAAAGGAGACCCAGGTCAATAAATTACACCAAATCCATACCATGGAACAGTCTGAGGCCCCCCAAAAGAATAAAGGGCACCGGAAGATGGTAAGATCACTGTGACCTACTGGTAAATGGAAAAAAACAAGTTGCAGAATAATAAGCAGGATAAGTAACTGAAAATAAGGAAAGGATACAAAAAAGTATCACAACTTCATAAGGAAAAAATTGGAAAATACAGAAAAATCACTCCCCCTCCACACACACACACACAGACCTCCCACCCTGAAGAAAGAATCACTGCTAACATTTGATATATTTCTCTCAGGTGTCCCTGCTAGAAGTGGTCGTGTTGCATAGGTGGTGGGCAGGACACACTGGAGAGTGAGCAGAGCTCGAATCCCAGCCCTTCCACCCACTACCTGGGTGATCTGCAGATCTGTTCTGTGGAAGTCATCCCACCCGCCTTGGGGTTGTTGTCTGGGTTAAACGAGGCCAAATATGGAAAGCACTGAGTGCCTAGGGAACAGCAATAAATAAATGCAGCTATTGTTATTATTTGTAACCTGCCATGTCCCTCAACATTTCAACATAGCGGATTTTAAATGTTACTCAGAATCTTTGAAAACATCACATTTAATGGCTGCTGGATATACCAATTTCTTCACCATTCTCTTATGAGAAATGTTTTGGCTGCTTCCATTTTTACCTTTGCATAAATAGCTCTGTGATGAGCAGTGTTGTGAATATAGCTTTACCTCCCCCGTATTTTGGAGATTTTTCTTAAGATCATTTCCCAGAAGTGGAATTACTAGGCCAAAGGGTAATCACCATTTTTAGACTTCATATGCACAAGGCCTGATTGCACAAACCAGGCGTTGTTTCCTAGACCTAACCTCCCCGCATCTCCTTACCTTCCCCAGAGCCTCCCTGCCTCCCACCGGGGTGGCCTTCTCCCTGGAGAGGACACCAGGCTGCCTCCACCTCCCACTCTTGCCTCCTCCTCTGCTGCCTTCTTCAGCGGCAGAGCCTTCTCCCCTCTGCCCGTGTAAATCCTCCCTGTTTTCAGTTCTTACAACTCTCCCCAGTCCACCCTGGCTGCTGGGCCCTCAACCATCTCCCCTTTCTCTGGTTTTACCAGCTCCCCAAATCTATAACCAAACCTGGCCTGACTTGTGGACCCTCTGTCCTTTCAAGATTCGGATTTGGGTCCATACCAACCAGACAGTAAGCCTCTGAGATCAGGAATGAAGCCCTGGGCTCTTCTTGCTTCCCCTCTCAGCCCCCTAGTGAGCAGTACAGTGCTGGGACCTGTGTTCCCATTTCATGTATTCACTAGGCAAAATGTCTTCCTAGGGTCAGCTGTGGGCCAGGCTAGAAACTATGGCTGCAGGGACCTTAGGAGCTGGTTCTTTGGTCAGGGGAGAGAGGGAAACATAAAGAATCTATGTAACCACAAAGGACGGGGGCTTTGATACAAGTTCATAACAGAGGAGAGAGAAGGCAGGGGTCAGCTCAACCTCATAGACTCTGCTCAGGGGCTGAAACTTGTTGGCTGTCTTGCTGTGTGACCCTGAACAAGTCACTTAACCTCTCTGAACCTGGGAGCCCCCATCTGTACTAGGCTCTCTTCACTGGAATGTAATAAGGTTAAATCAGTTATTCAGGTGAACTTGCTTAGCCAGAGACAAGCAGCAGGTGCTCAATAAACATTTGCCAATGGTGAAGGCTCAGTACCAACTTGTGGATTAATAAAGGGGCTGACTGGCAGGGTGCGTGTGGCCATGGGGCACAAGCATCTCAGCAGGCTTGTTCTTCTCTCCTGGGGACTAGTTGCTCGATGCCCATATCTTCCACGGAGGGGTGTTTCTTGCAGGTCCTGGCCACCTGGGTTTCCAGCCCAGAGTCTGGAGGGATATGTGGAAGGGCTGGAATCTGCTGGGTGTGATATATGCTTACAAGGACTTTACTCATGAATCACCTCTGCCTTCCGTGCAGTGAAGCAGTGGGATGGAATGTTGAAAATGCCTCCTTTTACATCCATTTCCTGAGCGTGCTGCAGACTCACTCCCATTCAGGCTGCAAATCATCCCCCGTAACAAGGAGAACCTTACACGAGGGCCAAGGAACAGAGGCTTGGGGAGGGGGGTATGTCACCCAGGGCTCAACGAAAGCCGAGGGCACCAGGTCCAGTTATTCATCCTCCCAGCAGTCAGGGCAGGCTCAGAGCAGTCCCATCCCTGGAACAAATGTGGCTTAAGGTTATGGCCAAGGTCAGGCCTGTTAGGTGTCCTCTGGCGGTGGGGGTGGTGCAGAGATTACTGGCCTCAAGTTTGGATTTAAAGCTGAGAGAATCCTTAGACACCATCTAATTCAACTCTGACCCTTTTTGGAGAGGGAAACTGAGGCTCAGAAAGGTCAAGAGATCTGCCCAAACTCACACAGCTATGGCATGAGTTATAAAGCTAGGACTTGAACCTGGGTCTCCTGACTCCTGGTATATTGTTCTTTCCAAACCCCACAGGTATGACAATTCTTATCATCCTCTGCTCTATCTGGGGTTACATCTCAACTCACCCATACCCACCATATACACTATACACCATAATCACTATAATATTGACAGTAATGGTACCACCTATTGGATAAGTTCCTGAAGGAAGCACAGGGCTAAATGTTTAGGATGTATTGTCTAATTATAAGCCTTTCAAGACCTGTAGGAGTTAAGTACTATAACTCCTTGCTACTCAAAGTGTGGTCTGTGGACCAGCAGCATCTGCATCACCTGGGAGCTTGTTGGAAATGCAAATCTCCAGCTCCAGGAAGAGAATTTGCATTTCAACAGGCTCCTAGGTGATTTGATGCAGTCAAGTTTGAGAAGCACCGCCATAGCTATAACTCATCCCACTTTCAAGACAGGTAACAGATGCACAGAGGCGGGTAGTGACTCCCACAGTGTCCCACAGCAGGTCAAGGGTGGAGTGCTGGTAGAACCTTAGGCAGAGCCCTTGCTCTGAAGTCTTCAGGTTTAGGAATGTTTTTCTACTAGTTCTAGGCCAGGTGGGGTAGGATTCCAGACCCCACCTTCCCCAGGAGCAAGGAAGTTAGAGATAAAAGGAATATCTCAAGCAGTTTACAAGGTACTTTTAAGTCTATTATTTTGTTTCTACTTTACAGCTTGCTAATTATCCTAACTTTACTCAAGAAGAAACTGTAGCTTGGAAGAGTTTAAGCCATTTGTACAAGGCTACAACTGCTGGCCACTTTCAGAGTCTGGGCCCAATGCTGGCTGGTCTCCTTTACTCCAGAACCGAATCACTGTTTCTCCAAGCACAGGGTGGCATCCTGGTGGCAGGAGAGGCAACTGTTGGTGGTATACAGATGAAAGCGCCCCATTTGAATTGTCATATATTTTAATTTCTACCACAGAAAAATAGAATTAGATTATTAAACCTCAGAGACTACTGCTTAAGACAAACACGGGTTTTGTTTTGTTTTATGAGTCTCTGTAAAATCATTTTCAGGAATGACAGAGGAGGTGGTACTCAGATATTGTAAAATTCATGAAGGTGGTAAAAGACTGGAGTCTGGGAAACATCCCCAGACACCACACTACACGGTGGAGGGGTGGGGGTCAGGGGGAAACCAGCAGCCAGAGAGAGCTCTACCCAGAGGTTGTTGATATTTCATGTACAGGTGGTTCTCTCATTATGGCCTTCCCATCCTCCTTGTCCCCAAGGTCTTAGTATGGAGCAAATATGATGCTCACTCAAGGGCACACACGCCTCATTAAAAAAAAAAAAAAAAGACCAAGTTGTACCACCCATTTATCTTTCTAGCCAGCATCTCTATGGCAAAGCTGGAGAGACCACAGACTTGCTCCTTCTAACCTCCTCCCACCCCTAGCCCACTTCCTGTAGCTTTCTAGGATGCCCCCCACCCATCCTGATCACACTTGAAATGTTGCATGGGGGAGGCTAGAAATGGGGGATAAAATCCCTCTCCCATCCTTCAGGAATAGTCTGTGGTTCCTCAGTGGAGGGGAAAAACTGCATCTTTGCTTTGAAGTGTTTGCTCTCTTCCATCTCTTCCTTTCTCTAACGGTGTCCAGGGCCCTTAACAGCAACTCTTCTTTGAACTTTGAGTAAACAGACATTCTCTGCTGTACGCCAGTTTCACTTCAGGGATCACAAGTAAAGAGTTCTGGCAAATAAAAAAATAAGTCTCCCAGGAGTCCAGAAAACAGCTATGGTAAGGAACAAGGACTGTTACCTTAGAAAAGATAGAAGAGGGACAAGGTGACCATCTTCAAATATTTCAAATAGGATCTAGATTTATACTATATTTCTCTAGTAAAGAGTAGAAGATACAGGGGACTCAGCTTCAGCTCTGTGAACTTGGTCAGCTATAAAATGGGGACAATGGTACTGCCATCATAGGGTGGTTGTGAGAATGAAGTGAAGTGCCCAGGGCATACCTGGCACCTCATAAAAATCCCAGGATATGCTTGTTTCCTTTTTTGGCCTCATTCAAAAATGCCTCATGAGGCAGTAAGCTCCCTCTCTGGAAAATTTCAAGATAGAATTACAGTTCCTCACTGCCAAGATTCTGTGCTTCGGTGCTGCCGGTGACTTTTCATAAAGAGAAAAACTGGCTCACACAGAGCCCTCACCACGCTCCAGGCACGCAGAGAAGGGCTTTCTGTAGGTACTTCATTTAATCTTCTCATCAGCCCTATGAGGTAGGTACTATTATTATCCACCACCACCCCCTCTTTCTTTTTCCAGATGAGAGAACCGTGGCTTAGAGAGGTGAAGCAACTTGCCCAAGGTCACACAATCAGTAACTGGCGGGCCAGGGACTTAAACGTCACACTCCAAAGTCCTTGCCCTGAGAATTGGAGGGGTTGTTTATCAAACCTAAACTCCTCTCCCAGGCTCGCCTGCTCTAGTGCTCCAGCCATTGTTGATCTCTCTTCTGTAAAATTTCTTCAGGTCTCAATATCAAAACCACCAGGTTGAGCATTTTTTATTGTGTGGATGGCTTCTTGTCGCTCCTAGCTCACCATAAGTGGGTCTGAGGATTTTACTTTTCAAATATGTCCTTGTACTCAGTAAGCCTTCAGAAGAACAAGTTCACAGGCTTCTAATAATTCTTTCTTTCACTGCCAGCTGAATTAGACAGCAAGTAACTCCTTCTTCCCTGCCAAGCCTACCCCCATCTTTTTTTTTTTTCTTGTGCTATTAGAAAAGTCTTTTCTTGGCTGGCACAAACACTACAGTCTGTTCAACTAGTTGACATTTACTGAGTTCTCTTTTGTTTTCAACTGCAGTATAGCTGATTTACAATGTTGCGTTACTTTCAGGTGTACAGCAAAGTGATTCTGATATATTAAATGTATATGTAATATATTTATTCTATATATAATATATATTCTTTATATATAATATATAGTATATATTCTTTTTCAGATTCTTTTTCATTAGAGGTTATCACAAGATATTCAATACAGTGCCCTATGCTATATAGTAGGTCCTTGTTGTTTATCTGTTTTATATATAATAATGTGTATCTGTTAATCCCAAACTCCTAATTTATTATTGAGTTCTTAATATGCACCAGGCACTAATCTAAATACTTTTTGTGTATTAACCCACTCATCGTGACAGTAACCTATGAGCTAAGTCCTATTTTCATTCCCATTTTACAGAAGAAACTGAATGTACCAGTGCATGAGGATTTGACTGAGTAAGTAAGTGCTTTGCTGATGGATAATACTATTAGCAACAACAACCATACAAATACCTTACGCTTGCATCACGCTAGAGCTTTATGTACATTACGTCATTGCCACTCACAATTAGCAGATAGGCACTGATGTCCCTCTTTTATAGAAGAGGAAACCATGGCAGGAAACCAAGGGGTGAGTGATTCTCAACAGCCACACAGCCAAGTGCTGCCTGTGCTCCTGAGAGAACATTGTATTCACTCCACTCTAAGATCCTGGGGGCAAGGGAGAAGGGAGGGTCATGGGGAGAAAAACTCCAGTACACACAAAAGGTACTCTACAAATATTAGGTAAACAACAGGAGCTGGTCAAGCAGAGGCTGGACAGGAATCCCGATCTTTGACTCCTAATCCAGGGCTCTTTCCTTTTACCAAGATGGTGGGAAGCAAGTCTTGGGTCCAGACCCAATAGCAGTCTTGATTGGGGATCTTAATGCCAAAGAAAGTAGAGCTCACAGAGATTATTTTCACTCCTCTGCTGTTTCCACATTTTCAACAATGAACATGTGCTACTTTGATAATGAGAAGCAAACAAGTGGATGAAGAGAGGTGGCAAAATGCATCCGAGGGCTGGGGCTGCTAGAGGACCCTTGGGTTGGCTTTGGGATGGCTCTGGGCCCCTGCCTGGCATTTTGGAGCACTCTCTGATCCACCTCCACAGACCACCTGGCCCCACTTTATGAGTAGATGGGGGAGGCAGGGCTGTGATGAGCATGGACAGACAAAGGAATTCCCAGGTCCCTGAAAGTCTCTAACGTTGGAAACTAAATGCTGTATGTGCAGTTTTCCAAGAAACAGGCCCACACTTTTTTAGAAGGGGCACCACAACCCTCCAATGGGTAAGAACACCAAATCACAATGGTGAATCAGGTGAGGGTTAGGATGACCAGTCACATGAGGGTCAGGAAACATAAAAATCTTCTTGCCCCATTCTGAGTAGAACTGGCAGAGGGGAGAGAATGACGACTAGAACAAGGTCCTGACTCATAGGTTCATATTGTTCATTTAAAGTCTGCTTTTTTCCCTGAACCCACCTCCAACTCCCATTCCAAAGCTGTAGAGGGGCAAGCATGATCGTTTACACAACTCCAGTCTCAGACACCCTCCTCCTCCTCCTCCTCCTAGGCCTGTGGCCTATGAATTCTAGTCCTGATCTGAGTAGGACTGTGCACCCACAGCTTCCCATCTTGCCTCCTGACCCAGGGTCTAAAACCCTGATTTATGCTATGGCCAACTTTCCCCCCAGGTGCCTCCTAAAAAGCCAGCTGCTTTCAAGTCTCAACAAGCACTGGATTCCTTTCCACCAACGTTGACTGAGCTCCTGCCATGTGCTGGGTGTTATGACGGAGTCACAGATGGTGGGATAAGTCCTGAGTGTGGCCTGGGAGCCTTCAGGCTAATGACAGGACAGATAACACTCACGTGTCAGGTTGGGGGAGGGGAAAACTGCACAAGAGTGAGAACCCCCAGGAGGGGGACGGGTTAACAGGCTGAGGGATTAAGGGGTCAGCTTCTGGGAGGTGCAACAGTAGCTCTGGAGCTGGTGTGTGAAGGTGGAGAAGGATTCCTACACAAAGGAATGGGGGAAGGCACTCAAGTCCTGTGGGAAAGAGTGGCGGCAGCAAAATACTGGGCAAGTTTAGAAAACAGACAGTTTTGTGTCGCTGGAGCCTGGGGCTGGGGGTCAGGGGAAGGAAGGAGAGAAGCAAGGCTAGAGGTGGGTTATGGCCAATTGGCCAGAACAAGGACCCTGGTGTTCCACTAAGGAATGTGGATTTTATCAGACAGTGCGTAGGTGTCACCAAGCGTTTTTGAGCAGAGCAGGTGGGCTCTACGCTCTGATCTAAGCTTGAAAAGATCACATTGCAGAGGACAAGAGAGCAAGGAGAGGGCTTGGAGATTGGGAAACAGGATGCTGCTGTAGGGCCCAGTCTGGGGCGGAGGGATTAATGGGGCCCTTTTACTACAGCCATGGGCAGGACCTGCTCCATAATTTGTAGGGCCCAGTGCAAAAGGAAAATTCACGGTCCCTTGTCCAAAAATTATTAAGAATTTCAAGAGAGCAGAGCATTAAGCCAAGTCTGGTGCCCTTCTAAGTATGGCCTTGTGCAGCTATACAGGTCACACGCCCACGAAGCTGGCTTGGGTCCACGGGGCTAGAAAGGGCAGGTTAGAAAAGAGATCTGGAAGGCAGAGTCCTGGGACTTGGTGATCTGTTGGGCATGGGAAGTGACAGAGCAATCCGGCTGACCTTCCTACACTGCTGGTCAGGCCACTCTAGCACTATCCCCTTGGGCAGCCCATGATCAATTTCTACTTATCAGTATGTTTAAATTTCACCCCTGCCCCCTCCTCCTGCTCCCTACCCAGACCTGTTTCTGTAGGGTCCCTGTCTAAAGGTGTCACCAATCACTCAATCAACCTCTACTCCTCTCTCCCCATCCCAACCCTTCCGGCAATTTACTTCCTGAATGTCTCTCCCATCTGTGTGGCCTGCTATCACTGCCAAGTTCCTGCAGGCCCTTATCAGCTCAGGCCTGGATTACCCAGAAAAGCCTCCTATCTGTCTCCCTGACTCCGGCCTGGACCGCTCCCCCTATTCTCAAATAAAACATCCATCCTTCACAGTGCCACTTCAGGGAGGCCCCTGAGTGCTCACCTGACCAGGTCACTGAGTAACAGCCCTCATCCAGGACTGCTCAGCCAAAGGAGAAGATCCAAATGCCTTAAATGGCACACAAGTCCCTCTGTCGCTTGATCCTGCTTAATTTTCTAATAAATACCAGAAATGCCTTAGTCTCCCACGTACCTCCAGCACATACCATGCTGGGTTATTGTTTTTTCCTCTACCTCAAGCAGTTCTCTCTGCCTGGAATGCCCTCCCCTTTCCCTCTCCAGGGCCTGGCTCACCTCCATTTGTTCATTGCAGTTCACCTCAGCTCTCCTTTGCTTTGGTGGGGTGGGGGTTTCTCCAGGGCCCCACCCCTACCCCATGGCACACACCTCCACGCTGGATGCTCCTCCACGCTGACTACAGGACCTTAAAGAGATCCAACCTCCTCTCTGGACTGGGGGGCAGCTGGTGCAGTGTGTCCTGCTCACTGGCCATGTGGGTGCGCCACACATGTGTGGTTCTAGGCTGAAATGTCTGCAAGTGTATGGTGACACTGGAGGAGGAACAGATTGCAGGGAAAGTGGGCACAGATAACCCCAGAGAGGAAGAAAACCCCTACATCACTTCTTCATTAAGACTCCACTGGCAGGGTGAGGCCAGCGCCCCTGACTGAAGGCAACTGAGACCCAGAGGCAATGCCAGCTATATGGTATCCGATTTCATTGCATTTGATTTTAGAATTTGATTTCTGCTTCCCTTTAAAAATCTCATTCCCCTCCGTCAATAGTCAACAAGCCCCTCCCTAGTGGAGGCAGGCTTCTTCCCTCAGGCTCACAATAAAATAGTAGGTCTTGAGTTTGAGGGGAGAAGCATGTTTCCGTCACACATGTCCCTGCAGCTAACAGGGCACAGAGCCGACCCTTAATAAGTACTTGCTGAATGAGTGAATCGTGTCCAGTTCCCGAAGACGGGATAGGATGCCTGAAGCTGCTGGGGACTGGTGGGGGCAGACAGCCTGGGATTATACTTGATCCACAGATAATCCCCCAAATCCAGAAGCCACCTGGACAGTTGGCTGGGCTGAGCACCATCAACCATGCATGTCGATGCTGCAGCTGATTTCATGACAGATTTTCCTGGGGCCAGAAAACCGTCCCTTAAAACACAAATATTCTAATTATTATTGGGAGGGTGACAGAGAAAAAGACCACCCAAGGTGCAGGATCCATTTGTGGGGATTAATTGCTGCTCTTTTCTCACCATCTTTACTTTTGGGTACTTTTATTATGGAAAATTTCAAAACATAAAGAAAGGTAAAGAACCCCCAAGTATCCATCACTTCAACGATTACCAACACGAATCCAATCTCGAGTCATGTACAGCCCAGCCCTTGAAGCAAATCCCAGCTATCATCTCATTTCCCGCGTAAAGACCGGTAAGGCTCGAAATGTACTTCTGATTCATCAGGGGGCACTGGCCGAGGGCGCCCCTTGCTTTGCCTACCGCGGTGCCTGTCACAGCCCCCAGCAGGTTCTGAACCTACGTCTATGAAACTCAAAGGGCGATGGTGCGGCGCCGGCTCTGCCTCCTCCGCTTCCTCCTCTTCCCGCACAGCGTGGGTCACCTCGGCTTCGTGGTGTTCCTGACACCCCCACTGGCAGCCCCGGGTGATGCGCGAGTGAGTGTCTCTGCTCAATGCCGCAGAGAGCGCAGGCAGGCGCCAGCCACTTCCTCTTTCCCCGGCTGACTAACGCTCAGCGCCGGCCCCGCGCGTCCCGCTCTCCGGGGGCGTGGCCACAGCCAGAAGGGGCGGGGAAATACCCATATTCGGCCTTATATGGGCAGCCACGTCACGGGCCGCACACTCATTCACATAAAACGCGGCGCTGCTGGCGGAATCCCCGGCTTCTGGGGCGGCGAGTGGCCGGGCCGGGCGCCTAGCGTGCGGGGCGGGAAAGAAGAGTTGAGCGGCCGCTCCGGCGCCAGACTCGGTGGGCCGACCGCATCCCCGCGGGTCGCCCTCCCGGGCCTCGCCGCGGGCACCCTGGCTGTGGGCACCTGCGGGGCGCGCGGCGCGGGGCCGCTGGGCGGCGGTGGCGGCATGAAGGTCACGTCTCTCGACGGGCGCCAGCTGCGCAAGATGCTCCGCAAGGAGGCGGCGGCGCGCTGTGTGGTGCTCGACTGCCGGCCCTACCTGGCCTTCGCCGCCTCGAGCGTGCGCGGCTCGCTCAACGTCAACCTCAATTCGGTGGTGCTGCGGCGGGCCCGTGGCGGCACGGTGTCGGCGCGCTACGTGCTGCCCGACGAGGCGGCGCGCGCGCGGCTGCTGCAGGAGGGCGGCGGCGGCGTGGCGGCCGTGGTCGTGCTGGACCAGGGCAGCCGCCACTGGCAGAAGCTGCGCGAGGAGAGCGCCGCACGCGTCGTGCTTACCTCGCTGCTCGCCTGTCTGCCCGCCGGCCCGCGGGTCTACTTCCTCAAAGGTGAGCGCTTCGGGGCGGCGGTCCCCTGTCACCCTCTCCGCCTCCACGCCGGGACGGCCCTGGGCTCTGGGATACCCTTCTGGCGCCGGACCCCTTCTTCGACCCTGGAACCCGGGAAGTTCTCCGCTGGGTCTGCATCCTGGGGCTTGACGTGCGCTAGGGAGGGCACTGCCAGTGTCAGCACTCACAGCTTCCCCCTCCCCACCGGTTCCTCGAAAGCGCCGACAGCCTGTCGGCGGGGTGGGTGGGACTGCTTACGCAGCTGGGGGCGCTGCTTCTTAGCAGCTGGGGAGGTGGGGGCCGTCGGCTTGTGCTGGGCTCGGGTCCCGTTTCCTGGCGCGGGTTTCACCGCTCTCGCTGGGGCCTGCTCTCTGAGCCGTCCTGATAGATCTGGCGGGATCAGCAGGTCGCGACCTTACCCCCCCCCCCAGCCCCAAGGAGCGTGGCGCCGCGGTGCCCCCTGCCTCCCGCCTGGACAATTAACATACGTTAGGCTGTGTCTTCTTCGACCCTCTTGCCTTTTTGACCCTGGCGAGTCCCTCCCCTTCCTTTCCATTTCGTTTTATTGCTTTTTATTGTTCCTTGGCTTCCCCTTCTCCCCTCCTAGGCCTTTCTCTTGCTCAGTTTGGAGCTGACAGCCTTCCCACCCTTTTCACCTCCTCTCCCCCGCCCCGGGATCACCCCCTGGAGGAGTCCCGGGCCAAACCCGGCCGGCCGCTGTCTGGGTGGGAGGCGTGCTGGCTAGGGAACCAGGATTTAGGAGAGGTGCCACAGGATGGTTGTAAAGGGAATTGCGTCGCCTTTGGTTTGAGGACCCCCCCCCCAGAAGCTGCGTCACCAGTCTGCCCCTTACACCTGCTAGGGGAGATGATTTTGGTGGTGGTGGTGGGTGGGTGATTGACACTTAAATTTCTGGGTTACTTTCCATGACTGCTTCCGCCTTGTATTTGAGTCCTTTGTAACCTTATGAAGATTTAGCCTGCTGTACAGAGATAAGGACTCAACCCAGGTAGTGCCCCAGGGCCCTGGCAACTCTGGTGTAGACACCTCCAGATGTAACACTGATTCGGTTCAGAACTCAGATGCAGTGAGCTGAGAGAGTGAGGGCGCTGTTTAAAACCGTGCAACTTGGGGAGTTTTACACACTCCAGGCCAGGAGATACCAGAGGCACACAGGCAGCTCCCATCTCTATTAGCACCTCTTGCAGACTGTCCCCTGTTGATTCCTGTTAGAGAAACAACGGGCAGAAGATGATAATCTTTCCCCTCTATCCAGCCTCAGCCCCTAGGGAATGGAAACATGCCCTCCAAGCTCTGCAGAGGTTGGCCCCTGATTTCTTTGTCTTCCTGATTTTTTTTTTTTTTTTTTTTGGTCTCCTGTTCTTAGTACAGGAAAAGCTTCTGCCTCTCCAGTAGCATGAAAGATATGTTCCAGGAAACCCCTCTTAGTCCTATTCTGCTCCCCACCCCTCTCCAAGGGGGCTATGCTAGCAGTTTAGAAGTTATTGTCACAGGAAGTAGGCAGCTCTGTAGAATCACATCCCAGGAAGATTAATGTTTAAATTTTTTAAATGAAAGTAACATAAAGCATAAAGGCTGTACTATGAAAAGTGCATATTCTGTACATCCTAGGACCCAGTTCCACTCCCCCTAGACAATGGTCAACTATTTCTTGTTCGTCTTTAGATAAATTAATTTTCCATGAGTATCTTAAAAATAGAATGATTGTGTATAGTTCCTGTTCGTGCCTCTTTCACCTAACTAGGTCTTGAGAGATTTGTCCGTATCAGAGCATACATGTCCGATTCACTTTTAAACCCGTCCCCTGGTGATAGCCAGTAAGTAGGTTGCTTCCAGCCTTACTACTTGAAGCAATGTGGGAGAGTATTTGTCCAAATACTTTTGCATGTGCACTATCTTTCAGTAAAATTATGAGATTGTCAGGGCGAAAGTTATGTCCCTTTTAAATTTCAGGAAGAAATTGCTTGGTACTTACCTTTATAACAGTACTAAACTTTTAAGTTGTTGCCAAAGAACATTATTTCTTTAACTCATGTCCAGATAAAAGTTCAGGTTTTTAATCTGGTGGCATCTCAGATCGTGGGAACAGTGCCTTTTACACTTCCCTCAATGTTTCCCCCACCCCCTAAAAAACCCACTAAAACGAGACGATAACTGAATGGAATTGTCAGTGGGTATTTATATAGTGTCCTTGCACTTTGTCTGCTCCTCTGGCAGTGTGGTGCTGATCGAAAGCAGAATCACTCAAAAGAGCGTTGAAGCAGTCAGAAGAATTGCCATGGCTCTTGCAACTCAAGTGAGGCACCAGAGAGGAATGTTTCGCCTCTCCACCCCTCAGATGGGAGTGGGTGAAAGACAGAGACCATCTAATCTGAAGGACTTGTCCTGACCCCAACTTGAAGAGGCAGGGCACTGTTTATCTGTTCCTCAACGACACTAAGACTCTTTGTCTGCCTGCCTTATTTTGTCAACAGGCAGGCAGGACCCAGCCCACACCCGCTCCTCCTGTCTGTCCTCCTGGGAGTCGGCTCTTAAGCACTCTATTTAAAGCCAAGAGATGGGGTGGCCTTCAGGCTTCTCTTTTCCAAGCCTCATTCTAAAGTTTGAGAGGACTGGGGACTGGGCCACTCTTGCTTCAGATTCCCATCCCCTGACACTCAGTTTGTCTCCTGCAACTCAGGATGTTGAGGCCCAAGCACAGGAAGTGATCTACTGATTGAGGACACCTCTCACCTCTTCCAAGGAAGCTGTGGGTCAGTTTAAGTCTGGCATTCTGTCTGCTTCCTAGGAAGGAAGGGGGCCTAGGGCTATGGGGGGAGGGGAAACTAAGCCACAGACACCTCCACACATTCTACCTCACCGCCTGTCATTGTGACCAGGAACTTGGTCACTGTGGAGGTCCAGAAGCTTGGGGAGGGGGGGCGGGCAATGGGCTGTTTGTCGAAGTGACCACAGGGGAGATTTGGTTGTGCTAAGTGGGGGCGGAGGCAGTTCCAGCAAGCTGAGAGGAAGCAGTAATGGCAAGATGACTCATTCTAGGAATTGGCTGCAGCTTCTGGGAGGGAGCTGGAGGCTGCCATGTAATCCATTAACCATTTGTCTGCTGCAGGGGTTTAAATAGCCACCATGTGGTCCATTGTGAGGTATCACAACACCAAAGACCAAGTTAAAAGGGTGACCTCTTTGAAAAACCACATGGTCTCAGAATGCTTATTTAATTGATGATTTGACCCAAGTGAATTCTCTGGGCCAGAAAAAGAACTGGGTTTTCTGGAGGCTCTAGGAAGTGCCTTAGGTCCTTTTGGATTGGAAGCAAAGGGTTCCCCCAGGCAAGGCTGGCCTGTTCCCCAGTGGCACCTGGCATTCTGAGGTTTTGAGGCCAGTTTTTCTTTTGATTCTTCCCCACCACATGTATGGACCTGAGAAGGGTTATTAATACACTCAAGTTTCTGTGACTTGGTCAGAGAGCAGTTTTTACCTTACATGATCCATTTGGAGAAGTTTAAATATAGCAAAGATTTTTACAGAATCATACCTGCCAGTAGTTGACTTACTGATTTGAGGGCATGTGTGTGGTTGGGGGGGAAAGTTCACCAGGGGAGGGTAATAAGGAGATAGAAATGGGGAGTAGGTGGTCATCAAGGGGAGAGAGAGTTTTTATTTAAGGGAGTGAGAATTAAGTTCCAGAGGCCTCATTCCTCCAGTTTGGTTTGGAAGGTTATTAACTAGATTGATTACTCTAAATTGGGCCTATAGAGAAGATTGTCAGCAGTGTTCTTAGCACCTTGGGAGAGAGAGAAAGGGCAGGGCTGTTTTATTGCCCTGAGTTTAAACCTCATGTTAGCTCCCATTCCCATATGAATAGAGGGGATTTATAATCCAGTTTAGAGCTCATGGGCTAAGGGCAAAACAGACCAGTTTAGGAGTCTGTTTCACGAATTAATGAAATTCTGCATAATCACACCTGCATTTTAGATAGACAAGAGAGAAAGTAGCTATCCTTTTCTGGAGAGATTTGCTTAATATTTGTCAGGTGCCAGATATATTCCCTTTCACAGTTTAAGCTGCTTCTGATAGACACCAAAAGTTAATCATTGCCTCTCTGAACTATAGCTTTTGTGTGTGTGTGTGTGTGTGTGTGTGTGTGTCCCATTTCTATTCTAAAACTATTACTTGTTTTGGTTCAATTGTTTTAGATGACCAGAATCTATAGTAGCTTAATATTTTTGACTGTTCCACACTCAGGGTATTGATCAATTCTTGGCATTTTCTGACAGCCTGAGAAAAATCAATGCTTACATCTCTCTTGCTTTTTTCTTGTAGGGGGATATGAGACTTTCCACTCAGAATATCCTGAGTGTTGTGTGGATGTAAAACCCATTTCACAAGAGAAGGTTGAAACCGAGAGAGCCCTCATCAGTCAAAGTGGGAAACCAGTGCTCAACATCAGTTACAGGCCGGCTTACGACCAGGTACATGGCGTGGAAGTGGCATCTTGGCTCTGGTCCCCGCACAGCACCGTGACTTCCCCTCTCCCCACTCAGCCACGCTGGTTGGTTCTTTTGCGGATCAGGGAGTTGGCAGAGGCTTCTAGCTTTAGAGAGCCTCTGTTGCTTGCCAACTTGAGTTTCCATCCAAGAGTAAATGGGCTTCCTTCCAGCAAATAAGCTGACAAGAGCAAACGAGCCTCAGGATGCTTGACGGCTTCTGGAGGAAAAGGGAAGTGAAAAGATACATTAATACTAGCTGGCCTGGGAGGTGCAGAGAAGCTTTGAAATATCAGTTTAGGTTTCTCTGAAGACGTTTCAGAGCTGACTTTCAGGCTACCTGCGTTGATCTTCGTAATTGTTCATGTTTTGCAGTTTCTGCAAACCAACCTGGTACCTGTCAAGGCGTTTCTTGTTGGTATTTTTAACTGAGATGGGGCAGGAGGAACATTGGGGGAGGGTTGTAGAGAAACTACTGTTTGGATGGCTAAGCAGCCTTTCCAAAGGGTTTTTGATGCTTATAATTCCATAAATTCTGAAACCAGAGGAGAGCAAGAGATAATAGAGGATTTCTTGTGTCTGCAAACATGAGTTTTCTCTTTTCGTTCAAAGAATTGTACTTTAATTAAAGGAAGGAAAAGTGGAAGGCTTGGTCATGGGGTTACCTACGATGTAGGAAGATGAGGGAGAAGCAGGTGAGGACTCAAATCTGCAGAAACCAAAGATCAAAACCCACCTTCCCACTTTACAGAGGGAAAAACTGTCATGGCTGGTGGGATGATTGATTTCGTCAAGAATCCTGCAGCAGGGTTCATGTCAGCACTAGGCCCAGAACCTCCTTCTCTTAACTCCCTGTTCTGGTTTTTTTCAGGACCCTGTTCTTTTTCCCACATGCCTTCTTTTGGAAGAAGGCCATTCTAGGCACCTGACTTGGTAGGAGGATCTTTTCAAGTTCTTCCCACAGAATAAGAACACATCCAAATCATAAGAAGGAAGATTTCTAGACGCTGCCTAAAATGCCAGCTGCCCACCACAAGCAGAGCTCTGCCCTGGGGATAACCTTCCAAGGACAGCCAGGTGGCCTTTCCTTGAAAGGGATCCTTGGTCAGGAGGAAGCCTATTAGCTTGGCAAGGTGCCAGGGTTATTATTTTGTTTGTTTTCCTTTATTAAAATTACAGTGTATGATGAACCCTTAGCTTTCAAGCCATGGGCATCCGGCTTAGCTGGATTTCTATTTTTGTTTGTTTGTTTGGGTGGTGTTTCCCCCCTCTTTTCTCAGAAAGTGAAAGAGAAATGAGAATTTGCAGGATGTTGTGAAAGCATAGCAGACCTTTGGCCAAGCAAGGACCGGGGAGGCCCTGATGTGTCTCCTGGGTTCATCTGGGGAACCCCCCAGCGTTTCTTCTTAGTAGCGCTTCTGCACTGAGAGAAGCCAGGCGAGGTCATGTTAACCTTTGGGGTTTCTGAAGGCCTTTGGTGTCTTCCTCTTGAGTCTAAAGAGAAGATTCAAAAAAAGGAAAGAAATGTGGTTTCAGGGTGTGGGGCTAAGCTCCAGAAGAAATTGGATAGGATCCCAGGCCTGTGGTGTCAGCATTTTCCAGCCACTAAAGAGATGAGAGATCTATGTAGGTACATCTAAAGTGTTAAGCTCAGGGACCAGCTAATAAAAATACTGGTTGTTACTATTGTACGGTCTGTAAAATCCTGTATAACTTTCTTTCAAGTGGCCAGACTTGCCTTTGCTTTAAACACCTGACTTCTCAGGAAAGAAAAAGCAAACACCACATGCAGGGTAATTTGAGAATTGCCTGCTGCCGG
The DNA here is from genome assembly GCF_009834535.1 of Camelus ferus. Taxonomy (NCBI): domain Eukaryota; kingdom Metazoa; phylum Chordata; class Mammalia; order Artiodactyla; family Camelidae; genus Camelus; species Camelus ferus. The sequence continues at coordinate 18,042,718 of NC_045706.1, read as the reverse complement.
CCCTCGTCCCCTGCCGCTTTCCCTGTTGTGGGTCTGCCCCAAGGTTTCCATTCCACTCTTATTCCAGGACAGGAAATAGAAACACAGGAGGCGGATGGATGATACAGGAATGGCTCCCAAAGGCACAGCCACTGTCCCCCTAGACCAGTGTTTTCCCTCTAAATCCCCAGGGGCTCCCATTGTTCCAATTATGGAACAATGGCTTTTCCTGCCACCCTGGAAATGCTGAGATGGCCAGAGCCAGACTAGCTAGCAGTTCTTTTTAGCTTTGCCTCAGGGGTAGATGGTCTCTGGTTCTAATGGGGATCCTCCTTAACTAGAAACCTGCTGTGTGGGTGGCCTCCCAAAAGGCTGAGGATGTCAGCATCTCTCACCAAAACTCAGCCCCACTTGAAGAAGAGCAGGGGTGGAGGACGCCCCTCTGCTCACGGCCTAACAGCTTTTCTTTACCTGAGGATCCTGGGTGGATCGTGACTATTCTCGCTTTGGAGAAGCGTACTTTTTTGGAGGGGTGGGGCTAGGGGAGGAAACCCATTTAACCTCCCTGAGATCCAGCTGCATCTTAGGGTTCACAATGTCCCAGTTTTGATGAAAGACATTATATACAATGTCTGGATTGTGAAGAGGGGAGCTCACCTTGTTGAACCCTTTTCTATTTTATCTAGAAAGAAACCAAGGCTGCCCCTGAGGTTAAAGGGCTTGCCCTGGCACTCTCAGGGCAGCTAGAACTTCCACACGGGCCTCTTGAGGCTTCCATCACAACACACGCTTCTCATCTTGTCAGCATAGGAAGGCCGCCGGCATTTCCTACCATTTCGATATATATATAAGAAAATGAAAATCTTGGCTGTGTGGGATTTGCTGTCATTGAGTCACAAGGCAGTGATGTAAGGTAGAGAGTTTGCCAGGATGGAGGCTCCACCCACACTCGTGAACTGCCCTGCCTCTGAACCTTCTCTACCTGGAAACCAGAAAGGGAGCCTCCCACCTTAAAGCAAATAGGTTAGGTCAGGGTTGTTTTGCTCCTCTCCCGAAAGAGCCAGCCAATCCAATATTTCCTGGTTGTCTTTTGCCCCTGCTTCCAGGGCGGCCCGGTTGAAATCCTTCCATTCCTCTACCTTGGAAGTGCCTACCATGCATCCGAGTGCGAGTTCCTTGCCAACCTGCACATCACGGCCCTGCTGAATGTCTCACGGCGTACCTCCGAGGCCTGCATGACCCACCTACACTACAAATGGATCCCTGTGGAAGACAGCCACACAGCTGACATCAGCTCCCACTTTCAAGAAGCAATAGACTTCATCGGTAGGTGCAGCCATTCCCCCTCAGCTGTTTTGGGGACCCCCCAGGTGTTCTTAGATTTCAATGTACTGATGGGGGCTCCCTTCACTGAGAAGAAAAGCATCTTGTTTGTGCAGCCACCACAAGTTGGAGCCAAGAAGGGATGCATCTACCAAAAAGGCAGAGGGAAGGATTTGAGTTGCTATTAATAGGGGCTTTAATTTGCAAGATAAATGAATTAATATAATTTTATGGCTGGACTCATTGCCGCTCTTGTTAGTGTTTCTGGCTGGGCAGGAAGTGGGGTGCATGTGTGCGTGATGCTTCACATCAAGGAAGCAGGGGAGGGAAAAACCACCCAAACTGTGCTTCTACGTAGGTTGGGATATTTTTAAAAGCAAACAGAAGGAATGAGAGAGCACTACTTACGCATTGAGCCCCTGGGGCTCCGGCAGCTTTCCATGGTTTTTGGCAAACTGCTTTGGGGGCAGTCTGTTTTGCATTTCAGCTAATTTTGGATTGAAGATAGCACTCTTCTCAAGCCCTGTGCTTTATGCACAGAGAAGTTGGCATATTTTTGCATCCTTTGTATATTCTGTGAGGCAGTTATCATTTACTCCATTGTGTAGACCTGGAAACCTTTGGTCCCTCTGCCTGGAGAGGACTTTGGGTCTTGGGATTCCAGCTTCTCAGTGTAGCCTGGATGGTTCTCTTTGTCTGATATCTTTTCTTCCCCATCCCTCTCCCTCAGAGGCTAGGCTAACTGTTGGGTCTCAAATTTGCGAGACCCACTCCCCATCCTTGTGGTCCTGACCCCTTTCCTTCTTTCCCTTTAAACATGCAGAGTTGTTGAAGCAGAGAAATGTTCTTCCTGCTTCTTGCCCTGACGGATGTTGGAAGGGAAAAGGCAGGTGTTGGGTGCAGCAATGATACTACTTAGTGCAGGGAGCCATTAAAGGGTCCCCTACCCCGTCAGCCACATGCTGGGCCCCCTTGGCTCCTCGCACATGGTTTCTACTGCACAGGAAACCCTATGAGAAACTCACCAGAGGCAAAGGGCCAAGCCTGCCCTCCCTGGCCCCTGAGCCTCTAGGCTGAACTGAGTCCTTTGGAGTTGCTGAGAGGCAGCCAAAGTGATGGGTTCAGGGTGAGAAACCCTTAACTTGTTCTCCCTGTCCCCGTCCCTGGGAATGCCTTGCCCTTCTCAGGCTGTTATTTAATTACCTGGATAGCTACTCAGTGAGATCATGAAACCCGCCCCCATCTGCTTCCCAGAAACCTCCCTCCCCATCTTATGTGTGCATTGTGTTTGTTTATATACATAACTGCACAAACCCACAGCTTTCTGAAAGAACATGGGATGCTTTTCCCCAGACTCCTTGGCCTGCTGAAGGAAGGAGGGGCCGAGGCCAAACCAGGCAGCTTACCCCTTCCGAGGGCCACATGAAAGGCAAGCCCTGAGGGGTGGAGTGGGATCCAGAAGCAACACATTGTAGGCCCTTTGCTTTCTGAGATGTGGCTTTGGGCCAATTAAAAGCTACACTACTCGGAGGCCAGTGGAGGAGCAAAGGAAAATCGGAGTCACAACCCTGTGGTCTTAGGGACTTAAGAGTCCCCTTTGAACTCACTTACAGGGACTTTCTTCTTCCTTTTGAGTCAGAGACTGTATGGGGTGCACCTCTCATGAGCTACCATGGAGTATCCTTTGGGGTTTTCACTCTGATGGGATTCCTCCGTGATCCCTCAGAAACTTGATCTTTTTGATCTTATAGGTACATTTGCAAACTTCTTGAACTTGAGGAGGGAGGTGGGTAAGGGGGCTGACCTTTTATTTGCCCTTCAAAATCTTAAATGCTTTTGCATGCTGTGGCCTTACATAATACCAGGTATATCTAACTTCCTGTGATGTAATTGTTTCCCCACTAGCAAGAGAGGGAATTGGAAAGCCTTTTTTGTGGTTTTTATTTGGTATGTAAATATATTTAACCTTTTACCTCTGCCCATTTTTGGGGGAGGAGTGGAAAAGAAATGGAGGGCACCCCACCTTTTGTCATATTGGGCTAACGAATGCTAACCAATGGTGGTAGCTTTATAGCAGTGACTCCCATTGTTGTGCAAGATGGAGTTTGCCAGAGCCATTTATATCCTTCGTCTAGTAAGCGTCACTTAGCCAAGGCTATAATTAGTGGCTGTGCATTATTTATTGTATGTTTGGTTGGTGGGAATCCTTGGGGCTGAGCCAAGCATCCTGCCCTGTGACAGCCAAACAAGGGTGGCCGGGGAGACTGGAAGGCCTCTACCAGGATGTGGGCTAGGTCATCGCCTTTAGAATCAGACCCCCAGAGACAAATTGCTTCTCTGAGTCAGTCTTTGAGCCTGGGACCCTCTCAGAAAAATGTGGATGCCCAGTAAAAACTTACATTCAATTTCAAGGATTTTTCCAAAGACCTCTTGAAACCCATCCTATCCGTAGAACCCAAGTTAAGATGGCATCCCCAGGAAGCAGGTTATGCCAGGTCTAGCGCCTCTAGTGGCAGAACCTGTGCAAGAATCCTGAAGAACTGGGAAGCAGCTCTAAGGGTTGTAAAGGTCCTATGGAAGTATACATCATTGGGAGACCCCAAAAGCTCTATCCTCACCAGTGGGGATTAAAGACTGGCAGCAGACTCATGTGGGAACATAGCATAGCGGTTAAGCAGGTAGACTGTTTGATAACTAGGTCATTTTTTTTAAAACTCCTTTAATTAAACCAATTGTCTTTGGGTTCCAATCCCAACTCATTCCCACTGTTTTTCCTTTCTTCCAGACTGTGTCAGGGAAGAGGGAGGCAAGGTCCTGGTCCACTGTGAGGCTGGGATCTCCCGCTCACCCACCATCTGCATGGCTTACCTCATGAAGACCAAGCAGTTCCGCCTAAAAGACGCCTTCGATTACATCAAGCAGAGGAGGAGTGTGATCTCGCCCAACTTCGGCTTCATGGGCCAGCTCCTGCAGTATGAGTCTGAGATCTTGCCTTCCACGCCTACCCCCCAGGCTCCCTCCTGCCAAGGGGAGGCAGCCGGCCCTTCGTTCATAGCCCATTTGCAGACACTGAGCCCCGACGTGCAGGGTTCGTACTGCACATTCCCTACCTCGGTGCTGGCACCAGTGCCCACCCACTCGACGGTCTCAGAGCTCAGCCGGAGCCCTATGGCCACAGCCACATCCTGCTAAAACCAGGATAGAGGAGCCAGCCCAGCCCCACGAACAACTGTGATTTTGTATTTTGACTCATTGACATTTCATACCTGTGCAATACTGAAGACCTCACTCTGTCCTGCTGCCCCGATGGGACAATGAGTGGTCACCAGGTTTGCAAACAAACTTCAGACTGATCTCGGGGATAGGTTCTCGGGACCGAAGGAAGGCCAAGCCATTACAAGAGCACACACGTGCTGACTACTGTACTTCCAGAACCCCTGCCCTCAGGACTGCCCGGCCTTTGCACCTCAAAGTTCGCCTTTTCATTTCAAGCATAAGGCAATAAATACCTGCAGCAACTTGGGGGAGAGCAGTCGCAAGACCAGGAGAAAAGGCAGTAACAAAGCCAATTCACCTTGAAGGAAGCACAATTTCCACCTTACATTTTTAACTTTGGCAGCCTCGGGATCTGTCTCTGTTGCTTCAGGGCATAAGCTGATCTGGTCACCATCTAGTCGGGAAAGTAACCCTACAGGGCTTTAGGGAACACAGCGTATATGCTGATTTGAACCCTCATATGTTTTCGAGACTCCATCCTGAGTCCAGTGGAGTCAGCTGGGTGAAGTAGACGGTAACAGCCTGGTTTCCCTTTCGCTGTGGGTTCTTCCCTGACTTTGGACTTCGGCATGATTCTTACTCATACTTGAACCTTTCTCGTTGCACCTCTCCTCAAAGCAACTCTTGTGTTATTTGAAGAGTTCTTTAGACCATAGACCAAAAATCACCCCTTTGAGGTGGTGGCAGTAGGTGCCAGGAGAGAAAGGGTACCTACTGCCTGGGTCAGTGGCATTGAAACGGTCGTCACCCCAGCTTGCTGTCCTTACACGTGCTTGTCTCGTCTCTGGTGACACATGTTTTCCTCCCTGCCCCTGGGGGTTGTCTTCAAGCTGTTGACTTCTGGGATTTGCAGATTTCTCAATGTGGTACTACTTCTTTTTTTGTCTGTAGGTTATTTCTCCAGGGGAAAAGGCAATAATTTCCTAAAATCCATATGAATGTGAAGAAAAGCAGTATGTTACTGGTTGTTGTTGTCGTTGTTGTTGTATGTTGTTTTTTTATAGTGCAAAATAAAAAGAGTAAAAAGAAAAAAGTGCTTCTTCATGTTGGTGAGTTGGGCAGGGATACATTGAGGTGGGGACCCAGCCTGCCTCACTGGGTTTTACTTCCAAATGAACCCCAAGGGTGTGCAGCTGGAGGCATGAGGCTGTGCATTTGCTCACAAGCTTGCAATCTTGACAATGATACAGAACAGTGCTTTCCAACTGAGAGGCTTCCCTGAGCAAGCTTGCAAGACAATTCCTTAGGCGCAGTCTACATGGAGAGCATCCGCCTATCCTGGGCTCTTCACTTCCATGAGCCCCAGGGAAAGAGTCCACCTCGAACCTCAGCTTCTTCATGTATGAAATGAGTGAACTGAGCTAGATGATCCTAAAAGTCCCTTAAAGCTCTAGGCCCTTGATTCCAGCCAACCTGAGGTCAGCTTCCTCCCTCCAAGCTGGTGGTCAGCCTCTGCCCTCCAGTCCCTGGCATACAGCAGACATTCAGAAAAGTCTGGGGAAATGACCAAGGGACAGATAAGTGAACTAGGTGAAGATTCACCTTAAGGTCCTGTTCTCCCTCTTTATACCCTTTGGAATTAATTTTTCCAGATAATACCCTCAGGAGTTCCTAGGTAAACCCCTCGATGACTGGGTTTAAATCCAAGGCTGAATCAGCTTGCCTTCTGAATAATTTTCTCTGTGTGGTGTTGGAAGGAAGGGGCTTATCCCAAGGCTTGTGCCTCTGCTCCAGCCTAACTCTTGAGGCCCCTGTTTCCTAATCAGGGGGAACTGGAAACTGGCTGGGATTTATACCATCACAGGTGCCTGACACAAGGATTCCAATCCATACCCCTTGATTACTGGGGGCCCAAAGAGGCCTCCAGCTCCCTCCACAGGTGCCATGTCAGCAAATAGCAAGAAGGCGGCCGAGCCCAGGGTAGCCCAGCTCTTTCTAAACGTCTCACCTCAGAGGATTTGCTTGAGGTCTTGCTTCCCACACAACTTTCTTTTCCCACAGTGTCCTTGGAAAGTCCTCAGATAAGAATGTCACCCAGACTAGGGAGGCTGCATTTCTTTCAGCCTATACCCCTCACCTGAATAATCCAAGCAGGGCTTCCAGGGGAAGAAAGTGGAGTGAAGAGCACTGTACAGGGAAGGGGAAGTCCTGGGTTCTAACCCTCACTGGGCCCCTAACTCCACTGCTTTGGTGCTAATCTCTAACCTCGCTGGACCAAACTTCAGGGCTTGGTCGACCTGATGCCTGAGGTCCCTGCCTGGTTTCCCATCTCTGAGCTTCCTTTCACCTTTGGAGTGTGTCCCATTGTGCGAGCCTGTCCAGGTGCTGAATGGCTGAAGGGGCCTTGAGAAGGGAGAGGCAGGGAGGGAGAAGCTGGGTGCAGGCTGGGTGATGTGCTAAGCCGCGTCCCACTTGCTGACATTTGCTTTATTGCATTAAAGTCTTTCTCTGAAGGGTGAGTAAGTCCTCTAAATCAGGCATATGAGGATTGCTCATAAGCCAGTGAGTCACTGGAGGGTAAGCCAAGTGAAGCCCCGCAGCTGGGGATGGCTCTGTAACTCTCACTCCCTTAATAGTCTCCTCATTAATTACACCTCTATTTTTACCCAGACCAACTTTACACTGGCTTTCAGTGCAAGGTGGGGAATTAAAGTGGTGTTGTCCATGTCTTTCATTCCCCAGGTTTTGAAGAAACACCTCTATTGGTCTCCAGCAAGGTTTCAGGTAGAGATGTGTCTGGGAGAATAGAGATGTTAATTCTCCCCTATTCTGTTTCCTAGCTGAGTCTGTGAGCCCCTCAGTTCTACCCTAGCTCCTTAGCTAGGTCTGACCTAGGAACAGGAAATGTGTGAGCAGCTCACACCAGTATGCTGGCAGGAGCCCTGTGTACCGATGGTTCTCCTTTGTGTGAGGACCCAGGGTAAAAATCACCCCAGATAGCAATACCCTGAAAGGCTGTATCTCACGGAGTTGCTGGTGGTTTATCTTCTGAACATCATAAAGTTGATGACTGCCCCTGTTTCCCTCCTTGCTCAGGCCACTAGGCAGCTCAGAACCAAATTTCTAGCCTACCTCTGGCAATTTTATAGGAACGTATGGCATATATTTTGGGTATTGACTCCACCCTGTTTCCATTATAATTTCCCAACTTTATTTTTCTTTTGCTTCCATTTCCAGAGTGACTTTTAAATCAAAGAACAACACTTGGGCCATAAAGATTAAATATACCACAATGCATTTATGGAATGAAGTGATATATAAATACAGAGAGAAGCCTATACCTCCTCAGTGTTGCTACTCACTGTCTCACTCTGAAGGATTTATCCATGGGACTGGGTTCTTTTGCCTTCTCAGTAAATCTGCCAAGTTCTGTATTCTTTCTGGTATAAACCCATCCAGAACCCAAACCTCATGGCTAGGGCCTTGCCTCCGTGTCTTAGAATCTCTGGCACTGCCCTCCACTTTCAACCCTGTATTCTGCTGCTGGTGACCTTCTATGGGGGGAGCCCTGGCCCAGATGGACAGATTGCTCAAAGCCACAATGCAGGTGCTCCTGACCCCCCAACACTGCATGTGATGGATGTGACTCTGTGCCTAGGTAACTATCATCCCTCCGTCCATTTAACACTGTGCACCTGCTAGAACCTGGGATTAGTGGGGAGTGAGAGCTTCAAAAGTACTGATGACTGTGCACTGGACTTTCTGTCCCAGAGTGGGGCTGGCTTCTGAAGTTGAACCCATGTCCCCAGCCCCACATGATCCCCTTCTCCAGCTCCTCTCTTCTTGGCTCCAGCTCCATTGTCTCCCCTCTGGTCCCAGCACGCCTCATGCACAAGCTCCTGGATGTGCCAGCCTGTAGACGTGGCTGTGTTTACCTGGGCTAACAACCTGACCCCTGCCTTGGCTCATCCCTTGGGTCCTCCTGCATCACTTACTACCTTGTTTTGAACACCCTATTAGTCTTGCCCCCACCTCTACCCCCACCAGAGTGTGAAAAGAAGTGAATCTTTTTTAACAGTGAATTCTTATTGAACCCTGGTCCTTTCTCAGTCATTTGGCTAATATCAAAAGTGTATACTAAGCACCTACTATGTGCCACAAAGCAAGATAGGCATGCACACAAGCATTGTCTCTTTAATCCTCGCCACAACTCTGTGCAAACATTTTTATTGTCTCTATTTCCAGATGCACAAACTGAGCCTTAGAGATACTAAGTAACTTGCCCAAAGTCACACATCTAGTAAACAGCAGAGCCAGGGATGAAGCTATGCTATTGATCTTGTATCCCTCTGAGCATCTGGAGTATACAGTAGGCGCTTTTGTCCACTGGGCCTTACTTTTCAAGGAAGAGTCTCCTCGGGCCACATTAAGAAAAAGGGTTTGTGTATAGATTCGAATGGCACTTAATGCCCAGCTCCACTCCACTCCAGCCACAATGGCTTTCTGGTGTCCCTTAAAGAAGCCATGCTCCCTCCTGCCTCTTTATACATGCTGGCTCCTCTGCCTGAAACACATTTCTCCCCTAAATTCACCCTTCAACTAAGTAACTCACACTGGCCCTTCACTTCTCAGCTGAAACATCACCTCTCCAGGGAAGCCTTCCCAGACTTCCAAACTAGGTCAGACATCCCTGTTCAATTTCTCATACTCCCTATCAATATCTTTTCTTCATATTTCATAAAAGTTTAAGAATTATTCATTCATCTGTGATTAATGTTTGTCTTCAGACTAGAAGCACCAGGAGAACAAAGATTACATGGAATTTCAAGAGGCATCTAGCACAGGGCCTGATTTTTAGTAGGTGTTCAGTAAGTACTGGTTGAGTGAAGGAGTGAATGAACAACAAGTTAGGAATGAAAAGCTGTCAGAACCAGAAGCTGCTCTCTTCATCTCTTTCAAAGCCCATGCTATCCTCTGCCCATAAGCTCATAAGCTTGTTAACCCCAGGTGCCACTTTGGACTCCCTCCCCATATCCTAAAGGAAGCAGGTTTCCTAGCTTTAATTACTGCTACCCTATTGGTCAGAGTCCATGTCACCACATCACCTCATTGGTCATTGGTCAGCCTATGGGTGGGCTGCCCTTGGGTCAGGTGTGTACCCTGGGACCAATCAGTTTCCTCTAAGTTCAGAGACCTGCCTAGCTCAGACTCCCTGAGCAGGGGCTGTAAATAAAACAATTTCAGCTAGAAGGTGTGGAGACTCTGCCACACACTTGGCTAACTTGCCAGTAAAGAGTTTAATTAATGCCCACAGACTGAGTATTCTATAAGGTTCCAGAGATGACCAGATAGCCTGGGAACAATAAAACTCAACTCTAGCCCTCCTGTATTACCTCCAGCGAGCACCCTAATATGCTCAATTAAGGTACCTAAATTTAAAATCCTAGTCATATTTATCTATAGTAGCAGGTGAGATCCCTTGCTGCCTACACACCCACCCACCCCCATTCACTTATAAAGTTCATAGAAACCTAGAAGCCACTAGGTGGGAGCTTAAAATAGACCCTTGAAGCATCTGTAGGCTTTTCATTTGGGGCTTCTCCTGCAGCCAGGGGAAAATGTGCTGCTTGAGAGGAATAAACCTCCTAGAGAGTGCAGCCTCAAATATATCTCTATGGTAGGAGGATGACAAAAGTTTATTTCCAGCCCATGAGGAAAAGAACAGTAGACTTAGAATCGGGAAGCCTGGCTGCCAGACCCTGGGGAACCTAACTGCTTAGGACCTTTAAAAAGTTCCTTTAAAAAGCACTTAGTATGGGCAGACTGTATGCTGGCTGTTTTGCATATGTTCTCTCATTTAAGATCCACAAAAGCCCTGAAAGAATGATATTCTTAGTCCTGTTTCACAGATGAGAAAACTGAGGTTACAAACCCAGCCCAAGGTTACATAGCTAGAGCCTGTGAACGTCAAAGCCAGTTACTCTCTCCCAAGGCCATACTCTCTCCGCTACACAGCACTGTTTTCCAGGAAAGGAAATTCAAATACTTCTCAGTTATGTGTCTCCATGTCTCCATCCCTCATATGGGGTTATGAAATCTACTTGTCCTTTGGTGCAGGGTTTCAAGCAATCTCATTGTAATGGTTCATTAACTTTACAAAGCTTTCTCTTCCAATGGTATTGAGTTTAGATTTGGAAGCCAAATTTCACGAGGGACATAGACAAACTAGTGTGTTTACAGATAATGGACAATGAAGGATTGGAGACTATGCTACATGAGAAGAGTTTGGAAAGGTAGTGATGTTTGGCCTGGAGAATAGAGCCAACGGATAGTCTGACTGAAGTTGTGTAGTTTCTAAGAACCTAAGGTCTGGAGTTTCAATAATCTGAGTTTGAATTCCGGCTCTGCCACTTGCTAGCTATGTAGACATGGACAAATTACTTCATCTATCTAACCTTCAAAATTCTTATCCATGAGAGGAGTATACTAATTGAATCTACCTTATGGGTACAATTTTGAAGAGTGAATGTGATGAGAAATAATTGCCTCATATGAGGTCAAAGACATATTAAGTCCTCAGTGAATAGTGGTCATGACTGTTAATTACAATAATTGCAGCAGCGAAGAACCCACTGGTTTGAGGATTGGGCAAGCAGAAGTGGGATTTCTATTGGAAAGTCTCAGGGCCTTTGCACACATGCCTCCCTCTGCCTCATCCCTTCCCTTCTTCACCTGGTCATTTACGGGCCTCCCTGTACCTCACTCATGACTTCACTGCCTCAGGGGAAGTCTTCTCAGATTTCAGGATTCCACATCAAATGCTCTGCTGGTACCTATACCTTCCCTTCAGAGCCCTATCACAATGGGAATTAAATAGTGATGCTCATAATTTTAAAAAATCAACTTTAAAGAGGTATATAATTTACATAGTGTAATATTCACCCATTTTAAGTTTACAGTTAAAAGAGTTTTGGCAAATGTATATTGACAGAGCCATGTAATACTTCACACAATCAAGAGATGGACTATCTTATTCACTCCCCAAATTTCCTTGTGTTCCTTTGCATTTACTTTTCTTTTCCCACCCCAGACTTTGGCAATCACTGATCTGTTTTCCTTCATTACAATTGTGCCTTTTCTAGAATTTCATATAAATGAATCATACAGTATGTAGGTTTTTGAGTCTGGGTTATTTTACTGAGCATAATACATTTGCCATTCATTCATGTTGTTATAAGTACTCATAATCAATTCCTTTTTATTTCTGTAATAGTACTGCATGATATGGATATGCCAACATTTGTTTGTCAATTCACCTGTTGATGGACATTTGGGTTGCTTCCAGTTTTTGTCTATTATATGCAAAGCAGCTATAAACATTCTTGGACATCTTTCTGGTCATATGGTAAGTATATTTCTAATTATATAAGAAACTGCCAACTATTTTTCAACTTGATTATACTGTTTTGCATTCCTATCATTAAGGAATGAGAGTTCCAGTTGCTCCATATCCTCGTTCATATTGGTATTGTCTTTTTTTTTTAAGTTTAACCATTCTAGTAGTATGTAGTGGTAGCTCATTGGAATTTTTAAATTTGTATTTTCATAATTACTAATGATGTTGATAATTATTTCATGTGTTTATTGGTCATTCATATACCTTCTTTAATAAAGAATCTGTTGAAAATTTTCTTCAAATAAGCTGTTTGTTTTATTATGGAGTTTTAAGAGTTATTTATATATTCCATTGACCTATATGTCTATCCTATACCAGTACCACACTATCTTGATTTCTGTAGCTCTGTTTTAAAATCAGGAAATGTGAATCCTTCAACTCTCTAGTCTCCTTTTTCAATATTGTTTTAGCTATTCTGGGTTCCCTGAATATTCATATGAATTTTAATATCAGCTTGTCATTTCTGCCCAAAAGTAAGCTGGGATTTCGGTAGAGCTTGTGTTGAATCTGTAGATTAATTGGGCAAGTGTCTTAACAATGCTAAGTCTTCTGTTCCATGAACGTGGATGTCTTTTCATTTATTTAGGTTTTCTTTAATTTATTTCAACAATGCTTTGCAGTTTTCAGTGTACACTTCCTGCACTTCTATTGTTAAGTGTATTCCTAAGTATTTTTTTAAACCATTGCAAATGGAGTTGTTTTCTTAAGTTCATTACATGGATTGATTTTTGAGTGTTGATCAAACCTTGCATTTCTGGGATTAACCTCACTTTACCATGATGTGTGATCTTTATTATATGTTGCTGGGTTTGATTTTCTAGTATTTCATTTAGGATTTTTACATCTATGTTTATGAGGGATATGGTCTCTAGTCTTTTCTTGTGTATTTGTCTGGTTTTGATATCAGGAAAATTCTGCCCTCATAAAATGATTGGGGATGAGTTCCTTCCTCTTCCAATTTCTGCAAGAGATTGTATAGAATTGGTTTATTTCTTCTCTAAATGTTTGGTAGCACTTACCAGTGAAGTCACCGGGGCCTGAGGTTTTCTTTTTGTGAAGCTTTTTAGCTACCCATTCCATTTCTTGAGTAGATATAGAGCTGTTTCAGTTACTTATTTCTTCCTGAATGAGCTTTGGTGGTTTGTGTCTTTCAAATAATTTGTTTGTTCTATCAAAGTTGCTGAATTCTTTAGCATAAAGTTGTCAATCATATTTCCTTATCATTTTAAGGCCTTGGGATCTATAATAGTGTTCCCTCTCTCATTCCTGATATTAGCAATTTTTGCCTTTTCTTGCTTTTTGCTGATCAGTCTGGTTGGAAATTTATCAACATCATTTGCATTTTCTAAGAACTAGCTTTTCATTTTCATTGATTTTTCCGTACTATTTGTCCATTTTCTACTTCATTGATTTCCACCCTTATCATTATCTTCTCTTCCTCCTGTTTACTTTGCGCTCAATTTACTCTTCTTTTTCTAGTTTCCTAAGGTGAAAATCAATCATTGATTTTATACTTCCTTCTTTTACTAATAGAAACCTTGAAAGGTATGAATTTCCCTCTAAGCATTCTACACTTCTTGATATGCTGTATTTTCATTTTCATTCAGTTCAAGATGTGTTTTGCTTTCCCTTGTAGTTTCTTTTTTTGATCTGTTTGATTAATTTCCAAAATTTGGGGGATTTTTCTAGATATCCTTCTGTGACTGATTTCTAGTTCACTTCTGTGGTAGTCAGAGAACATACTTTGTATGATTTCAGTTCCTTTAATTTATTGAGACTGATCCCAAATACAGTCTGTCTTGGAGAATGTTTCATGTGCACTTGGAAAACAAGTGTGTATTCTGCTGGTTTTGAGTGGAGTGTTCTGAAATGTCAGTTGGGTCAAGGTGATTGAAATGTTGTCAAGTCTTCTATATCCTTAGCGATTTTCTGTCTACTCTTCTACCAGTTATTGAGAAAGGAGTGTTAAAGTCTTCAACTAAAATTGGAATTTACCTATCTCTCCTTTCAGTTCCCTTAGTTTTTGCTTCGTGTATTCTGAAGTTCTGTGAGGTGCAGCAATGTTTAGATTGGTGTGTCCTCTTGATGAATAGACCCCTTTTTTGTTATGAAATGTCCCTCTTTGTCTCGTTCTGGTCCTTGTTCTGTTGTCTGCATTGCCTCATATTAATACTGCTATTCTACCTTCCTTTCAATTACTGTTTGCCTGGTATCTTTCTATTTTACTTTTAACCTACCTGTGCATGTACACTTGGAGTTGTTTTCTTGTATGCAGCATGTAGTAGTGTCTTGCTTTTCTTATCCAATCTGACCATCTCAGTCTTTTAAATTACCTTTAATGTAATTACTGATATGGTTAAGGTTAAATTTACTATTTCACTGTTTGTGTTCTATTTGTTTCCTCTGTTTTTATACCTTTTTTTCTCTTTTCCTTCCTTTGGACAAATTGAATATTTTCTATAATTTCATAGTTTCTCCACTGTTGGCTTATTGGTTATACTTATTTTGTTGTTGTTGTTAATGATAGTACTGAGGTTTAAAATATACATCTTGAACTTACCATTACCTTTAAATAGTACTATTACTATTGTGTGCAGACAGGAAGAACTTCTAACAGTATATTTAGATGTCCTCTTTCCCAGTCTTTGTGTTATTGTTGTAATGACTTTAGTCCTACATTTGTCATAAACCTCATAATAACTTGTTTTTCTTTTTGCTCTAAACAGTTGATTAATTTTAAATAGATTGAAAAATGAGGAATACATTTCTTTCTAAGCCCTCTGTCCCTACAGATGCTGCAGCCAAAGATGGGTTGTGATGTACCCTTAAGCTCTTTTGAAAGTTTGCAAGGACACTGACCTTCATGCCAGAGCTCTTTATTTTACTGAGCTCTTTCCATATGCAGAACACCTTGCTAAACCCCTTGTGTGCATTCTCTCTTAAACTCTCACTGCAATCTGATGAGGTAACTACTGCTACCCTTTTTATAGATGAAGAAATGGAAGGAAGAAGACTTAAGTAAATTGCTTAAAGTTATACAGGAAGATCAACTAGGGAACCACGATTTGGTTCTCAGTGGTCTGGTATCAGAGGCAACCACCCTCAATTACTGTGCTCTACGTTTCCCCAGTGTTCTGCCCAGGGACACTTTGCTCTTAATACACATACTTCCATCAATATTACACACCTGGGTAATCACGGGTCTGGGGCCTCATATCCCCTATTCCATTCTGCATGCCAGTGCTTGTGGTTGAAGAGCACATACACTGTTGATCTGTGTGGTTTAGTGGAAGAGCACTGGACTGGGAGTCAGGGCACTCTGTCCTCACTCCAGCTCTGTGGATCCCCAGTCCTGTCTCTTAAGCACATTAGTTTATGTCCCTGGGCTTGGAGTCTCTCAATACGTAGGGCAAGGGGGTTGAATTAGATCATCTCAAAGCCTCCTTCAAGAACTGACATCCTATGAGTATATGACTTGGTGGCCTTGCTGATAGAGAGATAATAATTACCTAACTTGGCAGGACATCTAAGATTTATTTACTTTAATGACATTTATCAAAACCCAGAGCTTAACTGCTCTCTCACTTTATGCTCATATATCTCCTCTGGTTTCCTGTTTATCCCAAAGGTTATCTTTTCAAACTGCCCTTTGGGCTTATAAAATCTCCTTTGTGTTCAGTATGTATTATTAAGTGAACAAAAGGCAGGTTACAAAACTGTCTGTATCCCATTTAATTTTTTTTAAAACTTTGTGTATACTTGTATACATAAACTATATACACAATATATAATAAAATACATAAGTATATATAATAGATTTATATAAATATGATATGTAAGTATATATACTTGTATTTATATTGATTTTTTTTTGGTAGTCTGAACAGATGTGCATCAAAATGTTAGAATGACTTTTTCTGGATGCTGAGATAACTAATGATTTTCATTTTATTTTTTCTTTATGTATTTCTCTCCTTTGCAATTTTTGTCCTATAGGATTGCTTATATTTTTAATACTTACTGCTTACACACACAGTAGCTCACAAACCAATAACTTATATCTCCTTTTGAATTTAAAGTCTCCCTACCCCTTTAACTTGGTCTCTGGCGTCTTCTCCCAGGTTGGCTACATGTCTTTCTGTCTTAAATAATAATATAATGGAGGAGGGGGTACATGACACAAGGGACTGAGTCATCTAACCTCTGAGGAGCCAGCCCTTTCCAGCCCCAGCTTTTTGGCTACCCCCCTGCATCCCCAACCCCCTCTCCACTCTCTCTCTTTTTGTGTCAATATATTGAGGACCAGCATTTTCCCCAACAGGTCTTCCTAATTCCAATTTCTTCCTCCATAACTGATCTTTAGCATTTCTAGCATTCTTTCACTCACTCACTCATTCATTCATCAAAATTGTGCATAAATCAGAACAATAATGGAATAAGTGTGTTGTCTAGAGTTGAGGACTGAGGTTCCAGTCTGAACCTGCCCCAGGTACACCACGATCATGTGAAAAGCACTTGGAAAACTGTAAAAGCTGGATCAGTGGGAATTGTCATTGCCCAGGCCCTGTGCTGACCTCCGTGGGGGAAATAAGGAGGAAGAGGAGCCTCTGTCCTCCAGAGATGTAGAATTATCTGAGAGGGTCCAGGCATAAATGCAAAGTTGAAGGGGGAGGGTGGTGAGGGGTGAAGAGATAATATCCATACACATGCAGATGAATGACCGGATTCTGCAGAGAGGAAGAAGGATGAGTCAGTGGTCACCATGGGGTTTGGAGCTGGGGTGGCTGAGAAAATAGTGGTGCCATTAACTTATTTATCAATCCATCTACTCATTCATTCCACAAATACACACTGAGCATCTGCCACCAGCCTGGTACTGTCATAGTTGCTAGGAATGCAACAGCAAACAACAGATAACAATCCCCCACCTACCCCATCTCGCTGACCTTCCATGGGACAACAGAGAAAAAGGAAGTAAACAAGTCCATAAACAAGATCATTTCCAAAGGTGATAAGTGCTATGGGTAGTGTGTCAGAGAGCAACCAGGGGAGGTGACATTCATGCTAACGTGTCATTAGCCAAAATAGAAGTCAGGGGCTGGACTGCGGAGGGAGGTGGTGAATTTCATGGTAGGGCTGCTGACTCAAAGATGCTAAGATTTGCCACCTGGGTGAAAATGTTTAACCTCCTATTAAATTCTGCATTGTATCATTCTCCAGCTCAGAAACATTCAGTGGATTCCCATTGCCCTTTGGACAAAATCCTAATTCTTTAGCTTGACATTCTAGGGCCTTCACAACCTCACCCAGCCTGCCTGTCTGCCCGCCCCCATCCTCACGTGAACCTTCCATTCTGGCCTCAGTGGCTCTTTGCTGTCTCCACTTAGGCTGTGTCCCTCTGCACCTCCATACTCAGGTCACTGGAAAGTCTCCCGAGTTCTCTAGTCCACAACTGTCCTGCTGTTCTTGGGGCTCAGGCCTTTTCTCTGCCTGCCTGGCTTCTTAGATTATTTAAATGTTTCATAAGCAAGGGCTGGATAAGAATTCTTTCCAATAAGAATGCAGACTCCTTGAGGGAGGGGCTGGCCCCTTCATGATCCTCTCACCATTGGATTTGCTCTGTACAGCTATCTGGAAACACATTAAGCAGCTTTACAGATCAATTATCTTTGTCTATAAAATGAAGAATGAAAGACAGAATGAGAAGAGTCCAAAAAACTAAAGTGTTTCCCAGCCAAATTCACGGACTCATGAAAGGACAGAATTCAGCCATGGTCAAGTATTCAGAAGCAATCAACAAAGAAATGATTCAGTTTGCTAGAGAAATTAGAAGTTGGAATAAACTCCATCTACTTTGTGCATCTAGGGATGAACCTGGTTGGCACTGCATTCTCTGAGCCAGAGAATTCTGGGATTCCTCCCATCCCTCAATCCACAAGAGAGGCAGAGTCTTAGGCTCTGGGCCGGAGTCATCCATAGTTCTTTCTTTCCAAGGCTTCCTCAGTTTCCAAGGCTTTGTCATAATTTCCTCCTTTTAACCTGTGAGGGGATAGAGCACCTCAGTTTACCTATCTGAAATCAAAGATCACGGTGGGTCAGCTGTGCTCTGCTCTTCCCTCCTTCCCTTCAGCAGCATTTGATACTGATGCTCAACTTCTGTGCTTTGAGGCCGTGATGTTAGGGCAGTGGGAGGTTAGGGGAGAGACATGTGATTGTCATGACGGATGTTTGGGATGAAAGTCGGTACTGTAAACACATATTCATCGTGACATTCTGTCTGCTGTGTCTTTCATCTGGGGAATCTCAAAGCCCTGGACAAATGGTAATTAATTTTCACAGCAGCTTCCACAGGAGGATGCATTGCTGTCTGCCAGAGGCCAGAGGGCCATGTCCCAGTTCCCCGCCCCCAACCCTCCCTGCTCACTCCCAACTGCTGCCTGTCCCAAGGTAACAATGCCAAGCGGTTAGGATGCCTAGGTCTGAGACTCCTTTGGGGGATCTCTCTGCCTAAAATATTCCAGGGGCTGATGGAGACACCCAACCAGCCCTCTGCCCCCACCCCTACCCTGCTTTCCCAGAGGATGACTAAGAGTAAACCAGGGCACGAGTGGGAGCATTTCCTGCCTCCACTGGCAAACTGGGGCCAAACAACTAGTTAGTTGACTCAACAGGAACCACATGGCTCCAAAAATACAGCTGCCTCTGCCCAGATGCACCTCACGCTCCCTTGGCCCTTTGGACAGAGTCACCTGCTCGTGCTCCTTCCTCCCCCCACCCCAGGGGAGCTACTCAAAGCGATGCTTCCTTAACTCTGATAGAAGAACCATATGCTCATCATAGAACACTTGGAACACATAGAAAAGTATAAAGGAGAGAATTACTTTAATAATCTCATTAATTCCACCACTCCCCAAATAACCACTGTGGAAACCTTGTTATATTTCCTTTCTATTTTTTTCTACAGTTTTTGGCATTTATTTAAAAATTATTATATAATCATGGCATATGATCTATTCCTACCCAAGAGGAAACCACTGTTAAGAGTTTTCTTGTGTATCCTTCCAGAAATTGCCTGTTGCACGTCCCAGCATGCATATGCATACTCATTTTACATGGCTGAGGTCACATGGTATGAATAATTTAGCCTTATCTTCATTTCACGTGAATACCTGAGCATTATTTCTAGTCCGTTAAAAATTACTGGTTAAACAACGTTTTTATTGACTGCCTAACATTTTATCTTTTTGGTATGCCATAGTTTGTTTAACCTTTTCCCTATCGTTGGGTATTTACTCAGGTGAGGGGCAGGGAGGAGGAAGTGAATCAGAATGAAGTGTTGGGAGGAGGAGGCAAGATAGAGACTGCGGGCCTACTGTGTGCAACTCCTTTTCCTATATATTGGGTGTGAGCATATAATGGCTTGGTATGAGACTTAGGCATCGTTCCCATACTGCAGAGGAGGAAACTGAGGTTCAGAGAGATTAAGGATGAATTTGTTTGTAGGTAAAAGAGTAAGATTTGTCAACTCCAAAGCCCAGGGCTGTTCTGTTTTGCCAAGGTGCCTCAGAAGAGCCTGAGGGTTTAAGATTCCCCACTACTTAGCATGGGGATGGGGAGAGCCCTTCATTCACTCATTCTCTCACTCATTCCAATAACCTTGATGCACCAGGCATGAGGGACTTGGGATGGGAAAGAGCCAGTCCTTATCTTCTAGAAGCCCACAGTTGCATGGGGGTGGACATGTAAACGAGTTTTCAACCTGGCCTGGGAGAGGAACCTACAAGGTGCCATGGAGTCAAACTAGGGTTCCTCTCCCATTCTCCAAAGCTCAAAGAAGGCTTCCAGGGGGAGGAGATGGTCTGCTGAGTCAGTCCTCCGGCACCAGTCAGGAAGTGCCAGTGAGTCCTGAGACGCCTCCGCTTCCTCTCCTCCCGAGTCCCAGGCACCCCAGTCACTGGAGGCTGGAGTTGGCTCCTCCCTGACCTGGCTTTTGTCTGGAGCTTCCTGCCCTTCATAAAACAGCTTGCCAGGCTCCCATGGCCATAGAGTGGGTGGTGGGCTGCCAATTTCTGAGAAGATTTTCAAAATGATGTTTCTGCTTTGTTTTTCTAGAAGTTTGGGAAATGTTTATCGTCCTCTGGGGAAGAGTGAGCAGCACAAAAGGACTAGTTAAAGGCTTGGGCTCTGGATGGATGGATCTGGATTGGAGTCCTGCTTCCACCATTTGTCCTGAGATTGCTGGAAAATCACTGATATCAGTCAGAACTCTTAGTTTTAAGCCACAGAGATGGACCCTGACTATCTTAAACAAAGAAGGGAATCCAATGCAGTAGAACTGGCAGGGGTTGAATAGGGACAGTCTCGGAAAAGGAGCAGGAATTAAGGCTGCCCTCAAGGCCCAGAGCAGCAGAAGGCACAAGACCATCCCTTGGCCTGGAAGCATCTAGTCAGGACGCTGATGCCACTGCAGCCAGAAGTCACAGCAAACAGAGTTCTAACTCTCCAGCGCTCGGGCCCAGGCCTCAGGCAGGAGCATCTGACTGGCTGGGCCTTGGTCATGTGCCCACACCCATTGCCAGCAAGCTGGAAGGGGGTGGATTTGCCCTTGAACCTCAGCAGCAGAAGGTGGGGTGCGTCCTTCCTCCAAGGGCAAGTACTGCACACTAGCCAGGGGACTCTGGAGTTTGGACAGCCAAAAACTCAACGCCCAGGACATGCCCGAACATCTCAGAGCCTTTGTCAAATAGAGACATTAATAATGTCCACCTCACAGGATTGCTATGAGGATTTAACAACAACAAAAAAGCAAATACAGTGCTTAGCACAGTGCCAGATACCCAGTAAATGCTGTTAGATGTCAGTTTACTATTACTGTTTTTAAATTATTATTATTATTATTTACCTTTACAATCCACTTTTTTTAAAGTAAAATACAGTAGTTTTGACTGTAAAGGTATATACACCATAGATAGAAAAGTTTGAAAATACTGAAAAGAAGAAAATGAAATCTCCTACCACCCACAGAAAACCACTGTCAACATCTTGGTGTTCCCTGCCAGTCTGTTTTCTATGTATTGGTTTGGGTTCTTTCGTTCGTTCTTCCTTTCTTCCTTTCGAACATCTGTGATCATCCTGTGTGTACAGTTTTGTCTCCGACCTTACAGCTTCTGCATTTCCTTATGTTATTAAAGACTCCTTGTAATCTTAAGAGCTGCAAAATACCTTGTGGAGTGGATTGAATCATTCCCCAAGTATTGTCTCCATTGTTTGTGGGGGAAGGGTGGAGGAAGGGGGTGGTATGCATTTATAAATTATGAATGTTTTTTCAAAAACTGTTTCTGATTCTGGAATGCTTTTTTGGAATACGAACTGATGCTTCATTGACATCAGTTAAGCAATTTGTTCTAAGAAACTTTCACAAGACTATTTCCTAAAATTTCCACAAATCTGATGCAGGTCAGGACACAGGACCCTACTGGATAAACACCACTTCATTGAATTTTGACAGGACATTTTCTCTGCCACCAAGAGTATGAGTCCCATGGCCCCACAGCCACCTTGACAGGACTGGCCTGCCCACTGCTTTCTCGCGTTCCCAATATGCTCAACCACTGATTAGACTGGAGTGGTTTGTCCTGCCTGGAAAATTACCTGCCATTAGTGCAGTGAAAAGTGCACAGCACTGCCTTTCGGCAACTTGGGACTTGGGGTGATTTTCTTACATCTCTCAACCTTTTCTGGAAAATGAAGAGAATCATGTGTAAATTCACTTAGTGTTTCTTCTTTCTTCTTCAAGAGCTCAACATTCTCCTCTTTTTCTCCCTTACACGCTGTCCCCACCCCAAATCTCCCCCCCAGCCCTTACCAGCCTCTAGGCACTTGTGGGTCTCACTTAGGCTGGGCTCCAGAAGTGGCTAGCGCCCTAGGAGCAGATGGGGTTCACGTGATTCGGCTCCCCACCGGGGGTGACTAAAATGCCAGTGATGTTGATTATTCGGACTTCCTGGGCAGGACCAGGCATCCACCGGTGGTGGGGCTTTGGAAGCAACAATAATTAGTATTTTGCTGAGTGCAATTCTGATTGCCCCGCCAAGGAGAGTGTCCCACCCTAAGCTGGAAGCCTCCCTTGTGGGAACTGCCCTGGCCGCATTCCGGGGCAGTGATTGTGCAATGGGCACCCGCTCCCAGCCAGGTCAGGCTCCGAGGATGGGGCGGGCCAGCAGGCAGAGGATGTGCCCCAACCCACCCGGGCTCAAACACGTGCTGGCTTTGCCCTGACCACCAGTGTGAGAGTAAAGCGACCAGAAAGGGTATCTGAGGAGGGCAAAAAGAAATGAAATCGTCCTTTCCCCTCCCACTCACAACTCCCGCCCTTGAAAAACATCATTAGAATCTGAAAGAAGCAGGAGGTCCAGAGATCTTCTTGTCCAACGCTCTCCTTTCATGTGATTGGCGACCAAGGTCCAAGCAGAAGTGATTGCTCTACTTGAAGTTTCTGCAAGAAATGACCACATGAGGAGAGTGGGGAGTATTTGGAAGCGCTTTCCATGATATTGTTTATTGGATGCGATTTCAATGATTCAGAAAGTCTCTCTGACCCCCAAAGTCTCCTCCCACTCCCCAGCACCTGAAATTCCACTTCACTTCCTTTACTTTAAGGCTTTGATGCCAGTTAAAAGTTAAGCTCCCCCTGGCAGGGATCACTTCCCGTGTTAGTAAGCAGGAGTTTCTGTTCCTTTTCTGAGAGCAGGTGTGATGGAGGGAGGGAAGGAGGACAAAAAACTTCAGTGTGGCAGGAGGAGTCCTCAGATGTCTTCCCAAATATGGTGTTTTCAGTTTTCCATGCACTTGCAATGATAATCTCTAGTCACCTTCAAGACAATGCTGCGAGGTGGGAGAACCTTGAACTATCACTCCCACTCATCAGATGAGGAACCAGAGGCTCTGAGAGGTTCAATAACTCGTCCAAGGACACGCAGATAGTAAGTGGCCAGGCAGGGCTGAAATCGTGGCACTCAGCTGCTCCCCACAGCCCAGTACCAGGGTGCAATATTAGTATTTTTGTCCACTGGTTTATAGAAAAGTATGAAACAAGTTCTGGGGCTCAAGATGGGAGAGGGCTTGGAGTAATCCAATGAAGAATGCCTGCCTTTTCTCACTTGCCTCACAACAGTCCTAGACAAACATCTCCCCTCTTCCAGAGGAAAAACCTAAGGCTCAGAGATTTACTAAATTCATTCAACTGTGAGTACCTCCAGGGCAAGGAACTGGTCATGTCCATCTATTTATGTTTGATCCATAACTTATCTATAAAAGTTTGTTGAGTGTTTGCGTAAAGAATCCTGCCAGATCATGTAACACGGTCTGTGCATTTTACAGGTGAGAAAACTGAGGTCTGCAGTGTTAAGGAATATGCCTGGATCACATAATTAGTGGCAGAGCCTGGGCCTCAGAGCTCTCAGTCCCCCATCTGCTGTTCTTTCCGCTTAGTTCATTAGTTCATTTGTTCATCTGTTCATTTATGCAACTGTGAGAACTGATCCCCAGGTGCTGTTCTGGGCTCTGGGGACACAAACAGGACAGGAATAGTGCAAGGAGAGCGGTGTACTTGCTTTCAATACAAAAACCTAAGGGGGGGTGCCAAAAAATAATATTTTAATGCAATATATTTTTTTAAATCTCACGGCAAACTATGGCCCATAGGCCCTGTATATAAATACCGTTTTGTTAAGACTAAATCGCAGCCCCAGTTTTGGGAAGCCCACAGTTTCATCACGGGAGACAGGCACAAATGGAGTATTTATTTAGTTCTCCATGAATATCCTCAGGCAGCAAGCAAAGGGTAAGGAGGAGTGTTCAGGGCAGGGAAGGAAATGTCTAGAAGTCCAGATGAGTGACAGCTGGGTTTATTGGGGTAAATTTCAGCAAAGTTGTTTGGTGTAGAAGGGCAGGACCAGGAGCCAGCGGAAGGAGTGGTGAGTGGCCAGGCCTCAGAGATAAGAGAGTGAGGACACAGCAGTGCAGGGCACACCAGGCTGACAGTGTCCTCTAAGGCTTTTTGAACTTTACAGTGTAGACCTGGCGAACTATGCTTAGGCTGACAATGGAACCGGGAGAATCGGAAACCAAACAAACCAGAGGGGACACATCTTCCCTCGGAAATATGTTCAAACCATGATGAATGTTTGGACTGTTGTTCCTAGATGTACCTGGGGGTATTTGCCCACTTCCAGTCCTTGTCCTCCATCCTGGAACTCTGCAGCCTCATCTGTGCCTGGACCTCTCCTGAGGGCAGAAGGAGCCCATAAGCTGCTACTAAGGCTGCTGGGAGCCAGGGAACACTTTGGAAGACCGGAAGCTGCCAAGGAATTCTCCTCACTTGCTGAGAATATTATAAATGCAAATTTAAAGTTATTCCATGTAAATCACACAGAAGAGAGCCTTCCATAAAATAAATACCCAAAAAAATGATGGCTATTACTATATGTTTATTATAAAAGTACTTTAGACAATTTTTCTGTCTTGAAATACCCACATTTGTCCTTCATATATTTGCCCTCCCTCATATGTTTGCATTGATTGTTGATAGTTGCAAGATATACCTGCTGGATCAGGCTGTTGGCTAACAGCTGAGAGGACAAGGTTTTTGGGAAAGACTAGAGTCCTGGGGGAAACTTAATCCAGGAGGACTTCCTGGAAGCAGAGGAGCAGGGCTTGGTGAGAGTTTTAAAGGAATTGATAAGATGGGTGGAAGCATTCTGAACGACGTGGCATCTGAATGATGGAACAATTTTGCCTACCTTCTCTGAGAATTAACTGATTTCACATATATAAAATGGTTGGCATATAACAAGGACCCAGTGAATGTGCAATGAAGAAAAAGGAGTGCGGGAGAGGGGGAAAAAAGAGCAAAACGGGCTGAGAAGCAGGAGACCTCAGTTCTAGGCACAGCTGGTTAGCAGTGTGAGACTTTGGAGAACTGCCCCTCTTGACAGCTCAGATTTCTTTTTCCCTAAAATGTATAAGGCTAAGATTTCCACCTCTGAGAGTCTCTGAGTATAATAAACATAAAATAATAACAGCTATTGTTTATTACCACCTACCTGATACCAATCTTTTTTCTAAATGATAAATATAACATCTCATTTGATTTTCAGAACAAAGCTGTTAGTGGACTCCGTTATTATTCCCATTGTATTGTGGATAAAGAAAAAGAGGCTCAGAGAAGTAAAGTAACCTGTCCAAATGGTAGCTCTAGTAAACAGAGTCTCGGTCTCCAGGAAGGCAGAGAGTTGCTCCCTCCTGGGAGCCGACCACCTTCACGGAGAAGCGTCTTCCCACGTGGCTGGGATTGGTGCTGGCCGCGGTTTCCTGGAGATGCCAATTCTGCTGGAATCTGCTCTCCTTCTTGGTTTCACTGCCCAGTTTCTGCAGCAACACCAGTCCCTAACTTGAACATCTTCCCACCCACCCACACCCCCACCTCAGCCCAGTGACTTTCCCCTAAAGCTGTGTCACTCCCAAGAGATGACACTCAGGGAGAAGCTCTGTGGCTGAATCACAGTGACCACTTCCTGTTCCAGTAAGGGTCCCCTGTTCTCCGGAGTCCCTCACTCTGCCGTGTCCGGTTTAGTAATAAGAGCCATGGTATGTATGACCGCCGGGCTGCGAGGGAGGCTTACTCACCCCTTCCTCTGCCCTTATCCTACCAGGCTGAGGGGCCCCAACTCTCACCTTCAGCCCCACTCCAAAAGCCTGCCATGGAAAGCCTGGTGGGGGACACCCTGGCTGTCCTGGAGGCAAACGTACAATGACCCCATCCCTCCAGGCTGGTGATGGAAGGCTGCTGGGGACAGGTAGGCGGATGTTCGAGCTTCAGCCATGAAGTCAGGAGTAGTCACTGACCCTGTGGGCGCCTCATGGGCACCCACTCAAGGGATATTGTCTCTAAGCACATGGGTCAGGACACTGAGTGGAAACAGAAATACAACCAGGATTGTGTGTCTTGGGGAAAACCCCAGTTCTCTTCCAGTTGCTCAGAAAGGGCTTCCTGGAGGTTGGCAAACACCAAAAAACATTGAGTGTGAGAGCAGAAGAAGTCATCAGATATTTGAGGGGCTGTCTGGAGAGGGACACTTCCTCTGGGGAAAGGCAGAGAGCAGACTCTAGGAACACTGTTTAAGATCTTTAAAGTCTTAAGCCTACTCTCCCACCATAGTTGATAAAAGTAAAGCACTCTAATTCCTAAAACAAGTATAAGGAAATCCGATAAAGTTCTGATTTTTCTCATGATGACCATTTCAGTGCTTTTATTTTTTCGTCTCCTTTTCTTTCCTTTCTTTTCCTTTTTAAAAACAAATAGTATCAAATATCAATGCCCTCTAAAAAAATTTTATGCATCCACTTTGCTGATTCCATCAGCCCTGTTTGGTCTGCCTATTGGATAATTTTGTAATGGGGACAGTGGATGGTATAACTTGGTCAGATGTGTTGTCTAATATAGGGATGATCTTTCTACCCACTTGTGTGTGCCCACTGGATGGGCTGCCCAGGGAGGGAGTGCCTGGTCCTTGGTGCGTCCCCATCCCACCAAGACCAGAAGCTACCATGATGGGGATGGGGTGTGTGGGGGGAGAAGGAGTCTGGAAAGGGGGTGGGTCACTGTCTAAAATCCCTTCCATTCCAGCGATGTGAGAGTGGGAACTCTGAGCACTTTGGAAAGAGAACATTCATGAGGCTTGCTCCAGGCTGGAGGTCACCAGCTGTGGGGGTGGCCTCTGGGGTCCTACTGGGGACTTTGAGAAGAATTTCCTTTTCCACAGGGAAGGCAAGCTTTACCCTGCCTTGGAGGCCTTGCAGCTACATCTGGAAAACCAGCCACTGCCACAAGATGGCACCAGTGGTGGATGGGTCAAGACCAAATGGGTGAGACTAAGGGCAACTGGGCCACCAATCCAAGCACTCTGTGTTTCATCCTGTTTACACAAATGCTGCCCCCAACCTCTCTGCTTTATGAAGAGTTCCTTGAAAGTCACAACTACATTATTGGTCCTTGTATGCCTGGTACCAGCCCTCAGTTAAATTAATTTAATGGATTGAGTCAGGAGAAATGGGATGGCATATTTCTTTGAAGCGATACATGAACATACATTCTACAGACAATGAGTAAAATGCCTTCTCATTGTTTAGTGACTTTCCAAAGGGTACACAGAACACTAGTCATAGAGTTTGCCCCTGGAAGGGAGACCAAGGGACTAGATCTGGGGGTGGGTTACCAGGAGCATTTATTAGTTATACAAACAAATATAAAAACACTGGGTTAAAAGGTTTCCCAAGTGCTTTCAGCAACCACAGTAGGTGATTTAAGAAGTGGAACAGAAGTACTGGATGTTGAAAGTCCCAAGAGGTGCTCTTGACCTTTTCCTCAAATTTACTGACTTTCAATTACAATTTTCACAACACTGAAATGTTTATTTTCCAAGACAGAACTCATTAACCACATCAGGTTAAAAGCAGGCTTGTGGTGAAGGCAGCAAGCACACTTTCTCCAAGAGAGGAGTCAGGAAAAGGAGTGTTTCATCTTGTGTATGCCAGTCGACAGTCACCAAGGTGACCAGGAGTTACTAACAAAAGATTACCTTGTGGTCGTATTTTTTTTTAAAGAAAGTGAGTCAAAATACTTCTATGTTAAAATCAGTTACTCCACACAAGCTGTACACCTTGAGAATAAACTGCTGGACCTAGCTAAATTGTCAATTCTCAGAAGTCTTTCTTAAAGTCCACAAGTAGATTTCACTGACACCAAGAAGTGTGCAACCATCCATGAAAAAGAGCGGATTTCCACTTCAAGAACAAATGGCAGGGCCACAGAGCCCTTCCTGGGCCTCTTGCTGACTCCACACAGAAACCTGCACTTCCTTCTGTCACCTGTGTTAGTATGGAGCACCTTGACCTTGGAGAATTGCTCAAACTCTGGACTTAATTGCCACAACAGCCAGTTGGAAATTAAAATTCTTGCACTTCGCTCTGTATTCTGATTGTTATGCTATCTGCAAGAGTCCACCCATGTTAATAATGCAGAGAACCGTATACCGGAAGGAGTCAACTTTACAGTATAATCATTTTAAAACGAAAAAATTTTTTTCTTAACCCTATGCTTTAAGTAAGATGCTCTTTCAGTGGCTCCCTTTTTACCTGTTTATTCTCTCTGGCATCCAATGCAAGGTCTAGCTCACAGCAGACATCCAACAAGCTGTATATTTGTCGAATGAATGAATATCAGAAAGAGCAGCATGCTGAGGGCAGGCAGGCACTCAACAGTTGTTTGTTCCTGTCAGCTTTCCTTTAGCCATTTCACATAACAGGGCACAGTGAGGGTCTTCAGAAAATACGAATGGCTTGATCAGTTCTCCGCCACTTGGGCAGTGTTTGACCAAAGCGGAGAGGAAAGGCGGCCACTGGCAAAAGAGTAACCTGCTTGATCTCCTGTGGCCATGGATACATTCTATACTGACTAAGTGACTTCTTCATGCAAGCACCATGGTGTGGATACAGAATCAACTTAGACACATCCCTCTCCTTGGTCCAGTTACACAATGGAAACTGAGTGTTAACCTCAATGCCCTGGCTTAACACACACTGGAGGATCACCCAGTTTCTACTATTACAGAAGCCATAGCATATTTCAAACAACCCCCTGAGAGCTAGAGTGAAGGGGGCTGGGCAGTAGCCAGAGCCTGCCAGCATGGACCCTGGGCCTGATCCACCAGTACCCCCACCCTTACTCAGACCTGGAGGGACCAATTTATTCTAAGTAATAACAAGAGTTGGAATAATGAACCAGGAAGCTAATGTGTTGGTTTATAAGGCCATTCCTTGAGTCCAGTGGTAGCGTCCTTTGCTGCAGACAAGGCAAGAAGAGGCCACTATATACACAGAAGATTGCTCAGAACATAGAAAGAGCACAGGGGGATCTGGAAACTCTTTACAAGGAAGGAGGTGATGTAGTAGGCAGACGGTGGCCTTAGAGTGTGAAGGAATTGGTTTGGAACCTCGAGTCCAGCATTTACTGTGTGACCTCAAGCTAGGTACTTAAAAGTCTCTGTGTTGGTTTCCCTGTCATTAAAATGGTCACAGTAACACCTAACTCATTCTGTTTCAAGGTGTGAATGAGATAACACATAGGGAAGATCCAAGCACAAACTAGATATCAGCCAGTGGTCACTTTCTTTTAATTATTGTTTACAGATAACCTTCCTTTGCAAAGGTAATATATATGCTAATTATTGAATATGGAAAACATTCAAGAAGCCAAAAGAAAAAAAATAAAAACCTACCATAATTCCCTCATCCAGAGGGAACTGTTAGTAGTATTTTAGTATTTGTCCTTCCAAGCTTTTTATGGGTTTTTTTTTGTATTATTATTTTTTAAAACAAAGATGAGATCCTACATCCATGCCATCTTACAACCTGCTCTTTTCACGTATGTGTGTTTATTAACATCAGCTCATGTCTTTAAATGGTCTTCTACAACATCACTAAAAAAAAAAAAAAAAGTCTGGCATAGTGTCCTACCAGATGGCCATATCATCATTTGCTTAACCAATCCCATATTGTGAGCATTTTCACCATCATAAACAATGCTGAAATGAACATCTTAGCAGCTGAACATCTTTCATTACTCCCCTATGACAGATTTCCTAAGGGAGAATGGTTGGTCCGTGCTGACAGACAGCCTTCCAAAAACTTCATGTCAGTTTATGTTCCCACCTACCAAGTCCAGCAGTGTCACCTACCTTGACAGCAGGCAATCTCGTTTTTTGTTTGTTTATTTATTTATTTTCCCTCTCTCCAGTAGTGGTAATCTGATCACATTCTCTTCTCTGCTCTAGGGAAGTTATTTCTGTCCAAATACAATAAATTTGGTCTCCCAGACTCACAAGGTCTCTTCCGCACTGTCTAGAGACACATGTTGTGACTATTGTCTCTTGCCAATTTTCCATCCCAGCCACCAAGTCTTGCCTCACAGAGGACCCGTGATAATCAGCTAGAGGGCTGCTTACCTGCTATTGGGTCCATTTCCCAAATCTCATCAGCCTTGTTCACAAATTTCACCTTGAATGAGTTCTTTCCCGAAGATTTCTACAGATAGCTAGTATCACTCATTTTCTGTTGACACTTCTGAGAAGGAGGCTCTGGTCTTTTCTCTATAAGCAAGGGTGGGGAGGAGGGCATTTTATCAAAGCTGAAAGTAGCATATTTGGGGCAAATAACAGGAAGTGAGGGCTCAGATCAGTGTAAGGGGACCCAAGGGGTACTGGGGCGTGGGGGAAGCAGAGGTCCTGGTTCACACACTCCCTGGCTTGTCAGCCCCACATCACTCCAACCTGCCTCTATCATCACGTCTACTTCCTGACTCTCCTGCCTCCTTCCTTCCCTTCCAAGGACCCCTGTGATTACACTGGGCCCACCAGATAATCCAAGAGACTTTCCCAACTCAAAATCCTTAATTTAATCACACCAACAAAGTCCTTTTTGCCATGTAAGGTCACATAATTACAGATTCTCTGGATTAGGACTTGGACATATTTGGGGTCATTATTCTGCCTACCTTACCTGAGCAAGCCATTTTCTCTGTCTGGCCTGAGTTTTCTCATCTGCAAAGTGTGAGTCTTTGACAAAAAGCTCTATAGGGTTCCTTCCAGGTTTGGCTGGAGGGAATATTTTGAAATGTGAAATGTAGGGAAGCTGAGGTGTAGAAACTGCACTGAATTTCTCCTGGGTTTGCCTATTTCTTCCTCTAGGACTCCACTCTCTCCCTTAAATGCTACTGATATCGTTTTTGCTTATGCTTCTATTGATGGAACAAGCCCACAGAGTATGTGCCAGGCTCTTTCTAAGAACTTTGCAGCTATGAAATCATTTAACCTTTGTAACAACCCCATGAACAAATGGGAGTGGTAATCCCTATTTTACAGAGGCACAGAGAGGTTAAGTAACTTGCACAGGATCACAGAGTGACAGGCTGAGGTCCAACTTCAGCTGTCTGACTGCAGGGTCTGTACTCTTAACTGCTGGTGACCAAGCCTCTCAAAGCCTTTCATCCACAGTCACGTAGCCACTGTTTAAGCCTTCTAGACTGTGAGCAACTCAGAGAAGGAGCCTTGTCTAATTCTGTGAATCCCAGCTCTGATAACAGCCTGGCCCACAAGTGAACAACAAAAAAGACTGAATGACCAACTGAATGAACGAATGAATGAATGAATGAATGAATATGGACATTACCGCTTATCTAACCGAGAGTCTCTTATAGATCAGAGCCATGGTTGCAGGACATAGAAATAAACATTGACGGACACTTCCAAAGAGAGCATGATTCTCTCACCAGCTTTGGGTGGTAAGTACTGTTACTAACCTCATTTTATAGACAAGATAAATGCAACAGAAAGAGGTTAAATCACTTGCCCAAGGTTAAGAACTGGATTTGAGTTGAGATCTGCTTGACTCCCACATTTGTGTCATGAAGGTTAGCATGAAATCCCTGAGGTCTACATTTTCAGAGTTAGGACCTTGTATGACTCTGGATAACCAAAGAGAAGGAAGGAAGCAAAGGAACATTTTATTGGGCAACTATTTTTGCCAGGCCCTTGTGCCAGGTGCTTTGAATCATATACCCCATTTAGTCCTCAGAACAACTTTATTGTCCCATTTCACAGATAAGGATACTGAGGTTTAGAAAAATTAAGTGAACTTCAAGTCTATTGGTAGAGCCAGGATTTAAAATCAGATCTGTCTAACTCCAAATTCATGATCCTCCACTATTACTATGTTGCCAGGCCTCAGTTCTCTCATTTGTAGAATGAAGGCATTGGGTGAGATGATGTCTGAGCTCCAGCTCAGCTTTTTCTTTTTTCTTTTAATCCAGCATTAACTGTGTTCTTATTGTATGCTGGGCATTGGGCTAAGAACTTCACGTACCTTATGTGATTTCATCCTCACAACATCTTCTAAAGTGCTACTATGATTATTTCCACTTTCAAATGGGGAAAATGGGGTTCAGACATGTAGACATTACACAGCCATCACGAGGCCCAGCCTGTTTTAACTGAGGCGTCTTTGATTCGTAAGCCAAACTCTCACCCATATGCTATACTGCCTCTAGCCGTCCCAGACAGCCTTTGGAGTGCGAACATCCTGTGTCCCTACAGAGTTCGGAACTAGGCTGGGGTAGGTGTGGGATGAGTTCCTTGATGCGTGGGCCCCTTTTCCTCTGGATTTCAAAAACTCACTTCAGTGAAGTTCTGTTAGAGTCAAAAGGTGACATTCTTCCTTGGACCATTGGCCAAGGCTGAGTCCAGCCCTGGCACCTCAAGGGCTTGGCTGTTTTCCTGTCTTGTTGTCAAGGCAACCTTCTGTCACTCAGTGGTTCTATAGTTATTCTCCCTCCTCCTTCCTTGTCTCCCACCTTTTCAAGAGAACACTCAACAGACAGCAGCTCCATGTGGCCCACTCGTCAAGGACTGAAGGAGATGCTGACTTGAAATAAAAACAGTTCCTGGGAACTTCAAGACCTCAAACAGAAAGAGCTCTGTGCTCTAAACTCCTTGAGAGCAGACGCTCCTTCACAGCTGTACCCCAGAGCCTTATAAGGTACCAGGGAAAAGGTGGTACTCAGTAAACTGTTGAATGAACTGACTAATTATGGAAAGAGGTTCCCTAAAGAAGTCAGCTAGAAAACCATGACAGAGCAATGGGCTAAGATTTGTTAGGACAATCAGAATAAAAGTACAGGTGTGTGTGTGTGTGTGTGTGTGTGCACGTGTGCGCCCCAGAGCAAAGGCTCAACATCCCCTGTGATGTGCTGGCCCGCTGGCCCTCCCCTTCTCTCCACGTCTTGTGAGCTGGTGCCATCAGTGTTTCCTGACCACGCAGGCTTCTGGCCTGAAGCATGAATCAATCTCTCTCTCTCAATTGTGGTAAAAATATATATAATATGAAATTCACCATCTTAACCAATTTTAGGTGTAAGGTTCAGTGGTGTGAAGTATTATCAAACTGCTGTGCAGCCAGTCTCCAGAGCTCTTCATCTTGCAAAACTGTCTCTTTGGCCTGTGTTGTCCAACTTTCACCCACTATGCTGGGTTTTAGCTACAAATACATAGACACTGGGTTTCAGACTCTTCACTGAGTCTTAGTGTGGTAAAGGACAGTATTGGACCAGTAAATAAATGTTCACTGGGTAGCTGATCTTGCTCTGTTTGATCTTTTCCTGCCTGCTTCAGTCTCTTAGTTTAAGGAGCAGTGTTGGCTTTACCATGTACTGGACAATTATAAGTATTTCTTGACTGCCCTCTAGTGGGCAAGATGAAGAATGAAGTGGCCCTTTTTCCCCTGACTCACTGGACTTCACATCATTCAAAATTGTGATCAATCCAAAGTTAGCAGTTTATCCTCACCTTACAGATACAGTTGATGTGTAGAATGGTGTTTCTCAAACTAAATGTGGTGAAGGGACAGTTTTTATTTTTTTAATCTGTTGAAAATCAATCCATTTGTAAAATACAATAAAAATGAATTACTAGATAAATTACATTAAAAAAAGACATGCAAAGTAAAAACCTAATTGTTATTATCAGATTCAACAGACAAAATTACATTTTAATAAACATAATTTGAACAAACATAACATAGGAAAAAGTAAAATAATTGCATAATTTGTATGTGGTGTTCATTAAGGTGATCAATATAGAGAATTGCTATTATGCCAATAATTTTTATGGCTCTGTGTTCATAACTAAACAAAAATTATAAGTAGAATATGTTTCCCCACTTTGAATAAAAACTATATATATCAGTATTAGAGTTTTTAATGAACAAATACATATGCTTATGGCTTGTTAATCTCTCTAACCCAGGCAGAATAGAATATAATGCTACTCACAAGGTACAATGTCTGTTGAAACTATTTCTGTGGGTTTTTTTTTTCTGTGTTTTGTTTTAATAAGAGTTCTAGTGGGGAAACCAGTCTCACAGAGGTTTGTTAACGGGAATGCAAGAAGACATTTTAAAGCCATTTCAGGAAGCTCAAGATTTTCATCTTTCACTTTTATCCAAAATGAAGCAAATGATTCTGATTTTCAAAATCTATCTCCAACTCTCCATTCATTGCCATTTCCACCAGTTGATCCTGTAAGATTACATAGTTAAATCATCTTTCAGGGAAAGTGATAGTTTCCGGATCTGTGAATTTCCCATGTGTGGATCTTCTTTGGATGGAAATAAAATTTAAACAATTCTGTCAAATCTCTAAGGCACTTGGCCATAAAATTTCCCAGGGGGGCAATATCAAGATCATTACTTTACTAGTCATTGTTGGTAAATTATGGAGCATGTTGTAAGTGTTATAACAGTCCGGAAACTCCGTCCTTCCAAGCTTCTCACTTTGATTTTGCTCTTCGATCCTATCTGCCATTGAAAATCATACTGCATTCTTTCCTTGCTTAGAAGTCGTAAGATCATCAAAAATAACACACAAATAAACAAGTCTGTTGCCCAAATCACATTTTCAAACCATCAAGTCCTTCTAAAGGTGTGTTTTCTGCCTCCTAGGAACATTGAAAGTTTGTTTCATATTCAGACATTGCTAATAGAAACTTCCCCTTCAGTCAGCATGGAATCTGCTGGATCATATCGTAGGCGACAACAGCTGTTTATGACCAGCTTCCAAATTATCACATAATAAAGAGAATAACCTCAGATTTGATGCATTAGCATTTGCATAATTCACATTTATTTTACTATGAAACTAGACACTGTTTAGTTCAGCTAAATTTTTTTATTGCAAAACTTTCTTGATGAGGGAAGCAGTGTGTTGATTTACATGCTCATGCAAGCTCTTTAATTTAGGTAACAACTTCAGAACGTTTTTCTGTCAATGCAGCTGCGCCATTAGAACACATTCCTACACCAAACCTAAACTCAAACCGCATTCCTTAGCAGTGTGATCCTTCATAGTTTTTATGCAGTGCAGAGCTAGTTGTGTTTGTCATCCATGAAGCTGAAAAATAACTCTCCCTCATCTCTTCACCGTGTTGCATAAATTGCATATACATGTATATGCGTAAATTGCATGTACGTTTCAAATTAATGGTTACGTTAGCAGTATGGGTGCATTCAACAACCTGCAGTGAAAGATACTTGGCTACTTGTATTTGTTTTGAGTTAATCTGCCATGTTATTAGCTAGTTGCTGAATCTGTCCAGCTGTGAAAAATAGTTGACCTATGTTCTTTACTACAGATTCACCCATGATTTACAAGATTTTTGGTTCAGTCTTCCCACTAATGTATATTTTTTTTACTTTCAGCATCCCAAAGTGCTACTTTATGAGACACAATTACCATAATGTTTATATGGGAAATCTTGAACTTCTGCTTCTATCAGTTTTTAAAAATTCAAGTCTTTATTTCAAAGTGTTCTTTAAACTTTGAATGTATTCTTTTGTTTTCTATGTAAATGCTACTTGAATTAGATGACTTTCTTATTCATTTATACAACTTTTAAAGGTTACACTCCATTTACATTACAAAATATTGGCTATATTCCCTGTGTTGTACATCTTTGTAGCCTACCTCACACCCCAAAATTTGTACCTCCCACGATCCTACCCCTAAATTGCCCCTTCCCCAACTCCTCACTAGTAATTAGTTTTTCTCTATGAGTCTGCTTCTTTTTTGTGAGAATTTGGTGCTTACGGAGGTTTACCAAAGTTTATTCAGGCAATTATTTTTCCAATG
The DNA here is from genome assembly GCF_009834535.1 of Camelus ferus. NCBI lineage: Eukaryota > Metazoa > Chordata > Mammalia > Artiodactyla > Camelidae > Camelus > Camelus ferus. Next base: position 18,006,950 of record NC_045706.1, on the reverse strand, counting down.
ACCAGTTTTTCATAGGAGTTGTCATTACAGTTGATCCAAGACATTGCCAAGATTTAGTGTACCATTATTTTAAATTTTAGTCATTCTCATCAGTGTATAGTGGTATAAAAACAAATCTTAAGTGTGTTGAATTTTGAAATGTTCAGAGATTTCAGGGTCTTGAGAATTGTCTCTTTGGAAAGGCACCAAACAATCGGCTAAAATCTATATGGTGAAAACTATAAAATGTGAAGTTGCTTTTGAGAAAACTGATTGACTGAGGGGTTCTTTGTTCTTTAGCCAGAAAAACAGATAATACAATGTCTGCAGTAAATGGTTTTTAAATCAATAAATCAATAATCCTTTTTTTCTAGCTGAGTTTCAACCTAGAAAAAGAAATTTAACTTTGGGCTGCAGGCCAAAAAATAGGAAAGACCCTGAGGTTAGGGTCTTCATATCTGGCCTATAGCAAAAACTCTGGCTCCAGAAAAGGTGCGTGGGGAGATGTACTCTTCTTAGTAAATAACTCATTTTTGCATTTTGTTGACTCCCCTCCCCTCAAAAAACATTAATACTAAATTTGATGATTCTGTATTATAAATACCTTTTAATTATAGAAGATAATTTAAAAATATCAATTCAATTGGAAAATATATCATCTTACCTTATTTGTTAGAGAATATAATTTTGTGTTTAACTCTGTATTGATACAGTTATTACAGAATGCAAAATTAAGAATTTAGAACATGGCGTATTTGATTCCATGCCAGAATTTGAATTTCTGCACTAATCTAAATAGCTAAAGCATTGCATAAAGATGATATAAACAATGAGATTTCAAAGCATATTTGCAATTACAATGTATTTAGTCATATATATTACTGTTGTCTTTTATGAAGTGGTTCCAGAATGACCCAGATAATCTGTGCATTATAGAAATCTGCACATGATCTAAATCCGGGTATAGTTTGAAGATTTATAGTTGAAAATTTTTCTAGTTTTTCCCCCAACTTTATTGAGATATATTTCACATGCAATAAAATGTACCCATTTAAAGTATACAGTTTATTGTTTTATACTACATTCAAAAAGTTGTGCAACCATCATTACAATCTAATTTTAGAATAGTTTCAAAACTGTTCCCAAAACCTATTTCCCAAGCTTCCCATCCAATCTCTAACCCCAGGCAACTACTAATCTATTTTATGTGTCTATGAATTTGTCTAATTTGGACGTTTCATAGAAATGGAATCATACAATATATGCTCTTTTGTGCCCGGATTCTTCCACTTAGCTTAATGTTTATAAGATTCATCCCCATATTGGTATTCTTAAATGTGTCAGTACATTCTTTTGGGATTGGTATTATTTTCTATTGCTGAATCATATTTCATTCTATGGCTAGAGCACATTTTATCCATCCATCAGCTGATGGACATTTAGGTTATTTCTATTTCTTTGCTATTATGTATGAATAATGCTGCTATGGACATTCATATACAAATTTTTGTGTGGAAGCTTTCATTTCTCATTTGGCATATACCTAAGAATGGAATTGCTCGGTCACATGGAAATTCTGTGTCTAACTTTTTGAGGAACAGCCAAAGTGGCTGAACCATTTTACATTCCCACCAGCAATAATATAAGAGGGTTCCAATTTCCCCATATCCTAGCTAACACCTGTTATTGTCTGTCTTTTTTATTTTTGCTATCCTAGTGGATGTGAAGTGGTATCTGATTGTGACTAATGATAGTGAGAATCTTTTCGTAAGTTTACTGACCATTTGGGAAAATGTGTACTAAAATCCCTTTGCCCATTTTTAAATTGAGTTATGTCTTTTTGTTGTTATTGTTGTTATTGTAAGAATCTTTATATATTTTGGATATAAGTCCCTTGTCAAATATATAATTCACAAATATTTTCTGTCAGTCTGTGGCTTCTAGTTTTACTTCTTTTGATGCATAAAAGGTTTTGATAAAGTATAATTTATCTACTTTTTCTTTTGTCACTTGTACTTCTAGTGTCATATTTATGAAACCATTGCCTAATCCATGGTCACAAAGATTTACTCCTGTGTTTTCACCTAGGATTTTCTACTTTCAGCTCTTATGTTTAAGTCTATGAACACAGCGGTCTGTGGCTATAGCCATTAGAGCATGTTGTTCCTAGGAGTGAGACAGATGAGCAGCCAGTGATGGCAGAGCTTCACTTACAAACGAGTGAACAATGGAACATCACAACCCCTCACCCAGTTTCTAGAAGTTAGCCAAGTCTCACACCACCACCCATCAACTGAATAGGAGGCTGGGTCCTGAGCAAGGTACATTCCTCCCTTAAGTATATTCAGTATCTATTCCTCCAATCTAACCTGGAAAGTTATCAGAGTCACTGAATCTCGGAAAAAGGCAAGAGCCAGATCTTTTGAAGGCTATTAAAACCAGGCAGGACCCTGTGAGTCTTTCCATGTCCCTAGTTTCTTGTTTGTAGGAAAAAGGCTTAGACCTTGTAGACATATGAGTTCCAAAGGGCAGATTCAAACAGTTACTAATTAGGGGAGTGAGAAAATGCAGAAACAAAGGAAGAGTAGTCAAGAAACAATAGTGCAGCCATGGGGCAGGGTCCTGGGTCCTTCTCAAGGGATCTACACAATAATCTGATATACATCTGAGTTCTATACGAACTAAGGCTCCCACTCAGGTCGAGAATGATAATTTAAGACTAAGCACAAGCAATGGACCCCAAATTGGCTGGAACCGGAAGGGTGATGATTTGAGATTCCTGGAACACCACTCTGTTACCACATCACTAACCAATCAGAGGAAGGTCACACACCCTGCAGCCCTCCCCCCATATTTTTCTATAAAAACTCTTCCCAGAAAACCACTGAGGAGTTTGAATTTTTGAGCACAAGCTGCCCCGTTCTTCTTGCTCGGCCCTTACAAATAAACCTTTCTGTGCTCCAAATACCAACATTTTGTTTGTTTGGCCTCCCTGGGGTTCCACAACACCATTAGACAGGATCTGAGTTGACACTGATGTCTGAGAGCTCAAACATGTTTCTGGCTCCCCTGATAGAGTTGAGTGTACAGAGACCAGCTGATAAATGAAGTCCTGGTCCATGTTTGTTTAACATGGGTTGCAATGGGTCTACAAACTCACCCTTTTGGTCATTTCCCTGGCCCATGAGTGCACGATCACGAAAGATATCCTTAGCAACTGACAGAAATCCTGTAAGCAGACAGGGTACGGGGCCCCCAAAGGAAAAGAACCTGATAAAGAGATGCCATTTTAGGCCTAAGCTGTTTTTGATCTAAGCCTGGCCACAAAGCTTGCCCTTGAACAGGTCCCAGTAACAATGTTCTTAAGGGAACAAAAGAACAAAAGACTGTTATCCAACAAGAGAAGTAATAGCAAGGATAATAAATCAGCTGTAAAGACTACCAGTTCTGCTTCAATGGTAAAGATTAGAAGTACTTTCTTGAGCTGTTTTGCAAAACTTAAGCTCTCTTCAAAGCCTCAACCACCAGATCAACTGGACCCTAACGGATGATGATGCTGACTTTTTCTAACGCTCGTGACTTCAATCAACTAACGCTTGGACTCTGTTGTCTTTTGCCCCAATTCTATGCTGAATTTTCCCCTGAGTAAGCCCCTTCTTGAATATGCATACACTGCCCAAGCCCTTTTATAAATAAACATGTACCCTCACCTTAAAACTTCCCCAGTTTTGCTGTTTGGGGAGACACTACTTTGGGAAAGATCCCCGGTGTTCTCCTTACTTGCTGCAAGTAATAAGTCCCTCCTTCTCTCGATCTTTGCCTTGGTTGTGCCTTTTGGCTTGACACCCATCAAGTGGCAAGCCCAGTTTTCAGGTAACAATCCCACACTGGTTTCCAGATCTGTGAATGAAGAGCCATTACACTAAGAGAGGGCAAGTGGAATTCCCTAAAATTGCCTTAAGTCCAACCAAGATAGTAAACTAGAGGCAGTACCACATCTTGCGCTGGATGGTGGAGATGAGTGCCAGTCTCAAAAGGTTTAAAGGATGAGAGGTGGTGGTCCTTATTAAATCCTCATTTAATTCACCAGTTAGGTCCTTGCAAAAACCAGATTGATCCCAACAGACAGTGGACTAACAGCACTTAAGCAAGAGGTAACTCAGCTGCAGGGCTGGATGTGGGATCCTTAATAGAAGAGATCAACTCAGATTGGCACTTATTGTAGACCTATTATCCGGCAAAATGCATTCTTTCTAATCTTCTTCTGGAAGGAGTAGAGCATCCCATGGTGCCTGCAGCAATTCACACTCAAGGTCTTAATACCCTAGCGCCATGTTATCTCTTCTGCTCCCTATCATAATATAATGTGGAGTCTTCAATCCTCTCATCACTGAGCAGAATATGATGCTGGTCCATGTCCCTCAGACCTGGGTCAGAGGAAGCAGCAAGTGTACTCTGGATGCCCTCCTGAAGGGGTCCAGAATCCGCCACTATGGCATAAAAGTTATTTTGACCTTTGAGTACTTGAGTTCCTGAAATCTCTTATCTGCCTCCCAAGAGCTCAAAATAACTCAGTTGTCAGTCCACTCCCTGAGAATATCCAAAGAAATCTGATTCTCCTCACTGAGGTTAACACCCAAACAATGTCACAAAAACTAGCATATCTCCTCCCACCAGTTCTCCTAAAGGCCCAAAAAGTCATTTGTTTTCCCTTGAAGTGCTCTTTCTCTCCCTCTTACCCACTTCTAATAATTTGTTTTCCCTTTAGTGTCCTTCTCCCCTTCATCTATTAAAGTGGTATATCAACTCCAAATTCTAACCACCCCCTTGAATCAAATTTCTTTGTGAACTCCTGTACATACGTGATTGAAATGTTTGTTGTTGTTGTTGTTGTTGTTGTTGTTGTTAATCTGTTCAATTCCAAGATCCCCTATTTCTTAAGAGAGTATAGGAAAAGTTTTATTTCTTCCTGACACTGGTAAGACATACTCATGCCAGAGATGCTCAGTAAACATCCATTCAGTGAATGATGAGGGGGTCCCAGAAACATTGGTCAGTTCTCCTCTGGTGTTTTGACCTTTCAGTTTAACTGTTTGTTGTCTTTTCCCAGGGACATGCTGGATACGAGCTTGGATATCAACTATGAACCAGAATAGCTAATATTATCTCTTGTTTCACATAAATCATCTTAATTTATCTGCACAGAAGTTTTAGTATGTAACTTTATCACCCCCATTTTACAGATGAGGAAACAGGGGTTCCAAAATATTAATCTTTCCCAGGTCATATAATTAGCAAATGGAAGAGCTGGGATGTGACAAGGGACTCCTGAAGTCCAGCATATTCATGCACAACACTGGTTTTTCTGTTGCTGTTTAAAATTTATTTATTTTTTGTTTGTTTGCTTGTTCACTACTCTCTGTTGAAGCAGTCTTTGTACCTGGAGGGCAAAAGTGCTACCATTTTAATTACAGGAAAACTAAGGTCATGCAATAAAATGGTGTGTCCCCAAGTTGCAAAATTTGTAACATGGAGTCAGCATAAGACCCCTGAGCTTCTAGCCTAATGTGAAGTAATAAGCACTCTTGTTCCTCACAACTTCATAGTGAGAAAAATGCAAGGGAGATCATACTCACAGCCTTTGAACCTGGTAAAAAGTTACACAAACGTAAAGGATTATGATTGTTGTGTGTCTATGTTTTGATACTGCCATAACGGGAGGTGGGTGAGATGGGGCCATGGGAAGTCTTTAAGTACCAGTAGTGAGCATAAATGAGCCAGGAACTGTAATAAGTAGTTTGCTTTCCTGAATTTTTCATTAAGTAATTATTAAGTACTTTCTAGGGACAAGTTACTAAAGAAATAGAATCAAGATAAAATCCCTTCTGTTAGATTTATATTGTAGTAGAGACAGACAATAAATACATAAATATAATTAAGACAGGCATGTTAAACTCTCAAAATCACCTTTTTATATTTTAGGTTTTTGTCAATCTTTACTTTTTTTTTTTTTTTTTGCCTGTATAAATTATACAAACTGTATAATATTCATTTAATACGTCTGAGAAAGTAAGAATCTCATCACTGCGAAGACCATCATAAATGTTCTGGTGACCATACTTTCATCTACATACCTATACAATTTAGGTAAATTGAATTGTCTTATACATTGGTTTTTAATTCTAAATATGAAGTAGTTCCATCACCGTCATTTTATAGGCTAGTAAATGGAGGCTTAAAACTTCAATATTAATAATCCAATAATTAATCCAAATAGGAATGAACAGCAAGGAAATGCTAATCCCAGAGAAACGTTCAAAGAGTCTTGTTTTTTAAGCCAAGACTGAATAGAATTTGATTGGGGTTTGATAAAGAATTCTGCCAGCACTAAGAGGTGCTGACAGAGAAGTTAGGAGGCTATTAGAAAGAGTTTAGTGCAGGAATAATTAAGGATGGAACTGCCCATGGCAGCGGGAAGGGTGGCGACGATCCACCAACTTGAATGCTATTGAATGGCAGGTATTTTTACAGCGGTCCAGAGCTGCGATCTCTAACCAAATGCTTTTCCCCTACGACTGAAAGCAGATCAGATACACCCAGGGCTACCACTAGCACCTAGTTTATCTTTTAGGTTGTTATTAAAAACGGGGGGGAGGGGTGTAGGGAGCTATTAATCTTATCTAAATCTTTTTGTTGCAGTTGTCCAAGTCTGCCTAGCTTTATAGCAAATGGCAGAACAGTAACAGCTCCCAGGGTATTAATTATGACATTATTAAAACTAATTTTCGAGCATCAAGTCCATCTGGGGCTGTCCTGCGAGTGCGCGGTCCGGAGCCAGTGGGGGCCGTTCTAAATTTCTAATAGTCCCTAAACAGAGAGAAAATAATGGAGGAGCAGGGATTCCGCACACCAAATTCCTCCAGCAAGCCCAGCATTCCGCGGGTTCGCAGACAGACGCCGCCCGCGCGGGCTCCGCAATTTTAAACAGCCCGAGACCACGTGACTCCCGGCCCGCACCACTACTGGCCCTTAGCCTCTCACTCTTGGCTTTGGCGCCGAACCTACCCCACCTTGTGGCCGCAACCATTGGCTCCGCACTCGGAGGGAATACGGGCCAACCTCACGATCAAGGCTTTTCTGAATGAAGCTTAAGACTAAGTCTCAGGAAAAGTTCATGTAAAAATTGAGGAATCAAGTGAAATTCACCTAAAGACATCGTAGGGGCTCCTTTCGCCCAAAACAATGAGCAAACCGTCCCCTGACTCCCCCTACGCTCCTCGGGGCCGCGAGGGTGGTTCCGTCCGAGGCGCGGACTCCGCCTCCACGGGCGCCGCCATTTTGTTTGGCTGGAGGGGAGCGAGCGGCGCTTTGGGGGGAGGGGTCTCCTAGGCGCCTCACCTGACCCCGCTGCCGCTCTGTTGCTTCTCGCGGGGGAGGCCTTCTCCCGGCTAGGGGCGCGGAACCATGTACATAAAGCAGGTGAGGCCTATGCGTCTCTTCCACGCGTCACAGGCCCGCGAGGACCGCTCCCTGAGGCAGGGGTGTCGCGGCGCGCCCCGCGGCCTCTTCTCGCCGCCGGGTGGGCGCGGGGCTGGCCGGGGGTGTGGGGGAGGGGAGAGGCCCCGGCCCGCGAGCGCGGGCGCCGCAGAGAATTGGGACGCCTCTCTGCACCCGGGCACCTCCGCAGGGCGCCAGTCTGAGGGGAGAGGGGTGGAGGGGCCGGCGGGGCGGACCTTTTGGAGGGGCCGGGCCTTCCCGGGTGGGTCGAGGCAGGAGAGGCCGGAGGCGCGGGGGCCCGGCGGGGCAGAAGCGGCGTTGGCCTGCCTGGCTGGGGACCCTCGTGCAGGCCTTCTGCGTGGAGTGTGCCGGGATAAGGGGGCTCCCCGGCCCGGGGGCGCCCTGGGGATACAGCCTGGGGTGTCAGCCTAACCGGGGGCCGCCTCCTTTCTGACTTACCGGAGAAGTGAAAGGGCTCCTCCTTCCAGCAGTGTGTAGCGCCTCCTCGTTCCGTTGTTTATGTCTGTCAAAATGGTCTTCCCGCGCTGGAGTCCGCCCCAAAGATGAGCCCATTCACGCTCTTTGCGAAGTTTCTGTGCTCCAAGTGTGGGACTCTAAGCACTCCTCTCCTGGAACGGCAGCTCTTTTTGGCTGGCCGGAGGTGACTGAAAGGGGCGCCCAGGAAAGCTGCGGCCATTCTGCACACTTAATACACTTTTACTATAGCCCTGAAATGGTTAGTGTTCCAACGAACGTTATATACAGTGTACTTGATTTTTGAGAATTCCCTAACAGCTTACTAATTAGGACTTCTAAAAAAAAAAAAAAGGAACACTGGCAATGGTTGTTGATAAACGGGCTAGTTTTAGAAGATTTTTTAGTCACCCCTTTCCAAAATAAGTTTTTCTTCTATGAAGTGGACACTTTTTTTATCTTGCATTAAATGAGAAACCAGAAAAGGAAGGAGTGCTAAAGGAAAATGTTAGTTTGGAAGTTATTTATTTTTGGGTGTGTTCTGAAAAGTCTCTTTTATTTATTAGGTTATTATCCAGGGTTTTCGAAGTTACAGAGATCAAACAATTGTAGACCCCTTCAGTTCAAAACATAATGTTATTGGTAAGTGTTCATGGTTTAGTAGTCAGACTTATGTCTATGCAACCTTTTAAATTCTGCCTGTATTTAGGCTTAAGGAGACAGGAATTGTTTTTTAATATTACATAAGTTTATGTGTATTTTTTATATAAAATTACTTTTCTGCCTTTTATCTGCACTGATGAAATTGCTTGCTTTATACATTTAAAATACTTGGATAAGATAATCGTAAATTACTCATTTTTATTTGAGTAGCCTTGTATGTGTTTTAATAGCTCTAAGTTTATAGTGAATGACACTGAATTTAGCACTTCAGTTATTCTTGGTATGCCATTTCCTAGTTAAAATGGTCACTATTGCCTAATTTCAAAGATGACCATTTTTTATTCACAAATTAGATTGTTCTCAGATTTTTTTGTCCTATCATAATGTCTAAGGACAGACCACACAGCTTGGTGGGAAGAGCATAAACGAGCATAGTGGAATGGGGTTCAAATCCCAGTTTTGCCATGTAATCTTTTCCAAACTTTACTGCCTTAGGTGCTTCAGTTTTCTCATTTGTAAAGTGGAGATAATGATACACATCTCAGCTGTTGGAAAGGTTAAATGAGAAAGCAATTGTGTTAGGATAAGGGGGTAGTGGTGATTGCCTTACAATATAATATTTCATTTATGGGCTTCCATTTTGCTGATGCAACCAGTAAAATTGTTTTCTGACATTCTGCTGAGTTTTTAAAGGATAGATGAAGCGAGTGCTTCTAGACATCAGAAAAGCATAGAATGTGCTATTTACATAGAGTTATGCTGCACAGTGTGCTCCTTAGAGGGTATATTGGTATTAGTCAGCTAGGTCTATTGTAACAAAATGTCAGACTAGGTGGCTTAAACAACAGGGATTTATTTTTTCACTATTCTGGAGGCCTCCCTCTCCATCATGCACACAAGACCTTTGTTTGAGCCTCTTCCTTTCCCTCTTATGAGAGCATTAATCCCACCCTGGAGCCCCACCCTCCTAACCTCCTGTTTGTTACCTCTCAAAGGCCCCCATCTCTAAAAAGCTTCACATAGGAGTTTAGGGCTTCAACATAAGAATTTGGGGGGTGGAACACAATCCAGTCCATGGCATGGGGTGAGGTGAGATTCATACAGAAATCAGTAAAAGCTGAACACTGAATGCTGATGGTCCCAGAGAACTTTCCAGAGGTGTACTTTGTTATGAAATAAATAATAAAAATTTTAAATTGAGGGCAAGAAAAAAACCTGCCATCTGTACATCAGTTGCAACCTTGTAGTTGGGAATAAAGAAAACACTTTTCCCTTGCCTTACCTACTTAAGAATCATTAATTGAATTGGTGTGCCGTTAGGTAGCTTGATTGTACTGGAGTTTTCTTTTTTATCAAGAAGAAAATCTTTAGAAATGAAGAAAAATGAATAATTAATAGATTTATATTATTTCCTTAACTTACAAGTTAAAAGTGGATAAATATCTTAATGTATCAGTTGTATACAAGTGTCCCTGGGTATCTGGGGAATGCTCATTCCCTTGTATAAAACTTGTTATAAAAGCTTAGTCTTTTGCGTATAACCTGAGCATGTCTCTAGATGGCTGATAATACTACATAAATGATATGTAAATAGTTACAAGTACAATGTAAATGTTGCCCACTTGTGTCTGGCACAGTGTTCCAGTTTTGCTTTTTGGAACTTTCTGGAAATCTCCCCCTCCCCCCAAATATTTTCAGTCTTTGGTTGATTAAATCCCGGGTATGGAACCCAGGGGATTTGCGATTGAGAGGACTGACTGTCATTTTATAAATAAGCTGTAAAATGATGGCCATTATTACCTAGGATGGTTAAATTATTTATGTAGGTCCTATCAAGTATTTTTGTTTTAGCTGTTTTACTACTTTGGTTGCAACATTAGGATTGTTAATATTCACAGTTACAAAGGAAGTTGTGTTCTTTCTTTTGTTTAACGGAAAAACAAAACATAAAATGATTTTATTAGTTTAACATGTTTTAAAAACAGGTCCCTTAATCATGTAAGAAAGAGCAAAAGTAGTATAGACTGAGATTGATCCTAAAAATATCGTGAGAAAGAGTACCACTTTGAGTGATTTTGACCCTTAAAAAAAAATAAGATTTGAAGGCAGATATCTCATGTGCTGATATTTGGATGTTTGAATGATATTTAAGTGTCAAAACTGTTGTGGGCACAACAAGGCGGCTGGTCGGTGAGCCAGTGACATAAGGATTGGTAAAACAATTTACCAGACATAAAGTACGAGACTAGAAAAGAAGTTTATTAGGGGTACGCTGCCATAGACAACAGTGGGCCAGTCAGATGAGGGGTGCCTATGTGACCACCCAGGTGAATAACAAGGGAAAAGTTACACTTGCTATAGGCCACAGTGGGCCCATATACTTTTTTAAAGTTACCTTTTTTCTAGTCTTCGAGCAAAAGAAATAAATACGAAGTTATAGAACTTTATGGAAGAGCATAAAACGTAAAAGGAACAAAAATTAAAATACTCAGAGATACCCATTCTTAATATTAACTTGTATTAGCCCTAGTTTCCTAGAAAACAGAGCCCGAGGCCTGTTTAGCTGCTACAGCTTTAATAGGAGGGTGCAGTCTGAGGGCAAGGGTGAGGGGAAAGTCATAGCTTTATAAAGAAGATACAGCTGGTTTGTGGTCACACTGAGTAACGTCCAGACAGACTTTGTGAACCCACCACACCCTTGAAAGCTCAAATGGGAGAGGAATGGAGAGGGTTTTATATTCTGGTCCTTGTCTCTCTTTGGTGAACATTTACCACATAGGGCATTGGTTTCTCCCATGCTTTTGAATTGTGTTACTCTGGGGACTAACCCCCTAGAAGTGGCTGGGAAACTATAATCTTATTTGGATTTTCACAGATCTGAATGCACCCCAGGATAGGCTGAAACAACCTGAGGTATTGGGAGACCAGCCTCTATATTGACAGGCAGCCAAAGCCTGGGTTGGGGTAGGTGAATCTGGGGACATGTATAAACTGGGTCTATCTCAATAATTCTCCAGTTTTTGTGTACATCAATATAAGTATGCCTTTTTAAATAAAAATTGATTTGTACTAATCTGTTGATAATCAGCTATTTTTTTCCCCCTTCAGAATAAACTTGACTATCTTTATCATTAAATATTCAACATCCTTAAAATTGCTATGTAGTATTCCACTATGTGGGTAGGAGTAATTCTTAAAGGGAAATTATAAATTTTTCAGTTATTTATGAGTGGATTATGGTTTGAACTATTTCCATCATTCTTTTAATGATAAATTATGTTTTTAAACTTTTATTTAGTGATAATTTTAAGTTTACAGAACAGTTGCATGGATAAGAACAGTACAGAGAATACCCATATCTTTTATACATATCTACTTACTATTAACATTTCCCCACTTGCTTTATCATTTGCACTCACTCTCACTTTTTTTAGAGTTAGTTATGTACATCGTGTTCCTTTACTTATGACTTCAATGTGTACTTTCTAAGAATGAGATATTTTTTATAATTACATTATAGTTATCAATTTCAGTAAATTTAACATCCAAGAAAATAATCTGTTATTAATTTTCCAGTTATGTTCATTGACCCAGAAATGTTCTTTGGAGCATTTTTCTCCATTAATACAGGATCTAATTTAGGATTAGGTATTGCATTTAGTTGTCTTGTCTCTTTAATCTCCTTTAATCTGGGTCATTTCCATAGCCTTTCTTTTTCTTTTGTCTTTTATAATGTTATTTTTGGAAAATATTATGTAAATGATGTGTCCTTGTCAGAGTTTTACATTTGGAGGCAGATGATATCCATCTACTTCTTATTGATGATGTTACTTCTGATCAGCCAGTAAAGGTTGTGTCCAATTTTTCCACTGTATAGTTAGTGTTTTTTTCCCTTGCAATTAGTAAATATGTGGATAGGGAGACACTTTTGGACCATGCAAATATTGTGCTCCTTATTAAAATTCCTCCCTAGGTTTAGCATCCATTGATAACTCTTGCCTTTATTTGATAGTTACAGAATGATAATTTTCCATTCCAGCACTCCTTTCACATTTATCACTTGGTATTCTACTGTAAGCAAGAGCTATCCCTCCTTGGCTGTTTGTTTATCTTTTTATTATTAGGATGGATGCATGGATTATCCACCCCCAGCACTAATTTATAATTCATCTAATTATTTTAGTGCTCAGATTGTCCTAAATTTAGCCAGTGGAAGCCCCCTTCAAGCTGGCCTCTTTGTCTGTATATCCCCCCTTTTTTTTTTTTTTAAAGCACTTGATTACTGTTTCATCTCTTTAGAATTTACTTTGGATTAAAGGTGATAGCTTTGGGGCTAATTTGTTAAGGATATTGGCCAAGACTGAGAGAGATTGGCATGGTTATTCATTACTCAACAATGAAATTTTTGCTAAATGAGAAAGTTCAAATGAATTCATTAAATCTGAAACATCTGATATCCTTTTATGTATAGAATTGTTTATTTCTGAATTCACATAGTAAAAACAAGTGCCTTATAGTTGTCTATATTTTTGTGATTATAAGAGACTATACATGATGTATAGGGCTGATCAGAAACATTTTAACATGGAAATGGTATGCGAATTTAAAATGGTTATTTAAGTATTTTAAAATTTTAGCATATACGAATCTTTAAATTGTTAAAAATACTATATACAATTAATATAGAATTACATGTTCATTGTAGTGATTATAAATTATGAAAACCAGGTAGTATAGTTATACCTATTAACTAAACTATTGGGAAAGAACAGAAGGATAATAAATTTCTTTAAGAAAAAGGCTATCTGAAGTCTATATAAAAATTGTACTCATTTACTAATTAAAGCTGTCTATGTTTTTTTGTTCACTGTTCTGTTGTATTTAATTTCAGTTTTTAAGATGTTATGTTAGAAAACTGGATTTTTTTTTTTAATACTTTCAGTAAAGTTTTATTTTATTGTTTTTTATATAAAATAACATGTACTTTTGGATATTTTATAGTGGGCAGAAATGGATCTGGAAAAAGTAACTTTTTTTATGGTAGGTATTGTTTTTTGAATTCTAAATATAGTAAGCCCTAGATATCTTAAGGCAGTTTATCTGAGGTTGTGTCTGCATGAAGCACAAGAAATACTTCTTCAAACAGGGTTGCAATTTAATGGAGAGGATTTAGAGTGTAAGAATCAAATGAAATAATACATATGGAAGTACTTTCTAAACTTGAGTGCAGTATATAAATGTTGTAAATGCGAACAGATGGGAGTGGAGGGGAGGGGAATAGTTAATATTATTTTGGAAAATGGCTTATTGGCTTTATTTAAATCAATTATTTTAATAAAAGATGAAGGAGTATAAAAACTTTATAGACTCCATGGAGACCGTTGTCAGTTTGAAGATAGTAAATAGGGCTTTGAAAATTGTCTTTAAAGATAAAATGCATTTAAGAATAGAAATGCCTCTTAACAAATCCTTTGGGGAGAAAAAATATTTTAACAGTATTGGACCATAGAAGGAGTAGGTTGAAAAAATTTTGAACCTCTTAGTTGAGTAGTGCTTGAGGGAAAGCGGGGTTTAGTAATAGCAAGGGTTCTATTCCTTATGTGCTCACAGATCAAAAGGATCCTCTGTACCCCATCAGTGATTGTAATTTGGGAATAGTGAGACAGTAGGATTGGAGTGGAAGTATTTCATAATCTCTGGGGGTGATGAGGGCAGCTTGAATTTGTCCCCTCCAAGGTGATAATAAAAGAAAACCAATCCCCACCTCCACCCTCAGCAAACACATTCATATACACACACTCTTAAAGTATCAAAGGTCTCTTGGGTGGACTGGAAATAGAACAGTTGAGTAAAGAGTTCCTCTTCTAGGGCACGGTTGTCCACTTAGGCACTCTATATGAAAGTAGGAATGGCTGCTGCTTACAGAAGACAGGTAGTGTAAATTCTGCAGGAGAAAGTGGAAATCTGAAACATTGTCCAGTACTCCTACTTAGTTCTGTTTCTTTTGATGAAGTATCCAATTAAGGATATTATAGGAATATATCCTATTTTGTTAAATATTTTAATTCATATCATTTATGTGTAGTGGGTAAAAGCAAATACGGTGTGAAACCTAACCAGTGTATACTTTGACCAAAAGGTAGACCTTAGTACTGCTTGTCTCTTCATGTAACTCAGTGTTTTGGTTTTGTTTTTTTTTTATTTTCTTACCTTAAATGTTTCAGTGGAAATAAGAGTTTTCTAATATCATTTCTTAGCTGATTAGTCTAAAGTACAGGCAAATTTTCTGCATTCTTTTTTCTATATGGAACAGGTAATCTACTTCATCTGCATTGTTCATTACCTGATATACTATATTCTGTGAAGGTATGGGAAATTATGAAAAAGGCATAAATACTTTTTTAAATTGTACTAATAATTGTTTTTGTATTTCTAGCAATTCAGTTTGTTCTCAGTGATGAATTTAGTCATCTTCGTCCAGAACAGCGATTGGCTTTGTTGCATGTGAGTGAGACTGCTCTAAGATGTTATTGATAGTATATACTTCTGAAAATACATTGTCAGTTCTGGTAAAATTATTTGTTCAAGTTTCAGATTAAGTTGTGAACATGACAGTCTATCTCTTACGTGTGTTCTGCTTTGAAATTTATCATACTATATTAATGCAGGATAAAGGCTTACTTTTTATATAATGGTAAGAAATTTGTAGGATTTCCCTATAGATGTATATGTCTTCCATATAAATATAAATTCATTATTAAGAGTATGGGCTGGTCAGGTACTAGAAGCAGGTTTGCTGAGGAGAAAGAAGAGTTAGGTTGGGGATTAGAAACTTTGAGACTCAGAATCAGAAGTTAATTGGCAGCATAGAAAAGCAAGCATTACAAACTAATTAACATAAAGTTATTTTTAGCCATATTTGTACTTAAATGGTTACATCATTTTCCATATGAAAGACAGTATATTTGTAGTAGTGAAAGTTAGTAGACTTTATCATTAGATAATTATGAAAGATAAACTAGTTTTAGGATAAGAAATTATAAAAAGCTATGATAAAATGATAGAGTTTATCTTTCTTAGGTTTAAATATGGCTCGTAATTAAGCCCAGACAGTGAGATTCCTCAATGTATTTCAGAAATGTCTCTTACACTTAGAAAGTTCTTTTTTTAAGCATTATCTTCGTTTTTCCCACCACTCTTAGATTTGAATTTTTAGTCCAGTAATCAGGATTGATTCCCTATAGAAAAATCTCCTTTTAGATTTCTCAGATTGGCATGGAAAGAGTAATTTCTTTAAGTATCATTCTTCATTGTATTGAACTACTACATAATAACATTTTTCAAAATCTAGAAATTATTTGGGCTTGGTGTGTAAGTTGTGTCACACATTGGTCAAATGTGACACATATTAAATGTATATGTTTTCACAGCAGATTTAAAACTACATAGAGTTTTGTAGTTTAAAAAGACAGTTTCAGCAATTATATGATTTGTTAGGGTTTCTTTCTAGCATTAAGATGGGTCTATAAGAGAAAAGCCTCAGAATGTTTTTTATATTAGCAAATAGGTAGAATTGGGTGCTGTGGAGTCTTGTGTTCTAATACAGTGGTCTGCAGAACAAGACCTAAGTACATCTAACGTTGATATCACTTGTATAGTTCTCATTTTTTAAATTCAGAATCAAATATTATTGATTGCATAGTGTTATCCTAATCTAGTGTCTGCTGTTTTGCCAAAAGAATGTATACTAGTATGACAAATTTTTCTCTGTTGAATCAGACTTGTTACTGTGGACTTAACTTTAAAAATAGGTAAAGAATATGAAAATACCACTTAAATGACACATTTATTTTTCTCATGTTTTAGGAGGGTACTGGTCCTCGTGTTATTTCTGCTTTTGTGGAGATTATTTTTGACAATTCAGACAACCGGTTGCCAGTGAGTAACTGCTTTTTCTTTTCAGTAATAATGTTGAGAGTTTAGTGGTGCAGCTGATTTTTTTCCTGCTTTGAAACATTTATTTATAGCTGTACTTAGGCTTTTATAATTTATACTAAAATAGCTATACGGCTTACATGGTAATTTTGTCTTAAAGTTATAATGAATATTCTGGTAAAGAAATGAGAATATGCAAAGTATTGTGGAAAGAATATTTTTGTCATAGAATTGAGTATTCATGGCATATTTTTAGTGAGATAATTGAAATTTCAAAATAATTGCTTTGGTGGGGACTCTAAGGTGACCTTATTAACTAAAAAGTTTCCACTTTTACTATTAAATTTAACTTTGATCTTTTACATTTTTTTCTTAGATTGATAAAGAAGAAGTTTCACTTCGAAGAGTTATTGGTGCCAAAAAGGATCAGTATTTCTTAGACAAGAAAATGGTCACGTAAGCATTTTTCTTTATGTTTGTAGTTTCTTTACAAAAGAGTAAAAGTATTCTTTCAACTTGCCTCATCTGAGGCATATTTGCCTCATGTTCAACAAGTCTATATTGAGAGACTAGATACGAGAATCAGAAGAGTCTCTGAGACTGATAAAACAGATGATCAATGACTGTTCTACTCCATTGTGCTCCTTAACTCAGGAGTTAGTGTACTTTTTTTGCTAATTGTTGGATTGTTACTTATTTGAAAAAAATTGTAATTGTTTATCAACAGGAAAAATGATGTGATGAATCTCCTTGAAAGTGCTGGTTTTTCTCGAAGCAATCCTTATTATATTGTTAAACAAGGAAAGGTAAAAAAAAATATTGTTAATCTTTCTTTAATGGAGTTTATTTTCTGAGTTTCATTGAATGATGAATTTGGTGTGAGTCTAGTGGTTAAGTCAGAGCAAAAATGGACCTTACTGTCTTCTGTTTTCATTGATTTATTTTGCAGTGAAGTTTGTATTACCTTTTATGTGCCGTAAAGTACAAAACAGATCCATTCCATAGTGGGATAAAAGTATTTCAGCAGAGTTGTCTAAGTGGATCTTGTTTTCTTAGTAATCTGTATCACTTACCAAAGTGCACTGTACTGGAAGGCATTTTTGGTTTGTAGAAATCATGATCCTTTTTAAAAATATAGAAACATTATAAAAATCACGTTTGAAAAAGTTACTTTCTAAAATTAATACTCTGTTAGTATATCACAGAATTAAAACGACCAAAAAATGTGCATTACCAGAAATCTACCATAATGCTACATATTATTTTCCTGTAATACAGATTATATTCTTAAAAGTTTTTAGGAGTTATATACTTTACCTGATTGTTCTACTCTTTCCTAATATACTTTAAACTATATACATCTAAAATAATTTGTTTCTCTTGGCACATACCATGCAGTGTCCTAATAGCTTTCTGTTGCACTGTTTTGGACTGGGGAGATATTTTTTTAAAATGTCCCCTAGTTATTTAATATTGGAGGCTTTTTTAGATACGCGTTGGAAAGTTTGCATTCAGAAGAATTAATTAGGAAGAATATAGTGTTTCACTTTAAGAACAAGATTTTGAAAAGATTGTCTTTATAAGAGAAATTTATTTAAAGGAGACTGGTTTGAAAGAACAATTAAACTGACGCAAATTCCATATAGATCCCTTTACATCATTTCAGTTTTTGCTCGTGTGTCACTTCAAATGAGCTATCTATGACTGCCTCTTCTACAAGAGCATTGTTGTCACCCCAACTCTTTATGCTTTATTTTCTTATTCTACATGGGTTTTTCTCATAGCAGTTACACTGAAATGGTATGCTTACTTCTGGTTTTTTTCCCCACTAGAATGTAGGCTTTTTGCAGGCAAGACCTGTCTTGTTCATTGCTCTTTTCCTAGTGCAAACTCATACTTTTCTTAAAACTGAGCATGTGAATACTTTTCAAGGTAGAGTTCTTAAAGAGCAGTCTGCAGCTCTGTAATAATTAGTTTTCTAAAACTTAGATCAACCAGATGGCAACAGCACCAGATTCTCAGAGACTAAAACTATTAAGAGAAGTAGCTGGTACTAGAGTATATGATGAACGAAAGGAAGAAAGCATCTCTTTAATGAAGGAAACAGGTAAAATAAATGTGATTCTACCTTATTTATTCTTCTTGTGAATTACTTTTTCATTGTGTTATGATACTTGAAAGGAGTTGTCTACTCTCGGGAGTATATTGTATGATACTTTGCCTATGTACTGAATGGAGAGAAAATTAGTTTCAGGCAGTTCAAGGTTTGAGATTTCCGTAATTTATATCTCTGAATAAAGAAATTGTCAGTGTGAGATAATAGTGCTTTTCTAGGTCATCTGTTTGGTGCTTCTAATGTCCTCCTCCTTGTTTGGATAACAAATTTGGATGTATTCCTCAAAAAAATTTTTTTTGGAATATCAGTTGGCATTAGGTTTTAAGTTGTTCAGGAGCAAGTAATGTAATACTTTGAACTTAGAATCTTCCTTAGTACGTTTATTATGGAAACTCTACTTTGCTTTTCAAGTGCTACGTCCTCTCATGGCTTACAGTCAGACAGTCCTGGGTCCAAAATCTGAGTAATAATTACCTGATATTGTGACTTTAGACTTGATCTCTGGTCCAAAGCTTCCCCATCTGTAAAATCCTTTTTTATGGTTCGTAGTGGTGAATAGGGGAGCAAAATAGCATCACAATTGGACTATAGTAGGTATTTAGTATATAATAGCTATAGAATAATGCTGTTATAAAAATTGAGAATTAGTGACATCAGTGGTATTAAGTAGGTTTTGTTTTTGGTTTTTTTGTTATTAGAAGGCACACTGGCTTTTTTAAAGGAAGCTTCAATTGAGGCCTTTACTTAAAGGTGTATAGTAAAAGAATCAGTGTAACCATGTGTAAGTCTGTTCTTTGATGCTTTTCGTAATGAAGCATCTTAATTGCCATTTTAGTATCTTAGATTTAGTTACCACGTAATATCAAAGAAATAATGATGTAGTTCTTAAGGTTAACTCATGGTATATTTGAGAAGTGATACTACATAAAAATTTTATTGAACTCCTTCACGCCTTTTCCATTTTTTTAAAGAGGGCAAACGGGAAAAAATCAATGAGTTGTTAAAATACATTGAAGAGAGATTACATACCTTAGAGGAAGAAAAGGAAGAACTAGCTCAGTATCAGAAGTGGGATAAAATGAGACGAGCCCTGGAATATACCATTTACAATCAGGAACTTAACGAGACTCGTGCTAAACTTGATGAGGTAAAATATTTACCTTTGCCACTTCAGATAAATTTTATTTTTAGGAATGTGTTAAATTCACACTGTATTTATACTTTTCAGTGATTTTTATATACAAACTTCTAAGTGTTTAAACCTCTTTGTGAATTAAATTACTCAGCAAATTTGCTCTTTCAGTTTACTCCAAAGAGCGTGCCTAGACCCACCTGGTCCTTGCTGTAGTTACATCTGAAATACAATCAGGTGGTGGTGTCAGGCAGACCAGGGTGAGAGGAAACCACCTTTAAAGTTTTATGAACTTCTTTTCTAGCTTTTTAAAGTGTATTTTGTAGTTAGTATTGCTGACATTTTGTACAAAAATTTGTTCTAGGTGATGCTGAAAACTTTAGGCATTTTCTGTTTAAAACCAGTAAAATTATTTTTGGAAAAACTTTTTTAAATGAGTGCTTATTTTAGCAGATACTAAAAATTTTTGCTAGATACTACAAAATATGAAACAAGTACAAAATGGGTTAGAAATCATAGCTTGGTTTTTTTTTTTCCAGCTTTCTGCTAAGCGAGAGACTAGTGGAGAAAAATCCAGACAATTAAGAGATGCCCAGCAGGATGCAAGAGATAAAATGGAGGTAAGGTTATAAACTAGCCTTAGATTAACTCATCTTTTTGATCCCAGTAAACTTTCTGTATCAGAATTATGGATTGGTAACTTCAAGTGGGGCATCACTGAGATTGAGTATTAGAAAAAATAGTACTGAAAAGTATAAGTGAAAGGAAAAGAGACAGACCAGTGGTGTTTTGATTTTGCTGTTGTACATCTAATTGTCTGACTTGTTTTTGTCTGATACTTTTTGAATAGGATATTGAGCGTCAAGTTAGAGAACTGAAAACTAAAATTTCAGCTATGAAAGAAGAAAAGGAGCAGCTCAGTGCTGAAAGACAAGAACAAATTAAGCAGAGGACTAAGTTAGAGCTTAAAGCCAAGGATTTACAAGATGAATTGGCAGGCAATAGTGAACAGAGGGTAAGTTAAAATGCTAAAAATGAAAGACATACATGTTCAAGTGAGTGGGAACTGCAGAGGACAGTCCTGTGAGAGGGGTGCATGTTTGAATTTTTGTAAAAAAAATCTGACATATTAAAATAATTTGCATTCAAGTTGCAACTCAGTACTGTCTTTGTTACTTACATTTAAAAGTTTTGTGTTGCAGATCAGTTTTCTCATGGATTTTTTTAACAAAATATTTTATGCTAGACTTATAAATTAAGCAAAAGTTTTTAAGTGGATTGCATTTTTACTTATCTTGCTTTATTTACAGAAACGCTTACTAAAAGAAAGGCAGAAGCTGCTTGAAAAAATAGAAGAAAAGCAGAAAGAACTGGCAGAAACAGAACCTAAATTCAACAGTGTAAAAGAAAAAGAAGAGCGAGGAATTGCTAGGTCTGGGATTTGTTTTCACCAACAATTCTAACTTTCTCCATGGTTCCTCTGTAGAACCTTAAGTAGTTGTAGGTTAAAAAGGTACAGTAATTAAGGGCGTAAGTTTAATGCCCATTGTAATAGCCAACGTTAAGCAACTAGTGTGGGCCAAGCATTACTGTATGCATTACTGCCAATTTTTTCTACTCAAAAGCCATGGGAGAGCCACATTATCCCCACTATAAATTCGACAAACTTGAAACTCTAAGAAGTTCAATAACTTGTCTAAGATAACACAGCTAAGTGTTGTTGGGCTTTTAAAAACATGCTCGATGATTGTTCTTTTTTTACCCAAATCATATCCTCCTGTATGTTCATTCTGCCACTTTCTTCTTTAAGTAAGTGTTTTTCTAACATATAGACATTAGTATCTATTTGCAGATTGTACTTGCTAACATTTGCTGACTTTACAATTTAGTACATTATGTTTTTATGCCACTTAAATTCGTTTTAATGAATTGCCTGTTTATATCCTTTGCCCATTTGTTTTCTGATTTTTTTCTTACTGTTTATAGGGTTGTTTTATGTTACCTGGGCATTAATATTTGTTCTGTATGTTTTAAGTGTTTTCTCTGTCTTTGTCTTGCCTTTTAATTTTTATAGTGTCTTACTGTGAGGAGTTGAAAATATTTATATGGTTAAATATAGTTGGAGAATTTTTTAAAATTCCTGAGATGGGGTAGCAGAACTGTCTAGATTTACTGAATAACCCAACCTGGAATGACCTTAAATCCTTAGGGGATGTGCTGTTTTACCTGACTTTAACTGATTTTGAAGTTAAATTAATGTTATATAGAACTAGTCCTAGGAGCTCTATTAGATAATAGTTACTTTTGATACTTAATTCCCTTTTTTTGAATTTTAAAAATGGCTCTTGTCTCTATGTACTCTTGATGTATTGGTTACAATTAAACTTGATTGTTTCCTATTCTCCCTTTCAATCCCTTCTCTTCTATCTTGTGTAGATTGGCCCAAGCTACCCAGGAAAGAACAGACCTTTATGCAAAACAGGGTCGAGGAAGCCAGTTTACATCAAAAGAAGAAAGGGATAAGTGGATTAAAAAGGAACTCAAATCTTTAGATCAGGCTATTAATGACAAGAAGAGACAGATTGCTGCTATACATAAGGATTTGGAGGACACTGAGGCAAATAAAGAGAAAAATCTGGAGCAGTATAATGTAAGAACTTTTATAGCTGCTTTGTGAAATCCTTCAGAAAAGTGTGAACATGTGCAGTTTCTTTAAGTTTTATTTTTAAATAGTTTACATGCTACTCTTAAAATATTCAAGACAGATACTTGATTGGAAAAGACCAGGGCAATCTAATATTATACATATGGTAGTTCTCTTTTTTAAAGGAGACTTTTTTCTGTGTTGTTGAGTATCCATGTAGATTGAATATATTTTAAAATACATTTTTTTGAATTAGTAGTATGTATCTGAACTCTATCCTTAACTTTAATGTGATGCAAGTCTAAAACATGACTTTTTGGTAACTTAAAATTTTTCCATTTTTATATTCTAATGTAATTTCCTGTCAATTTAATAATTTACTGCAGAATTTTTATTACTGCATTTTTTAATTAAAGCATAGGTGATTTTTAACATTTTCTAAATAAAACATTTACCGTGCACGTTTAGTTAGCATTTTCTTAAAAAATGAAGTAGAAGATAAAATCATCACTTACAGGGTAAGAGATTTTTACATTATTTAAAATGAAAAAGGGAGAAAATGGTTTCTTAAGTGATGTGTGTGGGAATATATAGGTGATTACAGGATGATGGAAGTGTTGAGAAGGGAGTGAGTAGGGCAGGTATAGGGTAAGGAGAATATATATATATATATACCTGCCCAGAGGGAACCTTCTTACCCAATGAAAGCTGCACCAGTTGGTATCGTTGGTTTATCCAAAAAAAACACTAAAAGCATAAAATCTTAAGCATGTATACTTGTATATGTTTTACATTTAATATTTATATGTATTATTTATATGTATATAAACATACATATATATATCTTAAGTATTTAATTTTAAATAGATAAATGTATGCTTATATACCAGACCTTTATATTTTAGACTCTTTTTTTAGAGCAGCTTTGGGTTCACAGCAAAATTGAGAGGAAGATTAAAAGATCTCCCATATACCCCAAGACCCTACACATGCATAGCCTCGTTTATTAGCATTCTCCACCAGATTGTGTACCAATCTTTTGATGTAAAGTGTTTTGAATATGAGTAGTGATCGGAGTTCCCAGGGGACTTTCTTCTTATGAGCCACACTTGTAAATACAGTTCTTAAAGTTGGATGAGAACAGAATTCAGGATTCAGTCTAAGATCATGTATTGCATTTAGTTGTCATGTGTCTGTTATCTCCTTTAATCTAGACCAGCTTTTCAGTGTTTACTTGACTTTGTGATTTGACATTTTGAATTACTATTATAAAATATTTTTTATTAATATATGCACTTATGTATTATTTATTACATATTATTTCCCCTAATCTTTTAGAGTTGATTTGCCCATTTAATCCAATTTTTAGTGACTTACCTAGAATGTATCCAAAACTAAGTCAGTTTTTTTAAAGAAACAACTCTTTTCCTTGTACTCATATCATCAGTTTATCTAATATTTAATGTAATCACAGTTTCTCCAAAAGAAAAACATAGTGGGGAGAAAACAGAACTGACTGTAACCATAAGCAACTCAACTGGTAGGAAAAGTTACCAGGAGTAACAGACAGCATATTGGCCTTGAGAGTCCAATGTGCTTTGGGCTTTGGTCAGGATATTTTATGGAGGAAATGGGAAACAAGAAGTTGAACCAAGTAGTCAGTTATTTGGGAATTTGTTAGTGTAGTTTTCTCTGAGATAGCTATAGTCCTGTCTTGAATTAAATAAAAAGCATTTTGTCTTGAATTCATGGAAATACCGATTTCAACAGATGCCCTTTTTGAAAGAGCTTGGTGACTGGCCAAGATTTTCCAGTGAGAGGTTTTGTTTGTTGTTTCTCAAGTTGAAGTTATTTTTCTAATATTTCAGTCACACTTAAGGGTATAAAAATGACCACTTGTTAAGATGAACTCTGTCCTTTAAAAACTGGATAGAAATGATTTTACAGTGCTAATTATATTGTGCAAAACAACCTTTTGCTTCTCAGTATATTCCTAAATCTTCTGTGTTCTGTACTTACCTTCTGGGGAGAGGGCAGTATGAAAAGTATGCACTGCAGTGTTTTGAGAACTTACTAATGTATTTTTTTCTTCTGAAATTCTAAAGTATGTATTATAGAAGTAAGTTTTAGACCATTAGTGAACAAATTATTTTGACATATGTATATACCTGTTAAACCATTACCACAATTAAGATAAGCCTGTTCATCACCCCAAAATGTTTCCCATACCCACCTTAGTAATTTCTCCCTCCCTCTTCTCCTTCCCTCTCCTCCTCCCCCATCCCTTGGCAACATCTGGTCTGCTTTCTGTCATTGTGGGTTAGTTTGTGGGTTAGTTTACATGAAATTGGATTTTAAATTTGAATTTGAATTATTTTTTGTTTCCATAGAAACTGGATCAGGATCTTAATGAAGTCAAAGCTCGAGTAGAAGAACTGGACAGAAAATACTACGAAGTAAAAAATAAGAAAGATGAATTACAGAGTGAGAGAAAGTTAGTATAGGCTAAAATGTGCCTTAATATTTTTGAATAATGGTAGTTACTGGCTGTTAGATGGTCTTTAAGTTATAAATTAGCTGTTGAAGTTTAATTTCAGTAGTCAAAATTGTGTACTGTTAGTGTATTATCTTAATGTTTTTCAAATTAAAGAGTAATTTTTATTGATTAGCTACTTGTGGAGAGAGGAGAATGCAGAACAGCAAGCACTTGCTGCTAAGAGAGAAGATCTTGAAAAGAAACAGCAGCTTCTTAGAGCGGCAACAGGAAAGGTGGGCAGGTTCTTTTCATTACCTCAGTTTGCATTGAGTCGATTATTATTGCACAAGAATTTATTAGTTTTCAAGAGTGCAGTCAAATTACTTGTCTTATAAATATGAAACAGTGGTTATCATTTAAGCACCCATGCTATTAGAGATAGCACTTTTGATTTTTAGATGGAGAGTCCATTTTTAATGCTGATGTCATAGAACAGAACCCATAATGTAAGGTGTTGCATGTTAGTGACGTATTTGAAAGGGAGTGACCTGTTGTTGGAGAGGATGTTTAATCGCTGATATAAAGTAATGGGCTCATTTCTTACCAGCAGGAGCGCCATTGGCAGTATTTTAATAATTTTCACTTCTGAACAGGCCATTTTAAATGGAATAGACAGCATAAACAAAGTGCTAGACCACTTTCGTCGAAAAGGAATAAACCAGCATGTTCAAAATGGCTATCATGGTATTGTGATGAATAACTTTGAATGTGAGCCTGCTTTCTACACATGTGTGGAAGTCACTGCTGGGAACAGGTGAGGGTTTGTTTTTTTTGTTTGTTCTTTTTGCTTGATATTTTGAGTTTTTAAGGGAAAGAAGGAATAAATAACCCAAGGAACAATTTTTTTTATGGTTCTAATACAATATGTCTCTCGTTATTATCCCATATCCTCAGTTACTTAATTTTCTAATTAAAGATATAAATGCTAAGTGTTTGTTTTTAATTGTAGAAGGCAGAACTTTCTCCTTTTTGTACTTTGCCTCCCTCCCTTAGAATTTTCTAAGTAGCCCTCCCCCATACAAATTGGGTTGCATAGAATAAAAGTGAATTGTTTGCTTAAATGTTTATAGCACTTTAGATGGTCTTGTTCTGTTTCCCTGTAGGTTATTTTATCACATTGTTGATTCAGATGAAGTCAGCACGAAGATTTTGATGGAGTTTAATAAAATGAACCTTCCCGGAGAGGTTACTTTTCTGCCTCTTAACAAGTTAGATGTAAGGGACACTGCCTACCCTGAAACCAATGTGAGTTGATGTGTGTTAAGGTCTGTCTTTCTTTCATAGGTTACCTTTTTTTTGTGATTAGCATGTGCTAGTGCACAGGCACTGTACATTGGGAATCATACAATCTTTGAGATAAATATGCCTTTTGTACCATAGAGCATAGTCAGTGCTGGGTGAGTGAGGATGGGAAGGGAGACAGAGGTCACAGCCAAGACATAAAACAAATCATTGCAAAATGTGCAAAGTGTTAAAATACATACGTATGGAATACTTTGAGAGTGTATTCCAGGGAGACAAACTAAAGATTTAATGGTTGGAGAACAATTCCCTGAGGAACTATCATTTAAAGTAAATATTTTAAAGTTTTCTGAAAATGCTTTTTTAAGTGGCTTATAAATTAGATTAAAAATATCTAGCAAGGCAATGGGCTCTGAAAGCAGTATGTGGCTTTTGTTATTAACTGGTATACTTTTAAATAGGTTAGAAATATTCCCTAGACATCATTCTTGAAAAAAAAAACATGTATTGCTTTGAGATGTTTGGCTTCAGAATGTTGATGGTAGTAGCAACTATTTCACTGTTTTTTAAGGTTAAAGCTGAAACCCCATGAGAATGATCTACAATTTAAGAGGAACAGTGAGAACCTTATAAGCTTTTCAAATGGTCTAGCTTTTTCTTCTTTTAAATATATACAAATTACCTTTGAAGTTTGGAGGAGAAATTGAGAAATAAATGTGATGTTTGAATGAAGCAAAACACAAAAATGCATGTAGTGTGGTTCCCTTTACATTACCTAAGCAAAACTAAATTTAGAGGACAGCTAGAAAGAAGTGCAAAGGAGTGATTACCACAAAAGTTACAACAGTGGTTTACCCCCAGCAGGTAACCATTAGAGGTAACCACTACAATTAGGAAAGGGGTACAATCTTGACTTCTGGGTGTCAGTAGTAGTTTGTTTCTTGTCTTGTCCAGTGGTTATGTTGGTGTTCGCTTTGTAATTATTAATTTAAGCTTAACATATTGCATTTTTCTGTATGTAGGATGTATTTCCTAATTTTAACATTCTGTTCTGACAGTTTAAGAGAAAAAAGGGAAAAAAATTTATCTGAAAAAATGTTTTTCTGAATATCAAACTTAGATATATGCATCTGTACTTAGGTAGGTAGGTAGATGGATGGATAGATAAAACTAAAATGAAAATATTTTGAGGATTACTATTAGTTTACAGTTAGCAGTTCTGTGTGACAGATGCTATCGTAAGTGTTTCACATATATAACTCGCCTAGTTTTAACAGCTTTGTCAGGAAGGTATTGTTGTTACTACAGTTTTGTAGAGGAAGTAACTGTTACTCAGAGGAGTTACGCACCTTTGTCTAGAGCACACATCAGGTGAGTGGTGGAGCTGGGATTTGAACTTGAGCAGTCTGGCTCCAGAGCCACTAAGGTCTTTATCACTGTGCTCTAGCATTGAAACTCTGGATAGTTTATGTGAACACAATTTCCAGGATATTGAAGTACAATGCGTTTTGTAACGTTTTCAGTATAAAAACTAATAGTTTTGAAATACAAAGTCATTTGTGTTTATATTTCATGAAGATGTAATCCATAATTCTGCTAAGACATTATAAATAATTGTGTTGTGATCTCTTTGCTTGCTAACAAGATATTCATTTTTAGGATGCTATTCCTATGATAAGTAAATTGAGGTACAATCCCAGGTTTGACAAAGCTTTCAAACATGTGTTTGGAAAAACACTTATTTGTCGTAGTATGGAAGTTTCAACCCAGCTGGCCCGTGCTTTCACTATGGACTGCATTACTCTGGAAGGTTTGTAATAGTAATTCTTAGCTTTGAATAAATAAATTCCATTTTAATTTTAAGAATATTTGAAAATTCATGTCCAGTTATCTTTCATTTTTAAAATAGTTGGTTTATTGAAGTCAGAATCTAAACAGGGTCCACACTTTCTACTTAGTTGATATCTCAAATATAATTATTTGCTCTATGGTAGGGTTTCTTTTTTGCACCATGGACTTCTTTGGTTCTTTGGTGAAGCCTATGGATCTTTTCTCAAAATGTTTTTAAATGGATAAAATGAAAATACTTTAAATCTCAAAAGAAACCAGTTATGTTGGCATGGTTATCACAGTATTTTTTAAAATATGACTTAGTAATTTATTCTTTAAGGTATTCAGAAATAAGATTTTGCCATGGATCTCCTGAATTTATCTGGAATCCAGGTTAAGAATCTCACGTATTACAGGTTCACCTGCCCTCATTTTTCGTTTTTTTCCTTCTCTTTATAATTTGTTGATGAAAGAAGCTTTACCTCCGTATGTTTACAGTTTTTTGTTGTTTTACCATCTGAGAATAAGTTGTAAAAATCATGCAACTTCATCTCTACAAGTTAAGCATTATCTCCTGATAATAAGGGCATTCTCCTTTATAACCGCAGCATCATTGTTATACCTAAAAAGTTTAATATTAACCGAATAATATCATCTAAAGAGTATCTATAAACATTCTTAATTATCCCCAAATATTTTTCTATCCAGGATCCAGTCAAGGATGTATGCAATGCCTTCTCTTTAGATTCCTTCAGTTTCAGTATAGAAAGTTCCTCCTGTTCCCTCCTACCCCTAGTTGACTTTCTCGAAGAAAGTCATGTTTTTTGGATTTGTCTCACTGCTTCCTCTTCATTAGGTTTAGGTTAAGCATTCTTGGCATGAGTGATGTGTACTTACTGTATCACACAATGTGTCCCACTGTTAACTGGTGCCAAGTTGGACCACTAGCTCGTCTTGGTTGTAAAGATGCCCTTTCCCCTTTGTAATTAATAAGTGATATCTTTTAAGAGTACATAAATATAAGAATCTCTCCCAAACTTTTTTTTACCAAGTGTTTAACATCCTTTGGTGACCTTTGACTTTTATTTAAGCCCAGGAGCTTATGTTGTATGTCAGTTTAACTTCTGAAGACAGGGAGAAAGTTAAAAACTGTTTTAACGTCCTTTGCTTATACATTGGGAGTTTCAAAACTGTGATTCTTAAATTCTGTGATTGCTTCTATAGTTATTAGCTATCGTTATTTTGTAAAGATGAGTCCTCTCCTTTTTTAAAACTTACTATTTGTGATTCATGGGTTTTTTTCTCATTACATGTGTTACCACATTGTCATTATTATTTCTGATTTTCAAATGTTCCCAAATAATGGCCAGTGGGAATTCCAAGCCAGGGCCCATATCCTGTTGACATGTTCCTATTAGTCTTCAGCACTTCTTTCCTTTCTGGCAGATGTTCAGGCTCACCTAGAAGGTACATTCTTTTAAATACAAATTTTAATACTGGAAAGCAAAATTTTTTCCAGACTAGCTTAAACTCTTAACTTTTTAATTCTCATTAAATAGGTAAAGCCTTTAGTTGCTTGATTATTAGTCAGTTTATCAGTGAATAAAATAAAGGAATTGTTATACAGAATTACTACCTTATGTTTTGTTTATAGGTGACCAAGTTAGTCATCGTGGTGCTTTAACTGGAGGTTATTATGACACAAGAAAGTCTAGACTTGAATTACAGAAAGATGTTAGAAAAGCAGAAGAAGAACTTGGTGAGCTTGAAGCAAAGCTCAATGAAAACCTGCGCAGAAACATTGAAAATATCTTTTTGTCTTTGCTGTTGTGGAGAAAGAACTGTGTTTTGGTTGGGATATAGAATCTTGCATGTTAAGATGTGTTTTTTCACATACAATGGGGAAGAATATCCCATGTGTTTGACTTTGACTTTTATTTAAGCACAGGAGCTTGTGTTGTATGTCTGTTAACTTCTTAAGACAGGTAGAGAACTGAAAACTATTTGAACATCCTTTGCCAATCTGTTAAATAGTTGATAGCAGTGTGAGTCTACTGAGAGATACGAACCTGGGGAACACTAAAATTTAAAGTTATAGGGGTAACTGAGGAGGATTGGTCAAATAATTATAGAAAGAAAACCAAGATAGTGTTTCAGTGGAAGAAGGATGGGGGGAGTATCAGGAATGGCACGTACTGCATAAAGTTAAATATATAAGGATTGAAAAATGTCCTTTAGATTTTACTATCTTGAGGTCGTTTAGTTTAGATTTAGTATTAGTAGAAGAAATGACCATCAAAATCCAAGCCTTAGTAACAATAGTTCTCTTAGTTCTTTCAAATAAAAGTGTTCCGTGAAGAGTGGCTAGTTTGGCTCACAACTGAAACAGTTGTGCATGTGCATTTTCTTTTTTCTTTCTTTTTTTTTTTTTTTTTTACTGAAGTATAGTCAGTTAAAATGTGTCAGTTTTTAGTGTACAGCACAATGTCCCATTCATGCATATGCATACATATATTTGTTTTCATATTATTCATTAAAGGTTATTACAAGATATTGAATGTAGTTCCCTGTGCTACACAGAAATTTTTTTAATCTGTTTTTATATATAGTGGCTAATATTTGCAAATCTCATACTCCCAAATTTATCCCTTCCCACCCCCTTTCCCCCAGTAACCATAGGATTGTTTACTATGTCTGTGAGTCTGTTTCTGTTTTGTAGCTGAGTTCATTAGTGTCCTCTTTTTTTCTTTTTTTTTAGATTCACATTTTCTTAAAATAGCTGTGGTAAAAGGCAAAAGTGCTTTATGTGTTCTTTGTATTATGTCACACAATATTAAAAATACAGGTACTTGAGCAGCAAAAGTAATTATTTTTACTGTTTCATTAGGATACTCTTTATTGAAACAAGCATTTTTTCAAAATAGGAGTTTATAGCTTTTGTGTCATCACTTACAAGCAAGAACACAGAGAAAAAGATAAAACATTTCAGTTTTGACTTTGCAGTGGTCTGTATAGCATACTTTGAGAACTGCCCAAATTTGTCAAGATGTGAGCATGAAGAAAGTAGGGGAGAGTACAAAGAAAAAGGAGGATATTGACAGCATGCACCCTGCCTTCCTGTATTTGATAATCTAGCTAGGAGGAGTTATTCAAGGCTTCCTCTTCAT
Organism: Camelus ferus; assembly: GCF_009834535.1. Lineage (NCBI taxonomy): Eukaryota > Metazoa > Chordata > Mammalia > Artiodactyla > Camelidae > Camelus > Camelus ferus. The sequence goes on along the minus strand of NC_045706.1, from coordinate 17,975,735 downwards.
ATATAACTCCCTTATAAGCATAGTAGGTTACACAGTAAATATTAGTTGAGTGAAAAGATATTAAAATATACATATATATGTTTTATTTAGCTTCCTTTAGGGCTTACCAGGATTTTATTATTTTTTGTGTAGCAATTAGTAAAATTGTATGTTATTTTGAGAGAGAAGTAGTGGGGTGAGATGTTTCAAGCTTCTTTTATGACTGAACACATTTAGTGTAGTATTTAATTCAACATGGTTATGGTCCACAAATATGTCGAAGTAGCTTTTATTTAGGAGTGAAGAAAAGGAAGGGGATACACAATGTTGTGTTAATAGGCACTGAAGAGAATTTTCCTTAGCCTTGTATATGGATTAATAATGAAATTGATCAGCTAATGAACCAAATGCAACAGATTGAGACCCAGCAAAGGAAATTTAAAGCATCTCGAGATAGCATATTATCAGAAATGAAGATGCTAAAAGAGAAGAGGCAGCAGTCAGAGAAAACTTTTATGCCAAAGGTTAGTAAATATGCTTTTTTAATAGATTTGTTTTAATTATAGAGATTTGGGTGGACCATGTTATATAGGTTATTTGACATATATATTATGTTCCATTTTCATTTTGGCCCATAGTTTTGGATATCTACATGTATCTTTCCCATACTTTTACCCAATGCATACCCCAAGTCTCCTTTGGTAGGCGACATTCAAACTTTCCAACTTCATTAAACAAATAGGCATTTTAAGCTGTGATACAATAGTACTGTCTGATAGTAGTCAAACATATTCTTCTCATAAACATGAAGCAGTTTTGACAAAAACTTAATTTAGCACATCAAAAGTGCTGAAACAGCAAAGTTTAAGAAATACGTATCACCCACAATTGTATCATCCTAACATTCTAGCAACTTCTTTTTGTTCTTATGAATATGCATAAAGATTTTTGTACATTCTGACCATGAAATATGTGTTCACACATCTTGAATGGTATTGTGTCATAAATCTTTTTCTGGTTGCTACATAGTTCTGATTATCAAATTTAATGGATACTTGATAATTAATTGAGTTAATTGATTATTTAGCTCACTTTAATGTTATATATAGACTATATCCAATTTTTCACTATTATAGCTAATACACTAATACCTTTATTAATAAATGGATAATCTGTCATATAGCAACGTAGCTTACAAAGTTTGGAGGCAAGTTTACATGCTATGGAGTCCACCAGAGAATCATTGAAAGCAGAACTGGGAACTGATTTGCTTTCTCAACTTAGTCTGGAAGATCAGAAGAGAGTTGATGCACTGAATGATGAAATTCGTCAACTTCAGCAGGCAAGTACAGTTAACAAAAAAAAGTTTTTGTTGATAGTTGGCTGGTGTGAAAAGTGTCTGTCTTGGAATGTGAAATAGAAGGAATTTCATGAAAGAGAATATTGAGAAAATAGATTTAGGCTTCTGATAGTCAAAAGTAAATGAGGCTTTAGGGTTATATAAGAAATCTTTATTTCATCTTATTTAATGTACATTTATCATAAAAATTGAGATTGTTAGCTTTGCTATATTTATTGATCTGACCACCTTTACATATTTAATAATACTGTTTTGATTAAACATTTTAGTAACATTTCAGTTTTAAATAAGAGAGATAAACAACCAACACTAAGTGTAAAGAAACGAAAATCAGGAAAAGATATTTTTGGTACCATGCCTTATAAAAAGAAACAGGCACAAAAACCAGCATTCTGAATAGATAAGAGAGAAAATAAAATACAGGGCTTTTTGGAAAGGTATAAAACTCCATCTAAGCTCATTTGAACACAAGTAATGGAGGAAACAGCGGATTAACAGCATTCCTGAGTGTGAAATGTGCATATCTGTGTAGACAAATAACTGGTTTTTTTCTTGTAGGAAAACAGACAGCTGCTGAATGAAAGAATTAAATTAGAAGGTATTATTACTCGAGTAGAGACTTACCTCAATGAGAATTTGAGAAAGCGCTTGGACCAAGTAGAACAGGTATGTCTTTTTGAGGGTTCCTTCATGACCATAACCTTTTGAAAGAGCTTATATAAGAGGCTCTGATTGACTTGGGGGACAGAGACTAGCAGTCTGACTACTTGCCCTGGCTTGGAGTTTTAGCACTGCCACCTAGTGTACAGTATTGGGTAAGTCATTTGATATTTCTAAGCTTCAGTTTCATCCTATGCAAAATAAGCATAGCAGTAGTACCTATTTTGTATGATTATATGTCACAATCTAGGTACTTGGTAAATATCAGGAATAGTTTCTCAGTAGTAATCAGATGCTGAGAGATTTTCTGATAATTGTATCATTACTTTTTTCCTTTAATGGATACATTAAGTACTTAACAATTATTTGAAGTATGTTTTTGGTTTTATTAAGCGTTTATTCAAACATATCAGCAGTTACATAAACTTGTAGCAGTTTTAACACTTTGAAACTAACAAAATTCATATTTCGTGGTTTAACACTCTTAGTTCTTTTTATGTTATAGGAACTCAATGAACTGAGAGAGACTGAAGGGGGTACTGTTCTCACTGCTACAACTTCAGAACTTGAAGCCATCAATAAAAGAGTGAAAGATACCATGGCACGATCAGAAGGTAAAATTTAGCTTATTCATTTTATGAAATTGTTTACTACAAAATGAAATATCAATATAGGCAAAAAAAGGTACCACTAGTTTTATATAGTTTTCCATCATCATAAACAATTTATAGGAAACAGTTGAAGGGGTTGGTTATAAGTAGTAACCTTTGTTTTGTTGAAATGTATGTGACAATTTTATGAGAGACTATAAATTATTAGTTTCATTGACGAAAGTATGAAATAGCTGAATCAAGTTTCTTATCACTTAGTTGCTGAGAAGAAAAGTATTTTAGTTTTTTATAAACATAAACATTAAACAATAAAAACTATATATACTTGAGTAACTTGTGTACACTCCTAATTTTGTCCTGATTTCTTTCATAAATTTTCACAATAAAATTTAAACCTGCTTTGATAGATTTGACCATAATATCTTTGGTCAAGTAACACTCTGGCTTTAAAATAGGTTATATGGCCTAATTTGGCTTTCCCTTCCATTTTAGATTTGGACAATTCCATTGATAAAACAGAAGCTGGAATTAAGGAGTTGCAGAAGAGTATGGAACGCTGGAAAAATATGGAAAAAGAACACATGGATGCTATAAATCATGATACTAAAGAACTAGAAAAGATGACAAATCGACAAGGCATGTTACTAAAGAAGAAAGAAGAGTGTATGAAGAAAATTCGAGAACTTGGGTCACTTCCCCAGGAAGCATTTGAAAAATACCAGACACTGAGCCTCAAACAGGTAGATCTTGTTGGTATTAAATTTGAAATCTCCTTGCAGATTTCTCTATATGCAAACTTACTTGTACTTTTTTCTCTTTACAGTTGTTTCGAAAACTTGAACAGTGCAACACAGAACTGAAGAAGTACAGTCATGTTAATAAAAAAGCTTTAGATCAGTTTGTAAATTTCTCTGAGCAGAAAGAAAAGTTAATAAAGCGACAGGAAGAGTTGGATAGGGGGTACAAATCAATCATGGAACTGATGAATGTCCTTGAACTTCGAAAATATGAAGCTATTCAGCTAACTTTCAAACAGGTATGTTTCTATTTGTAGTTAATACACACACAAGGTAACATCTTCAGATACTATTCAGTTTATTCAATCTGTAAAGATTTTAAAGCTTTTTTCCCACTGATAGTTGGATCTAATATATGCAAATAAATCCAGTATATAGATTGCTAATGTAGTAACTAGAATGTTTTACACAGCTCTTGAAAGGATCCAATCTGTTACTCTTGTTCTTAAGATTGGATAATGAAAATACTTTTCGTTGTTTTTAAATATTTGTCCTTGTTTTAAGCAGTAATACGTATGTATAATCCCACTAAGCAAAATACATATTCCAGTTGACACCCGACTTATTTATTTTAAGGTATCCAAAAACTTCAGTGAAGTATTCCAGAAGTTGGTACCCGGTGGCAAAGCTACTCTGGTGATGAAGAAAGGAGATGTGGAGGGCAGTCAGTCTCAGGATGAAGGAGAAGGGAGTGGTGAAAGTGAGAGGGGCTCTGGGTCACAAAGCAGTGTCCCATCAGTTGACCAGTTCACTGGAGTTGGAATTAGGGTAATATACCTTTACATTTCAATTTTCCTCGGAATATTATAGTAGAATTTGTAGAACATTTTGCTAGTATAAATTGGTACATTGTATGCAATTTAATGTTAAGAGATGATGGCAATTTTTACCCCGTTAAGATATTAACCCATCAGATGTTTTCTTAGGTGTCATTTACAGGAAAACAAGGTGAAATGAGAGAAATGCAGCAGCTTTCAGGTGGACAGAAATCTTTGGTAGCTCTTGCTCTGATTTTCGCCATTCAGAAATGTGACCCAGCTCCTTTTTACTTATTTGATGAGATTGACCAGGCTCTGGATGCTCAGCACAGAAAGGCTGTGTCAGGTACAGTTGTGGTTTCATGGTTAACAGTAACTTGCTAAAAATGATAGCTTACCTCTTTTATAGTGTATTACTTGTTGCCTAAGGTTGTCTGGAGGGACTAGACAGGTTATGCATTCAGTAAATAATTTCTCTTTTAACAGGTTTTTTAAACTTTAGTATTAGACCACAAAGTTTAGTTCTGTGATAAATGGATATAATAATTGAAAATCCTACTCCAGTTACAGTTTTATACAAAAGTTTCTCCTTTTAAAACTTGTTTTTCTCAATACTTGAATGGCTCATCATAAACAGTGTTGATTCCGTTAATAATCTATACCTTATCTTTAGTAAGTTCAAAAGACCTTGGGAGAGTGGGTAGCAGGGAAAAAGTTTTTCAGTTTTTTTGTGTGAGAAAATTTACTTTGCTCTGACATTATTTCCAATGCTGTATTAGACGGTGCTGCTTCTTTCTATTCTGTAACTTTAAGATACTGATGTTGAAGATTTATCCCTAATTTAAGAAATCAAGTTGATAATTTTTACAGATACATGCATGAAAAATTAAAGAGTTACAGGCAGTTTTAAATTTTAGGTGAGAGTAGAGACAGTTGCTTTTTAAATTTTCAGTCCTACTAAGAACAAGGTTTTATTAAATTACTATTTCTTCTTACAGATATGATTATGGAACTTGCTGTACATGCTCAGTTTATTACAACTACTTTTAGGCCTGAACTGCTTGAGTCGGCTGACAAATTCTATGGCGTAAAATTCAGAAATAAGGTAATTTCTTTTTACATGAAGTTTAAGTTCATGTAGTATTTATTTAATACATTGTATTTGTTGAATTCTTGTTTTATGTTACTTAAATAATGAAAGAAAATTTAGAAAGTTGTTTATCTGATGATGATGTCTTTGTAAAGAAAGGAACTTCAAATGCCTATGAAGGTTAGCAAATTTTTTGTGTGGCATTCATTGCATTGATTTTATTTTCATTGGCATTAAGAGATACTGTCTTCTTGTCTACTCTATTTAGTGCTTATTAATGCACAGTTGTTAACAGTTACATATATTCATTTATATTTGGCTAGACCACACAGTTCTTTCTGCTGTTTTCAGCCTTAGATTCTTTGAAATAGCAGAGTAATAAAAACCAAACAAAAATGTAGTTCAAGTATTTAGACGTTATCTGTATCTTCAGAGTATCAAAATGCAGAATATTTTTTAAACTCATGCATTGAACAAATAGCATCATAAAGGTTTTTATCAGTCAGTGTTTTAGAATCATTTGACTTGATACATAAAATTTATAGGTGATGGGTTGTGTTTTAAAAATATGACCCTGTTCAGGGGGGACACTGATGTATTTCTTTATAATTTAACAGGCTTTGTTTTTAACATTTATTCTTCAGGTTAGTCATATTGATGTGATCACAGCAGAGATGGCCAAAGACTTTGTAGAAGATGATACCACTCATGGTTAATTGGAAAATATTGCCCACTGGTTTGGAAGATGTGTATAGTAATATGATTCTCATACCCAGGAACTGTAAATTTAAACCTAAATATTGGTCATTATTAGTAGTTTTCAGTCTTAGAGCATACATAGTTTCCTTTTATATTTCTGTCATTGTATTTTATAAGATACTCTGTAATGTTACATTTCTACTTACAGTTCAAGAATTTTATTTCCCACACAACTTTTTGTAAAGTGTCCTCCTATTTTAAATCTTTTAAAACATGCTAAAAATTCTTTCCTAATTATTTTATCAGTTATATTGCCTCTTTTTTATAGCTTGAATTAAATAATTGGTTTTATGGCTAATTTTGTGTTTTATGTGGCTTTTTATTTATAGCTGTATGATTAGAAACAAATTTTTCTTAAATACTTACTTTTTATTTTGGGTGTTTACCTAAAATACCTTCACCCAGAAGATTTTTAAAATATAGTTTACTATTCTGTTGAATTACATCAGTAATTCCCAATCCTGGCTACATGTGTAAATCCATGGAGAAGCTTTTAAAACGTTAACATTGCTGGAGTATTTCCCTACATCACTTGAATCAAAATCTTTTAAGGGATGGGTCACTGTTAATTTCAAAATTCCCCAAGGTGATTCTGACCCTCAGTGAGGATTAGAACCCCTACTTTAACTCAGTGTAACTGTCCTTTAAAAATTATTTTTAATTTAAGATGGCAATTTGTTTAATAGACGTTGGAAAGAGTGTCTTTAAAACTGAGCCATAAAATTTCTTTGTTTTTCTGCATAAGTAGTTTGGAAAACCTTGTTATTGAAACATTGGTCTTTTCCCCAGTTGAGAGCTTTGTTGTTTTTTTATTGTGCTTTTTAAATTGCTTTATTGAGATGATTCACACACCATAAAGTTCACCCATTAAAATTGTGTAATTGAATACTTTATATTATTTTCACAAAATTGTGCAGCCATCTCTACAATCTAATTTTAGAACATTTCAGTTAACCCCCAAAGTAACAGTACCCATTAGCAGTCTCTACATCTCCCTCTCCCCTCATCATTTCCCTGGCAACCACAGATCTACTTTATGTCTCATACTATGGATTTGCCTATTCTGGACATTGCATATAAATGGAATCTTAAAATATGGGATCTTTTGTGAGTGACTTCCTTTACTTAGCATATTTTCAAGGTTCATTTATGTTGTGGCACATACCAGCACTTGGTTCCTTTTTATTGCTGAAAAATACTCCATTGTATGAATCTACAGTTGATCCTTGAACATGTGTTTGAACTACACAGGTCCACTTATACTTGGATTTTTTTCAGTATAGTACCTGTATTGTCATTTTATAGATCTTTAAGTATGGGGATAAAGTTTGTGTTCATACTATGTGGAGTCAAAAGAACTAGTGTTTTGAGTCTTGATTCTATCCAGACTCTTTCACCTTCCTGCCCTTGGGTGAGTCACTTCTCAGTTCCTTTGCTTTTGAGGCAGAAATGGCAACACGTGAATAGTCACCTTCAAGGGGAGATCAGCACCCTCAAACCCTGTGTTCAAGGGTCAGCTGTAGACCGTGGTTTGTTTATGCATTCATTAGATAAACATTTGGGTTGTTGCCACCTTTTGTCTATTACAAATAATGCTGCTATGAACATTCATGAACAAGTTTGTGTGTGGATATATTCTCATTTTTCTGGGTATTTACCTCAGATTGGGTCATATGTTTAACATTTTGAAGAACTGCCACACTTTTCCAAAGAAGCTGCACAATTTTACATTTCTACCAGTAATAGATGAAGGTTATGATTTTTCCACATCCTCATTAACACTTACTCTTTTTATTACAGTCATTCTTGAGAATGAAGTATCTTGTGGTTTTAATTTGCATTTTCCTGATGACTCATGACGTTGAACATCTTTTTATGTGCTTATTGGTCATTTATGTATCTTTGGCGAGATGTCTCTTCATATCTTTTGCCCATGTTGAAATTCTTTTATTTGTGTTCTATTTATAGAATCATAGTTTGTATTGTAGAATACAAACAAGAGAAGTTGTAAGAGTCCTTTATATATTCTGGATACAAAAGTCCCCTGTCAGGTATGTGACTTGCAAATACTTTCTCCCAGCCTGTGAATTGTCTTTGTACTCCCATAATGGTATCTTTTGAAGCATAACATTAAAAAAATAAACACATGTCCAAATTTCCTCCTAAGGATGCCAGTCATGTCAGATTAGGGTCCACTCTCCAGCCTCATTTTAACTTGATCACTTTTTTAAAGGTCCCATCTCCAAATACAGTAGTGGTATTCGGAGGTACTGGGGTTAGAGCTTAAACATACGCATTTGGGAGGAGTGCAGTTCAGCCCATGGCAATTACCATGGTGCATTTGTCACCCAACATGGGTATATTTAGTTTATTAACTGAACTTCGGATTTTATTCAGATTTTGCCAAATTTCCACTAATGCCTTTTTAATTAGCTCCCACAGAGGATATTACATTACATTTAATTGTGTCTCCTCTGGTCTGTGACAGTTTCTTAGTCTGTTTTTCATATCTTGATGGTTTTGAGGGCTGCTTTTCAGATGTCTTACACTGTCCCTCAGTTTGGGCTTGTCTGATTTTTTTCCCTCATGGTTAGACTGGAGTTAAATAATACCATGGGGGTGAAGAGTCCTCATCACATCATACCAACAGTGCCTGTTATTAACATGCTTTATCACTGGTGATATTTACCTTGGTCACCTGCCCAAGATTGTTTGCCAGGTTTTTTTTCATTGTATAATTTTTCCCCCTTTGATACTGTTCTTTGAAAAAACTTAAGTGTAGCCCACACTGGGTTGGATATTCCTGTGTCTTTGGAAATCTGCCTTGTTCTAGTAGGTCTCTTTTATAGATTCCTTGGGATTTTCTACATAAACAATCATGTTGTATGCAAAAAGAGGCAGTTTTATTTCTTCCTTTTCAATGTGTATACTTTTTATTTCTTTTTCTTGCTGACTTTTTCCCCTCATGGGTTATAGTTACAACAAGTTTGGTTTCTTGGGAACCTCCATTGGTAGAAGCCAGAAATCTCTAAAGAGATACTTTTAAAATGAAGAAAAAGTATTGTGACTTTAAATTGAATTAAAAGTGTACATTCACTTTGAGTTTTCATTTGACTAGCTTAATCTATAGAGTTTAGATATTCAACGTATTGTTTGTAGTTTTACCATATAACTTATCTTCCCTCACAAAGAATTTGGTGTAAGAAGTATTCTAAGACCCCATTCAAAGGGTTATTTTATAAGCACAGTATCTTTCTAACATTCCTAAAATATTTCTTAAGCATCTCCCCAAGAATGTTCATTATGAGTCACTACCAGTATATGAAGGTTGAAATGGTTGGTGTATAGTTATGATCTGTAGCTTTGCCCTGATATGACCAACCCTCCATAAGAATTTGGCAAGGAATGTTATAAGCATAGCATCATTCTAGAACTTCCTAATAATGTTCTTAAACATCTCCCCAAAGATACCAGTATAATGAAACTGCAGTGAATTTATAACAGTAAACACCTAAAGAATGAAACAAATATAAAGCCTATATTCTTTGCTATACCTCAGTCAAATTATTAATTTTAATGAAAATGGATAGTGTGAAAATCCTGGTTGTGCTTGGCCAACCCAGAAATTAAGAGGAAGGACAGAAACTCACTGAAGGAATTAGCCATTGATTCATAAGAAAAATCTTTTTAAAAAGTGTTTCTCTGTGCTGGATAGACTTGTCCTGATTTTTCCTGACCTTGAGAATTTGTTAATACTGTTAAAAGTATTAGTATATTTGAAGTGTGTATATATGACATGCATATATTAGAAGATTTGAAGAATATACATATTTTTTAACTCATTTTACCAGCCGGGCTGCCACTATTAACATTTTGGGGCATTTCCTTCAAATCTTCATACAAAGTTTTATGGTTACATTTACACTAGGTATATAATTTTATATCCTGAATTTTCACTTAGTAATGCAATATAAAATATTCCTCTGTTTAATCTCTTCAGAAGCAAAATTTTAATAGTGACAAAATTCTGTCAGAAGGAAGTAGGCTAATTTACTTAAATATCTCCTATTTGATGCTTAGATTGTTTACTTTTGACTATAATGCCAGCAAACAAACCCCCAAACCGAGCACTTTTGCACAATACTCTGGAAATTTAGGATTATCTTCCCAAAATAGAAAGCTTTCTGTGTAATTTTTGCACTTTTTAAAAAATGTAAAAAGTACCAGTATAGTGATACTGGAATGATTAGCATAAGTGGGTTAAGCATTTGTTTACTCAAAATCTGTGAAAAAATACTAACTTAGAGAAATCCAATTAATGGAAAGTTTTCCATGTTTAATGGTGTAACATATAGAAGTATAGAAAAGTTGAAAGATGAGTTTTGGAGGATTTCTGTCTTTCCTTTTTTAAAGTACTTAAGCAATAGCAGCCCTGTTTTGAAAACATTTGGTTAATTTTTTTAATAAACTTTTTGCTTTGAAATACTTATAGATACAAAAAAATTACAGAGTTCTCATATTACCCACTCTAAGTTTCTCTCATTTATAACATGTTACATATTAGTGTGAAACATTTGCCAAATTCAATGAATAAAGAAAAAGGTTGATAAATTATTACTATTAACTAAAGTCCATACTTTATATTTTCTTAGGTTTTACCTAATGTTCTTTTTTCTGACCCAGTGTACCATACCACATTTAATCATCATATCTCTTTAAACTTCTCTTGGTTGTGATAGTTTCTCAGACTTTTCTTGTTTTTGATGACCTTGACAGTTTTGAGGAGTATTGGTTAGATTTTTTTTGTAGAATGTATCTCAGGATTTGTCTGATAGTTTTCTCATAATTAGTTTGTGGGTTTTGAGAGGAAGTCCACAGAGGCAAAATGCCATTCTCATCACGTTGTATCAGGATGTCAGCCCATTATCATACATGTTACATGATGTACCATCTATCTAATATAACATGACTTCACGTGATGGTGACCTCCTCTCGCTTATCTATAACCTCCCATCCCAACAGTGAGAAACCTGGCTTCCATGGTCTCCCATCCATTTGCCTGTTGTTCAGCTCTAGTAGCATGCATGGCAGAATGAGCATTAACCCATACCCTTGGTTCAAAGCAACTTTATCAACTAGAGTGAATGCTTATGTACAGTTCCTTTTGCTTTTAGTTTTACAGACTCCACTCAATTTCACTTAATTAGGTTAGCACCTTTCTCTCCCCCGCCTGCTCCCCACAGCCACCTCCTAACGTTTGGTTAATTCTCAGAGTTTCTCTCGTAACAACTCTATGTAGAGGACTAACACTTTCATTAGGCTTTCCACAAAGGAAGAATACCAGTGTTAAGGAAAAGAACAATATTAAGATTTCACTGTCACCCTGCCAGTGGTCGTATACAGGGAGCAGTGTCATGCTGCTGGGATGCTTGCCACAGAGGTGCAGAAAGTATGTACTGTCTTAAGGATTTCCTGTGGTAGAAACTGTGTTCATTCTTTATCTTTCTTCATATTTTACTCAGGCGTATCTCCTTATCATGGAACACTAATAAATAATACAAGTTTTCATATTTACACCGAGTCTGATGTGTTAAGGAGGGGAAGAGCAAATGGAAAGCATGTGCATTAATGCAGTTAGTATTGGTGACAGCAGAGAGGTAGCCTGCTACTACCTAGAAACTAGGAGGGTCTTTCTTACTTGAGAATTTTTCCTATTCTATTTTTAAGTTACATGTTAATTAGGCAGAAATTATCCTTTACTTTTATGTGAAGATTAAACAATAGTGATACCCTTCTCCCCAATGTTTCATACTTTTAGGAGAAACAGTAGCTCTTCCTTTTTTCTGAGAAAAATAGAATCTATTTCAGTTGTCTGCTGTCTAAAAGTGTGTTATAGACTCCATTTTGGTCATGTTAAGTAGTTCTTGATAAAGTGGGTCAATGCAGTTATATTTCTAGAAGGGATCTTAGTTTGGCAGGAGCTCAGATTTTGTAAAGCATTTCCTTTTCTTAAATAGGGCTCCCCCCTCAACACTCTCTAAACTAAAAACATCAGGACCTTTTATGTAGGATATATTTAGATCCAGAGATAAAAGATTTTTAAGTTTAATACTTTAATTTTGTAGATGAGGAAATTTGAAGCCCAGGTAAGTGACCCAAAAGATGTAAGCACACAGCTGAATAACCAACAGAGCCTGAACCAAATACTGCCTAGGCTTTCCTGCCTAGGTAGAGCAGACTTTCCATTGTATTAGCTCTTTTTTTCCTCCTGTCAACTGTGAAAACAGGGGAGATGTACTGTATTTGTGCAGTGTTAATTGGTCATTCACAGTTACACCGAGTAACATTTCAAGGGGGTATCACCACCATCTTTAGTTTTCTTTATGTTTTTCCTCCCCACCCTTCTACCATTTTCTTTAGCCCTCACCTATTTAGGTACACTCTGATCACTTGTCTCATTGGATGTCCTAGGGGACTGGATTACTCCTGGCTGCCAGTCTTTTGCATGAAAGATGCCAGCTCCATAAATCTGCCACTATGTGGCACTCAGTCTCCCCTTTCTAGAGACAGAGTCTCCTGGGTGTAAGAGCCTTTGTGACAGCCAGTAACTGCACAGACAAGGATATGAGGCAGCATGGAGATTAGGTTTGCAAGGAGAATGTGGATATATTTACTCTCTCAAGTCATCAGTTGGTAAAAAGTCTGTTGCAAAGAGACCTATTTGTATGTTATCTTTTATGGATTCAGACCAGTGCCTGGCATGTTGGTTATCTAATACATAAACATTCAAGTACACAGTGATACCAAGTCCTGCTTTAGCCTCATAAGTTAAGCCTGAAGTTTTTTGTTCATTAAAAATGATGGTTATAAAGACCGGTAACATGGAAGTACATACAGACAACTGAACTTGAAGGACATGGGTGTAAGGCCAAATCATTTGGAACTAAGGTCACAGAGGCAGTTAATGTGTAACATAATAAAGAGCCATGTCACTTCTAAGGCAGAAGCTTCTGCTAGCAAAGGTTTTTCAAACAGGAATCTATCATACCACTTCAGAATTAGAAATGATGACTGCAGAGGCTGATAAAGTTGAGGATTGCTTCAACTTTGTGCAGCTGTTTTTCCTCCCAATACTGTAAATCCCAAGTTACTTCATTTATTTCCAGATCCACTAGAGGGGGCTCTTGACCCATGCTAACCTCTCCATTTCTTCCGTCTAGTTTTCAAACTTGTTTCCTCTCTAATTCCTTATTAGTAGAGTTCCAGGAGCAGTGAGAAGGTCAAGGTGTGATATTCTTCAGATTTCCCTGTTGCAGGAGTTTATGAGCTAAGTGTTAATTGCTTGTGGCTCAGTCAAAAATTGGATGCTTTTAGCCAAGGTGCCTTTAACAGGTTGGATTGCTATTTAGAAAGCTATGCAGCAGCTGTTTAATGGGATCTTGGTAACGACACGGCAGCCCTTTCTTGCAACAGCCTACTTGTTCCTTCTCAGAGTAATTTTTTCTGCCTGTGACTTCTGAATCCTTACGTGGACCCAGAAGATACTGCCTTCATTTTCCCTGTTTCCAGTTTCGGACTCTAACCTAGCATCCCTCAATAGAAACAGCTTCACTTATTACGTTGCTTCTTCGTTTGCCATTTCAACGTCATCTCCCCAACACGACCCTGAGTCAGAATTAGGGTCTCTTACATCCTCTCACAGAGTGATGACAACACTTGCTGATTTGTTTTCTTATTAGAAATGTTATTACCCCTGTAGCCTTGAAGAAAGCGCTACGATCCTCATTAGGATTTTCCTGGAAGTCCAGTTTCTGTACTGCGTAAGAATAAAGCGTTCATCCTCTTGGTGAGCAGGTATGTGGAAGCGTGTGTGTGTGTGCCTGCGGACACGCGCTGCCCTGCCTTCTGTTCCTCAGCTGGGGCCACATAGTGGCCTAAATCTCGTCCTCCCTAATGCTGTATCTGACACTGATGTGAACACTGGGATCGAGATGGCCTTTTGATGTACTGGGGTTTGAGGTACAGCAGAGAAATAAGCGACATGGTGTCTCAGTTCTGAGATGAGAGTGTCTGTCTTTCATCTCAGGTGTGAAATTAAAGCTCTGGAATCTCCAAGAAAGAGAAACTACTGAAGCTGCCTGCCAAAGAGTTCTTCCCAGTGCCCCTTTGTACTCTTCTTTTTCTTGTGGACACATTCCTGGGGTGTCTGTCTAAACTCTGCCCTTGGCTGGGTAGAAGGAAGAAACTTTGATTTTGGATGGTCATTTTTGATCCCTTGGGGCAGAAGCATGAGAATTAGTCTTTCAGAGATAGCTTCTTGGCAGTGCTTTGATTTACACAGGTTAACCTTGTGTAAGTGAGTTAATGGTAAATAATTGCCTACTAAATACCAGACAGACCCTTTTATCATCCTACTTAAGGGCAACAACTTTGACGTGGGTGGTGGTAACCAGTGTGCAGAAAAGGAATTTGAGCTTCCGTGAGGGTGAAGTAACTTGCTGAAAGCTGCTTTTAACCAGAATGCCTACAATCTGGTGGACCCAACATCCCCCCAAAAAAACCATCTCCAAAGATTCTGTTCAGCCATGAAAGGTTTAAAGGGAAATGAGGGAATAATCTCAGTTAATCATTGAGATAGGTGGTCAGAGTTGTGGTCATTGCCATCCCCCAGTGCCTGTAGGCTTGACCTAATCAAGTGTTGAGCCTGCTCTTCTATGACTCAGGGAGGCCTGGGAGACAAACTTTTCTATAAACAAGAGGCAGGGTTTGGAGGAAGAGGGGCACAGGGTCCTGCTTCCTTTCACTTCCACCTGCCCTGTAACACCACAGGCCATCTGTGACACTCCAGGCTAGTTCCCCATTCTGACTTCCCCCACAGACTTTTTGTCATGGCCATGGTTCTCTGACCAGGTTCTCCCCATAGAGAAGAGGGTGTGAAGGCTAGAGAGAAGCTCTGTGGGGACCACTCTGTCCCACCCTAGGGATGCACCTATGGCTACAAGTTTGGTGAGAAGTGTATGATACCCCATATACTAGAGGGCTTCTAATTGAACCTGCATGACCCAAGGCTTTGCCTCATCGTCAAGTTCACTTGGAGTGGTTGTTGAAGGTGCAGTTTCTCCAGACTTTTGCCCCAGAGATTGTAAATCAGCAGATCTGGGCAGGGCCCAGGAAGGCCACAGATAATGTCTACTAACCAGGGAAACCTATAGGCCTCAGAGAGTGGGCTGAGGCCTCTTGAAAACTTTGAACAAAGAATGATCTGTGAACCTGGGAGAGATCCTTTCTGAGAAGTCTATGCGAAGGAAAGCACCAGGCTTTTTTGCTTATGCTTTTACCAGAGAGGAAAGTGAAATTTTCATCTGAACTGAGGTAAACAGTGAGTGGCAGCTGGATGCAGTGGGGTGGGTGGGAGGGTGGTCCCTGCAACGGGCAGAACTTTAGACAGAAAGACCTCCAAGCCAGAGGGTTAGGATTACAAAGATGAGCAAAACCATAGCTGCCTCTGTCTTGACCAGTCACAGAAACGCACGCCCTTACCCATTTTAATTGGGGACTTTAAGCTAATTCCTGTCTTTAGGAAAGAGTGGCTTTAAACTTAGCAGCTTGGTTCATGGGGCTTCTCAGTAGAAGGGACCTGGAGGCTCCCAGCTGAGGGTTCGTGCCTGCCAGCAGTTCTAAGGGTAAGATTCGGGGGTAATCACAGCCCTGGTGTTACAGTGTACACAGCTCTCCCTGCCGCCCTGATAGCTTCCTTGCACACCTGTGGTTTCTAGGGAGCTTTAGTTGAAGCCCAAGAGCCAGGATCCAAGATGAGTGTGACCATCTCAGGGTCTCCTCTCGCCCAGCCAGTGAGTGAGTCTGGCCACCAGGAAAACCCCTAATGCCTGGTGCCCATCAGCTGGAATCCCCACCTGGATCAACTCTGACCGCTGATCTGCCCCAGGCCTTGCTCTGGTGGAAGCCTCAGGTTTGCACAGTCTGTCCCTGGCATCACTATGACACAGCTTCCTTCCAGATGCTTCCCACCCTCCTGCTGCCCTCATCCCTGGACCTGAGGAGAGGTCCTTACAGCTGGCCATCTTCCATACCTGCTCCACCTCCTCCCCAAACTTTTTATATGCCTAAGGCTTCTGGAACCTTCAGCCTCAATCTCAACACCTGAAGTTTTCCTCTTACCTCCTGATGACTTCCCCTGAGGTCTCTCATCCTTGAGACCTTTTCGATGAAGACCACATTTTCTCATCTACCTCTTCTCTCAGGCTTAGGAGGCGAGCCCAGTGAACTCCTGACTCTCCGTTGCCACCTTGTGTCACCACTATCGTCCAGCAATCACCCTGTAGCTGCATCCACCCCTTCTCCTACTCCCCCCCCTGCGTCACACATCACCACCAGTGTCCTAGGCATCACCGTCTCTCAGGACACAGGTGCACTTGGCCTTGAGCTCAGCCTTCCTTTCCATCCCAGGCCCATCATCATCCACAGCAGCTTCATTCTTTCCAGTGTCCACCCTCAGGGGTCCTCCCACCCCAATCCTGGCTTCTTCCTAAAAACCTGAGGTCTCTGGTGAAGCATCATTTTTGAAAAGTTGAAAACATGATTCTCATACACAATATAGTGGGGATGTGTAAAGAGATTTATATATCTCATTAATGAGGCAAGCAGCAGGATGACAAAAGCTCTATAGGTCAATAAAACCATCATCTTTGGGGTTCTTTTTCTAGCCACGAGAATCATTTCCAACTTCTCAATCCTCTGTTTCTTTGTAAGTTAGCATCTAATTTGCAGTCTGCGTTCTAATCAGTAGAACATAGTGTGCAAGACAAAATGACCCTCGGAGTCAGATGTGCAGTAGTGTGATTTGAAAGTATTCAGTAGGCTAGTTAACCTTATTTCCAAGAACTGGATACATTTTCTAAACGTCCGAAGCTTCTCGGACCACCCACTCCAGCCCTCAGACCCTGAGGAAAGTAGCTCACGGACTCGCAGGGTTGGAAGGGGGAGGCCCAGTGAAGAGCAGCGGGTCAAGGCCGGTTGAGTAGATGTGGGGTTTGATGGGAAGGAAGGAAATGTGGAGGAGTATGA
Source organism: Camelus ferus (assembly GCF_009834535.1). NCBI lineage: Eukaryota > Metazoa > Chordata > Mammalia > Artiodactyla > Camelidae > Camelus > Camelus ferus. The sequence continues at coordinate 17,958,636 of NC_045706.1, read as the reverse complement.
GGTCCGGGACCCGCACCACGGGGAATAGAAGGACAGATGTGGGTTTTGCTGGGTTTATTTAGCAAGCATTTAGTGAGGACCTGGGATATAAAAACCTATGAGTTAGTTGCTATGATGAACCCATTTTACAGATGAGGAAACTGAAGCTTGGATTAGGAACAGGCCCAGAGTCAACAAATTAATCACTGGTGAAGCCCACAGTTAATCCAGGCCTGGGCCTCCTGAGCTAGTAGTGTTTGGGAGGTCACTGGGTGGGAGGTGGAGGTGGCTTCCTCTGTGTGTCCACGTGTACACTTGCAAGTACCCGGGATGGGAGGTAGGAGGTCGGCAGTGACTTCCTCCGGCAGCAGGTGCAGAGCCTGGGCCTGGTGCAATATCCCATGTCTGAACAAAGCCAACTGCAGGGCCCTCATTCCTGTCCCTCTTCAGCACCAGCCGCCTAATACCCCAGAGAAGGAGCTCCGAGGACGGGGCCACAGGGATGATGGCAACTGGCGGTGCCGCTGACAGAGCTTCAGCCCTGTTCCCAGGCAGGATGGGTCTTTGCCTTCCTGCGCACTGGCAGGAGGAGGAGAGGAGGCAGCCGGGGCTCCGGGTCTGTAATCGGATCGGAGGCTGTGATGGTGACAGCTGCGGCAGGGGCCTGAGGAAGGGGCTTGGGCAGGTGGAGAAAAGCTGGGCCTGGGGTTTGTGCTCATTTTTCATCCCGGACGCAGCTCTCCTGGGGCACTGGGACCCTCACTCCTGCATCTACCCAGAGTCCCTACTGCCACCAAAGCAGCCTGGCCAGGTGTGTTGTCTCACACATGGGGAGGCCCCAGGGAAGCATCCTCCATCGACAGAGGCGGTACATGTAGACTCTGGAAAAAAAGGATTTTGAATCCCAGCCCTGGCACTTGCTAGTTGTATGGTCTCAGGTAGGTTTGTTAACCTGTTTCCATTTCCTCTCCAGTAAAATGGAAATACTATGTGAAACTATCTGAAAAGCTGGTTCTAGAATTAAATGAGAACAGAGTGCTTTTGCACACAGTGGTTACTCCTTAAGTATTAGGTTTAATTTTTTTTTTCAACAAGCAGGTATTTACTGAGCGCCTGTTATGTGCCAGGCACTGTTCTAGAACACCCCCTCCCTTAGTTATAATTTTTTTATGCTAGTTGGCATCTAAGTTATGTTTGTAATATTGGGGGCCAAGATTAGCTTTGAGAAAATCTTGAAAGAAATGCATGCTTACATGTATGCAATTCAGGGGCGTGTGTACTCACTTTAGAAAGGACTCAACAGCCAGCTGCTCTATTTTCTGGTATGTTCAAGATGGAAAGTTAACTTACAGTGATCTAGTGCCAGGTAACAAACGACACTAAAACTCAGCAGATTAAAACAACCAGCATTTTATTATATCTCATGGTTTTGTCGGTCAGGAATTCAGGCAGGGCTGAGCTAGGTGATGCTTTGCTCCACGTGGCATCAATGGTAGTCACCTGAGTGGGATTCAGCTGGCAGATGGGCTCACCTGGAGGGCCCAAGGGAGTGTCTTTCTTGTATCTGGTATGATGTTAAAGAAAACTAGCCGTGGAAGTCCCAGAGCATCACTCCCACATCATTCATTTTTCAAGCAAGTCACGAAGCCCAGCCTAGCCCCAAGGTAAGAAGAATTGGGCCCCTTTTCATGGGAGGAATAGCCAAGATATTACAGCCATCTCTAACCTACTGCAGTTACCCTCAAGTAGGGGCTTATAAAATGTTTATTTCTTTGTGTAGAACTTTTCTAGTGGTATCTTGGGGGAGTAGGAAGGGTCCTGGGCCGGCCACCAGGAAACCTGGTTTTGAGTCCAGTCCACCATCGCTTTGAGCCACTGTTTCACTCCAGGCTTTAGATCTGATGCTGGGAACACAGAGTCAGCAAGAGTATTCCCGGGTTCTAGACCTCACCTGCACACACCTACTGTGAGTGACCTCGGGCAAGTCCTGTCCCTTTTTGGCACCCCACTTTCCCACCCAGTGGAATGAGAAGGAGGTTGGACTTGCCCACTGACTCTTTCCCCAGGATCACCCCCACCCCAACCAGGACTAACTGGCATTACTGGGGAAACTGAGAGGCCTGCTGGCTTCACGCTGACCTTCCAGAGCTGTCTATGTGCCTCTCACCTTTAGCAAAGTCACAGGAAAACAGCTTTACAGAGCTCAACAGGGAGCAGGTGGCTGTCTAGTCACAGCAGGAGTCCTTTAAATGGCCACCTCTCCCAAGCTCAAGAACAGGAAGGGGTGCACAACAGCGGGGAATTCCTGGCTCCTCAGAAATGCTGTGGCTAAAGTGCGCCCACCTGCTTTCCAGCCCCCGCGTGGGAGGGGCTGGGATCTGCACCCCTGGCTCAGCCAGGGTGGAAGGGAGAAAGGCCCAGCCTGTGCACCCCTCCACTCACTGGTTCTAGAGGGATCTCCTTCCTGAAGAGGTTCCCAGGGCAGGCAAGCAGTCCAGAGGAGGGGTCTCTAAGAACCCCAGTGGACTGCCGGGGTCCTGGCCTCCACACCAGACCCTTCAGGACCACCCTGGAGCCGGGATGCTCTGAGGCCTCCAGGGCCTGGGTATCCATGGGCCGAGCTATGTGGGGAGAGAGGAAGGCAGCAGGGCTCTGGCCACCGGCAGAGGAGGTGAGGGAGGGTGGGCAAGAAGTGTTCTGGCTGGGGTCCAGGGCTGTGGGATTTACAATCATCCTGGGGCCTATAAATGCTTGGAGTAGCTTTTTTATTTTGAGGCCATGAGTAATTGAGCCAACTGTGTGCTGTATCCCACAGCCGGCCCTGTCTCCTCCCACTCACAAACACACAAATCTACTTCCACCTGTTACACACACACACCTGCACACACATCATTCGGAGAGACAGGAGGAGAAAGACCTTGTATGGAGGGTTTGTCCTTAGTGCTAGGCGTGTGCCAAGTGCTTTTCATCTGCTCTCTTACTTAATTTGGACAACTCTTTAAGCCGGGCCTCACTTATCCACATTTTGCAGAAAAGTGAACTGGCTGAGCCAAGGAGAGGTAAGGTGACTTGCCCGAGAATCCACAGCTAATAAGTAGCAGAGAAAGGACTTGAGACCTTTCCCCTCCCCACCAGCCCAAGCCCTTCCCAGGCTCAGTCTAAGGCTGCTCAGTCCAAGACCTTGCCTGAAATCATCTCTTTCTGGTATGAATGGGGAAACCGAACTTAAAAATGACCATATATCATAAAAGGAAATATTGATAAGTTCAACTGCATTTAAAAAAAAAAACAACCCAAAAACTCTACGTGGCCAAAAAACACACCATAAGCAAAGACGAAGACAAATGACGAGCTAGGAGGAAAATTGCTCCAGATATTATGGCAAAAGGTTAATCTCTATAATATATAAAAAGTTACTAGTCGTTTATAAGAAAAGGCCAAAACCTAATTTTAAAATGGGCAAAGATGAAGACTATTCACAAAAGAGGAAATATAAATGGATCTTAAGCATATGAAAAGATGCTCAACCTCACTTATAAAAAAAAATACAAATTTAAGAAATACTGATATTTATGTCCAACAAATGACTCAATTCCAATAGACAAAGAAATCCTATAATATAATCAGACAGATAACCCAATTTTAATATTAAAAATGGGCAAAACACTTCAACAGGCACTTCACAGAAGTCAAGACACATTGAAACATCTTCAGAGACTGTAAATAAAAATCACTTAAAGAGTTACCACTACACACCCACCAGTATGGCTAAAATGAGAACGACTCACAATACCAAGTGTTGGTAAGGATGAAGAGGAACTGAGATCCTCATATATTGCTGATGGCAGTGGAGCTGGCATCACCGCTCTGGAAAAATGCTTGATGGTCTAATATAACTAAAACAGAAACCATCCAGTGATTAGTAATTTTACTTATAACTGATACACCCCTCAGAAACAAATAAATATTACCAAAGAGTTCCCTCATGCTCCTTTGTAGTCTGTCCTCCAAACCTGGATAACAGGAAACCACTAATCTACTTTTTGCCACTATAAATTATATTTGCCTTTTCTAGATTTTTAAGTAGACTGAATCATGCTTTATGTATTCATTGAAGCCTGGTTTCTTTTGATCAGCACAACGTTTCTGAGATTCATCTTTGTCATTGTCATGTGTTCCTTTTTATTGATAAGTAATATTCCATTGTGTGGACATACCAAAATTTATTTACTATTCATGGATATTTGGATTTTTTCCACTTTTTGAATATCATGAATAAAGCTGCTATGAGCATTTATGTACTAATCTTTGGGCAGATATATTTTAAATTCTTCTGGAGAAATTTAATTTCTCTAGGTGAGCAATTGCTGAATTGTATGGATTATAAGCTAAGTATGTTTTTAACTTTTGTTTGTTTTTCTCTTTCAACTTTATAGAGATATAACTGACATACAGTACTGTATAACTTTAAGGAATATAGCATAATGATTTGACTTATATATCATGAAATGATTATCACAATAAGTTCAATGAACACCCATCATCTCATATAGATACTCAAAGAAATAGAAAAATATATTTTTCCTTGTGATGAAAATTCTTAGGATTTATTCTCTTAACAACTTTCATATATAACATACAACAGTGTTAATTTTATTTTCCATGTTGTACATTACATCCCTAGTGGTTAGTTATCTTATAACTGGGAGTTTGTACCTTTTGACTGCCTTCATCCAAATCACTCTCTCTTTACCCTCCTTCTTAGGTAACAACAAATCTGATCTCTTCTTCTGTGAGCTTGTTTGCATGTTTGTTTTTGAAGTATAATTGACCTACAACACTATGCCAATTCCTGTTAGACAACATAGTGATCTGCTATTTCTATCCATTTCAAAGTGATCACCACAGTAAGTCTAGTTATGATCTGTCACCATACAAAGATATTATACAGTTATTGCATATATTCCTCACACTGTATATTTCAAACTCATATGTCATAGATTAATTGCCCATATAAGTATGGGTTCCTTTCTGGGCTCTCTATTCTGTTCCATTGATCCATGTATCTATATTTGTGCTAGTACCATACTGTTTTGATTACTGTAGCTTCATAGGATGGTTTGAAATCAGAGAGTCTGATACTTCTAGCTTTGTTCTTCTTAAGATTATTTTGGCTATTCAGGGTCTTTTTTGTTTCCATACACATGTTATAATTATTTATTCTAGTTCTGTGAAAAATACCATTGGTATTTTGATAGGGATTACATTGATTCTGTAGATTGCCTTGGGTAGTACGGTCATTTTAACAATATTAGTTCTTCCATTCTATTAACGTGGTATATCTTTCCATCTGTTTGTATTGTTTTCAATTTCTTTCATCAGAGTCTTATCATTTTCTGAGTACAGGTCTTTAATCTTCTCAGATTTATTCCTAAGTATTTTATTCTTTTTGATGTGATTATAAATGGAATTGTCTTCTGATTTTTTCTTTCTGATAGTTCATTTTACTATGTAGAAATGTAATAGATTTCTGTATATTTTGTATCTTGAAACTTTACCAAATTTCAGTGATAAGTTCTAGTAGTTTTTTGGTGGCATCTTTAGGATTTTCTGTGTATACACGTCATCTGCAAACAGTGACAGTTTTAATTCCTCCTTTCCAATTTGGATTCTTTTTATTTTTTCTCTTGTCTGATTGCTGTGTCTAGGACTTCCAATACTATGTTGAATAAAAGTGGCAAGGGTAGGCATCCTTGTTCCTAATCTTGGAGGAAATGCTTTCAGCTTTTCACCTTTGAGTATGATGTTAGCTATAGGCTTTTCATATATGGCCTTTATTATGTTAAGGTATGTTCCCTCTACCCACTTTGTGGTGAGTTTTTATCATAAATGCACATTGAATTTAGTCAAAAGCTTTTTCTGCATCTATTGAGATGATCATATAATTTTTATTCTTCAGTTTGTTAATGTGGTGTATCACATTGTTTGATTTGTGGATAGTGAATCATCCTTGAATCCCTGGGATAAATTTTATTGATTCTTTAAAAGTAGTAGCTTTGGTTTAATTGATTTTTATCCATTTGTCCAGTTTTTATTTCTTTGATTTCTGTTCTTTATTATTTCCTTCCTTCTATTTATTTACCTTGAATTTAATTTGCTCCTTTTTTAGTAGGTTCTTAAGATGGAAGCTGAGATAATTGATATCAGATTTTTCTTCCTTTCCTAATATAAGCATTTAAAGCTATAAATATCCCTCTATGTACCACTTTCACTGCATCCCACAAATTTTAATATGTGGTCCTTTTATTTTCATTCCGTTCCAAATACATTCTAATTTCCCTTGTTATTTCTACTTTGACCTGTGGATTATTTAGAAGTATGTTGTTTAATTTCCAAATATTTTGTTTATTTTTAATATTTTCATAACACATGAATATATTACCTATTCAAAAGTCAAATTTAAATAAATTTAAAATAATGACTCTCAAGTTGGGAGTGAGAAGCTACCCACAGACTGAACTTTCCATCTTCCCCTCACTGCTCTTTCTCTTGTGTGCTCACCTCCATCCATCTACCTGCCTAGACCAGAATACTTCTACATCATTAGCTTCTCCCTCATTCTTCATACTCAAATAACTACCATGGCTTGTGACTTCTATTTCCTGAGTTTTGTGAAATATGCCCACCTCCTTTGCTATTCTCTCAGTAGAAGACACCATTGACTCTGGTTTGCACACATGCAACAGCATCCTAATGGCTTCCCCCCAAAATTCTTCTTAGTTACAAAGGAGAAAAGAGTGACTGTACAGGAGATAAGCATGGCAGATGCCATCTTAACTAAGTGGTCAAAATGAATCAGTGCTAAGGGGACAAACTGAAACCATGCATCACTTGTTAAGATGCAATGAGAAAAATGCAACCTAAACATATCATTTAAAATTTTTTGTCAGACAATCCTATTATTTTAATTTAATCTGTATTATAATTTCCTTTTTATTGTTTGATTTTATTAGCTTTCTTAGGGTTAGATTTCTTCATGTGCTTAAAATTTTTTATTTTTCAGGCTCATTTTGAGTAGTCCATGGAGATGTTCAGTGTGCTTTGAAGCAAGAATTAATGTTTTTCATATTTTGTCTATTACTCTTTTGTGCTAGGAGCAGCAGTAGTGCCTCAAAGTATGAACTTACAGACCACTCTTTAAAGCCCAACATTCTGTCTATACTCTGGTGCAATAGAAAGAACAAGGCTCTCAGCAGGCCAGAGCCCTACTTTTGAATCCTGGCTCTGCTGTCTGATCTTGTTCATGTTTCTGCACTTTGAGACCCAGTTCTCTCATCCAACAAATGGACATAATAACACCTACCTTGCAGAGTTTTTTGTGAGGATTAAGTGATAGTGGCTGGCCGAGCTTCCCAGATGTCGTTGACTTTGTAGTTGAAACTATGATTGACTCTTCCATAGAACATGAATGAAATAGAGCAATTTGATATTCTGCCAACAGGTGCAAAGGAGGCTGCTGGACTTTTAAAAACAAAAGGACTCCTTATATGTGACTTTACATTAAGGGAGGGGTCCCTTAATTTGCACTGAGTGGTCCTTTATTCCAATTTCTCTCTGTGTGTTCTCAGAGGAAGTAAGTAGAACACAAAGACATCAGAATGTGTGTCATTTCTGGAGCCAGAAAGTGAAAAATCCAATTGCCGGAATAATCTCTCTGGTACTGATCAGTTTCTGGCACTCTGGTAACTTGCAGAAATTAACTAGGCAGGACCTATGTCTTTCTCAGGAATAGAGTCAAAGAGTCCTGTCGTTCAGCTCCAAACTGCCAGTAGTAATAACAGGCTGGAGGATATTGGAGATTTAGGTATGGGAAGTGGGAAGCTAGAGCTAGTTTTGTGAAGAAATGCCACAGACAGGGCCTGGTGAGGATCTGAGGCTGTCTTCCTTTGGCATTTTTAAAAATTAAATTCCTGATTCTTGATAGCATTTTTCTGGAGCCCTTCCAAACCCAGGACCCAGCATGGGGGATTTGTCTCCACTTCCCAGATGTTCCAAGTTTCTTTTTGTGGGTCCCCTTTCCCCTGGTGGTGCTCATTAGATCCCCTCCAGCCTGGCACCCTGATTCCTGAAGTCATGGCCAGCCATACACAGATTTTCACTTGAATTACTGACTCTCCCTTCTTTTCAGGGTCTGACTCATGGCCAGTACATCCTTCATGAGGACGCCAGAGAGGGAAATTAAGGTAAGAGAGAAAGAACTGAAAAAGGTATGTGACTATATTCAAGGCACCTTCATATTTGGAAATTCATTTAAGTCATTGAAACCTTATAAAGTAAGGAGGACATAATACTTATTTTACTTTATTAATGAGGTTCAGGGAGCTGGTGATAAACCCTGGTCACTTTTAATCACAAAACTTTTGAAATTATAGAAAAAATAATTATTTTGCTACATTAAAAGAAATGGTTAAAATTGTTGTTTTATTAGTCAAAATCAGCCTAAAAGAATTATTTGCATTCTAGTTTTTTCTTTCACTTACTATTACTGTAAATGATAATGACAACAAAATATCATTTACCAAACACACATTCATAATAGGCACTATGCTAAATATCTTACCCATTTTGTCTTATTTAGTCATCACAACAAGCCCATGTAGTAGATATTAATAGCCCCATTTTCTGGGTGAGGCCAAAAGGAACTTAACTTGTCCATCTTAGCATTCTCACATAATTATTTTCCTAAGTCCCCATATAATGTTCATGATTGTTGTTGGTAATTGCTACATGCTAATAATGTTTCCTAATTCACTTAGTTCTTTTTCCCTTGTTAAGTATGATGGTAAAAAGACCTGGGGGGCATTATTCATGTATTTATTGAGCAAATATTTAATTAGCTTCTCCTGTATTGTCAGGGTCCATGTTAGATCCAGGGGGTACAAAGGAAAGACAGAAATGTTTGCCTTCACACAACAGCTCACAGCTTCCTGCGGAATGTAGCCAGCAAGAGGCAATTACAAGGCAGGGTGGTGATGGGGGAAGTGCTGGTTGCTGTGGGAGCACAGCGCAGGGGGCAAGTGAGAAGAACAGCTGCCAGTTAAGGTCAAGTCACTTCAAGAAGACTAGCGGGAGTTCAGGCGGGGAGGGTATAGGTCAGTGTAAAGTACATGCCTAGTTTGCACGAGGCCCTGGGTTCAATCCCCAGTACCTCCATTAAAAATAAATAAATAAATAAACCTAATTACCCTCTCCCCAAAAAAACAAAACAAAAAAAGAAGACTAGTGTGAGTTGAATGGCCACCAAGTTACCATCTGCCAAACCATTATGGCCACCAGACACGAGCCATCCATGCCCCTTTGATAGAACTTGGAAATTCAGGGATATCGTGGGTTCAGATACTGTAGGATTTGGAGCCCCCAAACTATTTTCATTCCGTGGTAATATGATCAAAGTCTTGTTCGCCATTCCTTCAGCCAAAGGGGCCTAAAACAGCAGTGTTCATGCCTCCTCTGTCCTTGTGGCGGTGATGTTGATGATGACAACAGTGCTGGTGCTGGTGCTGGTGCTGGTGCTGGTGCTGGTTTTGACAGCTTTCAATAACTGAGAATCTATGTGCTCACTTTATAAATGTTATTTCATTGATCTTCACAGTACTCCTATAGGTAGGACCTTTTTTAGGTCAGAAACTAAACCAGAGAGGTAAGGTAACTGCTTAAGCTCAGCTTCCTAATAAACAGAAGGAACCAATTTTCTAACCACGAGAGTTATACCATTCAGATTGTTAAGAGCAGTGAGAATGTGCTGGTTTTACCCTAAAGGTGCTAGTTGTGGGTTGTTGTGTTTAGATTATATACACCCTGCTACTTTTAATAAAGTGCTTGAGGTAGCTTACAATAAAAGCATTATAACATCACTTAAAAATAGGTACTATTGAGTAGGAATTAAAGCCAATGTGCTAACTGTTGCTGTGATTGCTCAGACAGGCTGTGAGCTTCCTGGTAGCCATGGTGAAAATGGAAGTATTGTAAGTTGCAAAGCTATTATTGTGGAGATACAGTGCATGTTTTTCCTTGCACTAATTTAGAAAAGTAATTTTTTTATGATGGCACTAAGTTATGTAAAGAATAATATCCTCAATAATTTTTTTTTGAAAAACCAGATGATTCCCTTTGGCTGTGTTTTTCTACATAGCGTCTACAGAAATCAAAGGCAGAAATGCTCATTTGGGTTTCCCGAAGAGAAGACTCTAAGACTGAGATTTGTGTACAGGAGGAGTGCGCTCAGGAACAACATCTGTGAGGAGTGAGAGAAGCAGGATTGTACTGAGGGGAAGTTAAACTTAGTGTGCTTGCCACAGAGGCCTCATCCTTCTGATCCTATAGGAAACTCTGGAATTTGTGTGGCCTTTCAGAGACGCTCCACACTAAGTCAAGGGGGCCAGGACTTTACTCCTGCATCCTTCATTTGTTGAATATGGGGTTCTCCAGGGCAGGACACTTCTTTTAGTTAAGGGAAATTTCCAGAAAGGGAATCAATTGTGAGCCATCAGAAGGCAACATCTTGGCAGGTTAGGGAATGCATGACTTGGTCCTGAAAGGGAGATGTGGGTGGTGTACATAGCAACCATCACAGCCCACCCCTTGTCTCTCTCAGTTCCACTTGCTTTGTATAACAAACTTATCCCATCATGGAACAGCTCCTCCAAGTTTCTAGTGGTTTCTCTGGGGTAAAAATTTACAAGAGGAATGTTGGTGAGACAAAGTACAGACCCTGCTGCTGGAATTGGTCTTAAAGCTGAAACCAATACACATCATCTATGGTAGGTAGAATAATGTCCCCACAAAAGATGATTTGCCTGCAGTGATTGTTCTTTTTGAGAGATGGTGCTGTGTCAGGGACTCAGGTTTGGGCTCTGTTGTTGTCAGGTGGGATATTCAGCAACACGGTAGCTAGATCAGCCTTAATGATTAGGAGCCTGTGCTGTTGAGTTCGTAAATGACTTCCATTCATGGCACTCTAGATATTTCATTGAAACACTCTTTGAGATAGTACCAGGGTGGCTGATGACAGAGGCTGACTGATACTAACTGGCTAAGTAATTCTGGGTACCTGGATGTTTAGTGCCTCTTCCATGTGAATGCTTTCTGGTGAGCACTTACATGTGACACAATGATCTCTACACTTTATGCCCACTTCCATAGCTCCACCCATCTGCCTCTACCCTATACTTCCTTGTGCCTGATATTCCGATCCTCCTCTTTTCAGGACCCTGTCAAATCAGCCAAGTCACTCCCCACTGCCCCTGAATCTATGCATATTCTTCTCCTGGGCTACTTCTGTTTCTACACAAAGTGGATGACCAAGTATACCACTCAAAGCTCTCCCCATTGGGAGGATTTCCTCTCAGCCCTGTTATAGTGCTACACCAGAGTGGAGCTGCATGGACAGCAGTTCATTTTTAGCTGCATGTGCCAAATGACCCATCTCTGAGGCCTTTTCCTCCTGTCAGCTGGTCATAAAAAACTCCCTTGTGAACATAGAAATGAGCTGAGGGAGAGGCACTGGTAGAGCAGTGATGGATGACGAGGGATCTCAGCCACCTGCTGGTGTGGCTTACTTGTGTGCTCTGGTGTTGCTCATGCCCAAACCTGACATCCTGCTTCCATCGTGCAATGGATTGCTGGTGGAGCTACCTGAGCTTATGACTTAGTAGGTCTAAGATAGTCCAGGTCATGATGGGCGGCTATGGTAGGGACCATTTCTACAATGGCTCCCCCAACAAATGTCCTAAATCCTCAGAACTTGTGAATATGATGAGCAATCCTTGCTGTGATTGTTATGTTATCTGGCACATTTAACCTTAAGATAAGAAGATTAGCCAGGCAGGCCTGATCTAATCACACAAGCCTTTCAAAGTGGCAAGCTTTCTCTGGCTGGTAGCAAAATAGGAAGTCAAGTCAGAGATTTGAAGTGGGAGAAGAATCATTATTATTATTGTTATTATTTACCATTTCTTTTATGGATGTGTAGCTGATTTACAATGTGCAGCAAAGTGATTCAGTTATACATATGCATATGTATATTTTCTTTCTTTTTTTTGAAAATCTTTTATATATATATATTTAAATCTTTCAATGTGACTTTTTGTTTTAGTAAGGCTTTATTTTTTAGAGTAGTTTCAGGTTCACAACAAAATTGAGCAGAAAATACAGAGTTTGCACATAGCCCTCCCCGCCCACGCATATATACTCCCCTACCCTCAACATCCCTCATCAGTGTGGCATATTTGATACAATCCATGAACCAACATGGATACATTATTATCAACCAAAGTCCATAGTTTACGTTAGGGTTTACTCTTGATGTTGTACATTCTATGGGTTTTGACAAATGCATAATGACATATAGCCACCACTATACTATCATCCAGAATAATTTCATCTCCCTGAAAATCCCTTGTGCTCCATCTATTCATTCCTCCCTCCCTCCCTCTCCCCAAAGCCCTGGAAACCTTTTTAGACTGGCTTCTTTCATTTAGTAATATGTCTTTTAATTTTCTTCCATGTCTTTCATGGCTTGATAGCTCATTTCTTTTTTTCTTTTCATTGCACATATACATACATATATTTTCAGTTTCTTTTCCATTACAGCTCATTACAAGAAATTGAATAGAATTCCCTGTGCTGCACAGTAAGTAGGTCCTTGTTGTTTATCTATTTTATATATAGTAGTGTGTATCTGTTAATCCATCTCTCCCTCCCCTTTCCTTCCTCACTCTGGTAACCACAGTTTGTTTTCTATATCTGTGATCTATATCTGGTTTGTATCCTTTCCTTTTTTTTTTTTAACACCTTTATTGTAGTATGATTCCTGTACAGTAAACTACACATATTTCAGATGTACAATTTGATGAATTTTGGTAGATGAATACACCAATGAAACCACTACCACAATCAAGATAGCTAACATTTCTGTCACTCCCCAAGAGGTGCAATTTTTGAATTCCCAATTTACCCCTTCCCACCCGCTTTAACCCCTGACAACCATAAATCTGTTCTCTATGTCTGTGAGTCTGTTTCTGTTTTGTAGGTAAGTTCATTTCACATGTAAGTGATATATGGCATTTTTCTTTCTTTTTCTGGTTTACTTCACTTAGAACGATGATCTCCAGTTCCATCCATGTTGCTGCAAATGGCATTATTTTATTTTTTATGGCTGAGTAGTATTCCATGGTATATATATACCACATCTTCTTTATCCAGTCATCCGTCGATGGACATTTAGGTTGTTTCCATGTCTTGGCTATTGTAAATAGTGCTGCTGTGAACATTGGGGTGCGTGTGTCTTTTCGAATTATAGTTTTCTCCAGATATACACCCAGGAGTGGGATTGCTGGATCATATGGGAACCCTATATTTAGTTTTTTAAGGAACCTCCATACTGTCAACTGTAGTGGCTGCACCAATTTTCATTCCCAACAACAGTATAGGAGGGTTCCTTTTTTTTTTTTTTTTGTATTTTTTTTTTTTATTGAAGAATAGTCAGTTTACAATGTTGTGTCAATTTCTGGTGTACAGCACAATGCTTCAGTCATACATGAATATACATATATTTGTTTTCATATTCTTTTTCACCATAAGCTACTACAAGGAATCGAATATAGTTCCCTGTGCTATACAGTATAAACTTGTTTCTCTATTTTAGGAGGGTTCCTTTTTGAAGTGGGAGAATAATTAGGTGTACTATTACTGGCTTGAGGATTATGGGGACCATGTTAGAAGGAATGCAGAAGCCTTAAGGAGCTGAGAAAGACCCTCAGTTGACAGCCAACAAGAGCAGTCCTACAACCACAAGGAACTGAATTTGGCCAACAACCTGAATGAGGTTGGAAGCAGATTCTTACCTAGAGCCTCCAGATAAGTGTTCAGCCTGGTCAACACCTGGATTTGGCCTTGTGACGTGCTAAGCTGTTACCTTTGAGGTAATTTGTTACACATCAATAGAAATATAATACAGCGTTCCTGGCCACATAGACACTTGATATTCCATGATCAGCAACATCAGAGAGTCTGTCTCTACCAGGCCACAGCTATTTTTCATGTGTATATAATTCTCTGCTGTACATGTCATGGCTTGTTCTAGAACTCAGGTGTATACACTGTGATTCTTCTGCTGGGACTTGTTGTGAATTCTACACAGCATCTTCTCCTCCCAAAAACCCTTCTAGCACCACAGAGTCTTCTGTGTCACGTGGCCCAAGCATCAGGGTGACTGGCACCACTGCAGAATCCATTCCTAGTTGGTGCCTCAGTCAAAGCTGGCAGGCTTCTGAGTCACTTGACAGATGGGTCAAGCAGTATCCCAAGTGTGAAATAAATATGCTGCCTCCCAAACCCAAAGAGGTCAAGCAAGTGTTGTGTTTCCTTTCTGGTGGTGGATGATGCAAGATGCAATAATCTGTCTGTTTGGAGGCAATGTCCTGGAAGGCCCCAGACCACTGGATCCTTATTAATTCACTAATGTGGCAGATCCCTGAATCTTTGTAAGTTTAAATATCTTAACATATTTCTTGCTCATCTACTATTATTAATGTGATACTATCAAAATAGAGGACTATTGTGATATCCCGTAGAATGTCCAGCTTGTCCAAGTCCCTTTGGACTACTTTATGACAGATGATGGGAGAATTAACAAAGTTCTGAGGGCAAGACCACTGATGTACACTGCTGACTGCCCATGTGAATGTAAACTACTTTTAATAGGCTACAGTGGGCTTAGTCCAGCACATCAAAAGTGCAACTATTAAAGGAGAAATTAATGAGTTTAAAAAGTGGAAAGACAGCAGAAATAGTAAACATTCCAAATGCTGGTTCTTTGAAAAAGCTACAAAATACATAAATGTCTAGTTAACCTAATAAAGACAAAAGAGCAAAGCAAAATAAACAACAAAAAAATGACAACAATATAACCATAAAGAAGAGGAAAATTTTTAAAATGAGTTCGTTTTGCACAACTCTTTGTGAAAAGACTTGAAGATATAGATGAAATCCATAATTTCGTAGAAAATATAATTTATCAAAATTGTCCACAATAAAGATAGAAAAGTTAAACAATACGATTCCCATAAAATAGCAGGTTTGTATTATTACTGGCTTCAGGACACTTTTTTTTATACTCTTAAAAAAATTTGCAGACACCCAAGAGCTTTTGTTTATGTGGGTGATGTTTATTACTATTATCATATTAGATATTAAAAATGAGAACATTGAAATAATATTTAAGAAACAAGCCCATTATGTGTTAACACAAATAACACTACTTTATGAAAAACAACTATATTTTCCACAAAAAAATTTAGTGAGAATAATGGTATTATTTTACATCTTTGCAAATCTCTTTACTGTTTGGCTTAACAAAGACAGCTGGATCCTCATGTTTGCTTCTGCATTTAATCTCTTCCTATATGTTTGGTTTGAAGAATATAAAGAAAATTTAACCTCACGCAAATATTTAGTTGTAAAATAAGATTTTGCAGTCACCCTGAAAGGCTTATAGGGATCCCTGGGTGTCCTCAGTCCACTTATTTGAGAAGCAGTTCCACAGAAGAAACAGAAAGTTATCAAAGATCTATCCCCCCACAACAGACACACATACATGAAGTATTTAACTTACGTGATTTTTTCCAATCCTTCAGAGACCAGATAATCCTAACGTTAGAGCATAGAAAAAGAAAGAAAACTTCCAAACTCTTCTTCTGAAGTAAATTTAACATTGATACCAAAATGCAATAAACACACAAAAGGAAAATGTATAGATAATTTTTACCTATAAAGAATCATACCTACTGTATAGTACTGGGAACTGTATTCAACATCTTACAGTAACCTATAATGAAAAAGAATATGAAAACAAATATATGTATATACATGTATGACTGAAACATTACACTGTACACCAAAAATTGACACGACATTGTAAACTGACTATACTTCAATAAAAAAGAATCCAAATTAAAAAAAAAGATTTAGGCAAAAATCCCAAATAAAGTGTTAGCAAACAGATATTCTAAGAGAACATTAAAAACAATACACCATGATTAAGTGGGATTTATTCCAGGAACAAAAGGATGGTTTGATATTATTCATTAATATAATTCAGCATAATAATAAATTTGTGAAAAAAATGAGTATGTATATAGATATTGCAAATCTTTGACAAAAGTAAATATCCATTTATGAGCAGAACATTAAATAAAAACAGGAATTAATGAATTAATTTTAACATAATAAGTATATATGTATATTATATAATAAATGTGTATATGGGGAATTTATAACTCATTCCTAAAGTCAGCATCTTATTTAATGGATAAATACATGAGGTCAGGAACAAGGCAAGGATGCCTGTTATGCCCACTATTATTTAACAGGATATTGGAGATAGATAGATTATATATATTTTTTTTATTAAGGCATAGTTGATTTACAGTATTATATAAGTTTCACGCATACAACATAGTGATTCAAAATTTTTAAAGGTTATACTCCATTTATGGTTCTTGTAAAATATTGGCTGTATTCTCTATGCTGTACAACGTATCCTGTAGCTTATTTATTTTATATGTAGTAGTTTGTACCCCTTATTTTCCTATCCCAATCTTGTCACTCCCCTGCTCCCCTCTCTCCACTTGTAACCACTAGTCTGTTCTCTATATCTGTGAGTCTCTTTCTTTTTTGTTATATTTACTAGTTTGTTTTATTTTTTATTTTTATTTTATTTTTTAGACTCCACGTATAAATGATATCATATAGTATTTGTCTTTCTCTGACTTATTTTACTGAGCATAATATCCTCCCAAGGCCATCCATGTTGTTGCTGACATTGAAGATATTAATCAGTGCAACCAGACAAGGGAAAACTATTAGAGGCATAAGAATTGAAAATGAAAAAATAAAACTGTCTCTATTTGTAGACAAGATGATAGTATAGTTGGAAAACTCAAAAGTTTTAATGATAAAACTAACACAACCAAATGACTCTGTGAGATATACATATAAATGCACAACTTTAGATGGCAAAATATTACATAAATACGCAAATATATTTATATTTATGTAAATAATAACCAGTTACAGGAGATAAGGAAAGAGAAACCCCTATTGACTATAGAAACAAAAAAAGCATAAAATATTAAAGAACAAACTAACAATAACCACGTGTGAACTATGTGGAAATTCTAACATAATCTGTTAGGGACTTTTTAACCTAATATTGTGGCACTAGGAATCTAGAAAATGAGTTACGCGGTCATAAACAAGAAAACAGAGTTCATAACAGGCAGTTTATTTGGCTCAAAAGTAGCCACCGATGTGAGTAAGTACGAATCCCTAGGTCGTTAAAGCCCAGGCATCAGGAGGGTGGTGTCCAGCCTCAGGAGGGGTGCACTTTCTGCCTTGGCTGGTTATCCATCTGGCTCCAGGTCTCTTGTGCCTCTGGGCTACGAGACTGGCAGCTGGTGTCAATGTGGCGATTTTCTTGGCTCTGTCCTCTCTTCTGGTATCACTTTTTCTGTAATAAAAGTTCTGCTTTGATCTGCTGGAGTGTCAAGTGTCTTATATGCTACCACTAAAATCATCAAAACCTCTCTGAGGAAAACTTTAAAATGCTCCCAAAAGACATACAAGGAAACTTGAACAAAGCAAGTGCTCTTTGACAGGAGCACTCAACATCATAAAGATCCAATTCTCCTCAAGTTAATATATAATTTCAATATGATCCTAACAAAAATACCACATATTTTTCTAGGTGAGGTGACTTTGGAAATCATGTAGAAAAATAAACATGCAAGAACAGATTTAAGGGGGGCGGGTATAGCTCAGTGGCAGAGTGCGTGCCTAGCAAGCACGAGGTCTGGGTTCGATCCCAAATACCTCCATTAAAACATAAATAAAAACTCTATTACCTCCTACCCCCAAATAAAATAATAATAAACAAACACATTTTTTTTTAAAAGAATAGATTTAAAAACCTCCCAAAAGAGTGGTGGGAAGAGACTAGGCTTGTTGAATAATAAATGATCTCATAAAAGATCTATAATTAAAATTGATAAATTAATACACATTCTATTAGAATAAAATAGAAAGTTCAGGAATAGACCTAAGTTCATAAGGAAATTTAGCATATGATAAAGCTAATATCTCAACTCACTGAGGAAAAGCTGTGTTCTTTCAGTAAGTGATGTTGGAGCAACTGGATGGCCATTTCGAGAAGGATAAAATTGGACCTATGCTTTATGCTGTACACCAGAATAAACTCCATGGATCAGAGGTCTAAGTGTAAAAAAATAAAATCATACAGCTACTAGAAGAAAACAGAATTTAAAAGATAACCTTAGTGTGGGGGAACTTTTCTAACTCTGTCTCAAAACCCAGATACAGCAACAGCAAAAGAAGATTGATAAATTTCTGTCCATAAAAATAAAGCAACACTAGCAGGGCAAAGACTATAATGAAATCAAAAGACAATAACCCAGGAGGAAATATTTGACACCTAGATCAGAGATAAAGATATAATTTCCCTAACATATGAAGAGGACTTAAAACTGAGGGGGAAAAGAGACTGAAAATCCCATATTAAAAAGAGGCAAAAGAGACAGTTTGTCAAAAAGTAGATGATGTTCCTTAAATAAATTTTATGAAAGAAAGGGAAATAAAAATATGTGTATATCACACACACACAGTTGAAAGAGAAAGGAGGGGGCATGGAGGGAAAGAGAGAAGAAAAGAGGGGAGGAGAAGGGGAGAGAGAAAGAAGAGGGAAAGGAGACAGGAGAAAGCAGGGTATGTTCTTTACAAAAGAAATCAACCAATAAAGGTAGAAGGATTGATTTAATTAGAAAACCTTCATTTATAACAGGTTCTGGCAAGGATCTTCAGTGGATGCTAAAACTATTGGGTGAATGACTATTGGTGAAGACACTTATAGCCTCAAAGTTTCAGCCCAAAGATGAGTTCTCATTACAATGGGAAAGAGACACTTTCTCCTTTAACCAGTGGAGACAACTTAGTAATGGAACAAGCCAGCAAAATGGGCCTTCTCATGCGAGGAATGGAAAATACACAACATCACACATGTAGTCTTCTTGCTAAAAAGTCTTAACCTAAATCTAGCAATGAGAAAATGATAAGATAAATTCAGAATATAGAATATGAATTCTACAAATCAATTCAGCTGGACTCTTTAAAAATGTCAATGTCAAGAATGCCAAAAAAAAAAAAAAAGGTGTGGAAACTCCCAGGATAAAGCAGACTAAGGAGAAAAACAAACAAATACAATGCATAGTCAGGGAGGGTATATATAGCTCAAATGGTAGAGCGCATGCTTAGTAAGTGTGATGGTCCTAGGTTCAATCCCCGGTACCTCCTCCAAAAAAATGAATAAATGCAATTTAAAAAAACCCCTAATTATCTCCCCCTGCCAAAAAAAAAAAAAAAAAATCACAAAAGACAACGCATAAAATTTGGTTGAATCTTGTATTTAGACCAAAAAGCAAGCATAAAAGACATTATTTAGACAGTTGGAAAAACTTGTATATGAACCAAAAATTATGTATTATTGTATCAACATATACATTATATTTCTTGGTTGTCTTAATGATACTGTGGTTAAAGAGTAGAATATCCTTGTTCTTTGTGAATATTTGTTATTTAGGAGTGGACTGTCATGGTATCTACCACTTATTTTTAACCAGCTCAGCAACAACAAAATATTAGTTATCTAAATCCTTAAAGCTTTTTAAGATTACTTACTTATTTTTATTTTGGGGGAGAAGTAATTCGACTTTTATTTATTTATCTTTGATGGAGGTACTGGGGATTGAACCCAGGACATTGTGCATGCTAGGCATACACTCTGCCCCTGAGCTATACCCTCCCCCTGAATCCTTAAAGCTTAATAGGAAACATTTAAAACACTATTGCTTTAGTAATGATCTTCATGACACACCCTTAAGCACCTAAATCTTAACCGTCAGAGGTCTGAGGTGAAGGTTGTAGGGACACTCAGTAATTACAAAAATCATCCTGGATGAAATTGTTCTTCAGGGTATGAACACCCAGCAATGGAGAGTTTGTAACCTGTCCAAGATTATGGACAGAAAGAAAAGACTAAAACATGAAGAAAGAATATATCTTATTATCTATGTTGTAGACTGTGTGAGGTTTTTTTCTTTTACTCTCTAAGGAAATTTTTCATTCAAATATAACACATGTATACAGAAAGAGACACAAATCATAAGTGGAGAGCTTGTTGAATTTCTATGTGAATACATCCATGAATCCACCATCCAGATCAGGACACACAACATCCAACAGCTCAGAAGCCTCTCTGGGACTAAGAATTAAAACTCAACTTGAGGATCACTCAGCGGATGTTTTTTGCCCCCTATTTACTTGGAATATTTATTTAATTTTTTTCAACAGATTATTTTTTTAGAACCTTCCTCTGTGTCAGACACCCCGCAATGCATGCTGCATTCTACATCATCATGTCCTTCATTTTCAGTGTGCGGCTCCTGTGTTAACATCCTTGGTTAAAGAACAGACGTTGGTCAGGCTTTTGTGGTCCAGCATCCATCCATTCCTGGCACCCTCAGATTTTCCACTGGGGGAGTCACAGGCTCTCCAATTTTCTTTTCTTGTAGGGAGAGGGTTGGATGGTTTTTAGCGGGGAAGGTGGGTGTTTTTTTGTTTTTCGGAGAGGGTCTAATTCATAGGGAATCAGCTGTAGACTTATTTGAGAGTCAATCCTGGGTTTTAAAACATTCAGCAGTGTGGCTATATCCTTCACCTCGGATTAGTCAGGATGGTTGTGGCCGGCTCAAAAGATTTTTGAAGACATCTGAGGTTGGCAGTCTATAGGAAACTGGCTGTGCTAGATGGATAATGGTATCTTTTGTTTGGAGCTCTATCCAGTAATCTTGCCATTTCACATACCCTTAATCTACATTGATATTACTACCCTCATCTTTGAGATTGTTTTTCCCTCCCCACTGCGTCTTAGGGGAATGAAAGTACTATAGACTGAACGTTTTTGTTGGATGTTGTTGTTTTTTTTTTTTAATGGAGGTACTGGGGATTGAACCCAGGACCTCCCGAATGCTAAGCATGTGCTCTACCACTGGGCTCTACCCCTCCCGTCTTCTCCAAATTTCAATATACCTGCTTCATGTGGAGCTGATGTGGCATCTGGCACCAAGGGTGAGCTGTAGATTAGTTCATGAATAGGCACAGGCACCCGGCAGAGCCAAAGAAAAGTAACAAGGATTTTGTTAGGATGAGTGGGAGAGGCACCCATTTGCCACTTAGGATGGGTCACTCCAGCCTCAGAATTTCCAAGGGGTTGGCTGAGGTCTCCACTGAGACTTTGTCACAGCCTAACTTAACTTCCTGCCCAACCCTGCTCCCTTCTCTTCCCTTCCACATGCATTGGTCCCACGAGCAGCCCCTAAGAAACCATCTCTGTCTCAGAGCCTGCTTCCTAGGGAACCTTGGCAGGCATGGTGCCAAGCATTTCCATAAATTATTCATTCCACAGATGAGTTGTGAAGGCATACTATGTGCCAAACACGCAGCGTTGTGACTCTCTCAACCTATGAACCTCATTTTAGAGGTGAGGAAATTGAGGCACACAGACATTAGGTAACTTACCCGAGGTCACATAGCTACTAAGTGACAAGAGTCTGATATTAAAGGCCATGTCCCTACTGATACCGCTGTGAACAAGCCAATAGCAGAACTCAGAACCACTCCAGACTTCCAGATCTTCATAGCCAGCCTTCTTGTGCTGAATCAAAGAAACACACACTCTGCTGTTGGCAGATCTCCTTGCTTGAGGATGAAAGGGCTATGAGGGGAGGCACGCCCAGTCCCTCCAGCCCAGGCATTCCTGATAGTCAGGAGAGCAAGGTATGACCCAAGAAAAATTAAACCACGAAACAGCCAAAAAAGGATCACATTATCAAATACAAAACACTCACAGTTTACCAGGGAGGACATGATTATCCGTCAAGTGAGATGTGCAGACTAGCAATATGCTCTCCAAGAAGGGAGGCATTCCTGGGCTAGAGGGTGCTCCTGGGGTGGCAGTGGGCTCAGTCAGGCAGGGCGCAGAGGGAAAAGGGCAGACAAGAAGGGGCACGGGGTGGGGAGAGGTGAGGGGGTAATGTGTGTGGTGTTTTCCAGGGAAAGGATTAGACCAGCCTGGCCAGACTTAAGGGTGAAAGGAGCTGAGCCTGGAGGATGGACCAGGAGGAGGCTGTGAAAGTTTCTGGATGTCTGAGTCCTTCCTTCTTGGACCATGATTCTTGTCTCCTGGCTCCTCCCCTGCCTCCTCTTCTCACTGGCTTCAAACACCTTGCCTTCCTTGGTGGCCTTGGGATTGGATTGAGCTCAAGCCCTCACAGGTTGGGGGGGTCCCCCTGAGTCCTCTCTGGCTGTGCACCCCTTCACCTGCTTTCCTGGGCTCTCGGACCAAGGGAACAAAACCCCTCAGCTCCTCCCTCTTCCCCAGTCCCGTTGCTCCTTGTGTTACTTTCCTCGGGCTGCTGTAACAAAGCACCAGAAGCTAGGTCACTTAAAACAACGGTTTATCCTGCCACAGTTCTGGAGGCCAGAAGTCAGCAATCCGGGTGTGAGCAGGGCCATCTGAGCCTCTGGGGAGAATCCTCCCTTGCGTCTCCCAGCTTCTGGTGGTGGCTGCCAATCTTTGGTGTTCTGAGACTTGCAGCTGCATCATGCCAATCTCTGCCTCTGTCGTCACACGGCGCTCTCCCTGTGTAATCCTTGTCTAAATTTCCCTCTTCTTGTAAGACACCAGTCATACTGGAGTAGGGCCCACTCTAATGACTGCATCTTAACTTGATTACGTCCGCAAAAATCCTATTTCCAAATAAGGTCACATTCACAGGTGCCCGGGGTTAGGGCTTCAACAGATCTTTTCAGGGAACACAATTCAACCCACAACACTCCTTTAGACATTCTAAACATGCGTATTTACCCTTCCTTGGGGAAAGGAGAGGAGAGTGAAGCAGACATATGTTAAAACCCTACCCCTCCCCAATCCTAGCAGGCCTTCTTTGGGATTCTTTAAATCATCAGAACTCAAGTTCCTGGGGGAAACATTCCAAGGAACAGGCAGTCCCCCAGAAATCTCCATCCCCAACGAACTGTCACCTCCCCAAGCCAGACCCAAACACACTTTTCACTTTTCACCCTTACACTCTCTCGGGAATCCTGCTTTCAACTGGATTCCAGTTTTCTGAGCTGCCTGCTGTTGTGCTACCAAGCAGGTCATCATTCCAGCCACTTGGACTGAGAGGTGACTCTGGGCCAGCCTTGTGTTCAGTCTCACAAACTAGCAAACTGAGGGCAGAGAGCTCACAAAGCAAGTCCAAGTTCATGAGGCTGGCAGGGCAGAACCGTGACCCCAACTCAGGTCTGTGAGTCTCTTATCCAGTGTTTTCTGACAACACGCTCTTTTCCCTGTTTACCTCCCAGACGGTTCTTACAGTTACATCTTTTCACTCTAGGACTTTTACACGCAGAAGGTGACAGACATCCCGACTCAGAGCCCCTTCCCTTTTCCAAGAGAAGTCTACGTATTATGATTACTGACTCTCCAATGGGAAGTCCTGTAATCACAATATTAAAAACAGCTAACAACAGCTTGCTGAGCCTTAATCATATGCCAGGTGACACTGATTGAAGTTAATCAGCTTTCTTGAGGTATAAATGACTTACTTTGTAACACAATACCAGACAGCTCAGAAAACTTGAATTCAGTAAGAACAGCATGCCCAAGAGTGGAGGGGGTGAAAAATTATATGATATTTCGAATGTATCATGGTGATTTGATCAATATACATATATATACATTGTGAAAGAGTTCCCCTATCCGGTAAATGAACACACCATTACCTCACATAGTTATCTTTTGTGTATGTGTGAGATCACGTAAACTCTACTCTCAGCAAATGTCAATTATACAACACAGTATTGTCAACTATGGTCACCATGCTTTACACTGGATCCACAGAACTACTCATCTTCAAGCTGAAAGTTTGTACCTTTTACCAACTTCCTAAGTGCCAATAACCTTATGATGGTGGCACTGTTATTCCCATGTTTCAGATGGGAACACTGAGGTTCCGAGAGATAAAGTAGCCTAACATCATGCAGCCAACAGATCACGGGGCTGTGTTACTAATCCAGCTATTCTGCCTCCAGACTATGCTGAGAGGGGGCTGGGCAGGGCGTCCTTCATTGGGTGGCCCTGGGAGGACCAAAGGTGCCACATCAGGGAGTGGCACTGGTCTATCCACCCCAGGCCAGCTGCATGGGTGCCCACTTAGTGAGGTCAGCACATCACAGGCTCTCACTTTTCCTGGCGTCACGCTGGCATGCAAAGGCCTCTGGTGTTGCCTTCCATAATGGTCACCTGACCCCTGAGCTGGTGGGCAAACAGCCCGAGATGTTTATTCCCTCATGACCAACTGGCCTGACAGACAGACAGCCCTGGTGATAAGAGAAGACGGAGGAGGCGACTGGGGGGAGGGGCCGGAAAAAGGAATCCCCTGCCTCCAAGAAGTGCTGTTTTGCTTGGCCAGGGCTGAGTCACACTACCAGCCTCTGAATGACAGTGACATTCCCCAGGGATTAAAAAGCAGTATAGGAGCTGGGTCTCCACGGGGGTGCCGAGCCCTATGGAACTTAAATCATGCAATTAGCCACCAGCTGACATTTCTCCCACATTCATTTCGTGCCTCCATCACTTCCCATCCCCCCACCAAGAAAATTCAGCTGTAACTTGTTTTATAACTCCCTGCCCGCCCGTATTGTACCCTGCTGCGTTGCTTGCTGTTGGTAATAGCAAAGAAGATAAAGCCATTTTCTGGCTCCTTCAACGCACAGCTCAAAATTTCCCTTTTCTAGAAGCCAGGCCAAGGTAACCCTGCCCTACCCTACTCTGAGCCTGCTAGGATTCTAACTCAATCCACAGTTGGTTTGTGGCCAGGGACTGAGCAAGGGTCGAAGGGCAGAGCTCAAGTCACCTGGGCTTGGGGCACTAATGCTTTTGGCGGAGGCAAAGATGTTGGTGTCACTCCTGTTTTGGGATAACTGCTTTTCTGTTCAGGAACACTGGATACACCTAATGGTCCAGAACCCAGATTTTCTTACTCCCAACCAACTGTTATTTTGATTATAGCACAACCTCTGTGCGGGTCACAGGGGCCTGGCTGATAGATCGACGACCAGAGAGATGGAGGCTAAGCCTTTTCCTGCAGCCAATGAGGGAAGTTCTCTGTGAGTTGTTAGGCAGAAAAGAACCTCGTGGGTCATGTCCTCACTTTTCCTCAGCTAAAGTTCCCTGACTGTCTCCTTCAAATTCAGATGTGCATCCAGTACCATGAGTAACCATATTATTTTTAAACAGCATCCTTCAGCCGCTGCCTCTCCCGGGTTTTCAGAGGCAATGCTTTGTGAAGCTAGCAGAGGATTTTATTCTAAAATTATTTTAAAACACCTGCAGGGATTCCATGGAGTTCAAGTAAAAGATTAGGCTGTAGCTGTGAGAGAGGAGACAACAAACAGGAAAAGCTCACCTCAGGGGGATGGAAAAGAGAAGCCAGGTCTTGTAGAGAAAAGGGAAAACAAAGGATGAGGTACTGGAGGCAGAAGAGAGGGTCAAACCAGCCAGTGCTTACTAGAGGAACTTCTGGTCTCTAAAGCCCCATTGCACCAGGAAACACCAAGCCGTCATGTGGAGCAGTTAAAAGCTTTATCCTAGAAGTAATACAGACTAGGGTTAGATTTGCAGTTCCTCCACTTACTAGCTGGTGAGTGGCTGAACATCTTTCAGCCTTAGTTTTCTTATCTGTAAAATGGGCATAAACACTACCACCTAATAAGATGGTAGTAAGGATTAAATGAGAAATATTATGTTCTCAAGATAGCTTGGTATAGAGTAATACTCAAGAAATGATAACTGTTATTATTAACACCTAGATAACAGTTGATATGTTATGGCTAATGTCAATAGGTTGCTTAATACTTACCCATGATTGTCAAATGAGTAGATTGTAACCATATCAACATGACTGCCGGCAACTTAATGTGTTAATTATTTAATTGTCTCTATTGAGGTCATTAAGGATGAAAAAAAGGCCACTCTGGACAATACATTATCCAGCATGTTTCTCTTTCATTTTTCCAGATGAATTTTTGCTTTAAAAATAGAATACTGTTTTTGTGCTAAGTGTTGTTAAGAATTACTACTTGAAGAAAGAAATAATTATTTTATTGTTAGTTAATAAAAAATAACACATATTCATAGGAAAATAATTTCAAACACTACATACACCTCAATAAAATTGTATTTCAAATATTCAAACAACAGAAAAGGTCATAAAAGAAAAAGTTTCCTGCCCCATCTCAATTTCCAGGGTGTAATCAGTGTTAATATTTAATTACTTATATAATATTCCAGAAATGTTTTATACTTTTTGGTTTTATACAAATTTAATCATACTGCAATATTGTTGAGGAACTTGCATTTTCTCCTTAGTAACACATCTTGGAAATCTCTCTTTAGCCCATCTACCCCTTCTTTTTCAGGGCTACATTGTATTCCTTTGTGCGAAGTGACCATCCTTTTTGTAACCAGTTCCCCTTTGCTTAGCATTCTGGTTGCTGCCAGGTTTTGCTACTATGAACAATGCCACAATATACTTCCTTGCACGTGGAGCTCTGGTTGTTGCTACCAATAATCCCATAGGATAAATTCCTAGCAGGGTAACTGCTGCGTCAGTTTCCTTTGTTGCAACTGTATTAGACAGTGCCAACCCACTTCCAAAGAGGTTGCAGTGGCTACCACTTTCACCCACAGTATATGAGAAAGTCTGTGTCCTGCAGTTTCACCAGCTCTGGGTATTATAAAACTTTACAGTCTACTAAGGAAACAGTTATTTCAAAATTATGGTAATAATATACATGTGTGGAATAGCAGTACAAATGAAATGATCTCATCTGCAGAGATGAATGCTCATAATCACCTAGAACGGAGGGCAGGGAGTTGCATGGAGGCAGTCCAGGGTCTGACCTTTGGCTTCAGTGTTTATTATCTGTGTCACCTTAGACGGGTTCATCAAGCTCCTCTGTCTGCAAAATGGTGATATTAAATGAAATAAGGCATGAGAAACCTCCTAGAACCACTGTCTGGAACTCAGTAAACATTTATTAATATTACAAAATAAACCAGAGTCCCTGGCAAGTTTGAGAATGACTCTAGTAGTAACAGAGACTTGGGTTCTGTTTCCCACTGCTTCCTACTGCTGCTAGGCTGCTTAATTTCTTTGAATTTTCTTGTTTATAAGATGTCAATCTGGATCCCATCTATTAATTTACTGATCTGGATAGATATGAGTGGCAGAGTTGAAACACAATGCAGGTGGCATTTTATATTCACTGGAAGATGCAAGCAGCATTACAGCAAAAGAAGACAGGTGGCATCTCAGGTCTACGTCTGTCACTGAGGAAGTGGAGAGGTTTGGGATCAGATCGACCTAATTGCAGTCTTGTTTCTGCCCCTTAAAACCCAGGTGACCTGGAGCAAGTTCTTGTAGCTACCTGAGCCTCAGTTTCCTCAATTCTAAAACACGGATAACAGTAGCTATCTCAGGGATTATTGTGAGTACAAAGTGTGTAATAATCTATGAAAGCATTTAGCAGCTGACTTCTGTGAAATGTTCAATATAGTCAGAGACAAGCAAAAGCCTCACTGCCTGATCGTAGTTTACTGGTATGTCAGGAGGGACAGGATGCTTCTGAAGAGTGGAACAGAGATGTTACCAGCCCTCCCCCTACCCTAGATATCCTCCTCATTTGTCAAGCCAGGTGACCTCCACAGCCTTTCCCTCACTTCAGTAACTGTGAAGCACACCCTGGTGTGAGGGCTCAGGGCAGGCAAAAGCAAGACTGCTATGCTTTCTTAAATGGCTGCAACGCCAGCCAGGGATCTTTCTCATTCTTCCTGGAAAAGAATGAAAAGATATTAAGTTAATAAGTATTTTTCATGGCAACTGCTTAGTATACTTAATGTTTGACTTGCAAAATGGAAAGGCTTGCTCACTATTATCGTGGACAACATTTTGAGGGGATGTGAGGTAGGACTTGAACTAGCTTTAGGTTTTTTGCTTCAGTGTTCCCCTCTCCCTTCAATTCAAATCTGTTTTTCTATAACAAATAAATTGCAAATGTTAAGCTATAATCATGGAAATGGGGTTTCTGAAAAACATCTTGTGAATTACTAATGTTTACTGATGTTTTTCAACTTGGGGGGGGGAATTTCAACTTACAGAAAGGATGAAAGAGATGCCCAATGAATACCCAAGATGTACCCACTGTTATTATTTTGTCACATAAGCTAATGCATTATTTTTGAGATATAGAGAGCTACATTCGTACGATATGAATTTCCCTCCCTCCCTCCCATCCTTCTTTCCTTTCTTCCTTTGTTTTTTGCCAGTAAAAATATTATGTGGATGGATTAAGTTGTATCAATAGTGTGACTTCCAGGTACTCAGCTTCCTGGAGTTTGAGACCCCTTGTTCTATTTGGCTACAGGGTTGGAATATAAGGAATCATGTTTGTGATAACTGCCAGATTGAATACCTCCAGCACCAAATGTGCAAGATACATTATCTCTAATCCTAACAGTGACTGTGCAAATCAGGGTCTCATCATTGCCAGTTTACATATTTGGTAACTGACACTCAGAGAGATTATTGAGTCACTCAACCTCTCTGGTAAAAACTGATCTGTCTTTTTGACTACAAAGCTTTTTTCACAAAGATTTTCTGGGATTCTCAGGGGAAATTTTAATGCAAGCATATGGGAAGTTCTAATTTTAGTTTCTGGGAGAGTTGCAATGTTAATTTCAGGTAATTTCCCTCAACCAAAGAGATAGGAGGGCAGTGGAAGGTGGAGTTTTATGGAAACCATAGTTAAGACTTTAGTAATAGAAACTAAAGATGATGAACTAACCACTAACAGAGCCCAAGAAGACGGGTACAGACTCTTAGAAGCTATATGTAGTCGGACAAATTACCCTGACTCGCCTCCTTAATTGTGAAATGAGGAAACAATCTATACCTCTTTACCTGGGTTCTTTTGTGAGGCTCATTTTGCGAATACAAGAAACTGACGTATCGTTTTATCTGTAAGAGGAAGGAGGGAGAGAAAAGGAGGAAGGCAGAGAGTGGACAGGACATTTTATCTGCAGGAGAGGGTGGGGAGGGGAAAGATTTAGGTAAGGAAGACAAATCCAGGGGGGCTCAGTTTCCTGGGACTGGTGGGCAAGTTGACAGAAACTCACAGTCCAGGGGGAGAAGAAAGCATCATTCAGGGAGTTCAATTAGTTGCCGGGTCCTGGAGAACCCATCTCCAGAACTGTCCTCCGCGCGGCTGCGGGAGGAGCATGGGTTGGCTTGAGACCCTCAGCAAACTTCTCTCCAGGCCGTGGAGCACCCGTGTGCTCTGGCTTCCAAGGTACCCAAGGGACGCTTTTCCTCGCTTCCTGGGGCTGCCCCTGCCACGATTTAGAAAGCCGTGCGCCGGTGCGAATCTTCTGGTAACCACTCTCTGGGGTCTCTGCCCAGCTTCTAGATGTTTCGGCGGCATCAGGCGCCTCCCCAGACCTCTGCCCGCGCGCCAGGACTTCACACCGCACCTTGCGGGAAGGGAAGGCTCCTCAGTGCAGGATGCCCTCCTCCATAGCTGCGATCCGGTGTGTGCAGGTGAACTGGCGCACACTGGCTCCGGGCAACCAACACAGCTTCAGAGGCGGTGATCTAGGCGGTGCGTTGTCCTTTTTATCCTTTACATTTCCACTGAGATTTGCCAATAAATAACAAGAATAAAACGTGCACATGGTTTTGTCTTTGCACTCGCGGGATCGTGGCAGGTCTTTTAGAGAAGAGAGGAAATAAATGAAGAGAAACCACGGCAGCGCTACCCGTTGCGTCTGGGGACCCCTGAAATCAGGATCTGGAACTGATAATTTGGAGAGCTCTCGGGCCTGGTCATCTAAAAAGACCTGGGGTTATAGGTCCCACCGGCCTGGGGGAGGGTCTGGGCTTTTCCCCCGCGGGGTCGGGTCCCTCAGGCACGAGTGGCGCTGGCCGGGCTCCAGTCTCAGGTAGGTGCCAAGCCCCGCGCACTTTTCGCTGGCGATGCGCGCGGACGCCCGGGGCACGCTCGGTCCGCCCTGCTTGGCAGGAGCGCGCGACGCCGCGCGCGCAGTCCCCAGGGACAACCCGGAGGCGGCCGGGCTTGGGGAGAGGCAAGAGCTCGGCGTCGGGCGGCGGGCTGGCGTGCGTCTCGCCGCCTCGCGCGTTTGCGCTGCGCTGCTGAGCGCCGGGCCCCGGACTCTGAGGGCGCACGGTAGCGGGTGGCGCGCGCCGTTCCCGGGAGCGGCGGACAGAGCTCCGCGGACCACCCCGGCGCCGAGAGGCTCCAGCCGACCGGGAGACGCCCCCTGGCCCCCACCCACTGGGTGGCCCGGCCGGGCAAGCGGGACCGGCGGGAGGAGGAGGCAGAGGCGGCGCTGGCGGGACTGCCTCCTCCCCGCCCCTCGCGTCTCCTCCCCGCGCTGCCGGGAAGGACAAGGGGACTGGGTACGGGGACCCCGGCCAGTGAGCGTCCGTGTCCCGGGGCCGCCCCTCGCGCGCGCTTTCCGGCCGCGAGCTTGGGCCGGTCTCGCCTCGCATGGTGCTGGCCTCAGCCATGAGCCAGGACGCCGAGCCCAGCTGCCCCGAGCAACCCGACAGAGATGCCCGCAGCGTGCCCGGTGCCCCAGCGCCCCCAGCACCCCCAGGCCCGCGAGGGATGCAGCCGCCTCCGCCGCCACCGCCTCCGCCCCAAGCCGGCCTACCCCAGATCATCCAAAAGTAAGGGGAGGGGAAAAGGGGAGCGGGGGCCCGGGAGCGCTTGGGGAACACTCCCCGGGCGCCCCGTTTCGTGGCTTCATCTCTCCTGTTCCTGTTCAACTTCGCTCGGCTGCCTTGCGTTTGAAGTTTTCTTGTCCTCCCTCTCGACAGAATCGGTGTCATTCTGGCTGCTTGTGAGGTTGGGGAGAGGAAAGCCAAGCTATTTGGGGAAAATAATTTTGCTCTTCTCACCCCCTTTCTCTTCTTTTCAGGGATGTAACTAGATATTTAGAACTAAAATAGCTCAAATTGGGGGAAATGGCCCAGAGACTATATTTTATCTCTGGTCCTAAGAGGCCACTGGAATGTATGGAGAGCCGTGCGTGAGTGTGTACGCGCGTGGGAGGGTATGGAAGTAAAATGCCGCCGGAAGAAGCAACCCTTAATGGTGCCCCTGAAGTCAACCAGTGACACTGGGTGAAAAGGGCGGTGAGGGTTCGCAGACAACATATTTTGCTTTGTCCTGAAAGAAGTGTTTACATTTTCCAAGAAGGCCCTTGCAGAGTTCTCAGCCGCGCAACCGTTTTCCATTAATGTTACCGTCTTGTGACTCCGGCAAACTGTGCGACTTGGGTCGCAAATTTTCTGGATCAGCCGTCCCAATGCGTGAGTAGCTTGGGGGTTGTCAATAGGCTCTCGGAGGCTCTTTCAGCCCATTTGAGGGACATGAAAGGAAAACGGTGAGATTTCGTTCGTTCTTTAGAGACTTTGTTTGACAGTTTAAGGCCTAGAATGTTGGTTTGTTTGAAGGATCTTTATTAACTCCTGAAGGTTTCCCTCAGCTTGTAATGAAGTCCTCAAAACTAGTTTAAGAAGTATAGGAAAGTCTGAATGATGAGTGCTTGGGCGAGACTGATGAAAACGAGAAATACACACAAGTACAGCAAAATCTATCTCGTGGGACCGAGCAGAGATTTTCCAGCGCTCTTGTATTGATGCTTTCTTTGCGTTATTTAAACTTATTAAAATGTAGTGAGCCAAATAACCACTGATGGGGCATAAATGGAAGTAAATATTGTTTTTAAAGACTGACATGTAATAGAAAGAATAGTGAAATTTTAAGTTTGACATCAAAGAAGGCTGGTATCATATTTCAGAACAAAATGGTTCCCCCTTTTTTTTGACTGGTAGGATACTAAAAGCTCCATTTATGACAACTTTTTGCTGTGGTTTGATTTTATATCACTTGCAACTATTTACAAGTAGCTAACTATTTGAAACTGAAAATATTTTGTATTGTTTTTGTGTTCCTATTGTTCTGCAAATAATTTCAGTGAAGATTTACTAAATAGGATAGACAATTTAAGTACATCATTACTTAAAATTTCTCTTTAGTCCTTAATATGAATTAAACTAACAGAGAAAAAATATTCAAAACCTAAAGTTTATTTAGTAAAAGAGAGAAAAAGAACCCCTAATTGACTGATGATTAATTGGGAAACATCTGATATGCTTATTACCAGCCAGTGTCCTGTGGCTTGAGATCAGGCTGCACATTAAGTTTGTTGAGTTTGCTTTGGTATTGTAATCACCCTGCATTTTCCTATCATTTACTTTCAATTTAGGAAAAAAACTAAGACCTTTATGTTCACAGAAAAACCTTTGTAAATAGATGTCTGATTATGAAATGTTACCAGGTTGAAATAAAGGCCATTTTGTGGGAAATGGATCATTTCAATTGTATTTCAGTTACCTCAAGTAATAAATAATTTATTATTTCCGCATAATAATTTAGAAAATTCCATCTCTGGAATATTTTATTTTAATAGATAAGACTGAGCTATTCAAAGATGGCCCCTTTTGCTAGTAGTCCAGGACGGAGATCTCAGAGAAGTGCCTGATGGCTCTGCCTTGTTTTGCGTTGGTGACGGATCAGTGTTCAGGCGCTAGGTCCAAGGCCAGTGAATGTGCCCATGGGATTTGATGTTTGCGCACTTAAGTTTCAAAGTTTCTCTTTATAAGGATGATTTGGGGTTTGGGCTCCCCTCAGTACCCACTGAAATTCTGCTGGAACCAGGCATAACATGGCAAATGCTTTGCAGGTCCGTCTTTAAAGCGCTGAAACTTGAGCAGGTTATTTTGAAACTGCGTTTGCATAATTTAATCTGAGCGACCATTTTTATGTAGTTATGAGGTGCTGTTTGCATCAGCCATCTTTGAGAAAATATAGTGGGGTGATTGCCCTCAGCCACAAAGTGAGCTGTCCGCCTCTTGATTTGAAAAATTTGTGAGCTAGAGCTTTGGATGAAATTCTCCTCTAGTGGATGGCATGTTAAATATATTTTATGGGGGAACCTGTATTTTTTTTAGTTATATGAGTAGGGTTATTATATAATTTGATTGCTTTCAAAATGATGAAGATTCAGTCTTCATGTTGCATAGTGTGTAAAGATTACAAGGATTTTTTCACTTCTTATTGTCTACGTTTACTCAGTTTCATTAATGATAGTTTTCATTTTGGGTAAAGTCAGTAACTTTGGTAAAATAACAGTCATGATCATAATAAAAACCGAGTCCTATTCACCTATGTTACATTTGGTCTTAAGAGAATGCAGTGTCACAGTGAATGTGACTGATTTTGGTGTTTGTTTTATGGAAGCCAGTCTCGGTGTTTGTGAAGATTGTGCCAAAAGTTAACTACTGTGGAGTACTTTTGTCTTCTTCAGGTATATTTAGTTTTCTCATTATTGCATTGTTAGCTTCAGTCAGGAATTGTCCATGACCTCTCTGCTCTTATTAACATCTTGTTTTACCTCTGACTCCTGGCCAATTATTCCCCTTACCGATAGAGATTATCAGTTATGTTTAGACACATATAACTAATATCTTGTAAGATTTTTGTTTTAAACATGCATGCTTTAAGCTGGCCAACATGGAGATATTATTGGATAAAATGTGAAGCATTATGTAAGCCATTTGGGCAGCAAGAAATAGGAATAACACCTTAAGAGGAGATTTAGGATGAGTTTAGGAAGTCAGAATAATTTGAGGGCTTAAAAATATATATCTTCATATAAGCAGAAGTAAGACAACATTAATGTATATCATTGAATGTTTTACCAGAATTTATCTCCTTGAATATTCACAGTATTTTATTTCCAAAAGTATTTTATATTTTAAATTTGTGCTTTGTAACCAAATCTAATTCTTGATTTATAAGAAGTTATTTATTAACCTTGATGAATATCAGAAATTAAAATTTTAGGTGCTAAGTTTAAAACTCTTCAGAATGAAAACAGGGCCATTTAGTTCTGCGTGCAGTGTTGAAGCCAGCTGTCAGATGTGGCTACAAAGTGTGACACCAGTCCTGGTGAGAGTGAACCAAACAAGCACACACATCATCTATGAGGTGAGCACATAAGTGATATCCTAAATTATCTGATTTGCAGTGAAATATTCCTAGTTAAGGTGTGATATCAGGTTGAATATTTAATTTGTGTATAGATGACTTATTTTTTCCTTTCCAGATTCTTTTGGTAAGCAATGAATAAAAATAAAATATGAA
The DNA here is from genome assembly GCF_009834535.1 of Camelus ferus. Classification (NCBI taxonomy): domain Eukaryota; kingdom Metazoa; phylum Chordata; class Mammalia; order Artiodactyla; family Camelidae; genus Camelus; species Camelus ferus. Next base: position 17,924,109 of record NC_045706.1, on the reverse strand, counting down.
AATAGAAAAAGTTTTGGTTTAGCATTTGGTAGTTAGTGTCACCAGCATATGTTTGTGACTTATGAAGCAATCAGCTTTGATTGCTAAAGTTTATGGTCTTCTGCATAGTGTTAGGATGCTGGCCGACTGTGTTATCAGAGCAAAGTGCTCCTGGATTCAGCCTAGAAAATGTTACAAGTAGTCACTTGGATTGCAGATAATTTTACAAACATTTTGCATTTGGAAGGATCTCCATGTAACTCTCAGAGAGTGGTACATGGGCAAGTTGTGTGTGATGTCCACCCATTTTGATGGGCTTACTGACAATTATATTCAGAATCAGAGAGGAAATAAAAATATGCCAAAAAGGGACATTACATCAACTCATACTTGGTCTTTTCTGGAAAGAGGATGGAATTTCTAACATCTGTGCCAGTTTCTAACATCAGTTTAAATCCATTTTTAGGGGAAACAAGGATACACTTGTAGAAGGAATTTTGAAAATTGTAAACACCAAATTAAACTGCACATAAGACAAGCATTCAGCAGGAGAAAACATCTGAGAGGGTTAATCGTTTACCCAAAACAGGGGAGGAAAGAGGGTGGGTTCTTTTCTTAGCATTCTAAAAAGTTTCTTTGCTTTACTAGAAAGCCTGTTAAGGGAATTTTTTTTTTAAAGAAATTTTGCTTGAGGGTTTGTTGTGGTAAGTATTTTTAGGTAGTAAGTGTAGCCATGCAGTTATGAGTTTTTCTCAAATTGCCAAAGTGATCAGTATTATGAAATGTAGTACATTATTCCCATTAGTCACAGTAAATGACTATACATGTGGTGCATACAGAGCTGTTCTGAGGCCGGTGCTGCAGGGGAAAAAATAAGACAAATTTTATTACCCACTTTATTCTTCTATCCACTTATTCTCTTGCTGCCGCTTTAGCACTTTATCAAATTAATAATTTTAAAAGCTCATGTTTGTCAGTTGGAATGTGGACTCTGATCTGTTAAGATCTCTTTGCTTATGGGAATAGCCACCAGGGAGGGGGAAAAACCCCCACCAGGATTGACTCACAGTGAAATGATCCCACGTTATCCAGTTTATTTCTCTCTCTCTGATTTATTTTTCTTGTGGCTGTAGGTTCTTGACTCCAGTTAAACTAATATTTCTTCCCTGCCAACAATAGCTAATCCTCAAGTAAACAAGCCAATACAACTCAATTCACAGCTTTGATAAACAAGAATCTACAAAATGTTAGGAACTGAGGTCTCACCAAGGGATGGAATTAAAATGGACTGAACTCAACTTGGAAAGCACGAATGGAAGGAGTTTGAGATAGTGGAGTTAAAACTCCAAAGACAAATTCAGAGGCAGGACTCTCCCCACCAGCCCCCATCCTCCCTGGTACCCCTGTCAGGCAAAAGCTTGAAGGAGTCTCCTGTGCCACAGAACCCCACTTAATCCGATTTTTATTTCCTGCTACAGTAATTATCTTGTTTGTGATGGTCTAACTGATACGATTTTGTGTATTTTAACAGGGAAAGTTTCTGTGGATCCACAGCTGGTGTGAGTGACTGGTAGCTGTGTTTAGAATAGCGTGCTGAAAAGTTTTGCAGAGAGTAAAGTGATCCGTATTCCAGAATCAGGGCAAAGATGGTAATTAGTGGCTTGCAGAAGGGAGCACATGGCAATTCCCTTTCTGGTTAATGAGCCTGGCTGGATCTTGGTGATGTGTGTATGTTACCCTGGAAGCCTCATATTGTTTGTTCCCACCAGTGAGAAGACTGGGAAATCTTGACTTTAATTAAGAAGGCACATTTTTGAATCAGGAATGTGAATTTGGTTTCCAACACCACCAAGGGGCTGTTGGCGGTGGGCTGATATTTTGCCTGGCTCAATGGGTGGTCACTGTTTAAATTCCATCCAACTAAGGTTTCAGTTTTCGACATTTACAAGAGAGCAATTTTTGGGGTATTTTGGATTTAATGCGTATATCCATCTAATATGGTAAGTCTTTACAGCGGCAGAAGTTACAGCCAAGTTAATTGACCCTCCCCTTTCCTACAATTCATCCTGGGTTTTATAAGATGAATAAGTCCCCTGATAGTTTACAAGGCAACTTTTCCAACTCGCTGACAGCATCTCCATCAGGGGGAGGGTACATATTGATGTGAATGTATTTTATGAGCAAAAAGGGAGCTGTTAAGCAAGTTGTATGAGGACGTGTTAATAACTTGTAGCTCAGTTTCCCAAATAAATCTTTCCACGTGTTCAGAAACAAAAGGGTCATGCCTGCATTTGGGGAGTGGTTTTCACTCCATGAAGATAGTTTTCACACCACTTTTCCCTTCTTTATTGTGGGTATTTTCTTTAAGGATGCACCAGGGCCATTTGCTGCTGCCCTTTCTTTGCACCTGCTTTCTCTCGATCATGGTAATGACCTATCAGTTCCCAGTTGCCACTTCCACTCAGGCCCCAACCTGGAAACCTCCATTCATGGCTGTCTGAACATCGTAAATACTTTTCAGTTTTGCAGCTTGCCTATAGATTGTCTTCCAGGTATATTTCTAGTTCTTATTAGATCCATCCTTAAACCTGACCTCTAGCATCATGATGCTGATGGAGTAGACAAGGTGATATATATTTCAAACACATTAATTTCACTAATTTCTCCTTTTGCTTTATTTTGAGTTCATTATTGAATAGAACCATAGATAGTTAGGATGTTTCCAGGGTTGTCAACTGTAAAATGAGAATCTTTGCTCTAAACTAATTATTGGGTTTCTGACAAAGAGGGTCAGAGAGAAAAAGGAAACTCCGGATTGGGAATGGGTGACCTGGACAAGACAATTAACCTTCCTAATTCCAGCTTCTCCAGGGATTGGAAATGATCAATGTCAGTTCCCTCCAAGAATAAAATTACGTGGATCCCCTGAAATATTGCTGAGTGATCATCACTGTAGAATGTCTCCCCTCTCCTCTTGGACATCTGCTGGGGAATATATCCCTTATCAGTTACATTTCAGTCACGGGCACAGCTACCTGTTTGTGAGATCACTCACGGAAACTGCAGTAACCACAAAAAGAGAATTAATTGCTTTCTCCAACACCTGCAAAGTATATTTGGATCAGTGACATAATTTTAAGACAGAAAAGTAGACCGTAATGTCAGTGAAAAGGAGGGTGTTTCATACTGTCTTCTAATTGCCACAAACTTTTAAAAATAAGGGGGGAGGAGGGTATAGCTCAGTGGTAGAGTGCCTGCCTAGCATGCACGAGGTCCTGGGTTCAATCTCCAGAACCTCCATCAATAAATAAACAGACAAACCTAATTACCTCCACCCCGCCCCCCAAAAAAAGAATTTAGAAAAAAAGAACTTTTAAAAATAAAAACAATCATTTTGGAAGGTTAATTATTTTGAAATGTTGAAGTGAATGTTTGCAAAACGAGTACTGTTCTTAAGTCAGGAGACAGATCCAATCATTTTCATGTGTGCGAATTAGGTTGTATTAAATACAGGCAGGTGGGAGTGTGTTTGGTGACATTATTGTTTTTAAGAAGGGAGAAAACGTAAGCATGGGCCCGACAGACGCTTCCAGGCGCGAGCCGGCTGCTGGACTTGGACTCGGTGAGCGGTGCCGCGTGTTCAGGCGGCCACAGCGTGGGCTGCAGCTAGTCGCCCGAACGCTTGGCGGAAAAAACATTTTGAGAAGAGATCACGGTTCTCCAAAAGCTGGGCCTCAGGTTTCCGTGGGGCCTCCTTGAATCAAAGAAACCAAATGTTGTTTCCAGAGCCTTCTAAAGACAGCGTCTCCTTGGGGCCCTGCGTCCTCCGGGGCTCGCGGGGTCACTGATAGCCTGGAGTTACGGAGCGCCTTTATTTAATACTTAAAAAGATATTTTTAAACTTTCTGCAGAAAAGGCATATGGCTTGTGTGATTAAGTCTTGATTTACAGACTTTAAGTTATTTACATAATGAGGATGAACATAAGGATATCTACTGCAGCATTGTCTAGAAGAGCAAAAAATTAGAAACCACTTCTGTGTTTCTCATTGAGAAAATAAATCATGTGCATGTATAATATGTGCCACTCAGCCATTAGAATGATGCCATGTTTTATATTTATTAATATGGGATATAAAGCATACAATATTGTTTAACTAAAAAAAATTACAGTGTGTATAGAGGGATCTCATGTTTTTTTAAAAAAATGTGTATGAGTGTGTATGGGTACCTGCAAGCCTGAAAATCATCTAAAGAACAAATATAAAGATGTTAACAGTTGTTCTAACTGTAGGTGGTGCATTTATAGTGGTTTGTCTTTTTTTTTCCTTTTCTATGCTGTGGTTTTTTTGGTTTTTTTTTTTTCTCAATGAGCATGTGTTAGTTTTATAACCAGAGGGAAAAAAACTATTCCCATTTTTAAAAATGAAAATAGGACTAGACTGTTCATGTTGTTATTGCATTGTGAGACTGACTGGGCCATTGCCGTCTTAGATTTTAGACCTGGAATGCATCTGAGAGCTGCTATCGCCCAGCCCTCCTGTTTTTCTAGGTAAGGCAAGTAAGGATCAGAGAAATCAAGTGAATTGTTCCGTGTTACACAGCTAGGTAGTGGTCTGGCTGGGATAGGAATCCTCAGCTTTCCATCTGTTGCATTTTCTGCTAGCTGCCCTTTTGTCTGCCTGGTAGTGGAGGAGAAAGAAATGGGGAACATTCGTAAACTAACCACTTTTTTCTGGCTCTAGTCTGCTCAAATCCCCCAAGCGGATTTTGAGGGCATCTTTGGATATGTTACTTCCTCCCACTCTGCCCCCAAAGGTTTTTTTGGCTCGTGGCAGTAGACTGGGTCTCTCCAGGGCATCTCATGCTCTTTTCCATCCTTTTAAATGGAAGCTGAGTGTCACATTTTCTTTCCTGAACTATTGGAAAGTAAACTTCATAACCATAATTCTGTTGTCATATCTAAGAAAATTAGCCTTACTTAAATAATTTTTTCTAATAAACACTTTTTCCAGTTGTCGGAAAAGTGTCTCATATAGCGATTTTTAAACCCCCCTCGTTCAGGTTCACAGTACATTTGTTTATGATGTCTCTTTCAAGTTAGCAAGTGTATATGCCCTTTTCTGTTCTTCATGACTGAAGATTGCGGCTAGTTGTCTTGTAGAATGAGCCATCATCTGGATATGTCTGTTGCTTCCTCATGACCAGATCCAGGTTAAGCATTCTGTCAAGGATGTGCAACAGGTTGATGTATGTTCCACTAAGTTTGATTCTCTTGGTTGACATGGCTACCGCCAGATCTCCATCATAACGGGACATTTTTCTTTTAGTGGTTAGTAAGTTGTCTGTGCAGTGATACCATGAGACTCTCTGAATATCCTGTTTCCCAACAAACTTATGTCTAGTAGTTTTATCTTTTAGTTTGACCTTATTTTTTAAAAAGCCCTTCAGTGAAATATATGGAACTGGAATGATAACTAAATATCACATTAGAATAAATTAGTTTTGATAGGTTGGTTATATCAGACAGCCTTGCAAATACGTTTGCATTGTACCAGCCCTTAGATACTATCTGGAGCCTCCGGATTTTTCTAGTCTTGGCTTGATAGAAATTTGACTGGTGGGCCTGCCACTTCCCATTTAACTCCCCCCCCCCGCCAGCAAATATTCTCTCCCGGGCTGCAGTACTTTTTAATGTCCATACAAATTGAATATAAATTGCTTTTAATGCTGATGGCAGTGAATGGATGGTAATGTAATTTCTGCTAGCTCGCACAAATTTGGGGGCGTCCTCAAAGCTCTGTTGACGCTTTGAAGAAACCTTTTATCTCCCTTTTCAAAATCACTGTGTGAAGCCAACTTTAAAAATGACCGATGACTTGCCCTGGAGCTGGTCTGTGACTACCGGGTTGTTCATGCTTTTTAGATTTAAGTTACACAGCTATTTTTGCCTCTTCCAGATTGGTACTCTTATTTTCATGTGCAAAATATGTATGAGTGGGGAAAGTGATGTGGGGGCTAGCGAAAAGAATCAGGAGCAGGCGTACCCTATGTTCTAGACTCAGCTTTGCCACTACTAACCCTGAGCCTCAGTATTCTCATCTGTAAAACGGAATAGTAATAATGAAGTGAACAACAACTAACATTGAGTGCTTCCCGTGTGTCAGCTACTATCTAAGCACTTTATGTATGTTCAATCCATTTAATCATTTAATTCAACAGTAGTCCTGTGAAGTTATTCTCTTCATTGTATAGATGAGGAAATCAAGTCGCAAACTTAAAAGGACTCAGCAAAAGCTAAGAAAAATAGTGTTTATGAAAGAACTGGCAGGGTGAGGCTGGGATGAGAGAATGTTATGTAAATTCAGGTGGTCATATCATCTCTATGTGAATATCTACATCCTCAAAATAATTTATAGAAAACCCGTCATGTACAGAGAAAATATTATTTAAAAAATTGCTGAAATTTGAAAGTCAGTCAAATTTAATTTGAGACAAACTAAGCAATCCAATTAAAAACACTTTTTTATTCCTTCTGTTTCTTGTAGCTTTAAGTATTCCTTTTGGTTTAAGGTGAAGTCCATATCCCAGTTTAAATTCCCTGAGCAAATCTGACTCTGGCATTTGATTCACTGTCTTATTCTACTTGCTATGCATGTTAGGCTAGATCTGAATTTGATGCTCACAGAGAGTATATAAACACTTATAATCCTCTCAGCATGTGCTAAAATAATAACAGATACTGATTTGCAAAGTGAGCCCCTGCCAAATTCTGCCAGACTGGTTTTGAACCAATTCAAAAAATCAGGATTCAGCAATGATTTAAAAGTGTTGTAGGCTCCTATAAATAGCAGAAAGAATTTCTGACTTGAAATGTGGCCACATCAAGTTTGCTTAGTCTCCACCAGACATACTCTTGAGCGGTTTTAGCAGACATTGTTACAGGTGTTCTTTTGCTTTAAGAAACCATTGAATGTAAAAAGCAGACTTAATAGGATCAATAAATCAGGGCAGGCTGGTTTGCTTTTGACTTTCTAAAGGGTTTACAGTAAAGACCCTTTAAACTGTGAGTTCCTCGGTTTATTTCAAATAGAAATTTAATAAGCCTAAGAATTTAGAGGTCCAGTGGTAATTTTTAAAACATTTTTTGGTCTTTTTTCAATTTTACAGCAGTGTAATTGAAGTATGTCCGCAGCTGCACGTTTAACGTATACATCAAACAATCAAGATAGTAAATGTCTTTATCACCCCCAAGAGTTTCTTCATGCTTTTAATAATTTTTCCTTCTCTCTTTCCCTTAACCCCCTCCCCCTCAGGCTACTAGTGCTCTGTTTTCTATCATTATAGATGAGGTTGCATTTTTTAGAATTTTACAAATGAAATCATAGTACATACTCCTTTTGTTGCCTGACTCACTCAGCATGAGTTTTTGGAAATACTACTTTAAAAAACTGTGATAAAATACAATGTAACATTAACCATTTTAATTATTTTAAAGTGTGATTTAGTGGTATTGAGTACATTCACAATGTTGTTTAACCGCTACTGCTGTCTAGTTCCAGAACATTCGCATCACCCCGAAGGGAAACCCTGTCCCTAGTGAGCAGTTATTCACCATTTTCTTCTCTCCCAGGCCTCTGGCAACCAGCAGTCTGCTTTTTCTGTCTCTATGGACTTACCTGTTCTGGACAGTTCATATAAATGGAATCATACAATATGTGGTTCATCTATGTTGTAATGTGTATCAGTATTTCATTCCTTTTTATTGCCAAATAATATTCCATTGTGTGGATAGACAATGTTTTGTTTTTCCATCCAGTCAGTTGATGGATTTGGGTTGTTTCAGTCTTTTGACTGTTGTGAATAATGCCATTATGAAATTTGTGTGCAGGTTTTTGTTTGAATGTCTGTTTCTGATTCTTTTGGTTATGTATCTTGAAGTGGAATTGCTGAGTCATATGGTAACTCTGTGTTTAATTTCTTGACGATATTTCCACGCTGTTTTCCCAAGTGGCTGCACCATTTCACATTCCCACCAGCGATGAATGAGAGTTCCAGTTTCTCCACAGCCTTGCCAACACTTGTTTTCCTTTTTAAAAAATTATGGCTATCCTAGTGGGTGTGACATGGTATCTCATGGTGGTTTTGATTTGCATTTCCCTAATGACTAATGACTTGAGCATCTTTTCATGTGTTTGTTGTGTTTACGTCTTCTTTAGAGAAATGTCTATCAAGTCCTTTACCTAATTTTTGAGTTGTTTATCTTTTCGATGTGAAATTGTAAAAGTTCTTTACAATTTCTCAATACTAGACCCTTGTCAGACATACAATTTGCAAGTATTTTCTCCCATCCTGTCGGTTTTCTTTCAGCATATGATTTTAAGATTCATCTAGTCTTCTGCATATTTTGAAAGTATGGTCCCTTTTATTGGTGAGTGGTATTCCATTTTATGAATATATCATAAATTGTTCATCTGTTCACCTGTTGATGGACATTTAGGTTGCTTCCAATTTTTCTGGCTATTACAAATAAAGCTGTATGAACATTCCTTTGCAAGTTTTAATGTGGACATATCTTTTAGTTTTCTTGGCTAAATATCTAGACCAATGATAATTTAATCTTTTGAAAGCACAGATGTTATGTGTTAGAATCATTGTTCTGGTGAAAACACCTCTGCATTTTTATTACTGTGTCTTTGAATGGAATTTATTAATATGAGTCTTCAAGGCTTTTAAAGAACAAACACTTCTTCATCTTCCTTTTTGGTGCTAGTCACTCATTAGCTTAGTGTTTTGTTTGGTTTTGTTTTGTTTTCCTTCTATGGTAGACTCTTCCTTCAATAATTTTTCTTTTGGCAAATAATTTTTACCCTGGAAATTGAGGCACAAGATGAACAAGAAAACAAAACTTCAAGCTGAAAGGGACCCTGGGGGTCATCTAATTCAATTTTCTTGTTTTGTAGAAAAGGAAGTCAGGTCCAGAAGGAAGACCAGATTTACCAAATGCCACTCAGCTATCAGAGAATTTAAGTGAGCAGAGAAAGTGTACATGCCCATGAGGGTCATTTTAAGTCTCCTAGCGATGAGGGGACCACAGATGCCACAGTGCAGGGGGGAGTGGCAGCGCTGTATCCCTGCCATGCTGTATGGTTCACAAGGCACTAGGGTTTGTACTCCTAGATTATCCCATTTAATCCGCCAACAACCCTGTGAAGTAGGTAGGGATTAAGTAAGTACTAGTAGCTCAGGGTCCCCTAGCCAATGGTTGGAGAGCTCAGGCTCGGCGCCAGGCCCTCTGACCCGGTCCAGCCTGCGCTGCCTCCTTCCTTCTGCTGCCCCTTCCTACTTTCCGGGCCCACAGCCACTGCCTCAGGCCTCCCAGCTTCTCCCTCCCTTGCCTCCAGCTGGGCCTGTCCTCAGATCTTCTCTCGAGACCAGCGCCACAGCCTTAACCTTGTCACCTGTTGGCTTACAGCCCTCCGGAAGCTTCTCGTTGTCTGTAGGTTGAGATTCCGATGCGTAGAAGCCCCTTCTGGATCTGCCCACGCGTAGCTGTACCGCCCTGGACTTGCCGTCTTGGCTGCCCTCCTGCCCCCTCTACCTGTAGCACCTTCTCTCTCCTCAACTCAGACATTCCTTTTGATTCCTGGATTCTGCTTAGGACTCACACCTTCTAGGGAGCTCTCCCTGGCCCCAGGCAGCAAGTGGGAGTTGGTGGCCTCCACTGTAGCATTTACCCCACACTTACCTCTTGTTGATCTCCCCCAAGGACCCTGCCGAGTCCTTGCAGCCAGGGCCCCTGTTGTTCATCTTGGTGTCCTCAGCATCCGGCAGGGTCCCTGGCACAGAGTTTGTTGAATACATGAGAGAAGGAACAACTTAAGTGCAACCTGACTTTTGATCTCACTGACTTTGTGATGAGGAAAACCACTCAGGAGGGTCCCATGGCTGAGAATTGATATGAGACCCAAGCTTGGTTTTCTCCAACTTACGTTTTGTTTGGGCTGCCTGTCTGAAAGGGCTGGAGAGACACAAATACTCTGCTTTTGTATTTGGAAAGGTGTGTAAGTGTGGATGGAAGCTTTGGTCTGAGCTCCACCGTCAAGCCACTGGGTGAGCAGAGGTATGGGCTTCTTACAGGATGTGGGGTTGGTTGTAACAATCAGTGACATGACACATGGACTGGAATATAGGAATGAGGTGCTGAATACACGTGTGTCATCATGTAACCTGACTTTTTGTCTCACTCCATCATCTCCAGCCGGGGACCTGATTGTGCCTTTAAAGGTACAGGCAATTTCCAGGCTGAATTTCGTCTGTGAGATTTGGGTCAAATAGGAGAAAAGGTGGACATGACTACTTGGAACATCCCTTCCTTAAGCCCCGTTGCCTCAGAGCTTTTAACAACAGAAATTTCTAGATCACAGAAAAGATTTTTAAGCCCAAAGTGAGCACTGCTTATTTCAAGCAATTTCTAAAACAGTACAACTCAAGACAACTGCCACACTAGGATATTTCTTTATTATCTTGACATGGCGATGATGACAATTTAATTGTGGAAATGGTCGTGAGAGTTGACCTGTGGCAGCTGCAAAAAGGAGTTGCCCAGAAAATAAGTTATCTGCTGTGATTTCCCACTGAGCTCTACTCCGACCACCCTATTTAAATTGAATCCTGTATTTTCCAGTCCAAACCCCCTTATTTCGTTCTTCTTTTTTTCATAGCACTTGTTATCATCTAACAGATTATACAGCTTACTTATTTTACTTAACTATGTTTTTGTTGTCTATTATATCACCTCCCACCCAGCCTGTGCCGGGGAGTTCTATTCAGTGATTTCCCTCCACTCCCCCCACCCCCCCGGCACCTAAGAACAATACGTGGCACCTAGAAGCAGCTCACTGTATATTTGTTGAATGACTAGATGACATGACCAGGTTAGTCACAGATACAAGGTGGCATTCGTTTCCTCTCCGAGCCCACCTAAGATATGAACTACATGGGCTGCAGGGTCTGAGTTTTGTGATTCAGGAAACTGCAGTGAAAGTGCAGGATGTTAGAGGACCCCAGTGTCTGCTCCTGTGTGATTCTGGGGGGTAAAAGAAGGCATAAAACCTGGGCTGCTCCCCCGGGACCTGGCATCCATGACTTGGTGCTCTTCTTGTGTCCTGGCTTCGGCAGTGGCCAGTCCTGTTGGATTCTCTTTGGCAGAGATCTGACCTGTGCATTTGGTGGGATCTTGATGTTGGATGAAGAGCAGCAGGGCTAGGTCTCACTCAGTCCCTTGAAGGTCCAAAAGACTGGAACAACCTTGTGTCCAGCAACCAGGGATTGGTAAATAAATGTGGCTATATCCTCCCACACTATGAGACCATCTCTGTGTGCTGTAATAGAGAAATCCCAAGGATATAGCAAGGGAAAAAAGCAGAGTGCAGAAAGTGTGTGTAGTTGCCTAGCTTTTGTGCAAGAAAAGGGAAGAATAGGAATATATGTATGTACATTATATGGCATGTATATGTAAAATATATGTGTGTGTTATACATAAGATTTATACGCTTGAATATATATTCACATTTCCCTTTGTTGCATTAAAGTAATGGAAGGATAAACAAAAAGAAAACCTACTAAAAGGTTTAGCCATGAGTGCAGGTGGAGAATATGGTTGAGGGGAAGAAGGTGTGAATGTGAGGCCCATGTGATATCAGGTGATGTACCCGTAACGGACGATGGGGCAGGAGGCTCCATGAAGGGCCAGTCCTGCGGTCTGAGGAGGTCATTCTAAGCTGATTCTGAATCTGTGCCTGGGGGCTTGCATGTGGTTGGGGGAGGGGAGGGTCTTGATGGAGGTAGGAGAAGAGATGCATTTGCAGAGGTGAGAAAGACCGTGGTGAACTGGGAGCCTCAGAGTAATTCCACTTGATTGGAGGTCAGAGTGTGTTTCTATAGTTAAGGAGCATGGATATGGGATGAGTTGGCTGGGAATGGTGAGAGCTGAGGATGTTAAAAAGGCAAGATGCTGGTGATGCAGAACCATGTTTCTCAAGGTGAGGGATTTGGCTGGTATCTTTTGAGTAGCCACTTGTAAGCAGCGGTCTGATGTCCTGAGATGGGTGTTCTGGAAAGATTACATGGGTATTGGAGAAGAGAGGATAATTGGCAGAGTTGTGTGCGTGTGTTTGCGTATGTGTAGGCGTGCCCCTGGGGGTGCAGATGTCAGCTGGGAGGCTCCGGCACTAGTCGGATGAGAGGTGATGAGGGTCTGAAACGTGGAAGCACCGCAGCACAACAGTTGAAGGTGGGGATTGCAGCTGGAATAGCTGGATGTGCATCTTGGATCCCTACTTGCTTGCTAGCTGTGTGGCTCTGGACAAGTTACTTAACTTCTGCGCTCTTTCATTTCTTCAGGTGTAAAATGGGGCTGATAGGGCATCCGTGTCATACTGTTATTGTGAGGAGTAAATTGGATTATACATGTGAAGGAGCTTAATCTCAGACACTGGGAGGATACTGTGGGGAAAGGGATGCTCAGGGGAGATGCTCTTCAGTGGTGTGTGTGCAGACAGGAGCCAGTACCCGGCTTTGGTACCATCACAACCCACATCAGATCTGTGATTTCTTAAAAGGAGGAAAGGGGACTAGGAGAGGAGAGAGCACTGACAAGTACCACCCCAGCCCCGGCCCCACTTTGACATTTCAATTCAGGGAACCACTTGTTATCACACAGACCTAAACTAACCTATGGTATTTTCAATCTAAATATTTAAAACTGTGCCCAATTTCTCTGACAGAGAAAGAATTATGTGTAAAGTGTGTATTGAAGTCAGAAGAGGCAAAGGATAAAGGCAGTTCCTTGAGCCCATCACTGCCCTTTCTCAAAAAAACTTCCTTTGTCCAGAACATGGAGAATTGAATTAGATGGCTTTCATTAAAATCTTTTCCAGGGATTTTTAATTAAGGCCCCTGAGATCTCAGAGATTTTTTAAAAAAATTAAAGTCAGCATGTAAAACTTATCACTCATGGTGGGAATATAATATACTGCCACTTCTAAAGAGGGGCATTTGGCAATATTTAGCAAAATTAGCTGTGCATTTTCTTTTGACCACACAATCCTATTTATAAGATCCATCCCCAAAATACACAGGCAAAAATAAGAAAAGACATATGCAGGAGACTTTCTGTGGTGGCATTGTTTGTGATAGCAGAAGACTGGACACAGCCCAAATGTCTATCGATAGGGAGTGGGTTGAGTAAGCTATGGGACATTCATACAGTGAGTTTCCTTAGAGCTATAAAAAAGGAAGGAGGGTGATCTCTCTGCATAGCTGTGGGATGATCTCCAGGATATATTGTTAAGTGAAAAAGAGTAGGGTGCCGAAATAATAGATAGCATGTTACCCTTTATCTGAGAAATACATATGTATTTGCTTGTAAATAAGGGAAATGCAAGAGTAAACAAATAACATTTGCTGATTACCTGTACAGGGAGGGAGGAAATGGGTGGATGGATGAGGGATAGAAGCTAGACCTTTTTGAATGTGTTTTGTAGATCTGACTTTGGAACCCTATGGATGTTTTTCTTAACTATAAAAAAAAATTAATTAAAATAGAAAAAATAATCCCCCCAAACCAAGATTAAAATGAAACAAATTTATATATCAAGTTGGTAGCTTAATCACACATAGAATTATTTCACATAACTTTAAAATGCAGTAATTTGATAATACATCTCCAGTGGAATGTATCTTAAGGTCAAAACAAATTCCAAAGAAATCTTAAGTTGTTTTCAGTAATATTGTTAGTAATAATACTTTTTGAAGTTTTTTTCTTAATTGAAGTATAGTCAGTTATAATGTGTCAATTTCTGGTGTACAGCATGTTTCAGTCATACATATACATACATATATTCATTTTCATATTTTTTTTCATTAAAGGTTACTATAAGATATTAAATACAGTTCTCTGTGCTATACAGAAGAAATTTGTTTTTTGTCAGTTTTTATCTATAGTAGTTAACATTTGCAAATCTCAAACTCCCAATTTACCCTTCCTACCACCTTTTCCCTAAGTAACCATTTGATTATTTACTGTGTCTGTGAGTCTGTTTCTGTTTTTTAGATGAGTTCATTAGTGTCTTCTTTTTTCTTTTCCTTTTTTTTGTTTTTTAGATTCAACGTATGAATGATATCACATGGTATTTTTCTTCCTTTTTCTGGCTCACTTCGCTTAGAATGATGACCTCCAGGTCTATCCATGTTGCTGCAAATGACATTATTTTATTCTTTTTTATGTCTGAGTAGTGTTCCATTGTATAAATATACCAGTACTTCTTATCCAGTCATCTGTTGATGGACATTTAGGTTGTTTCCATGTCTTGGCTATTGTATGTAGTGCTTCTATGAACATTGGGGTGCATGTATCAGTAATAATATGTGTATATATTTAAAGTAATTATGTTAAAGTCATCAGAAACCAATATTTTTAGTATGATAGAGAAGAGACAGCAATTTTGTAGTCGAAGATGTTAAGTAAAAATCCTGGAATCCTAAATTTGAATTGAAAATATCAGTATGAACTCCTGATAAATTTTTCTTTAACAAATGAAAAAGTGTTTCCTAACTCTGTCCACTGAAAAGCCTAGAAATAATAACCAACTTAGTAGCAATAAGCACCTGTAGCATCCAGATTGTGGCTTCTAAATACGGTTTCCCACCAAAAGGGACTAATAAGAAGGCTCAGAAAAAAATGGCTGATTCCAGGTCTGGGACAGGAAATGTACCAAATGAGTTGGCATATCTTGTGTCAGAAAGCAAAGAAGCTATCAAAGGCCGAAAGGACTCAGGAACCAAGTTGAAGGGCCTCTAGTGCCCAAATATGGAATAATTTGAGCATTGAAAAGAATAACTGTAGTGGATCCACATATATCAAATATGTTCCAGTGTATAAAATCCGTGAGTTAAAAATTCAGTGGTTTTCACTGGAGGAGGTTAGGGAACCAACTCATTCTGAACACTGGCCAAGAAAGGGAAAGAATCAGGCATTCATTTTCTCCTTTTTTTATTACCTTAGGGAATGCAAATTGAAGATGAGGATAAGTTCTTTTTTGTAGACTTCTATCTAATAAATGCAGAAGGAATTATAGAATTGGAACATTACCATTTTGCAATCCCTAGTGAAATAATGAATTTAGATGACATGGTTATTAAATGGCTGCTGAAACATTAGGTGAAGCCGATGGGAAACTTTATAATGGACGGACCAGGCTGATGACATTCAAACCCACTGATCAATCAGTGTTACAAAAAAGAAGGACTTCCAGGCATCATTTGCCTACTGATGCCATAGGAAGTACACAGCACCATCAAAAATAGAACCTGAATCTATGCCAGGCTCGAGATCGAACTATGAGTTTATAGAAAATATGGGGGATAGAGGAACATGTCAAAACAACACCATGGAGGTAAAAATCCACCAACTGGAATGTGGGACAGTCTTTAGGCCAGAAGATCTTCAACAGATAAATTACAAGAGTAAGAACCTCAGAAGGGGTTATCTATGAATTAAAAGAAGACTAGGAATATTTATCAGCAAAACGCAGTTTATAATGTTTGGATCTGAGCTCAACCAAGCCAACTATTAAAAACAAACTGTGCCCCATGTCTTGAATACCTAACACATAGTAAGCATTTAATAAATATTTTAAAAATCGCTACACTAGGGAAACACAAGATCTAAAAGTAAAAATTCTCAAGTAGTTAGAGTAACCTGTCATGGGAACTGCTCATTAAGCTCGATTAAATAAAGGCCCTTATTTTTACAGGTTGTAGAACTGACTTTGATTTCTGTGGTTCTTAGTTTTGGTTCGTGTTTGCTATGGGGTGGAAATTAAGTCTTTAAGTGCAGTCTACATGTATGAATAAAGTAGTATCCAAAACAAAACAATTTATGAGATGACTTAGGATGTTTGAACAGACTGGACATTGAGGCTAAAGAATTATTTATTTATTTGTAGTTGTGATAATGATACTGAAATTATGTTAAAATTAAAACATTATTATATTTTAGAGATAAATACTAATTTATAGATGAAGTGATGTAGCTGGGATTGGCTTAAAAATAATAGCGTGGAGGGTGAGGTTGGGTAGGCATACAGAGTAATAAACAGGATTGGCTAAAAGTTAATCATTATTGAAACTGGGTGGTGGGTACATGGGACTTCATCATACTGTTCTCTCCACTTTTGTATAGTTAGAAAATTTCCATAATAAAAGTTAAAAAAATAAAACTAACAGCTCAGTCAGTTGATCAATTCTGATTTCAGCTGTTCCTGAATTTAATTTTGAGCTATGGGGTATACTCTTCTTGAAATCAGCTGTCTAGTGTTGAGGGCTGGGATTCAAACTCACATCTGTCTGGCCTCAAAGCTCCAGGTCTCTCCATCTTACCCTGTAATTTATGCCCTTCTATGGCTCAGACTATTGTGGCATTGTTTAGAATGAGGATTTATACGGTTTTACAAGTGGCTGTAATATAAACATGGAAAAATGGGGGGCAAATTGAGAACCAAAAATCAGAACCAAAAAATCAGAGTTGTCTTCCTTTGAGGGAGGGAAATTTACCCAAGTGAAATGCACGAAGATGGAAAAAGATTGCATCGACCACCTTGACCTTGTTGGACTTTTTCTGTTGCACTAACTACCCTGGGGTTTGAATTGAGAGAGACTTAGCTAAAGCAGTGTGGCCCATTCCTTACTGGCCATGTGACCTCACTGTTCTGTGCCTTGGTTTCTCCAGCCAACCTTATATGTTTGTTGGGAGGATTATGTGAGTTTGTAAGTCCTCATATATTTACTAGGAAAGAAAGCAGAAGCACAGTTCATATGAGATCCTACTTAAGAATCCCAAAGCTGGGCTGGGCATTGTGTGCTGGAAGTACCTTGTGACCTGGACACCCCCACCCCCACCCCCCAGCCCTCGTACTTTCTCCAGGACCTGGGGCAGCCTTGCCCAAGTGTGGAAGGACTGTGTAGCCTTGTTGAGGAGGCTCTGTGCTCTAAGGGTGGTAATGTTCCCACCTGGCCATGTTTTATTTTGTTATGTGACTTGATAGCCAAGGGCAGCTGGAGTAGATCCTTCTTAGGTGAGTCCATGGAAAAGTCCAGCTGGATAGCTGGAGGCCAGTTTTAACTTCACCGTCTTTGAGATTGGAAGGAAAAGGTGAAATTGCTTGTCCTTTCTGAAGGAGGTATCACATTGGCTCTCTCATCTACCCTGGGTACCCCCCACAACCACACAACCCGCCCACCTTTCCTCACTAAATCTCATAGCACATGGGTCTCCATCCTGGCAGTGTGGCTCTTTCCATGAGTCCTCTAAGAGCTCCTGGCAAATGCCCTTGGTTGAGTCTCTTGGTCACCTGGGAAGTGTCCAGGAGCCATACCTTTTGGCCTCTGACCCCTGGGCGTCCCGCTCACTTCCCCCCACTGCATGTGACCCGCCCACTTGCCGGGGGCTTGGGTGTGAGGGAGCTGCCGGCCGGGGGAAGCTCAGCCAGAGGGAGCCCTGATTTACGGACTGTCCAGATTTAACTGAGGCTACAGCACTTTTATTAATAGAACATGCTGCATTTCCTTTTTATAAAAATATGAAGATCGCTGCCCTCATGAAAATGCCTGGTGACTTTCTGTCTTTAGGGCATGTTCATCACCAGGCTAAAATTAAAAATGAAGTCAGGCCCTTCTTAAGCCTATTTTTAACCGAGTTTAGCATATGAATGTGAACGTGAAGTCTTTCTTTAGATCTCCCTTAACTCAATTACTTACTTATGCCAAGCATCCCGCCTGGAATTCCTGAGCTGTGGCTGTCTCTACCTACAGTGGGAGGCCCAGAGGGAAGTTAGGGACACCTCGCTGATTCCCTGCTATCTGAGTTTGTGTGTCTTCGCCTATCCCAACTTCAGGAAAGGTTATTCTGGAAGGCGGAGGTGGAGCTAGTCATTATACTGGAAAAAATAAAACAAAGGGACAAACCCACCAGCTGACCTGTGGCCGTTCTGTGATGCTTAGATATCAGGTAGCCCCTAATTGGTCCATATTTTTCTAGGGGCTCCAATTTAGAAGGGGCCACTTGGTGGAAGGGGAGACAGAGGTTGCAGGGGAGACTTTGTCATTCAAGCAGAAAGTGCGAAGGGCCCTGGCATACCACCAGAGACTGGGGACGACAGGTGGAGAGAGGCAGAGGGGAAAAAACTTAACAAGTGTCATTCCTGTCCAGAGGGTTCATGATGAGTGATGAGAGTGCTAGGGAAAACATTCAGAAACCCTCTTAAATCCTGTCTTTGAAATCTGTTTAATGTCTGCTCTTTGAGGACTGTGAAGGGAGGGGAGGGCAGAGGGCAGAGTTGATCCTAACTCTTAAGATTCTTTGGCCTAAAGTTTCACTTCAAGGCAGGGACTGACAAAGGCCCTTTTTTGGACTTCTTCCTGGGGCAGTTCTCTGTGGATATTTTTTGAGTAAGACACTTTTTTGAAAAGCCTGTTCATCATGATAAATCCTGTCTCTTGCCTTTTTTTTTCTGAAAAGTGATTTTTTTAAATGGTGATTTTATGTGAAAAATAGACAGTTTGTTCAAGTTGTGTCATTTCTCTTTGCGCTTTTACATGAATGTGTGTTCAGCACCTGTTGTCCTGAATTCCTTTTTTTAAGGGGTTCATTTTTGAGCAGGGAAGAAACTTCCTTCTCTTTTTTGGGGATGGCAACAAAGCCATTGTTGAGGATAAGTGGAAGATTAATTTAAAATGTCAATTTTTTTTTGCTAATCCGCTGATAGTGAGGTTGTTTATGGCTAGAGAACTTTGAAAATGTTTCCATGGGGAGTCTGAGAGGGGAGTTTGGGAAAGGTGTCTGTGTGTGTGTGGTCATTTTACTTTTTGGGAATAGGAAAGATATTTGAACAATGAGCTCCTTCCATATCTGACTTGCATTTTCTGTTAAAAGCAATCAAAATGAAGTATGATAGGTCACATGATAGTATTTATAGGTCACTACAATCTGTCAAAAAAAAAAATCTCTGGGTTTTTGCCTGCAGTTTGATAAACCACTTGCGTGCTTTAATGATATTTTCGATAACATTTTGGATTAAATTGCAACACTTTTAGGCCCAGAAGGTTGTTTTCAGTTCTGAAAACTTTGCACCTTCACTTGGTTGCAGTAAATTTTAAGGGACATACTATATATAAAAATAGATAAAAACCAAATTACTTCTGTATAGCACAGGGAGCTATATTCAATGTCTTGCAGTAACCTATAATGAAAAAGAATATGAAAACAAATATATGTATGTACATGTATGACTGAAACATTATACTGTACACCAGAAATTGACAGGTTGTAACTGAGTATACTTTAATTTAAAAAAAATTTTTTAAGGGACAGTCTCTCCTAGCCAGATTGATATTTTGGGGTCTGTTCAGTTAGTAAAAGGAGGTTAAGTGTAGGGGTGGGACAAAGGTATACATTGCCACAGTCCTTAAGCACAGTGACTGAAAGATGCTCTCCTGGTCTGGATAAGGCAGTTGCTTGGGACTTGGTGAAGGGACAAACCCCTCATAAACAGACTGGCTGAACTCAGAGTAATATGCCATTTGTTTGAAACCATTCAATTTTACCCTCTTCAGTTCCAGATATTCTTGTCTTACTTTTGACCTTGACTTAACTTTATTCCTTAGTATATTTAATGATTCATCCTATGAAACCTTTTGGTTGTTTCTCTTAAGGTGAGCATTTTTGTCTTGTTTTTTCCTTGCCTCAACTCGATTCCTTAAAAAAAAATCTAAGGATTTCAGAGGCGGGTCCAAGAAACACTCAAAATCACTCTTATCTGTTTCCCAGGGACTGTCGGGTGGTGCCTGGCATAGGTAGACAGATAAAGAAATGAAGAATGTGGCATATTCTGAAATTGTCCTCTGAGGCGAGATCTGGGCTGAAATTTCTCGTGACTGGACTGTGTTTCTTTAGATCGTGTGCTTGTATGTGAAAAGCCTCTGGCATTAGTTGGTTTTTTCACTGTTATCATGACTTGTGGGATTGAGGCTGGGCCTGGAATCCACAGTGTTGTCTCAGCTGGAGTTCCTAGCACAGCGGCTCAGAGCGGTGCTAATTCCAGCTGCCAGCAGGATCCCCCCTCCTTGTCTGGTGAGGGGGAGCCCAGCTCAGGGAACATTTAAATGCAGTAGAATCAGCCCTTTGCAAGTTTCCTTCTGGATGCTCATGGCTTGTAAAAAATCTGGCTTATTCTCCTAGATACTTGAAGACATACTTCCCTTTCTCCAGATTTTATTTATAACAGCTCTACTGTAACGATATAAAGGGACATTTTTGAAAGAAAAATAATTACCAATGATCTCTTTGTCAGGCTCAGTTATTTGACTGCTTTGTCTTCATTCCTTTAACGGTTGGTCATGTGCATACACTTTGACATATTACATGCGACTTTATGTTGTTTTTTCTGCTTAACGAGATATTGTAAAAATGTTTGTTTTGGCAGCTGCATCATTTTCATAATTTAATTTTCCACAACGGCTTTGTACTTCATTGAGCTGAGCTACCAAAATTTGTCTAATTATTCACCAACTGATTGACAATTATGGTTTCAGTTTTTCACTTTTAATACTATAGTAATGGATATCTTCATGCATGGAGCTTTGGAATATTTCTCAGGAATGGGATTACTAGGTCAGAGGGTATGAATATCTTTCTTGTTCTTGATACATTTGCCCTGTTGCTTTACAATAAAGTTGTACCCAGTTTACAGAGTCAGCAGTAACTTATGAGGGTTTGAGCTGCTCTATGAAACTCATGAGTTTCACGAGAGGATAGGTGAACCACTTTGCCTGGGGTTGAATCCCAGTTTCACCACTTGCCATTCACCAGCTGTGTGTCCTTGGGCAAGTTATTTAACCTCTCTGTGCCTCAGGTACATCCTCTATATAACCATGTATGGGGATAACCATAGTACTTACCTCATGGGGCTATTATTAAGAATAAGTTAATATTTATATAGTACCTAGGAAAGAGTATGCAAATATTATGCACTGTGTTTGTTAAACACATCTCTCCAGTTCAAGATTTAAAAAAAAATTAATAGAAATAAAGTGACACTTTGCTTTTTGTATTTTTATTGTTTATTAACATTCCTGAATTATTCGGAGATATCAGCGGAAATAACCAGGTCTAAGGAGAGGAAAGCTGATCCAGCCATAAAGTGACAAGTATTTCTAAGTAACTCCCCCTTTAAAGTCTCTCTTTTGAAAAGGTAGATTCGATAATGTTGATTTACAGAACAGATCCTTTCTGGTGGGATTATTCACATTATTTAGGAGTCCTCAGGCTTTTGAAACAGAGAGCAAATATCCCTTTAGGTTCCGGTCTGAAGGTCAGATGTCAGCTGACAATCAGTCATCCATCTCTGAGGAACTGGAGTGCTTAAATAAGGCCTCCCCCCCGTCACGCTGGGGGTGGGGAGGGGTGGACAAGCATGTGGATATTTTAGGGCCTGTGTTAGGGGATCGTCTTCCTCTCTTGTTGTTTGGCTGTTATGTAGCATCCGGGTTTGGGTGTCCGAGAGACTGCGTTCACCTGGGAGAATGCAGGGGACCCTCCTCGTTGCTTCTCGGTCTCTTGGTCTCTTGGCGCACGTGGAGCGCAGGCTCTTAGGCGCCAGGTGTTGGCCGCGATGCTGGGGACTCGGGTGCGGGCAGTGGTGAGGCTTCAGCCCAACCCGGGGGCGGCCGGGTCGGAGGGCGAGAGAGGTGGCAGAACGTGTCACTTTTTGACTCGATCAGCTTTCCTCTCTTTAATCCTAGTTGTTTCTACTGAGCTCGCCGAATAATTCAATCCTTGTGTGTGTTTAAAAACTCTAGAAACCTGAGAAATCTCCGCGAGCCGGTCGAAGGGGAGGCTTCCCGCGCGCCGGGTGTCATCTGCGCGGGGACCCTGCGTCCTCGCTCCGCCGAGACTGCCTCTCCGGGCTGGCCACAGTCCTCTCTCGGACCCGCCGAGCTTTCGGGGGTCGTCGGCCGAAAGCCCCGTGACATCTTCCCGGAAGGGTGCGGGGAGGTGTGCGCGCACGCCCACTTGGTTCGCCAGCGCCCCCAAAACTGCTCCATCCGCAGCTTCCGTCCCCTGCTTGGAGACCTTTCTAGGCCTGGGCGGGCATAGAGGCCCTGGAGAGGTGGTCTTAACTCCTGGATTGGGAAAGCAGCTTCTTTCTTTTGGGATGCCAGTGCCCCCAACATGCTGGGACGTACCATAGATCAGTACCTTACCAGTTTTTCAAATAGGACTTAACACTTTATTATAGAACCGTAGAAAAGTAGGAAAAAACCCTTCTGGGTCCACTTTCCAAAATTAGCTGCTGTTTGGGATAGTCCCTTTGCCTTCTTTTTCTGTCCATAGATTCGTTGTTTCCTTTTTCCTGGTTTTAATTGTACTGCAATGTTCAGTTTTGAAGCCTGTTTTTCTCACATTAGTTTACAAACATGAATACTGGCTGCAAAACAGCCGTTCTCTGGTTGGGTATTTGGATAGTTGGCATTTTCTTATTCTTCAAAAATAAATAATTCTGTGGTAAACATCTTTTTGCGTAAAGTTTTCTCTGTTTTAGGTTGTAGTCTCATTATTGTAATTTTTGGAAACAAAATGTGGGAATATTTTTAAGTCTTTGTGTGTGTGTGTGTGTGTGTGTGTGTGTGTGTGTGTGTGTATTTCAAATAGCTTTCCAAAGAGTTTGTATTAGTGTTTACTCCTGCTAGCTATGTCTGAGTGTATGATCTGTGCTGGCCTCGCCAGCTCTGGGTTTTATGAAAATCCTTAAAGAGACGGAGGCCAAGGCCACAGGTGAAGAGTGTTAGGAGGTACTGACTGTGGAAGCCCGAATTCTGTAACCCACTTATTTCCAGCTCCCTGCATTTTGAGGACATTGGCCTGTAATGAACCCGAGGAAATGAGGTTTAGTTGTGTGTCAGGGATTGAGGTGGTTCTAGAGGTCTTCTTGAGTTGATGTGTTTAAAATAGAGTGCTGTCTGAAATTGTCACGGCTTGAAAATACAGGCGCTTGAGTCACGTATGAAGAGAATATCGTATCCTGCGTGTGACACGCTTTTTGGGGGTTGGCTTCCATTTTAAGCAGAATGAGTCCGCAGTGGAGAGGCAATCTGAGAGTGTGTCTTCTTGGGGCAGGGACTAGAGCTGACATTGCTGTGTGTACTTCCCTCCTCCATCTCCGGACACTTGTATTGCAATTGCTTGTTAAGATTGTTGCCTGGAGAGAGAGGGTCTATCTTCAACTGTGCATTCAGTTCTTTTGTGTGTCAGGTGAATGGGAAGAACTGCAGAAGTCACTCATAGCACCTAGTCTGCAGAAGTATTGGAAGGGCTGGGTTTTAATAACAAGTGGACAGTGTAGGACGGTATTCATGTTTGAGTTGTTCATGGTCAGTTCTTATTTTCTGTAAAATCCATTAGGAAACCTGTAACTGTATCACCAGTTCACATATTCGATGCCTAGTTCTCATGTTCCTGGGGCTTTGCTTATAATCGTGAGCTCTTAAATCCAAGACTGCTGTATTTGCCCTGCTTTTGAGTTAGAACAGGAGTTCAAGGTTATGCAGTTTAAACAAGTTTTGAGTATCTGCCTAGAATTATTCTCAGGTCCCAGCTCATGTCCAGATGACGGGCATACTTGAATTACATTACCTATAGCTGGACATCTGTGTCGTGACTACACAAGCTCACTAGGATCTCCCAAGTCTTTGTGGATCACTTAGAAGCTTACTGGATTAATAATGTTGAAGTTTTTTTAATCCAAATGATTTTAATTGCATAAAGGAAGCATGCATATTAACAGGCTCTTAGTAAGTGAGGGTATTAGGACTGATCCTGCTTAGTCTTTGAGGTCAAACATAGGGTCTGGTGTTTTGGAGGCTGTCGATGGACTATATTCTTTTTTTTGTAATTTATTTTTTAAATTGAAGTATAGTTGATTTACAACATTTCAGGTGTCCAGCAAAGTGGTTCAGTTTTATATATATATATGACATATATATATTCTTTTGCAGACTCTTTTCCACTATAGGTTATTACAAAATATTGAATGTAATTCCCTATGCTATACAGTAGGTCCTTGTTGTTTACCTATTTTATGTATAGTAGTGTGTATATGTTAATCCCAAATCCCTAATTTATCCCTCCCCCTACTTTCCCCTTTGCTAACCATAAGTTTGTTTTCTATGTCTATGAGTCTATTTCTGTTTTGTAAATAAGTTCCTTTGTATCATTTTTTTAGATTCCACATATAAGTGATACCGTATATTTGTCTTGCTCTGTCTGATTTACTTCACTTAGTATGATAATCTCTAGGTCCATTCATTGTTGCTGCAAATGGCATCATTTCATTCTTTTTTATGGCTGAGTAGTATTCATTGTGTGTATATATATGTACCACAACTTCTTTATCCAGTCATCTGTCAATGGACATTTAGGTTGCTTCCATATCTTGGCTATTGTAAATAGTGCTGCTGTGAACATTGGGGTGCATGTATCTTTTTGAATTCAAGTTTTCATCTTTTCCAGATATATGCCCAGGAGTGGGATTGCT
The DNA here is from genome assembly GCF_009834535.1 of Camelus ferus. Taxonomy (NCBI): domain Eukaryota; kingdom Metazoa; phylum Chordata; class Mammalia; order Artiodactyla; family Camelidae; genus Camelus; species Camelus ferus. Next base: position 17,899,478 of record NC_045706.1, on the reverse strand, counting down.
GGATCATATGATAACTCTGTTTTTCCTTTTTTAAGGAACCTCTATACTGTTCTTCACAGTGGCTGTACCAGTTAACATTCCCACCAAGAGGGCAGCGGGGTTCCCTTTTCTGATACATTATATTCCTTAGACTCTTTCTTGAGTTCATTCTCTACTTTTGGAGATAATTTAATTATCTCAAGTAATTATGTTAAGTATCTTAAAATAATTTAAGCCAGTAGTTTTAGGATTCCCCTAGCATGGATGTGACTGTTTTATATGGCTCTGTCTATGTGTACACTAGCTCTGTGTCATTGCTTGTAGAGGATATGAAAGTATCTCACATACTGTCCTCAAGGAGCTTGCAACCAAGTCGTGGGAAACAAAGCTGAAATATTTAATAAATGTTTCAAGACAGGATATGATTCTGTATTCATGGGGTGCTGCTGATTGATGATGATATTCTAGGTGCCAACATTGTGGGGTGCAAATGGTCTGAAAAGAGAAGAACAGTGGGGCCTCAGTGTTTAGGGAAGACTTCCTGGACTGGGAGGGATTATGAGAAGCCTTGAAAGAATGAGCAAGTTTTGGATAGGTGGGAGCAAAGTTATCAAAGTTACATGCAAAGGAGACTGTGGGGAAATAAAGGAGACAAGAGCCTGGTTAGGAGAATAAGATTTCTGTTAGGTGTGGTGGGTGAAAGGTTAGATAGGATGGTGGGTCTAGTTGGGAAGAGCCCAAAGTCAAGAATAGTGACTGATCCCTGAAACCCCCATATAATCATCATCAACAGCATAGTGTTAGCAACTAGCCTTTATTATGAGCTTATTACTACCTGGTTCTAAGGGCTTTCCATATGTTATCTTACTTAATCCTCAAACAACCTTATAAAACAATTAATATGTCCACATTACAGCAAAGGAACTGAGACATAAAGCAGCTAAGTAACCTCCAGCTGGTATGTGGCAGAGTTGGGGTTCGGATGGACTGAATCAGGCAGTCTGGTTTCCGAGGCTATGTTTTTACCACAGTGTATTACTACTTAGTATAGTGGAGAGCTCTTGATGAGGTTAATATGGTGCCCCCACCTGCCTTGGGTTCTGTAGGATCCCAGCCTTTCAAGTCAGGCAGACCTGGGCTCACAGTAGCTAAAACCTTGCAAGTTATTTCTCTGAACCTTGAGTTCGTCATTTATGAAAGAGGGATAATAATAATACTTCAGGGTTTCTGGGAAGATTAAATGAGTTACTACTATACATAAATCACCTAGCAGAATTCCCAGCAGGGAGTAAGCCGGCAGGAAAGTGTAGCTACTATGATCTTTTATTTCTCAGATATACCTATGGCTATAAAGAGGTCTCTAAGAAGGAGAAGGAATGAGGGTAAGACATGATTCAGGTAGAATTTATTTGGTGTCACTTGCAATAATAATTAGCCAGCACAGAGACCAGATGCTGGATTCCTTCTTCTGGAGCATTCCAGGAGTGGACTATAAATTCCAGATGTGGTTCTGCATTGCTCCGTGAACTGACTGCATTCTCTTTGCCCTCCAAAACATGGAGGGTAAAACCAGGACATTGCCATTGTACTGAAATTCAGCACAGGGTCTGGTGCCAATTGTGCATTCCAGGGGCTGAAATTGGGATCTGCTGAAATTATTGGTGTCCTCACTCTGCGGCTTCCTGTTTCCTGATGGTGCTGACCACAGATAATGACCCTGCATCTTAGAAAGAACAATAGATATTTGAAAGTAGCACATTTAATTGTCTGTAAAGTTAAATGATGATGCATGGAATAATTATAACCAAGACAGAGACATTTAAACAAAATATTTAAAAGAAAGAAAAATTGGAAGAAAAACCATTCACTCAGATGAAACACTATTTAGAAATCTCAGAATTGATGGACAGACAGCATTTAGAGCTTCTCATGCTTGAGTCTCTGCGTATGTCAAACTGTTCACGTGGTAGTTTTTCTCTCTGATATTCTGTGGCTGTACTTTTTCTTAACGTTACTTCCGCTAAGAATTTCAAAAGCGACAGTTCAAGGGTCTACAAAAAACCAATTTCTAGTTTTTTTCTGATTTTCAGTCTCCTTGGTTGTGACAAACCTATTTGTTCTTGTCTCTGTGTCCTTACTCTGTGTCCAGTTGGCTTCTTTGGAACTACCAAATGTTCTTTGTTGCTCTTAATTCACTATTGGTCTTGAAATTTGGGATGCAAGAAGGTATAGAGAAAAATAAATGTTAAAAAATTTAGTGTGTCTGAAAAATGTGAAACTTTTGTTAAAATTCCAGGGTCACTGTAGAATTTTTAAGTTTTTCCGAATAAGGCTAGAGTCAGATTGCTACTTGCTAGGTCTGTTTGGTGCTAAGTGGTATTTTGGAAAAACTGGAGTATTGCCAGTTGTTTCATTTTCCAAATTTTCTAATAGATGAATTTTAAGACAGGGGGTCTTAAGCATAGCTACAGAAACAATAAAAAGATCGTGATTTCCAGGGGTTTGGGGAGAGGGAGGGAGGGAGGGGTGAACAGATGGAGCACAAGGGATTTTTAGGGCAATGAAATTATTCTGTATGATACTATAGTGGTAGCTACATATCATTATGCATTTGCCAAAACCCACAGAATGTACAACATCAAGAGTGAACTCTAAAGTAAACCATGGACTTTGGTTGATGTGTGTCCATGTTGGTTCATCGATTGTACCAAATATGCCACACTGATGAGGGATGTTGAGGGTAGGGGAGTATATATGTGTGGGTGGGGAGGGCTATGTGCAAACCCTGTATTTTCTGCTCAGTTCTGTTGTGAACCTGAAACTGCTCTAAAAGAATAAAGTTTATTAAAAATAAAAAAAAAAGACAGGGAGTCTTAAATAGTTGGTGATTTTGATGGGTATATCTCATGTTACTTGTCTTCATGCAATGGATGATTATCCAGAGGTAATGCTATCAACCTGGCTGGTAAAATAATGGCTTTCTGAATTGATTTGCTTTAGGTAAAGGGGGTTCACAAACTCCAGAGCCTGCCGCTTGTCTGTCTAACCCATGGAAAACTTAATTCCTAGTTAATTCAACTAAGAGAAGTATTTATCGACCACCTACTATATGCTAGGTGCTGTCATGGGTGCTGAGTGATGAACAGAACGGCTGTGGTCTTTGTGTAGTGGAGACTACAGTCTAATGGAGAAAACAAATATAAACCAAAAAAAAAAAAATACGGATAACTATAAAAACATAAAATGAGATAAATAATATGAAGAAGAAAGGAGTTCTTTCTACCCATGGTGGGAAAATAGAACTATTGGAATACTAAAAAGTTTATTTGTATTAAAAAGTTTCTTATAAAAGCCTAAACAAATAGCAAAGATTAAAAAATGAGTATGCAAAAGATGTGAGTGTCAAGGTGTTTAAATACATCAGGTTGCCATTTATTGGCCATGAACATATCACTAAGTAGAATTCTGTTTCAAGACACGTTTGAGCCCATGGCGATGCTGAGACCATGAGCAGTGAATCTTCCAGAAATCTGGTACACTGTAGTTAAAGCAGCATTGAACCCATTGCAGTGTCACTAAGAAGGGACCCCCTGAGTCAGGGCCACCATGGAAGACGTCTGGCTGGGTGACTTCTCCCACATTGTTCATTTCAGGAAAAGAGGCCGTTTGGTTCTGGAAAGCACCCTGGAGTTTACCAGGCCAGGGAGATGCGGCTTCCCCTTTCCTTTCTGTTGCCACCTCCTTTGGTCATGGAGCTTGGCTTCCCTGAGACTGGGAGAATTGGCATATGGAGGGATGGAGCTTGGTGACCTTAAAGGGTTTTTCTAGGTCTAACTTTTATTTTAGAAGAAATGGACAGTAGGAGAATGTTTGGGGTAGAATCACTTTGTGTTTTATCAAGACCTGATGTTTTCACGGTGCGATGCAGTAGAGGGAGCCCTGGACCAGAAGTCTGAAAGTTCCAGGCTCAACAATGACTCCTGAAACGACCTAGTTTATACTCATTCAGGCCCAGAGCACAGCTGAGCTCGTAGTTGGCTGCAGCCCACGTTCAGAGGCAAGGGGGCTCCGTAGTGGGTGAGCATGCAGGCTTCAGATCCCACGAAGTAGCCCTGAGGACTTGGGCAGGAAACTGGGCCTCCTTGAGCCTTGGTTTTTGCATCAGCGAACTGGAGCCTCCATTTCTCATCTATAAATACTCTTCTTCTCCTCATAAATGTTCCTCCCGGTAAATGTCCATTATTGATGTCATTTTTCTTATTAACCGTTATTATGGCTTCAGTTATTGTGGTTCTTCAGCTGGGCACGTCGCATGACCCCCGATGTCTTGTGTCCTACCTGTGGTGCCTGCCTCCCAGGATTGTTTTGAAAGTCAAATGTGAGAGTGTTTTGTGAGCCCTCAGATCCTCTCCAAGGGCCAGGTAGTAGGACCGGGCAGGCGAAAGCAGAAGGCTGGAAGTCTGTCCATCTGCAGCGTGGCTGTTTTCTGAGGGAGGGCTAGGCTGAGGCTGGAAGGCAGGTCTGTCTTCCTCCAGCCCTGACAGACCAGGGCACGTGCAGATGCACTTCCCATCTAGACAGACGGGCTCAGCCCGCAGATGACCACGGAGCTGTTCACTTGGTGACTGTCATTCACAGCTCCTGCCACCTCATGCCAGAGGTAGTCGGAGGGCACCTCCATCTCGGTTTCTTCTCCAGCCTGACCCTGTCCCCTCTAGCCTCTTCGTCTGCAGCTTCCAGAGGACATAGTAGGACAGCACTGTTTTGAAATGATTTTAGGAATGGTTATATAGGCTAGTTAACAACAATAAAATCCAGAAGCTGTGAGTGGTGGCATTGGAGCTGGGCACCTGTTGTCACGCAGGCTGCCCCAGGGGAGAGCAATTTGTTTGGCAAAACCACTGGAATGTTCCCGGTGGGGGCGGAAGCTGGGGAGTGGGTGGTGGGTTTGCTCCTTGGGTGTGTTGCCTCCTTCCGAGCAGATGGGGCTGACTGAAAGAATTTCCAGAGGGAGGAGGGCGGCCCCACCCCGGGAAGGCCCGAGGGCTGCTTTCCTGTCCAGATGGCCCATTCATAAAACGCCTCCTCTTCCTTCTCCAAATGGCACCGGCCGCTGCCTGCTTTTTCCCCACCTCAGGGGTTCATTTCTCTCCAAGGGAGGAGGAGGAGGAACACTGTCAGCTCAAAAGGCAGCCAGAGCCTCGTCTCCAAGCTCCACCGTTTCACCGTCCGCTCGCTGTTGATAGATGGCTCGCCTCGCTGGGTCGCCGGTTCAGCTGCTAACCAGGATCTGCCAAGGGTGCTTGGCTAGCTCTGGGACTAACACACGCGGTTCACCGGCCCGGGCTCCGGGACTCTGTTCCATGGTGCTTGTCACAGCGACAGCTCACCTGGGCGCCTGGGGCGGTGGGCGCTTGGGGGTGGCTGGAGCGACCTGCCCTGGCTTGTCTGGACCTCCCTCTTCACCCGCTTTAGTCCACTTAGGTGCGGGCTGATTGTGGGGAAATAGTGGCTCTTGAAGGTTCATTTTTTCCGTCTGCTTCTTGCAGGGAACAGCTGCACCCACACTTTTCCTTCCCGCTCCTCCTATGTGCCCCCCCTGCCCTCCACCCCTCCTCCCCTCTGTTTCTTTCTACATCTTTCTTGCAATCTCTGTCTTTGATTCGCTTTCTCCATTCTGGTATAATTAGAGATATGATTTGTTAAAATTCATGACAAATCTTGACTCTGGGCAGCTTGCTTCTGTCTGGGATCAGTGGCTTGATGGGAGAGTAGCAGGGGTACCTACTCTCACGCTCCTCGCCGACCATGCAGAGATAAGCCCTTGAGTAAACGAAGAAGGGACACTTCTGCTGAAGGCATTTCACTCCCTTGCCAGGGCTGCGTGAGAAGCGGGTGACAGAACTGGCCCTGTATCCTAGGAACACGCTGTCTCCCTCTGCTGTCAGGCCAGTGTCCTCCGCGGTGGGGTCTGCATGGAACCTCCCTGGCAACTCTTCCGAGACAATATTCCCATCCACCTACGTCTTAGGGTTGGTTTAGGCTTCGACAGATGGCATAGGAGAGAGTTAGATGTCAACTTCATCCTTTTATTAAGTACTTTATATTTAAGTACAGGAATCCTCAAGGTGTAGTGTATTTTTAAAGGCAGTGTTAGTTGAAGTAGGGAATATTCTTTGCTAATCCTGTCTACCCTCAGGCCCCTAGCATGAAGTGTCAATGACATTGGAATTATTTTCACAGTTGCCTTTGAGCCCCATATAGACAAACTTTGGGAGGTGATGCTGGTCTAGAGACGGCTGCTGCTGCTCCCTCAGCCTCAGGCCAGGTTGAGGAGTTCATCACAATTCTTTCTTAACTTTTTATTTTGAAATAATTTTAGACTTATAGAAAATTTGCAAAAATAGCAAATAGCACAGAGAGTACCTGCGTACATTTCACCTAGCTTCCCCTAGTGTTAACATCTCACGTAAGCCCAAGCCGTTCATCAAAACCAAGGAAGGACTATGGGTACAATATGTGAAGTTAAATTACAGAGGGTTTTGTTTTGCTTTGTTTTGGATTTCAGCATCTTTTCCACGAATGTTTATTTTCTGTTCCAGGATACAGTCCAGGGTCCCACGTGGCATTTAGTTGTGATGCTTTTATCATCTACTCCAGTGTGTGACACATCCTCACTCCTGCCTTGCCTTTTGTGACCTCGACACTTTTGAAGTATCAGTTATTTTTTCAAAAACAGTGATCAGCCAACTTTTTCTGTCACGGGTCAAGTAGTACATGTTTTCTGCTTTGCAGGTTGTATGGGTGCTGTTACAACTCCATAGCTTTCCAGTTGTAACACAAGAACAGCCTTAGACAGCATATAAATGAGCGAGCCCAGACGTGGTCCAGTATCACTTCATTTATGAAAGTAGGCAGAGGTCTCGATTTGGCCCCCACATTGAGGTTTGCAACCCCTGTTGTAAAAGGACCTTAGATTTGATTTTGGTGTGTTCTCATGATCGGATTGGGGTTATGCACTTTTAAGTAGGAAACCCACAGAAGGGACTTGTCCATCTCAGTGCCCCACTGAATCTCTTGGTTAAGGTAGTGTTAACTGTAAAGTTAAAAGTTGTCTCCTCCCCCCCACCCCGTATAATTAAGAGTATCTTGAGGAAGACAGCCTAAGATTATGCAAATATCCTATTTGTCCTCAAACTTGTACCTGCTAACTTTAGCATCCCTTGGTGGCTCTTGCCTGTAACAGTTCTTATTGTGATGTTCTAATGGTGAGTTTCTATTTCACTCATTTCTCCTACATTTGTTCATTGGAATTCTTCTGTAAGGAAGAGCTGTTCCTTTATTTATATCAGTATGGACTCGTAGTTATTTCTTTTATATTTTGGATTATGAGGATCACAGGTTTTGAAGTGACTGCAGATACCACCTCTTTCAGACTTCTTTGGTCTGGTCTAATTCTTGACCACCCTCTTGATTTCATAGTTGGCTTTATTCTATCTAATTTCCACTTTGTGGGCATCTGGTGGCCTCAGAACTAATAGGTTTGCACTTCATTAACTTGTTAATGACAGAGGCAGTTTTATTTTTCAGCCCAAAGCACTGGCCAAGTTTACACCCTGAGTCTATACCACACAGCTGGCTGAGTTGCAGTGGGAGTGTCAGCCTTCGGGCGATTGGAGCCGGTAATTGGTTTTCATTAATCTTGTTGGGTGGAGGAGGAGTTTGTAGTATTTTCTGGTGTATTTTAGATCAGATTTGAATCCTGTGTGTGGTCCAAGTTACTAGTTCCTCCTCCCTTCTTGCTCTTTAAGAGCTTTCTTGTAATTCTATTTGTTGGGAAACTTTAAGGGTGAAAAACCTGGCTTAAGTGCAGAGTTTAAAGTAAACAGTTTCATTGCTTTTGTATGCACATTTCTAGATTAAAGGAAAATGTCATTTTAAATGATTTTTCCTCAGTTAGAAAGCCAAACAGGTTTCCAAAATGTAAACCATCTGATCTGCTTTAATCACAAAATGAGTATGTTGAGTCAGCTTTCTAAAATAGGAGAAACTTCTCTTTCTCTCTATAATTAAAATTTTTCGTTTTGTTAACCATATGGAAGATTAGGTGAACAGCAGTGAGTGTGGCCCATTCTATTTTTGCAGCCCTTTAGATGACTTCAGAAAACGTTCTTTACTTAGGGCTCTTTGGTCAGTGATAATAGAAGGAAGAGAAGAAAATCAGGGCACATCGTGTGACTAGGAACAGGGTTGTATTCCTCACTTTGAAATATTTTTTAATATTTTTTTTTGGGAAAAAGTAAGTAACTCAGCTTTTAAAGACATTTATAGAAAGAATTCTCCTACAGTATCAGTTAAAAAAACAAAAACCAGAAAGAAAAGAATTTTCATTTGCCCCAGACATTGTTAGTCAAGAGAAAGACAAAAATTGGGGAGCTTCTAATATTGTCCTGGACAGAATTCGCTAAAAGCCAAAGCCTCAAAAACTACCACTTAATTTCTGCTTTCTTTAGGGGAGAAAGGTTTGTGTTCCAGAGTCCTGGGGAAATTCAGGGAGGTTCCTACTCGTACTGAGAAAATGCATTCAAAACTCTGGCATGCTGTTTCTCTGTAAGTTGTTCATCTTGCCTGATTGTAGGATTGGTTGAAAAGCCAAGTTATTAATACTTTAAAAAAAATTTACAAAAGGGAATCATAGACCTTGTTTCCGTGTGTTCTTGTCACTGTCTGTGAGGCAGCCTAATAAAGTTACATGCTTGAGTCAGATAGAGATCTCTTGAAGCTTAGGGCCATCAAAAGAATCACTCCCCCCAAATAACGTAAAGGAGACAAAGAGAACGGCGGGTGACATCTGTGGATGATTGTGGTGGATCCTGACATCTTGGGAAGTGAATAGACTCACAGAAGCTCAACCACGGGTTCCCGAATCTGCCTCTTAAAGCCTGAGATGAGATGCTGACTGAGTATGTGCATTTGTAAAATGAGGTGATTGGACCAGCTGTAGGCTTGGGAAAGGCATTGTGTGGGCCCTTCCTGGCTTTTCTGGGGTTTGTGATCCCAGTGGAAGCTCAGCACTTTCACATGTGACCTTCCGGATTCATTGTCCTCTTGTCCTTGGCGGGCCCGTCAAAGGGAGGTGATTTCGAAAGCATATCGCTGATTGTACATTTCATTCCATCAAGCGCTCAGTGCACTTCACCTAACTGCTGGAGGCCGCTGAGATAAGAGTGGAAAAGTGCCTTGTGCCCTTCTGAGCAGTGGGTGATCTATTTTCGACTTGGAGACTGGTGACAAACCTGTCTTCTGTCAGGTCAAACTCGCAGGGACTTTCTTGTTTTCTGTTCTTCTGTTGACAGCTGTGTCCGTGTGCAGAATGGTCATAGGGTAGCTGGAAGATAGCTCTGGAATTTAAACACCTAGATAGGAAGGGGCTGTGGAATGTATTTTCCTTTTTTATTTTGGTTAGCAAGTCCCTAGTCATCCATAATGAGAGGTGAAGAAATGAGAGGAGACCTCTGGGAGGCTGGGCAGGGAAAGACACCCCACCTCTGGTTTGGAAAGCACAGAGAGACATTTCTACCATTGGTGGATTTAGTGCCTGGAGAGGGGATGGCTGAAAGGAAAATGGAAAATAAAGGTTGGATTTGAGGTAGCCTTGGGTAGTGGGAGGGGATGGAGGTGGGATGGAGATGATGAGAAAGGCAGGACTTTTTTTTTTTTTTTTTTGGCATACTGTATAAAACATGAAACTCCTGCATTGAAAATTACATATCTGTAATACTTTTTACATAATGTAAGATTTTGTTTTAAAAACAATGGTGCAGGCTGATGTGATGGGAACACTCTTAAATTCTCAGTTGTACTTTAACATAAATGTGCATGTTGCTTTGATGGGAACCAGTTTAAATGCTGTCTGATTTCCCATTATCTTGCATCCACATTTATTAGCCATATAGCTAATCAAAGTTCTTTATTTTCCTCATCTGCAAAATGGAGCCAGGTCTACCTGCCTGCCTCACAGGGCTGTTAGAGGGTCCACGATATGGTGCTGTACTATGTGGTCAAGACAGTTTAGATATTTTGTAAAACCTGCAATAGAAACTAGGGGTTTCATATCTGGACCTCACTTTCCTCCATTTATTAATAGTAGCCAGTGAGTCTTCCCCTCACCACTTCTTTATTTAAGATCATGGCTCCCTATGAGATTCTGATGTATGGACCTCCTTTCCAGAAACACACACACACACACACACACACACACACACACACACACACACACACACACAATTTAGCATCAATGTCAGAGGTTCACAGCCTGTAGCCCAACTGAGAATCTGTGATTTGAGTTTGGTTTTCTTTTATGGAAATTATAATTCCATCTGGGAGAACTAGGCTTTTACAGATGCCTGCCGTTTGGAATTTTCTGCATCTGTGCATCTTTCTAGATCGTTTATTTTTCTAAGGGAGGAAATCATTCAGTTGTGTCCTTGGTATAAGCTCAGTGCTTTTTCTAGGGCTGCCCCAGTTCAGGTGCTTACAGCAAGATTGTAAACTGTCAAAAGCCAAGATCGTAAATGCTGCAAAAGGAGAAGCTGAGTCAATGGTACCGACTGGGAAAGTTGTAAGATACATAAATTAAAGGCCCCCAAATCATGTTTCCCTTTCCATCCTTAAAATGTCATCGCTAATCAGAGGATCTTTTTTTTTTTTTAAGGACGAGCCCAATCAATGTGATTTAAGTCATCCATGATATATTTATAGCCGAATAATTAAGTTGGATGATGTGACAGAACACTTAAATCATATTTATGGTCATTGATGGTTTTACACATTATTAGCGAGAAGCACAGTTACACCAAATTAGATGGGGACATCTGATCCAGACATCAGTTCAGTAATTTCATGGGAAAAAATAAATCTAAATGAGCAAAAAAATGTTTTGGTATTAACTCCAATGTGATGATATTACAAGTCTTCCCAGTTAATTAGTAACACATATTGGAGAACAAATGTTCGAAACAGAAATCTCATGTTTTTGCATAACAGAAAGAACCCTGCACTTGGAGTCAAGCTGAGAGTCTTAGCTCTCCCGCTAGATTGCTGTGTGACCATGGGCAGCTCACTTCACCACTCTTCCTCTGTGGCACACAGGAAATGGGACCACATATATTACATGAGAGAAGATTTCTTGCAGCGTTGACATTTTGTAACTTTGAATTTAATTCTGTGATTGCTGCATTTGAAAAAAAAAGTTCTGTCAACGTTTAACACACACGTAGAAGAGTGGCCAAATTGTACGTGATGGCTCATTAAATTTTCATACTTCTAACCAGCCCTGGATTAAGAGATAAAATGGTAACGTTATCAGCATTCTAGAAGCCACCCTTGTTGTCTCTGGGTCTTGAGTGCTATTCCTAAATGGGGGAGAAACAGAGAAAAGAAAAAAAAATTGAGGTGGTAATTTTTAGAAATTTGGAAGTCTCACATTAATAGTCAAAACTTTATTCATTTGGAATCCTATTAATCCAGTCCGTAGTCCCCTATGTGCTATTTTGAAATCCAAATAGCCTTGAAAACTGAAAGTTTTTAGCAAAATTATTTAGCAGCACAATCTTACCTGAAAGAATGGCAGCTGTTTGCAGTTTTTAGTGACCCTACATGGTATGACTCTTCATGCATCTTGCTGAAGAAATGTTCACGTGTTTGATAATAAACTGCAGCCTGGACCCTGCTGGGGTTTCGTGCACAGCCACTATGTCATGTTTATTCTTTGAAATCAAATAGATTCTAAATTCCAAAACAGATCTGGCCCCAGGGATTTGGATGACAGATTGTGGATTCAAACCACAGCATAATTGTTTACAACAGTGGATACCTCAACTTTCTTACTGCTTAGATTTACATAATTTTTAGCTGAAAAGTAAGCAGGTACAGCTCTAGTTAACTACCTGGTACATTACTGGACATTTCTCTTCCAATGCTACATTTTTTTTTAAATCAACTTTTATTTTGAAATAGTTTTAGATTTAATAAAAAGTTGCAAAGATAATACAGGGAGTTCCCATTTGTCCCTCATCCAGCTCCCTCTGTTAACCACCTTACATTTGTCAAAACTAAGAAATTAACATTGGGTACCATAGAATTGACTAAATTATAGGCATTAGTCAAATTTCCCCAGTTTTTCCACTAATATCCTTTGTCTGTTCCAGGATCCAATCCAGGATTCCACATGGCATATATTTGTCATGTCTCTCTGATCTCCTACAGTCTGCAACAGTTTCTTAGTCTTTCCTTATTTTTCATAACACCGACAGCTTTGAAGAATACTGGTCAGGTATTTCATAGAATGTCTTCTGGCATTTGTTTATTTATTTGCTTACATTTTTGTAAGCTTAAAATTACACTTTTTATTTTGAAATCACTGTAGATTCACATGCAGTTGTGTGAAATATACAGAGTGACCCTTTACCCAGTTTTCCCTGAAGGTAACATGTTGAAAACTACAGTCTGATCTTACAACCGGGATATTGATGTTGATACAGTCAAGATATAAAACATTCCCACCACAAGGATCTGTCATCCAGCCCAGCTTTTGGACCCTCTTGCTTCAGTGCATGTTGACTGGGGTCTCCTATGGGTCAGACTCTGCTCGAGTCCTGAGGAAACGGGTGAACAAGAGAGACAAACCTGTCCTCTTGGAGCTTAGCTTCCTGGAGACAGACATGAACAGGGAAACACGTGTAGAGATGATAGTATAGCAGCCAATCAGAGCTATGGAGAAAAATCAAGAGACTGGACTCAGAGGGGAAGAAATCCAGAATTCGAGCATCTGTGCACTTTGGGTGGGAACCTCAGAGCAGCTGCTTGCTTTTGACAGGGGAACTGTTTTAATCTGTGTTTCACGTTGAAATCACGTGCGACTATTTTACACCCCACTGATTGGAAATCCATGGTGTTGTTCTGTGCTGGTGGTGGGTCTTTAAACATCGGAGGTGTTTAAAAAGTGACATTCCATGGAGAGCCACTGCTTCTGGTACCTCACTGTAAGGTCTGCCCTCACAGTGATGGCGTTTTGTGCATTTAATGACGACAGACGTAGTGTATAAAGCCTATTACAGTGTTTTTTTTTAAATCTTTTTTTTTTTTTTAATGGAGGTACTAGAGGTTGAACCCAGGACCTTGTGCATGCTAAGCCGGTGCTCTACCACTGAGCTATTACCCTCTCCCTACAGTGTTTTTATTAGTATTCTTGGTATCCTGAAGAAGCTGTGACATGATCAAAGGGAGGGAGGAGGTTTTAGATTGCAAATATTTAGAATGAATGGGCTTTTCATCTGATCGTCAAATTGTGTCACTCATAAAAGGGATTTCGTTACTTTAAGTGCTTCCAGATGACAGATGTTAAAAAATAAATAGGGTTTCAGATCAATATACTGAATGATATCAGTTATTTTAAAACCCTGGACATGAATGATCCCCAATGAACAACTAAGGCCATTTTTTTTTTAATTGTGGTAAAATATGGATAACTGTTTTTAAGTGTATGATTCAGTGGCATTAGATACATTTATAATGTTGTGTAACTATCTATGCTCTACTTCCTGGACTTTTTCATCATCCCTAATAGAAAGTCTGTACTCATTAAACAATAACTCTCTGTTCCTTTCTTCCTCCAACCCCAGTGACCTCTGGTCTACTTTCTGTCTCTGTGAATTTGCCTATTTTAGCTATCTCATGTAAGTGGAATCATAAAATATTTGTCCTTTTGTGTCTGGCTTATTTTATTTCATAATGTTTTCAAGGTTTAGCCATATTGTAGCATGTATCAGAATATCATTCCATTTTATGGCTGAGCGATATTCCATTATATGCACATTGTATGCATTTTGTTTATCTGTTAATCTGTAAGTAGACACATGAGTTGTTTCCACCTTTTGGTTATTGTGAGTAATGCCGCCATGATCATTGTAAAAGCGTCTGTTTGGGTTCCTGCTTTCAGTTCTTTTGAGGGTATACCTAGGAGTGCAATTGCTGGATCATATGATAATTCTATGGATAGGCTTTTGAGGAACTGCACAGCTGTTTTCTGCAGAGGCTGTACCATTTTACATTCCCACCTGCAATGAACTGGGTTCCAGTTTCTCCACATCCTCAAAAATGCTTGTTATTTTGCTTGCTAGTTTTTTTATTCAACTTTTATTCTTTATTTGTTCTTCTTGCCAGCAGGATGAATGAAGTGCCAAGTGGTTAAATTACTTTAGTGTGAACCCACTGAACAGCTTCATTGAAGGTGACAACTGTATTTGCCTAACACAGACAATGCTATAAGTGATTCTTAAAAAGTAGTAAATAAGTCCTGGAACAGAACTTACTAATTACTCTTAAAAAAAGAATTAGCAGTTACAACACAGGGAAACCAGCATTTAATCTTTCTTCTCTAAACCTCAAAGTTGCAAGTGGATCATGACTGGAAATTTAAAATACTGTGGTCTTCAAGAAGCTTCCAAGCAACCTCTCCACCCTGATTTTTATGCTGGAAAGTCAAACCATAGCTGGTTACATTTTATGTATGGCTGCATCAATTATAAGGTTTACTTCCAGACAGATTTTTTTCTTTTCTTTTTTCTTTTTTTGTTTTGTTTTGTTTTTGTTTGTTTGGTTTTTAACTTTAATGTATTTTTATTGAAGTACAGTCAGTTTATAGTGTTGGGTCAATTTCTGGTGTACAGCACATAGAAACATACATACATTTGTTCTCATATTCTTTATCATAGGTTACTACAAGATATTGAATATGGTTCCCTGTGCTATACAGTATAAACTTGTTGTCTATCTATTTTATATATGCTAGTTAGTTTTATATATACTAGTTAGTATCTGCAAATCTCGAACTCCCAGTCTATCCCTTCCCACCCCCCCACCCCACCGCAGTAACCATAAGTTTGTTTTCTATGTCTGTGAGTCTGTTTGTAGTTTGTTTTTATTATGGCCATCCTTGTGAGTGTGAAGTAATATCTCATTATGGTTTGGATTTGCATTTCTCTAGTGACTAATGATGTTGAGCATTTTTTTGTATACTTATTGGCCACCTATATATCTCCTTTGGAGAAATGTCTAATTCAAGTCCTTTTTCCTTTGCCTAGTTTTGAATTGGGTTGTTTGTTTTTTGTTGTTTAATTGTAGGATTTTTTTATGTATTCTGCATATTAATCACTTACCGGATACATGATTTGCATATATTTTCTCCCATTCCTTGGGTTATCTCTTCACTCTTTTGATGATGTCCTTTAATGTGAAAAATTTAAAAATTTTAAAGTCCATTTGTTTTTCTTTTGTTACTTGTGCTTTTTGGTGTCATATCCAAGAAATCATTGCCAAATTCAATGTCATGAAACTTTCACCTATGTTTTCTTCTAAGAGTTTTATAGTTTTAGCTCTTTATAAGAGTTTAGATCTTTGATCCATTTTGAGTTCATTTTTGTATGTTGTATAAGGTGAGGTTCCAGCTTCATTCTTTTGCATGTGAATATCCAGTTTTCCCAGCACCATTTGTTGAAAAGATGACCTTTCCCCCATAGATGAGGGTCTTTTACCCCTGGATTCTCTGTTTTATTCCTTTGGTATATGTGTCCATCCTTATGCCAGTACCACACTGTTTTGATTACTATAGCTTTGTAGTAAGTTTTAAAATCAGTATTAGTCTGCCAACTTTGTTCTTCTTTTTAAAGATTTTTTTCTTTTATTTTCTTTCTTTCTTTCTTTCTTTCTTTCTTTCTTTCTTTCTTTCTTTCTTTCTTTCTTTCTTTCTTTCTTTCTTTCTTTCTCTTTCTTTCTTTCTTTCTTTCTTTCTTCCTTTCTTCCTTTCTTCCTTTCTTCCTTTCCTTTCCTTTTACTATTTAGGATCACTTGAGATTCCATAAGAATTTTAAGATGGATTTTTCTACTTCTACCAAAAATTTCATTGGGATTTTGCTAGAAATTGCTTTGAATCTATAGACTGCTTTGGGTAGTATTGACATCTTAACAATATTATTAAGTTTTCCAGTCCATGAACATAGAATATCTTTCTATTTATTTACACCTTCTTTAACACATTGATCACCCACTGTGGATTGGGTGCCCCTGAGGAAACACGACTGTCATCCGTATTTGGGTGATGTGGTGATCAACATGTTAATTTCTTTCAGCAATGCTTTGTACCTTTCAGTATACAAAATTTTCACTTTCTTGGCTAAGTTTATTCTTAAGTGTCTCATTCTTTTTGATACTATTGTGAATTGAATTGTTTTAATAATTTCCTTTATGATTTGTTCATTGCTGCTGTATAGAAATGCAAATGATTTTATGTGTTGGTTTTGTATTTTGCAACTTTGCTGATTTGATGATTAGCACTAACAGTTTTGTTCATGGGTTGTTTGGTGTTTTCTACATGTAAGATCATGCCATCTGCAAACAGAAATAATTTTATTTCTTCCTTTCCAATTTGAATGCCTTTTATTTCTTATTCTTGCCTAATTGTTCAGGCTATAACTTCCACTACTGTGTTAAATAGAAATGGTGAAAGCAGGCGTCCTCATCTTATTCCACAACTTAGGGAAAAAGCTTTCAGTCTTTCACCATTAGCTATGGGTTTTTCATAAATGCCTTTATCATGCAGAGGAAGTTTTCTTCTATTCGTAGTTTATTGAGTGTTTTTATCATGAAAGGATGTTGAATTTTGTCAAATTTTTACATCAGTTGAGATGATCCTTTGATGTGATTTGATGTGATTTTTTCCCTTTATTCTGTTAATGTGATGTATTATATTGATTTTTGTATGAGAAACCAGTTTTGCATTCTGCCACTAAATCCCATTTGGTCATGATGTATAATTTTTTTTTTTTAATTGTACTACTGAATTCAGTTTGCTTCTGTTTTACTGAGGATTTTACATCAGTATTCATAAGGGATATTGGTCTGTAGTTTTCTTGTAGTATCTTGGTCTTTGGCTTTTGGTATCAGGGTTATGCTTACCTCATAGAATGAGTTAGGAAGTAGTCCTTTCTCATAGTTTGTTGGGAAGAGTTTGAGAAGCATTGGTGTTAATTCTTTAAATATTTGGTAGAATTCACCACTGAAGCCATCTGGTCCTGGGGTTTTCTTTGTTGAAAGGTTTTTGATTAATGATTCAATCTCCTACTTGTTATAGGTCTTCTCAGATTTTTTTGTTTCTTCGTGGGTCAGTTTTGGCAAACTGTGTGTTGCTAGGCATTGGTCCATCTCTTTTATGAACATTAAAAACTGAACTTTTGGGAAATTAGTTACTTGTTTGATTTTATTGCTTTCTTGCCTAACAGTGAAACTCTCATTTTAAATGACATGTTGTTTCTTTACAAAGTACAAAAAGATTATGAGAGTTTTGCTTGTATATATGATTGTTGATGTATATTCTATTTTTGTCAGATATTTAATACAATACTTTCCTGTGTGTTCATGACCTGTTAAAAGTGGGAAAGTAACAATAAGATTATCAGGCTACATAAAAATGCTTCCAACATACTAATTAGTTATAGTTTAGATTACAGGGCTTTTGTGGAGTTTTTGGTAAGATATCATGATTAACTAACGATTATTCTTACTCTTGTAAACCGACTTTGTTTTTATATGATCATTAGCCCATTTAATTGGTACAACAGAATGAACCAGTGATATATTTGGCTCAGGTTTATATTTCTCAAGTTTCTTCTCAGTAATTGGGGCAGACAGAGCCAAGAGAAGCAGCTCCCATCTGTGTGGTGTGAGAGCTTTGTGACTTTCTCCATGTTTCCACCTGGTCCTCAGGCTGGGCGTTTCCTGGTAGAAAAGTCATTTCTTCAACAGTTATTTACCAAGTACCTGCCGTGTGCCAAACACTTGTAACCATAGATCTCGCAATGATGCAAAACACAGAAGCACACAAAAAGGGCAACTTCCTGTGCGTTGGGAGAACCAAGGGATGGAACCAAAACCAAAAGGCAGCATTGGTGTCCTGTTCCTATTAATGGGGTGACTCCATTCCCAGGTGCTGTCATCTTGACTGGTGCTGGGTTGGCCCTTGTGTTGGAAGCTTGAGTAGCCCCTTTGAGGGGAAGGGGACTGTGATGAAGCAGTAGGTAAATTTGTACAGGGCCTTGGAAGCCTTCTACTATTATATGTGAGAAGCAATATTGTTGCCACAGAGGAAGAATGGCAAAGTGAGAGGCTAACCATTTCACTGAAACAGAAGATTGGATTCAGGCTTGTCAGTGCAGGGAGAGACAGATGGAAAAGAATTGAGGTTTGAATTCTGAGTTACTCTGATTGAAGTGAAGAGCTTATCATGGTTTGGGTTAAAATAGTAATTTCCAAGCCATAGGCCTTTTGACAACAGCAAACTGGATCTTACCATAAGAGGGGAGCTAATTCTGGTAGAACATATCTTCGTTTTGAACTTTAATCACACCCCCATGAGAAGCTGACTGGTGTTTAACTTAAGAATTCTGACAATTTTGAAATATTCCAAGGAGTCGGGGCAAATCTGACCAGTTGGCACAAATCCTCCTCAGGTCAGGTGTGTGTCAGGAGAGATGCTAGCAGAGAACCGTGTCCACAGTTCAAAGGCTCTGCCTTTACCTCGGGTTACTTCGTCATTGAGAGGGCAGAGCTGAATTTTTCAGGTGTTGTCGCTTCAAAGCATTCTTAAAACTCTTCCACACATGACTGAATTTCCTTAGGACATCCTTAGCTAGAGAGTGAGATGATATGCCGGGGTGCTGAAATCACTTAAGTTTTCTGGCTGCTGCTGTGTGGTGACCCAAAGTCCCCTGCAGGTTTAATTGAGGTGCTTTATTCATCTGCAGGCTGGAAACCCAGGACTGGAAATTTAATATGAGATAAATAATTAAATCTCGGCTTCCACAAGTACAGAGGGCATAAATAATCTGCCAGCTTGCTGCCCGGGCATTCCATACCATGGGCCATTTCGATTTACTGCCCAGGCACTCACTCGTAATATGAATATGTCAGAATGCGGCTCCTGCCTGGGACAGGGAGAGGGTGCTATTTCAGAGAAGTGTGCTTGCCTGACTGCTGGAAGGCTGCCTCCACCCTCTGACTCCTCTGGAGACCCTTTGCTGGCTTGGTCTCCAGGGAAATTCATCTTTCTTGCGTTTACCCTGAGTACAAAAAACTATAACCGACTTCTCTTCTGGCTAAATGAAGGAGGTGACTTATTGAAAGAAGACCCTGGAAAAGTCGCTCATTTAATTGGAGACACTTGGAGAAACAGATGAGTTTGCTGATGGTAGTGGACCTTGAAAACTTTATTCTCAGAGTCAGGAGTTTGAACTGGAGACCATTTGAGCATTGGAGAGTGGCTGAAAGTTGGTGTCATTTTCAGCTTCAACAGCAAATCTCGTGAAGGGCACAGAGGAGTAGCAATCCATTTTCTGGTGACCAAAGGTGAGAATACAAGTGCTGGTTCTAATTACGTCAGCATCTTTTATATGGCTCTGCACGTGG
Source organism: Camelus ferus (assembly GCF_009834535.1). NCBI lineage: Eukaryota > Metazoa > Chordata > Mammalia > Artiodactyla > Camelidae > Camelus > Camelus ferus. The sequence goes on along the minus strand of NC_045706.1, from coordinate 17,879,981 downwards.
TAGAGACTTAATGGAAGTTTCTGAGTTAGCAAAGGGAAGAACACTGATGCATCGTGATGTTTCACACTTCCTAGCTGTGGCCTTGTCTGGTACCACTCCCAGCGAGGTCCCTGGACCAAGCAGTACCAGCTGGGAGTTAATTAGGAATGAACATTCTCAGACCCCGTTCCAGATCTACTGATCCAGTTATCTTGGACCCAGGAATCTGTTCTTAACAAACCGTCCAGTGATTCTGATGCCCACTACAGTTTGAGTGCTTCACCCAGAGAGGTGACTGAAGAATCTTACACTTACTCACTTCCTCTCTCAGTAGGAAGTCACACATTTTAAACCCTTATATATCTAGTCTTCTGGCTTTTTTTTCCAGATCTCATGTTTCCAGATTCTATGCTCAGTCTTCTAGGAAAATAGAGTTGGGGTGAACTGGGAGGCATCCTTCTGTTTGCTGATTGCCAGAAGAAGGTTGAGCTATCAGTCAGACACTTCCTGAACGCTCACTTTGTGCTAGGCCTGGACCACAGTGAAGAGCACACAGCCCCTGTCTCCAGGACCTCGGGAGCTCCGAGGGAGGCAGACAAGGAGGTGACAGGTGTTGGGGGGCAAAGATGACACAGGGTCGTGTCTGGGAGCAGCCGGACAGGCCAGGCTCAGACGTGGGCTCACTTCGGGTTGGAGAGGCGGGTGGGAGAGGCTTCCTGGACAAAGTGCTGCTGGGCGCCTTTCATTGGGTAAGTAGGGTGGCAGCAGGGTGCAAAGAGGGAGGGGCAGAGGGGGATTTCAGATGGCAGGAGCAGCACCACTGAAAGCATACTTTATTCAGCTTTTGGGGACTCTATATTTACTTACCATTTTTGCTAAAATTTTTAAGTTGACTTATAACCTACATGTAATAAAAGGTAAGCTCTTTGGTTTGCAACTCAATGAATTTTCTAAATATGTCCTTCACTCTTTGTAACCCACCAACCCAGATCAAAATATGAACATTGCTAGCCTCCCTGGACTCATGCTAGTCCAAAGGCCCCTGTCCCCAAAGGAAACCCCATTCTCACCTCTGTCACCATAGATATTTTAGACTATAAACTTCTTGAGCAGAAACGTTGATCCTGGATTAGCCAAATGTTACTAACAAGCTGGATGTGGCTCCAAATTATGTTCTGTTTGGCCTGCACAGTATTTTTAAAAATTCATTGCTAACATTTAAAAATTGGGGGATTTCATATAACAATCTAAAAATCTGGCCACACTGGGCTCTTGTACCTTAGTGGCTCTGCTGGGCTGCGGTTGGGTGGGGACTGATGCGCATCCCCTCTTCAGTAGCTCCTACTGCTCCCTGCTGCTCACTGCTAGCCAGCTGTGCTTGTTCCCTGCCTGGTCCTGTGGGCATTTGAGTTTGCAGTCCCTGTTGTTAAGTGTTGTTTGGTTTCTTGGTTTGAGGTTCTTTAGCATGGCTGAGGGTACTTAATAATTTTTTATTCGTTGATTCGTCAACATTTATTGAGCACAGACGATGAGTCAGGCATATGCCAGGTGTTGGGATTACGGAGGTGTTCTCGGGCAGAAAGGTGGTGCCTTGTTTGTTAGCTTGCCATGTGGCTAAGCAGACACGTGGCATGTCCTGTCTTTGTGAGTTTACTTCTCACTGCCCCTTTGGGTGCCCCCCCATGCTGGCTGTTCCCTGGTCCCCGAGCCTACACTGTCTCTTATAACTGTCAAACTTCTGCCATCACTATCCTCCATCTCTCTTTCCTCCCTGTCTGGCCCTCATCTCTCCCTCAAGCATCTGCTCAAGTCCTATCTCTTCCAAGATGGTCTTTGCTGACCATCCCTTTCTCCTGTGACAACTCCCTTCTCTGAAATCCTACCAGTGTATTTCTCACGCCACCGAACAGTGGGCTCTGTCGTTGATTCTCTCACATTAAAAAAGAAAGGCCTTGTTTCTTAATCTAGAGATGGCATGCCTTGTGGGCAAAGACTTTGCCTTATAGTTCCTGACGTGGCTGCATAATGCTCTGCACAGTTCTGAGCCTACAGCAGGTGCCCTGTAAATCCAGGGGCTGGGCTGGGACAGTAAATGGAGCCCTAAAAGAAGAGGCTGCAGATGGCAGCCCCTGGGTGGGGAAGCGCCTGCCTCTCGCCATAAGTGGCCCTTGCTGGTGGTTGCCCGGGAGGAGTTCGGCCTGTCTGTGAGGATCTGTTGTCCTTGTGAGAGCGTTGATACCCGCATGGAGGGACAGACACTCTGGCCCTCGGGCCTCAGGCATTCCGGGCTGTGTCATGTGAGGTGGCCTTTGAGGTTCTCTCCTTACAGCCTGACAGAGTGTCCCTGGGGGGAGGGGGTGGCAGGAGGAGGTACACTGAAGATGGCCAGTGGCTGGAAAGGGAAGATGTCATTTTAATGGCTGTTCCCTCAGCTGTGCTCCACCGGACCTGGGTACCTTGCTCTGTTCCTAACTGGGTGATACCGATCACTAATGGCAACCTAATTGCACAATAGCCCCTCACCTTGTAACGTTGCCTCCTTGAAAGTACCTTAGAGGTTGGCAAAGGATGAAGACCTTTCTTTGGTGGACTTCTGAGCCCAGCCCAGCCGGCCAGACCACTGCAGTGGAGGTGGGAGAGGTAAGAAGAGCCTTTAATTTAAGGGTGCTTGGCAAAGAGCCATCTCCTTTGCTAAGTTTCTGTTATATGTCACTTGGTGTGCAGGGTTCCAAGAACTACTTGGCCTCTTGACAGGGAACATGATAGAATGTCAGGACCTAAGCTAATGTAAAATATGCTTTGCCCCGCCAAGTCATGCACAGGCAATGCAAGAAGCCCATCGGTCATTCACATGTCTGCACCATGTGGCTGAGGGGCTCCGCTGATGGGATCTGGCCTTTCCAGAGCTCTGTGATGATGGAGATCAGGCACACAGCAGCTTTTTACTCAGAGCTGCTGATTTTGAAAGCCTGAGGGCATCCCTCCAACAAAAATAATGCACATTCTTAAAGGGCACTTGTTTCCCGTCTCTCTTTTTTCTTGTACTTCCTCCTTCCTGGTGTTTGTTTTTTTTTTTTTCTTTCCACCCTTCTATTCTCCCTCCTTTCCATGTCTTTGTGTTTATTTGTTGTGTCTTTAGCATTCACCCTCAATGTGCAGGTGACAAGGCTGGCTAGGTTTATAGGTGCTATATTCTGTTACTTGGGAGCTTCAGATTTAGATACAAAGATAAAGAGATCTACACCCTTCATCCAAGTTTCAGCCATGGGCCACTTAGGGAATGTCACGCTGGCAGCTACAGTAGAGTTGTTGAGCAAAATCATTATGGGAGCGTTGTACCAATTAACAAATGGTACCCGACAAACCCGACAAACAATGGGTTAAACCAGACGGACGTTTAATCATCTTCCTAATGAGAAGCCTGGTGGCCCAGGGTTGGTTTAGTGGTTCAGCGGGACCTTCAGGGACCCCACAGTCTTTCCATCCCTCCACCTCGCCACGTGCAGTGATGTTTTTGTTCCCGTGTCTGTGGCCTCCTCTTCTGAGGGTAGATGACACAGATTCCAAGTATCATGTACTTTCATGCCAGCAACCAAAGCAGGAAGTGGGGGATGGAGGATGGGCCACAGAACAATCTCTTTGTCTACCTCTTATCTGGAAGCAGAAATTTTTGGATCCTTGTTGCAAAGGATCCTGTTTCAGTTTGAAAACTGACACCGGGACCTGAGTCATTTGGGGCTATCTGTGACAGAGTGAGCTGAGATTCCGTTTTTCTGGTGCCCATTTCCAACTCCATCCCCAGTTGTTCTTTCTCAAAATCACAGACTGAGAAGAACTTTATTTCCTCCTTGTTTCTTCCAGCCCTGAGTTCACTGAGTTGGGCTTAATTTTCATCAGCTGAGGAGCCAGGGATCACCTGAGAGTATCTACCAGCTCCCGCCTTAGAAACCAATAAAGTCTGGTCCCCCTGGTACCCTGCTGTCTGGTACCCATTTCCCCCTTTCTGATTGGTACATCGTATCAGCCTGGACCACTGGGAAATACGCTGTTCACATCGTTTACGCAGTGGAAACTCTGAGCCGAAGCTCTCACAATTAGTGTTACCGTGCCCTCTGGCTGGGAATCTTGAAGAGTTTGGGTCTAGCTCTCCCTTTGCCCCTTCTAGCATTGAATCTTGGGAAATGATTTCTCTGCTAAAATAATTTTGTTTTGTACACAAGCGTGGATGCCCACACAGACATACACAGGCACATACCCCAGCTCTGCGCCACTCCAGTGGGAAAGGGGGACTGCAGTTTCATGGTAGCTGTCTTTTTGATAAATGCCCCCATGTCTACCCACAGAGGCCGTGACATTCCTGCCTTCCCCATTTGAAAATCTGAAAATCTTCCGAGCCGGATTGCCTTGCTATAGGTCTGCAATGCTGGAATGCCACATAGGTTCTGGGTTTCAGTCCCCAGGGCACACGTTGGCTTGCACTTGTAAGAGCCGGTGGGTTTGAGGCTGCTAAGACAGGGAGCTCATGCAGGCCCAGAGTGCCAGGAAAGACACAGTGCTGGGGACAGGGCAGCAGGCCTGTGGGAGCTGGGGCCATGACACGATTACATGGTCTCGTTTCGGCTTTCCCCTTCCAACTACTCCCAGATGCATTTTGCTTTTTATGGCTCCTCACTCTTTCCCTCTGAAATGTGCCCTAATCTTCTCTCCATTTTCCAGCCTCTACTGGCAAGAGTGACAAAGGGAAGAGTAGACTTTACCCTGTGGCAGGTTTTTCTTGCGTTAAAAGTATTCATCCTCTCACCTGGTGAAAGGTTTTTACACTAGAATCTGTTTACTTCCTTTAAAGTTGACAGCATGTGAAGTTTATGATTGGCTTTAAGGGCAGAGGGATTTTGTCATAGCTTCCACTTGGATTTGGGGAATCTTCTAGAAGAGTTGTCAGGATTCGGGGTCTAGTCTGCTTGGTGGCCCCCAAACTTCAAAGGTGAAATGCAAAGATCCCTGAGGAGAGGGTTCTGGATCTAGATTGCCTCTCTTAGAATCGATTCCATCAGTTAACTTACCTGCTGTATGTCCTTTGGACAAGTTATTTCAGTTTTTCCATCTGTAAAATGGAAACAGTAGTACATGCTACATACGGTGGTTAGGGGGAGTCAATGAGTTAACATTTAAGTGCATAAATTGTTACCTGGCAATTAATAAGCACCTTATAAGTGGTAAATGAATAAATCTTATTAGTTTGAGGTTTTTTGTTTGTTTGTTTGTCTTTTTGGCTTACAACTTTTCCAACTGAGATGATTGTAGATTCAGATGTAAGAAATAATGCAGAGCTTTTAAGTCTCATGGTCCATTTATCTAGTTTTCCCCTATGGTAACATTTTGCAAAACTGTGGTACAATATTAAAACCTGGATATTAACATTGAAGCAATCCACTTGTCTTATTCAGATTTCCCCAGTGTTATGGGCACTCATTTGTATGTGTGTATGCATTTAGTTCCGTACAGTTTTGTCACATGTGTAGGTTCATGTTTGTACCACCACAGTCAAGCTACTGAATGGCTCCATCATCACAAGGGTTCTTCATGTTGCCCTTTTGTAACCATACCCACATCTCTCCTTCTTCCACAAACCCCTGGCAAAGACTAGTCTGTTCTCTGTTTCTAAAATTTTGTCATTTCAGGAATGTTATGTGAAGGGAATCATATCATTCGCAACCTTTTTGGATTAGTTTTATTCACTCAGCATTAATTTCCTGGAGACTGACCCAAGTTCTTGAGTGCTTCAATAGTTCACCCCTGTTTCTTGCTGAATAGTATTCCATGGGATGGATGTACCACTTTGTTTAACCATTCATCTCATGAAGGACATCTAGGCTTTTCCCAGTTTTTGGCTATTACAAGTAAAGCTGCTATGAACATTTGTGTACAGGTTATTGTGTGAACGTAAGTTTTCATTTCTCTGGGATGAGTGCCTGAGAGTGCAGTTGTTGGGCTGTATAGTAATTGCATGTTTGGGTTCACTGTAATAGATATAACACTTTGTCATTTGAATTTGTACCTGCCAGCAATAAATTTACGTTCAATCCTTTGACTTAGAGTAAGCGCTGTATTAGTATTTGTTAAATAAATTAAAATGAGCCACTGGTTTTTTCAGTGTGTCTAGGACTGTGTAAGAGATAGGCAAGGGAAAGAGATTCAAATGGATGGTGATGGTTCTTGCCTTCAGGAAATGTTTCATCTTGGGTGTGGGAACTGAGTAGTTGCAAATAAGAGCCTAATATAAAAGTTGTGTGCTATCAGATTATAGATGGCTTAAAAAAGCCCAGTGGATAGGTAGGGAGGTGGGAAGTGCAGGAAAGTGAGAGAGTGGAGGTTTGGGAAAGAGTTGTTAATGTTGGTGCCACCAGTGCCTGAGGTTAAGAATTTGATGGTCCTTTGTGTTTGGGAAAATTTTGAGAATATCTGCATTTGGGAAAAAAAAACATTCATTTTGCATGAAATATGTGTTTTGGTAAAAGGTAAGGATTATTGTAGAATTAAAAACTCCTTCAGAAGGGCATTCTTTACTTACAAGTAGAGAACAGAAACATGGCATTGCTGGAAAACCAGCTGGATTTAACATTTCACCATTGTGGACAAAGTTGGACTCCTGGCCAGGTCACGCTCTGGTTTCCCCACCCCTAGAAGGTGCTGGTTCTTCCTTTGGAGTGGGCTCAGCTTGATGGAGTGCAGTGAAAGCTCACCTGGCATGTTTGACACCTGGGGCAGATAATTTTTTGCATTCTTATCCTCCGAATGACAAAAGTATTTTCAGTAAAAACCGTGTAATCGGTAGTCAGTATTTGCTTGATTTTTTTCTTTAGTTTGTAAACAATGAAGGACTGAGAAAGAATACATTTAAGGTTTAAAGATACTACTCAAATTTAAGAAAATATTTCACATCTGAATTTAAGTTTCTGCTTACCAAGCAAAATCATTATCTGTTGCAGTTTGCTGTTTTACTCTTTTAAATTTTAAACACAAAAAATAAAAGCTCCACATGGTCCCATAGCATGACTAAAGTAACTCAAGTTCTGTTCCTTTGCTTTTACAGTCACTGTGCTGTCACTGGTTATTTTATTTTATTTTTTATTGAGGTATAGTTGATTTACAATGTTGTATTAATTTCTGGTGTACAGCATAGTGATTTATTTACACATATATATGTATTCCTTTTCATGTTCTTTTTTCAGCATAAGCCATTACAAGGTATTGAATATAGTTCCTTATGCTATACAGTAGGACCTTCCTGTTTATCTATTTTATATTATCGCTGTTTATTTCAAATCTGTTTAATCACAGGAATATATAGTACTGCAGGGATTGGAGACACAGACTGTATCTACAGTGGATTAAAAGATTCTGATGTATTATGAATTATTTTTGAAATTAGTAGAAGTCTGGTTTGCATGGGTGGGGGCCAACTTTAAAGCTAGAAGTGCTCCAGTTACCTTTCATGTACATACAATGTTTATCAAAGGATAACTAATACGAATATGCTAATTTGAAGCTTGCATATATATCACTCAAACTCAACAGTTACTGCAGGGAGATTTTAGAACTTAAGCAAACCAAATATTTGTTTTCCCAGAGGAATGGCTTCTCACTGACATTGTTTAGAATTGCTGATGCCAGCTGGTGAGAAAAAGATGACTTTTAGTGGTTTTTGTTTTAAATTCTGCAGAGGCAAAGCCCTGCCTTACTGCCTGCACTGGGGAAGCCCCACACTGGGTTTCAGCACCGATGAAAAGCTTTGTGAGTTCAATTGACCAGAATTTGACTGTAGCCCTGTGACTTCAAGCAAGTTACCTTACTTCACCATATAGTCAGCTTGCTAATCTGCAAAATGGTGAGGTTTTGTGTGGGTTGCGGTATTATCGTCCCTGAACACCTGGAGTAGGTTCTTGAGAAACGTGAGTTGTCTTCCCTCCTGTCTGGAATGGGCAACATCTGTGTGTCTCTGGGACTAGCCCGGGACCCCGAGAAGGGAGCTCAGGCCGACCAGTCGCAGAGCTGCCTCCCTTTACATCCTCTTTCTGACGACCCCTGAAAAACCCACAGTTCTGGTTAAGCCACGTTTATTGGGTGGCTCTGTTGAGGCCCAGGAGAAGCTTGAACACCCTCCCCGGGGTTCTGAGATGTGTCCGCCAGAACGTGGGCTTGCCTGGAGACAGCTATTCTGGTCTCTCCTGGGCTGAAGGTGGGAACTCTCAGCATGATTTGTCCAGCTTGTCTGTGCGAAAGGTAAAACTCGGGAACAAAGCGATTCTCCGCTGCTGGGGAGAGAAGAGGCTTTGCAGCCGTTTGTCCTCATTGAAGAGCCTTGGGTGTGGTCAAGGCCTCTGATAAACCACTTTCCCCCTCTTTCTCTGCCTCCTCTTCATACTGATAGTTGCCAAGGAATGTGGTCCAGGCCTTTGGTTGGCTTTTGTGAGCCTTTTATAGAAGTTTAGAAAGAATTCTTGGTATTCTTATCATGTATTGAAGATCAAGCTATTCTTACTCATGACCGAGCTCATGTTAAACATAGAAATGCCAGGATGACTATTTTATGTAGCAATTTTGTTGTTGTTGTAAAGTGAACCTGTTTCACTTGAAAGGGGCTGAAGAGAATTCTTAATTTTATACAGTTTAATCTGCCAAGTAATAAGGTTTTACTTTCTTTTGCTTTTAAGGAAAGCCTATTTAGTGATGGCTTATTGGAATATAGGGAAGGAAGCACATGCCTTGTTATTTAAAAAAATTGAAAGCATATTACAAAATTTATCCTAGAAAACAATCTCACGTTGTAAATAATCTCAGATGTAGATTTTTGGATGTGAAATGGAGCTTGAGATTTTATTTTTGCTAACGTGGTGTTTCACAGTGTTTTGTGTTTCACCAGTATTAGCTGCAGAGCAAATGCATTTCAACTGGAAAATACGTTAGGAAACATAATTTAATCAAGGTCAAGCTAAAAATTTTGTTTTTAAACATCTTCCTGGCTGTATTCTCATCCTGCCAATTTATTCCTTAGAGGATGGTAAACACTTTCGGAAAACAGAATGAATGGCCTTGTGATTAAAGGCAAATGTGATAGATCTGAAGCCTTAAAAATACAAAGTAAACACTCAGTGATCATATGGTTAAATTAACCTGCATAGGCAGGACGGGCTTCACTGGCAAGTGACACTTGCAGTCACACAGGGCCCCGTGCTTAGAAGGGTCCTATGTGTGGTTTAATGCTCCTTTGTCATTGTTTTGAAATTCTTAATTTTTGAATAATGGGCCCCACATTTTTATTTTACACTGGGCTCTGCAAATTAGGTAGCTGGTCCCATGAATCAGCCACCTGGTAACTCACTTTAAACTAGCTTTGGGCTTTTGAATTTCCAGCCTAATCCTAATCGGACATTTATCAGCTTTTTCCCTACATGTGAATTTGTGAGGACCAGTCTAATGGCCCTTTATTTAGATATATTTCTTTTCAACTATTTTCTGAGTTCTAAGTAATGGATAATGCTGTGTTTTTGAACATTTTAATATTGTTGCATATGAAATAAAACTAAAATCCCATTTCTTTACTACTATCTATTAAAATATGTAGGTTCCATATATTTTTGCTAGAGAAGAAAAAGTGAAATGAAATTCTTGTTTCTCAAATTATTCATAGTGGCTGTTGCCCGAGGCTGAGATTTCAGAGGATTTTCACTTTTTCTCTTTTATGGCTCTGAATTCAAGTTTCTACAACCAGCAGGAATAATAATAATAATAATAATGATGATGATGATGATAAATAATAATTATTATTTATCATTATTATTTTCTTTTTTGGTGGGGAAGTAATTAGATTTATTTATTTATTTGTTTTTTTTAATGGCGGTACTGGGGATTGAACCCAGACCCCGTGTGTGTTAAGCATTTGCCCTACCACTGAACTGTACCGTCCCCCAGCAGGAATTATTTTTGTAATGGGGGGTGAGGAGGAAGAAACAACAAGGACTGGAAGAAAATGCAACCCTCTTCCTTTGTTGTGGCCTTAGAAAGAGGAACAAGTCCTTTTAACTCTAGCAGTCAGCCTTGCAGAGTTGGGGTCCTGGGGTTCCCATTTCTGCAGGGCAGTCACAGAAATGTCAGCAGGGGTCAAGAAATGACTCGGAGCGAGTGTGGCTGAGAGTGAGTGGCATTATTTTGGCAGAAACGTTCAGTGGGTGTTTGTAAACTTGGGGATAATCTGGGCCTAGTGTCCAGTTTTACATGAGGCACTGATGGAATCTTATTTCATTTTAAGTCCTTGGCTGTCAATGTTGTATTTCGTTGTTTTTCTTTGTGTGGTGTGTTTGTGTTATGTATATATATCAACTATAGATTTGTTTATGTTTTCCTTGTTTAAAATGCTCCTCTCACCCTTCAACAGCAGTTCAGAAATGAGTTGCTTTTGGCCAAAGCTGCAGCTGGCCTTTGAACCAGGACAGGGCTGTCCTTCTGATGTGAGGTCAGGTTCAGTGTGAGATAAACAGCTTTGGCCTCAAAACTCTTGTTGACATCTCACCCCGCTGCTGTGCACGGTGGCACCACTAAAGCCCTCCTGCTGCTTGTGAAATAGCCAGGAATTAAATGCCGGGTGGAGAGTAAAGGAACTAGGGGGTGACCCTGGTGTCCTGCTGGACGCCTGCCTCCAAGAGGGCAACCCTGCAGGCGTGCAGGGCGCACTGGACCAGCACCAGGCCAGTCCGGGACAAGCCCCACTCCAGCCAGCCTCTGCCCAGCCTCTGCCCAGTCCCTCTGCTGAAGGGAAGTTCTGCCCTGACGCTGGGCGGGGTAGGGGGGTCACCTTTTATTTTTCTGTCTGTGGGCAGAAATGCTTTGGTCAGAGACTCTGGCAGATCTGAAATATAAATTTAAAGATAAATTATAATTTCAAATATTGTAAGGCTCCAAGTAGAACAGAATGGAAACTCATTTGAGGTTAAGAGAGTGTAATGTTCAATTTATTCAACCAGTTTATTTTTTTAACTTGTGTCCCTTGGAGCCCCAGTGACTGCTGCAAAGGGGCAGGATAGGGTGAGGGTCCCCTCTATGTCCCCCCTACCCTTACGTCTCCCAGAACTCTGTCAGTCATATCCGCATTTTATGTTTTAGTTTTCCACTGTTTCATGTGAAGAAAGAGTTCATTGCTAAAAAGCAGGAAGTGTGAAAACCACGGAATTCAACCCATCTCTTACCACAGTGTTGGACCCTTAGCACCTGCCATGTCTTGCGTTAACATTTGTGCTGATGAGTGAAAACAGATACCAAGAGTTGGGCTGTGACCATGTTGAACATTGCGCTTTGAATGTGAGGTAGTTTTTGGCATGACAGGTTGATGGTCAAACTGAGCGGAATATTCCCCAGTAATCTAGAAACGTAGCCAAGACTCCAGTTATAACAACAGTGATGCAGACACGTCTATCTGGACTGCGTGTGCCCGGCACTGGCCTAGGCAGCCCCCGTGTTCGCTCATTTAATCCTCTCAACAACCCCACGAGGCAAATACTGTTTTTATCCCCTTTTACAGCACCTCCAGCTCTAGGTTTAGAGGATAACTGAATACCGGGGCTGCCCCACTGGGCCTCCTGAGAGCCGTTCTCCTCCTTCAGTCCTCACCCTCCCAATCGGACCCTCAGCCCCACCGGAGCCCCTCACCCCCAACATGGAGAGGGCTGAGGAGAGAGAGAGAAGCTCACATTTGGGGGAGTGCAGTTTTCTTGAAAAGAGGCTGGTCCCTTTTCTCTCCCCGGTTTCTCTTCCCAAAGTCTCTTGTGGAGACTGGACACCCCAGCGACTGGCTTCCCAGTTGGACGTCTGCTTCGTCAGGAACTGCTACCTGCTCTGGGCTCCTGGCACAGGGCGAGAAGTGGGGGTTTCACATTCATCAATTTAATGCTCACAACTGTTCCCTGAGGTAGGGAAAGCAGGTCTAACCCCAGTTTACAGGTCAAGAAACTGAGGCTTAGGGATGTAGTCATTTTTTTCAGGTTTCCCAGCTATTGAGCGGTAAGTGTGGAACCAGAACCTAGGGTTCCTTATTCCTGTGCCAGTGCATTTTCCAAAGGGCTGTCTCTGGGTTGTCGTTGACTGGTTGGGAACAGTAAGAAATACTTGCTCGTGAAGATTGATGATATTTTGCTGTTTTCTTAATCCCTAGAAGATGTGTGTCTTGCAGAACCATAACCCAGGAATATCCTAGGATGAAGCTTACCCATCTGTGGTGAGGTCCTGGGTTGAGCAGGTCTGTGTCTGAGGTTGGTCTCAGAGGTGATCTCATTCCTGCAGATGGGGTGCGGGAAGAAGAATGTAGACTTCAACCAAACCCACTGAGTTGACCCTTGAGCCTTGGCACACTTGGGATTGAGGAATAGTAGGAGATATCTCCTCTTAAGGGAGATAGAGTGTTCCCTGATTCAAAAGGCTCATAAGCCTGGGTCTTGCCCATTTTGGGCAGCTAGAAATGTAACTGTATCTTAAGTCTTTGGAGGGCAGTGGAAAGATTTTGTAAAAGAGGAGCTTGTTGGCAGATGTCTCCTGTACCATTCCTCCAACTAAAAAGGCTGGCTGAGGACAGTCTTGTTTGAAGTTGTGCTTTGCAGTGCTTGTGGGCATGCTGGGCTAGCTGTCCTGGGAGCTGCTGGCTGAGCAAGACATTGAGGACCCCAAGAGGGGCCAACCCAAGGCACACCTAGAAGGTCACTTTCTTTGAGAGCCAGAAGTTTTGCCTCCAGGATAGTTGAGTGACCTGCTGATGAGAGTGGTTGCTGGCCACTGTCAGAAAGACCTGCAACCCCCAGAGAGCGAGAATAGCCACTGGGAGCTGTGGGTGGCCTGTGACCAATGGGAGCCACCAGTGGGAGCAGCACATAGAGTGCCAGGCTGGGGAGTCCTCCCAGTGGTCCCCAGCCCCGTGGAATTCTTGAGGAAGGACGACATGGTCCATCTTCCAACAGACTTCTCAGTGAGAAGGGGGAAGAATTATTCTCCATTAGGTGGCCCAGATGGAGACCCAGCAGCTCAGGGCGGGGCTCCCCAGCTTGGATTATCATGTAGTCCTAAAGTTCTTGGTAGAGGGATGGCTCAGAGGAAAAGTGTTAGTCATCTTGTGGGGATGATGAACTTAAAAATGATGAACTTAAAAAAAAATCCATAATCCAGCAGTTTTTTTCAGTAGTTGTGTTAATATTTACATTTCCTGAGAGGAATTAAATACAATAGAGATTAACAAGACCATAGAAAAAATTAACCAAACCAAAAGCTGGTTTTTTGAAAAAGTAAATAAAATCGACAAACCTCTGGCCAAACTCACAAAGAAGAAAAAAGAGAGAGCACAAATTAGCAAAATAAGAAAGGAAAATGGAGAAATTACAACAAACAAAATAGAAATACAGAATATCATACGAGAATATTACGAAAAACTATATGGAACCAAACTGGATAACCTACAGGAGATGGACAAGTTTCTGGAAACATACTGTCCACCAAAACTGAATCAAGAAGAATCTGAACACTTGAACAATCCGATCACTAGAAAGGAAATAGAAATAGCAATTAAAAACCTCCCTACAAATAAAAGTCCAGGACCGGACGGCTTCACCGGGGAATTCTACCAAACATACAAAGAAGAACTCATACCAGTCCTTCTCAAACTCTTCCAGACTATTGAAAAGGAGGGAATACTCCCAAACCCATTCTATGAAGCCACCATCACCCTGATACCAAAACCAGGCAAAGACACTACAAAAAAAGAGAATTATAGGCCAATATCACTGATGAACATAGACACCAAAATCCTCACCAAAATTTTAGCAAATAGAATCCAACAACACATAAAAAAGATTATACATCATGACCACGTGGGGTTCATCCCAGGGACACAAGGCTGGTTCAACATACGCAAATCAATCAGTGTAATACATCACATCAACAAGAGAAAGGACAAAAACCACATAATCATCTCAATCGATGCAGAAAAAGCATTTGATAAAATTCAACACCCATTTATGATAAAAACTCTTGCCAAAGTGGGTATAGAGGGAACATATCTCAACATAATAAAAGCTATATATGACAAACCTACAGCCAGCATAGTACTCAACGGTGAAAAACTCAAAAGCTTCCCACTAAAATCTGGGACAAGACAAGGATGCCCACTATCACCACTCCTATTCAACATAGTCCTGGAAGTCCTAGCCACAGCAGTCAGGCAAGAGAAAGAAATAAAAGGGATCCAAATTGGAAAAGAAGAGGTAAAAGTGTCATTATATGCTGATGACATGTTACTATATATAGAAAACCCTAAAAGGTCCACACAAAAGCTACTAGAGCTGATTGAAGAATTCAGCAAGGTAGCAGGTTACAAAATTAACGTTCAAAAATCAGTTGCATTTCTTTACACTAACGATAAATCAACAGAAAAAGAAAGTAAAGAAACAATCCCCTTTAAAATAGCACCCAAAATAATAAAATATCTGGGAATAAATCTAACCAAGGAGATGAAAGAATTATACACAGAAAACTATAAACCATTGATGAAGGAAATTAAAGAAGACTTTAAAAAATGGAAAGATATTCCATGCTCTTGGATTGGAAGAATCAATATTGTTAAAATGGTCACACTGCCCAAGGCAATCTACAGATTTAATGCAATCCCTATCCAATTACCCAGGACATATTTCACAGAACTAGAAAAAATCATAATAAAATTCATATGGAACCATCAAAGACCTAGAATTGCCAAAGCATTACTGAAGAGAAAGAAAGAGGCTGCAGAGAAAGAGGCTGCAAAGAGAAAGAATAACTCTCCCAGACTTCAGACAATACTATAGAGCTACAGTCATCAAGACAGCATGGTATTGGTACCAAAACAGACATATAGACCAATGGAACAGAATAGAGAGCCCAGAAATGAACCCACAAACTTTTGGTCAACTCATCTTTGACAAAGGAGGCAAGAATATACATTGGAATAAAGACAGTCTCTTCAGCAAATGGTGTTGGGAAAACTGGACAGCAGCATGTAAAACAATGAAGCTAGAACACTCCCTTACACCATATACAAAAATCAACTCAAAATGGATTAAAGACTTAAACATAAGACAAGATACAATAAACCTCCTAGAGGAAAACATAGGCAAAACATTATCTGACATACATTTCAAAAATTTTCTCCTAGAAGAAATAAAAGCAAGAATAAACAAATGGGACCTGATGAAACTTACAAGCTTCTGCACAGCAAAGGAAACCAGAAGTAAAACAAGAAGAAAACCTACGGAATGGGAGAAAATTTTTGCAAGTGAAACCGACAAAGGCTTGATCTCCAGAATATATAAGCAGCTCATACGACTCAATAAGAAAAAAATAAATAACCCAATCCAAAAATGGGCAGAAGACCTAAACAAGCAATTCTCCAAGGAAGACATACAAATGATCAAAAAGCACATGAAAAAATGCTCAATATCACTAATTATCAGAGAAATGCAAATCAAAACTACAATGAGGTATCACCTCACACCAGTCAGAATGGCCGTCATTCAAAAATCCACAAATGACAAATGCTGGAGAGCCTGTGGAGAAAGGGGAACCCTCCTACACTGCTGGTGGGAATGCAGTTTGGTGCAGCCACTATGGAAAACAGTGTGGAGATTCCTCAAAAGGCTAGGAATAGACTTACCATATGACCCAGGAATCCCACTCCTGGGCTTGTATCCAGAAGGAAATCTACTTCAGGATGACACCTGCACCCCAATGTTCATAGCAGCACTATTTACAATAGCCAAAACATGGAAACAGCCTAAATGTCCATCAACAGGTGACTGGATAAAGAAGCAGTGGTATATTTATACAATGGAATACTACTCAGCCATAAAAACCGACACCCTAATGCCATTTGCAGCAACATGGATGCTCCTGGAGAATGTCATTCTAAGTGAAGTAAGCCAGAAAGAGAAAGAAAAATACCATATGAGATCGCTCATATGTGGAATCTAAAAAACAAAAACAAAAACAAACAAACAAACAAAAACAAAGCATAAATACAGGACAGAAATAGACTCACAGACAGAGAATACAGACTTGTGGTTACCAGGGGGGTGAAGGGTGGGAAGGGATAGACTGGGATTTCAAAATTGTAGAATAGACTACACTGTATATATAGCACAGGGAAATATACACAAAATGTTATGATAACTCACAGAGAAAAAAATGTGACAATGAGTGTGTATATGTCCATGAATAACTGAAAAATTGTGCTGAACACTGGAATTTGACACAACATTGTAAAATGATTATAAATCAATAAAAAATGTTAAAAAAATAAATTTACATTTCCTCTGCTCCATCATCTTTACTGGTTAACTCCCAAATAGAAGTGGATGTTTCCTATCTTAGCGTCGCATCATCACTGTCTACACCACTTTTATGTTAGTCATGTATTCACTCCTCCAGACGTCCTTCCAGGACCTTTGATGGGCTGGGCCAGCATCAGCCTTCCTTTCTTGTTATTTCACTTACTTGTGTACATATCTCAGCCTTCCACTAGACTGAGAACTTTTTGTTAAGTCATAATGGACTTATGCTATGGCCACAAAATCCCAGAGGCTATGAAATAATATGATGAAAATTTACTTTTCACTCATTCCTGTGACCTATGTAGATAGGAGGGATTGCTCCATACTGTCCCTCAGGGTCCCAGGATGACAGAGACTTAGCCGCCTCATAGCTTCACTACCTGGAACATGGTCTTCTTGGTACCTGAGACAGGACGTGAGTACTGAAGGGTCTCACACCAGCAACTAAGTGCTTCTGCTGGAGGTGGCATCACTGCTACTTGCAGCCCATTGGCCAGAACTAATCACATGGACTCACCCACTATAGGGGGAGCCAGAAGTGTCATCCTCCTGTGTGCCTGAGGGAGAGAACCGGATATGGGTGAGCACCAGCTTCTGTATACAGGCTTTCATTACGTTCTCGGTTCTCTCACTGACTTGAAGCAAAGCTGTCTCTGGAAGTCTAACATTTTTCATTTGCAGAAGGGGTGGGACATAAACAAGAAGAATGAAGTGCATATTGTTGGTTGCCCAGCTTGGAAAAGACCAGTAATAAGTAGTTTAGCATCCTCTGTGTGACTGTGTCTGTCTTTTCCTTTCCCACTAACAGAGATGCGGGTGATTAGAGCAGGCCCAGATTCCTCGGTCCAAGGCAAGGTTTGACCTCATTTCCTACCATGGGACAGGAGCAAGCACTGCAGTGGTGACCCCACCCCTGAGCACCAGAATGCTGGCTTCTCTTGCTCTCCAGACCTGGGTGAACACAGTCTTAATTATGCCGCAGCCAACATAATTTAAAACATGCATTGTCTACCATTGAAAGAGTGTGGTTTGGGATTGGGGTAAACTGGTTGATTCGGTAATGCAAGATGTAGATGATACTGTAACATAGAATGAGGCACAAGAGTGATCAGGGTTTCAGAAGGCAGTGGGTACTTGAGTAAGCAAATATTTGTTGTAGAAATGGCTGGAGTGTGGGAGTGAAAGGATTAAACAATATGGAAAATTTGAATTGACAGCTGTGCCTGTTTATTAAATTATCTGTTAACTGAGCTTTCTTCCTTATGCCTCTATATAAAGAAAAGTTGGCTGTATTGATGTCACGTTTATCTTGTCTGTGTATCCCGTGATGGTCACTTGCATCAGTGTGACCATCTTCAGTGCAAGCTTCCGGGGACACAGCGGTGATATGCCTGTTCTATTTTCTTTACACGGCTGCTTCCACAGTGCAAAACACAGTGTGTATTAAATGATGAAGCTGGTAAAGGTGGTCTGTAGGAACAGTCTTCACGTTTAATTCACTACACCCCCATACTTTCCTATTCTTTTGAATTACTTTTGGGACCCATCTCATCTTTTTTCCTCATAGCTTGTAAATATTCTGCTGCCCTCTCTAGCCCTTTGCTTCCCTTTCTCCAGCAAAATGCTGTGCATATTTCATTTTGTTCTAGGGATGATAATGTCGAGGGGGCTTTAAGGAATGTGATGGGTTTACTTAAGTTCTTGGATGACAGGCCCCCAGCATCCCCTTCACAGACACAAGGCTTATTGAAATTGGCGTCCCCTGGCCATTGACCAGCTGTGCGACACTGGGCGGTAATTTCAGATCTTGTTCATTGCTGGTCTGTGGTGGATTGTGCTGTCTGTTTCTTGGTCTACCTGTCACACTGTCCTCTTCCTCACATTCCCTTGGGGACATTTGTCTCCCATTCCACATGGTCCTAGTGGGGCTGTCAATCACGGACTCTGGAAGGTGGGGGGCCTTCCTTACTCGCTGGCATGGGCAGGTGACCCAGAGTATTCCGCTGTGCTCCAGTGTCAAGTGACCGCCAAGAGTGTTTCCCCTGGGACTGATCAATGGAGAAAAACAGTTCCTTTTGCACTAGGGCTGCTCTGCAGAGAGGATGTGTGTCTGGGGCTTCAGGCAGCCCTCTTGTCTGCCATGTGGTGATACCCCTTGAGAAGGATGAGAAACCAAGATGAGCAGAGTGAGAACTGGGGCAGGAGACAGAGGTTTGGCCACATTGTCTCAGCCCCTGCGTGCAGTGGGGCCTGGGGTCAGTGCCACCCCCAGCTGCCCAAGTCTGGGAACCATCACTTCCTTTTTTTTTATTTCAGTGACTTTGGGTTTCATCCCTATTATGTGCAATTAAAAGAGTTTGAATAAGTATCATCATCCTCTAGTTTTTTAAAAAAAATTTATAAGCAGTATATGAATTCATAACCAGAGACATTCGGACAGCTTAGTGTTTCCTTAGAAGCCCTGAGTAATAAGTGGAAGGCTCGTCCTTCCCCACCCCTGTCCAATATAAATCCCCTCCCCAGAGGTCTGACTGCTGGGACAGTTTGGGGTATATACTTACAGCTTTTTTTCTTTGCATTTACATCCACGTCTATGTATACACACACATATTTATATTTGTGTTTTATTTTTTTAACATCTAGAGTAACATGTATTTTGGTCTGTAATTTTTTTAGTTTTTTTTTTTTTTAAATCTTTAATGCTACTGTCGTATAGTTCTACTTCATTCTTCTTTTAAAGAATTCATTGTATTTGATGGCATGGCCGTGTTGCTGGACATTTGGTTGTCATTGTCATGCCTTTTTCTTGCTGTTGCAGCACTCCTGCAGTGCACGATCTGATGTGTTGTCTTGTAGGCATGTGGAGATATGTCTGTAGGTAGAGCCTTCTAGGATGACTGAGTTGTAGGGCATACACATGAAACGTTTTGATAGATTCTGCCAAATCATGTTCCGAAAAGGCCGGACTGACGACTCAGAGTAGAGTGTCCCCCCGCTCCCCGGCACCGAGGTGAGGGCCCTTTAGTTTTCCTAGTCCCCAGAGTGAAAACACCAGGTCCCTGTTCACGTGTGTTCCTCTGAACGCCGGTGAGATGAGCGTCCTTTCACAGGGGTCCTGAATTTCTCTTGTGTGTTAGTTGATACTCATAGTTTTTACTTCTTAAAAATGCAGTTCTTTGTCTTTTTCTTATTGATTTGAATAAATTTTTTGCGTGTCACAGATAACCCCATGCTACTGGTGTTATAAATATTTTCTCCTGGGTATTAGGTTTGTTTACCAGTGGGTTTGATTTTATTTTTGTTTCTGTTTCTTGGGTGTATGTAGTTTTAGGTTTTGTCTTTATCTTTTTTAAAATTTAATTTAATTTTTGTTTAGTTTTTTTTTTGGGGGGGGATAAATAGTTTATTTGTTCATTTATTACTATTTTTGAATGGAGGTACTGGGGCTTGAGCCCAGGACTTTGTGCATGCTAAGCATGCGCTCTACCACTGAGCTATACCCTCCCCTCATCTTTGTTTATCTTTGATCAGGCAAACATTGTACATTTTTATGAATTCAAATTTGTCACTCTTTTTCTTTATGGCTTCTGGGGTTTGCGTCTTGTTTGGGAAAGCCTTTCCTATCCCAGATCATAAAGGGTTTCTCCTGTGAGTGTTTTTTAAACGTTAGCTTTTTCAGCCAGCATTGTTATCTTCATCTTGTTTTCTCCATCTCTAAATGAAGATATATGTACCTCCTGAGGACTGAGTGAGCTAACGTGTGTGAGGGTCCTGCCTCCCCTCCAGCTGCCTCCCTCTCCAAGCACTGCATCAGAGCCTGCTTCCTCTGAGTTGTGTCGTCAGGGCTGTATCTTTGATGCCAGGGAGTTTGGGCACAGTGTTTGGGAATCTGGTGTCTGTCCTTCCACCAGCAGGTGACTGAATGCTTTCAGGAAGTGCCTTGGACCTCACTTGCTGTCCTGGAAGAGCAAAACTCCTCTCATATCTGCTATCTTAGTCCACAGTTTGCACCGTAACTTTGAGACTCGAACATATTCTCAGACCCAAAGCCTTAAAGTCCTTTGGGACTTTCATCTTTCTCACTGTCCACATCCAATCCATCAGCAGCTCCCATCAGCTTTACCTGAAAACACACTCAGAATCTACCACTTCTCACCACCTCCTCTGCCACTGCCGGGGCCAGGCCACCATGGCCTCTCACTTGGACACTGCAGTGTCCTCCTCACCTTCACCCTCAGAGGTCTGCTCTCCCACACAGCCAAAGTGGCCCTTCGAGATGCAAGTCCAGTCACCTCCTTCTTCTGCTCCAAACCCTCCAGACCCTCCCTGTGTGACTCAGAATAGAACCTGGAGGTCTTGGGTTTTTACCCTTGGGTCCTCTTTCATTCCTGTCCTCTCTCTGACACTTTGCCCCTGGATGTCTTGTTCTTCCTCCACTGCCCCAGGGCCTTTGCACTTGCTGTCCAGAGCCCTGTGTTTCCGGATGCCTGCAGAGCTCCTGCCCCTGCTTTCATGCAGCACCTGCTCAGCTGTTCCCTTCTCCTGAGACCCTTTTTCCTTTTTCAGTTTTTCTCTTAGCTCTTAACAATGCCCAATATGTTACACATTTATCGGTTTTTCTGTACTGGTATGTAACGTCCTTGAAAAGAGAGATTTTATTTCCTGTTGAACGAATCTCTAGTACCCAGAGAAATACCTGCCATATTCAAGTCCCTCACCTGTTTGTTGAAGAATGTAGAAATGTCCCACCTGGACTCTTCCTGATGAGGGCTGAGCCTGCTGTTGGAACCCTGGCTGCCTTCTCATCGGTCAGCTTGGGGATGAAGGCTGTGGGAATGCTGTTTCCCATGGGCTCTGGGCTCAGGTAAGCCCAGCCAGGAAAGGAGAGCTCAGTGTTTGCGTGTGTCTACCCATGTTTGGATCCATCCAGGCAGAGTCCTCCCAGCAGTAAATCATCGCTGCACAGACCATGCGTTTGCACATGACCGAAGGGCTTATCAGCCAGCTCTTCAGCAACCTCCCTAATTGGTGTCATCTTCAAAAATGCCCTGTGGCTTCCGACTCCAGTTTTGCTTGTGAAAGCGTCTTCCTGCTTCTCAGGAGACACCTTAATGTAGCCGGCTTTTGGCTCTCCCCACACCAACTCAGTTCACCAAGCTATAAAACAAAGACCTAAAAATAGGTGTGATAAGCAGATCACGGTGATTTATTCCAGAGCTCCCCAACCCATGGCACCTATAGCTCCAGTGCCCTGTACATCCTGAGACCTCAGATGTCGCGGAATGAGGCTTGCCGGGGCAGAGTCTCACCTCCCCTCCCAGTCAGGGAAGGGGGGGCTCCCCATTGGGCCCTGCCTCTCCCCCCAACCTCTGACCTTTGGTTAATTTTCTGGGAGAAGGACTGTCAGTTGTAGTTTGGCATAATGAAGTTAATTGTATTAGAAATGATTCTTTTGAAGGCAGCGTTTCTTCTCTTAGTTGCTATTAGTGTTTAAATGGTTGTTTGGTCAGATGATTTGACATGATTAATGGAAAAAGTTATTTCAAGCATGATAGCAGGCATTTGAAAAATTAAGTTTTAATTACACAGGTCATATGTGAATACATTCTGCTTTTAAGATTTTAATTAAAACATTACATACAAAGCTAGTGTCTTTTTTTGGTCACCACCTGCAATCTCAGATCCTGTCCCAGAATCAATCCTGTTATCACCAGAGGAAAGCCACCTCAAGCACTGTTCACAGAGGAGTCCCAGGGCCTGGGTTCCAGGGGCGACACTGCAACAGACTCACATAATAGACCCAGCAACCCTGTGAGGTAGGAGGTGGGTACCCTATGCTTAATAACAACTCTACTGAGGTATGTAAGTCACATGCTGTGAAATTCACCCTCTTGAAGCTTGACATTCTCTCGGTTTGTGTGTGTGTGTGTGTGTGTGTGTGTGCGCGCGCATGTGTGTATTCACTGAATTGTACATCTATCACCACTGTCTCATTCTGGAACATTTTCATACCCAGAGGGAAATTGCATATCTGCTGGCAGCCCCTCCCGGTTCCTGCCAGTACAACCTCTGTTCCCACGGGTTGCAGGCTGTTCCAGTTGAAATTGCTCAAAGCTGGGAGCTGCAGCACTGAGGTGGCTTTACAGCCGGTTGCCACCTCTTTGTTGAAGGAGGGAGAGTGTGAAATGCTTCTGGGCTGCCCTGCGGGAGGGCTTCCTCAGGGTGTCCTCAGCTCTGTTTCTGGGGCAGAAGAGGGGGTCACTGGATCACTGACTCACTTTATAGTTGTGAGTGGAGCGAAGGGTCAGTATTCAGACTGCCCAGTGTTCTTCCACTGAATCCTGGGCTTTTCGTCCCAGACAGTTGCGGTGCAATGCCCAGTGACGTCCCTGCAGCTGCCAGTGTGCTGGGTCATTCTCTCACCCTGCCGGCAGTCTGGCACTTTGAGACCGAGAGAGCTGACATTCTTTTTTTGTAGCCAAAGCAGATATTTTTGCTGCGTGTGAATCATCTGAGGAGTGAGAATAGCAGGCAAGGAAGACAGGATCCTCATTATCACAGAAAAATATTTATCAGGCACTGACTGCGGGCACCGGTTTACGATGGTGGTACCTGGAATCCCACCCCAGGAACCTGACCCATCGGACCTTGATCACACACTTAGCATGTGCTGGGTGTTCAGGGACTGAGGCCCAGTCTCCATCCTCAAGTTTTAAGTCTTTGGGTTGGACAAACATCTGTGGACCATGGCGTTTCTATAAGGTGCACTGTGATAGTGAGCTGCTGATAAAGTGACAGGCACGCCTCGTGAACTTGGCCCCTCACTGCCCTTTCCCTCCTGCTCAGCAGGATAATCATTCTCCCCCAGTTTAATTTACAGGGATGTCTTGAGAGTAAATGAGATTGTGCCAGCCCTGACTGTGCTTGTAGCTCTAACATGTTGGGGTCAGAGATCCCTTTAAAGAGCTGATGAAAGCTTTGGACTTTCACCACAGAAGAATTACTCTGGGGCGCACACCCATATGATTTTGCAGACAATTTCAATTTCATGGTTTTTATGGACATCCTGAAACCCATCCATGGACTCCCATGGCAGCTGGTCATAACACCTGTTTCAGAGCTTATCACCTAAACGGTGTTTTTAAAATCCCAGATGGTAATTCATATTACTATTATTAAGAATACTGCTTCTCAGTCATTTCTATGTCAAAAACTTTTCTCCTTAAAAAAATCATTTGCTAAATGTTCCTTATGACTAGGGATTATTTAGATTCTTGAACCCCAAGGAGAAAGGAAAAACAAGTTAATGTGGTTGACCAGACTTTTCTCCTGTTCTGGTTTACTTGTATAAAATAAAACAGAAAACAGTGGCATAGGAGCACACCTTTAAAAAATATTCAAACAAAGCACATAAATCTGGATTTCAGGTATGATATCCTGTTTGGTTGTGTATTTTGGGGGCTACAGAGCCCACAGAGCTGTTTTGTGGGTGACAGTGTTAAATCCACTGCTCTTGTAAACCTGATGCTGTGGCACAGAGCTGCGGTGGCATGTGCGTAGGACGGCATTGGCCACGCCAGGCTTCCTGAGAGGCAGAGGCAGGATTGACAGGCACAGCTTGGTCTTGGTGCTGGGGGGAAATCTGCTGCGTGTGCAGCCTCCTTCCTGCCCCTCCCCGTGCTGGCAGGCGGCGGTGCCACCTTTGGCTGCCCCGTCTGCCCCCTCCTGCCGGAGTCCTCTCTCGCGCACCCTCCTCTCTGCTCCCCTGACGCAGCCCCTCGACCGGCCTCCTGGTGGAATGTCCTGTCCTGGGAGACATTGCATCACTGCTGCTGGGGCTCCTAGTCCTCAGGGCTGGTGTGACTCTGACCATGAAAGGGCTGAGGTTTGGGTTTCAGGGCTGCTGTGATATCTCTGTCCTAGGTGGCATGTCTCGAGGTTGGAATGGTAAGGTCACAATACCACCCGGCATCTATATATGGCATAGTATTTTTTTTCCTACTAAAGCACTTTCTGAGATCTCCCCTTATCCACCCACTGCACAGCCTGCTATTCAAAATGAGGCCCTCTATTCACTGGTCCGCATCTCTCTGGGTGGACTAAGATGTGGTCTGGCAGATGGTGGCAGGACCACGCGTGCCTGGGTGAGAGTTTCACTGGTGCTGTGGCTTAGTGATCAGCCCCAGGTTCCCCACCTGGATATGGGATCATGGGCAAGTGATGGCCTCCCTCGGCTACTCAGTCCCCTTGTCTGTGAGGTGGGAATAATAACACATACTTCCTTGGTTTATGTGGGGATTAAATGACAAAGCGGAGGGACTGTGAAGTTCAGGGTCCCCGAGACCTTACCCTCACTTGTTGTTGTTGCCGACAACACTTTATTTATTTATGTATTTATTTATTTTTATTGAAGTACATACAGCCAGTTACAATGTGTCAGTTTTTGGTGCACAGCACAATGTCCCAGTCATGCATATACATACATATATTCATTTTCACATTCTTTTTCATTAAAGGTTATTACGAGATGTTGAGTATAGTTCCCTGTGCTATCCTACCCTCACTCTGACACCAGTTGCAAGTCTGAGTGTCCCCAAGACCATCATCACTTCTAATACCGACGGCAAATTCAGTGGTTTCCATGATCACCCTCAGGTGCTATAATTCATTAGGAAAGACTTAAAAAACTTATTGGAAGAAAGAATACAGATTAAAATGAGCCCAGGGAAGAGGTACACAGGGCCGAGTCTAGGAGAATTCTATGCATGGAGCTCCTGATTGTCCTTTCCCACTGCAGACACAGTCAGGTGCCCTGCGCAGCTGACCTTAGTCTCCAGCCCGTCTGGAGGTCAGGCTGATACCACGTGGCTCAGAGCGCCCACATAAATCACATCGTTAGACTGTCCGGTGTGGCCCTAGGCGCCCAGGTAAACAGACACTCTTATCAGGCAGGACAGTCCGAGGGCTTTGGATCACCTCCCAGAACCAAGAGCAAGGCAAAGGCCAGACCTCTTTCTGTGAAGATGGATTTTTTGCTACACAGACCCAGTGCCTGGTATGCAGTAGACTTCAGGGAATTGCTCTTAGCTCTCATTTTTATGCTCCAGGGTCAAGGGGAAAGAGCGTGGCCTCCATTGTCCTTCTTTCTCCCTTCTCTTTAATTATGTTTGTTGTCTTGGGAGGGGATCACTCACCTTGCCTGTTTGAAGTTAATGTGGGGTATGTTTTTGCAGATAATAAGGCCTCTTGTCCATATGGTGCTTTGAACCTCTCAGGTTCGCCTGTGCTTGTTTTAGCCTCACAACAACTTGATAAGATGGGTAGATAGGTGTTATTATTCTGGTTTTACAGGTGAGACAGTGACGTCATAGGTGGCTTGCTGAGTTGCCAGGACTCAGGACTGATAAGAGTGGCAGTCCTAGGTATCTGTCAGCTCCCTCTGTTGCTCCCCGGGGCCATGCCGCTCTGGTTTATGTTCTCAGCCTTGGACCAGACCCACCTGGGTTCAGATCTGGTCCCCGCCACATCCAGTCTCCGTGATCTTGGGCAGATTCCTTCACTGTTCCCTTTCCCTGTAGGATCGTTGTCAGAATCACGTGAGATCAAGCAGTAAAGGGGGGGCTCATAATACTGGCAGCTGATGTGGAGTATTAGTCCCAACTTTGCACTGTTACTCTGCTACTGTAATATGTAACATGTAAACCGTTTTGCTAGGTGTGTAAGGAATTCAGAATGAGAAAATTCCTCGAATATAAAGAAGGTAGTTCATGGTGAATCATTCCTTCTTTTTAGATAATTGCCAAATAATTAGCTAAATAAATGATAAAACCATACTTGTTGCTTCCAAACCTCCCACCTGCTAGCCTTCAGCTAGTCTCTGCCTTCAGCTTCTGGCACTGGCCTCTCCTCTCTCCTGGGAAGCCCTACATCTCCTTCTCAGCCCAACTCTGCCCCCGTGGATGCTCAGCCCCCACCCCATTTCATGCTTTCCTTTGAAGCCTAATCCAGTCATAGTTTCACCTTTCTTCGACAATTTGATTAATATCTGTCTCTCCTGGGCCCTGAGCCCCTCGAGGGTGGAAACTGGGATGTGATCTCCCAGATCCAGCATGATGCACTACATGCCTTATAATCGTAACAGCGAGTGGGGCTGAGGTCTCTTCCTGCCTCCAGGGCTGGGTTCCCACTTTGGAGACACTGGCCTTGCTGCCCTGGCTGCAGTGCCCACAGCCCCAGGGGGCCTACACACCTCTGTGCCCCGTGTTGGATGTTGGAATGCTCGCCGACCTCCTCTCTCTGGGGAATGTTGTCATTTCCTTTCCTTTTCGAGGAGTGCCAAGTGCCAGGTGCTCGTCTGTGCTGGCTTTTAGCTCTGCGTGCTGCCTGGGAGGAGCGGCGCCCTGGATGGGAGGCAGCAGCTAGGTGGTTGCTTGGACCACGTTGGACATGGTTTCCTAGGACTGGCTGCCTCTCGCTTGTGCATTAACATAGCAGCCTCCAGGCAAAGCCTCTGCGGCTAAGATTTAAGAACATCCACGTGGTAGGCTCCCAGTTTTAACCTCATTAATCCTGTCTTGTCCACCCGATTCCCTTCCCTGGGTGTCTGACTCTGTAACACCCCCACCCCTTCTGCAAGTCCTCTGGCAGAAAGAACACCGTCCCGGTCTTGAGCGGACCTTCTCCAGCCTGGGAGGGGGAGACAGTGCTGGGCAGACTTTGGATTCAGACAGGGTGGGGTTCCCTTCTGGCTGTGCTGGTAATTCTGTGCCTTGAATAAGGTCTAAGCTGTTAGGACTTCATCTGTAAAATGGGCAGATTGCCCCACCCATGCTGGCCCTCGGGCCATGTCAGCATATCCTCCTCTCCAAAGTTTATCAGGTGGGGTGGAGAGCTCCCTCTCCGGTCTTTCCTGAGCCAGGACCAAGAGCTCTGGGACCCTGTGCTCAGTTCCTTCTTTCTCTTTCTTCTCTCCTTTTGCTATTTAACAACAATGCAAGGGCAGAATCGCGCGAAAGAGGCTGGCAGGCAGGCAAACAGGAGGAAAGGAGAAAGAAGGCATCCTTTTTAGTTTCTTCCTTCCTCCCCACACTTGCATTTCAAGTGCCAATCCCCCCGCCCATCCTGCTTCGTGTGGGCGTGTGGGATACTGTCCCGATAAACCAGGATGCTAGAGCTGTTCTTTCTGTTCGTGTAACATACGTGCTTGACGTTGAGCTGTTTCCAAGTATTCCAGTGTTTCATTCAATGACCAAGGTAGTTTTAGGTGTGAAACTGTTTTGTTTTATCCTTGCTTAGTATGGAAGGTCATCCCTTCGTTACTCTGTGTGAGGCCAGTTCTCATATTCGGGAGCTGGTTATTATCTCTGTTGGAAAACAGCCAGGCTCCTTCCTCCTCTCCTCTCCCCTCCTCCATGCCTGTCCTCAGACTCAAACACAAAACAAACAAGCAAGCAACGAAGCTGCTAATCTCCCTGCTTTATTTCTTTTCCTGGAGGGAATGAAAGAAGGAAGGAGGGGGGTATCTCATTTGATTTCTCGGTTAACAACAAAAGGATGGGATGAGTGCAGTGGTGGGGTGGGGAGGGAATTGAAACCATGTTTGGAATTTCAGCCAGAGCAGTGATGGCCTCTCTGTATTACCTTACACTTGTTCCCCAGGCCACAGATTTCCTCTGTCATATCCCATATCTCTGAACACTCCAGGAATCCACCCTTTTTTACTGAATTCATAAATCTGTTTTAGTTACAATTCTGTCATTTTTATATGTGCTGTCACTCTGATCCTTAAAACAATATTTCAGCAGCCCTTTATCTCACACGTTTGCAGGTAGTATTTTTCCCCCTTTGTTTTGCTATCTAGGCTGGTTCACCTCAGAATTTGCTGAGAATGTGCTAATGAAGATAGAAATCTTTATGGTAAAAGTGGCTTCCAAAGGCAAAAGTTATCTTTATTTGTCCACCTCACATTACTTCCTTAGGGTTTGGCCCTTCTGCAGGAATTTTTCTCAGTTTTTATACTGAGTAGAGTGTTCTCTTCAGCTGAGTTTGCAGAATGTAAGATTCAGGGTATAAATCTGGCCTTTTCTCACCCGGTGAATTCTCACCCATTACACTTGGCGTTAGATGCCTATTCATCTCACACGAAGATCGGTTCATCACATCTAGACCCATTTCTTGTCTCCTTAATCTTCCCACCTATTTTTTCCTGAAAGGACAGTATGTCTCAAAATACTGCCACTTTTGATGTGATAATGAGCACACTTTATTTCTGATTCTGATGGTGCCCCCC
This sequence comes from Camelus ferus, assembly GCF_009834535.1. Lineage (NCBI taxonomy): Eukaryota > Metazoa > Chordata > Mammalia > Artiodactyla > Camelidae > Camelus > Camelus ferus. Next base: position 17,851,316 of record NC_045706.1, on the reverse strand, counting down.
CCCACCACTTCTGCCTTTTCTCCAAGGATTTTCTTTTATGTAGCAGCCTCCAGTATTTCTATATTGCAACTTTGTTTGCTTATTTTTTTATTGGTTGTTATCGCTGCCTTTTCCTCTTCTCTCTGCTCTTCCCTTCACAGTGTTGTTTGAGAAGTTAGCATCACCTTTCTTTCCCTGACCCACTGTTAGTCGTATTTCTTTCCAGATTCCTTTGTGCTTTCTTCTGCAAGAAATATTGCTCATGTTGACAGACATCTCTGCCCTTAATTTCCTCTCTCAGATTTCTTTTAAGAATTTGTGGGAAGCTTTCATTTCTCCATCAGGTATAAGCAGTGTCACTTACCCCACTGACCCTGACTTCTAACAAAGGTAACACCAGGTTTTCAAGGGCACGTTCAGTTCACTTTTGTCCTCAAGAATTGGGGGTCATTCTTTGGTAGGTTCTGAAATCAATCCCGAAATTTCTTTTCTTTCCCAAACTCCAGTTTTTCCATCCTGGGGCTGTGGGGCCTTCTGGGCTGAGTGTGAATCACTGACACTGTCCTTGCTGGTCACTGACACCCCATTGTTGGATTCCAGAGCATAAATCTGTGGGGAAGCTCACTTTTTTTCTTGCCCTGAGAAGACTGAGATGGTATTAAGGGTGAGGACCTGGTTTGGCCTTCTGAGTGTAGGAGAATTAAGAACTTTGCTGAAAACCTCTGACTCTGCTGACCCCTGGAACCACCAGCAGCACTCAGCCCCCAGTGCCTAGTTCCCCATAATAGGCCCCAGGAAACCCTAGGACACTTTCTCAGGCAGCAGAATTTGGCCTGAAGTCAGTAATGACCAATCTCAGTTACCTGTATTATCAGGGCTGCTCACCAGACTCAGAAAACCTCCTTTCTTTTTTGTCAGTCTTTATGGAATCAATTCTTATGGATACCAAGATCCCTGCTGGACGTCCTACCTTGGTCAAGATTCTTTGCTCCCTTCCTGTCTCTGTCTTTGCATCATCAGCACTTAAAAAAACAGCAAGAGGGAAGCTGATGAGACAGGAGGGAAGGGGGCAGGGCACAAACAGAAGAATGACACAGCAGTTAGCACCTAGATGGCAGAAGATGCAACTCCCAGTAGACCTTGAGCCTCATTATGGGCTCACTATAATATATTAGCATGACAAATGACACACCTGCAGGGGCCATGAAGGTTCTGAGGCTAACCATAAAAAGTCAGAAAGTGAGTTATGGCCCAATTTCTGGGAATCCCCAGCCCCTTCCCCAAAGTAGTTAGGATAATCCTCCCACTTGTTAGCATATGAAGTTACTGAGCCCATAAAAACTACCACCCCTACACCTCGTGGAGGCTCCCTCTTGCTTTCTGAGACGGCCCATGTTCTGTCTGTGGAGTGTGCATCTACTTTAATTGTAATGCCTTGTGGCCTCTCTGACCTTCGGAGATGGCCTTGTCTGGCCTTGTCTATGGAGTGTGTATCTCTCTGAATAAATCTGCCTTCACTCTACTGTGGCTCACTCTTGAATTCTATCCCGCACAAAGCCAAGGACCCTCACTTGGCAGGATGCATCCCAGGGGCTTGCCTGAGACCCCCATGTCTCCTGTATCACTGGTAAGGCTCCAAAATGATGCACTGTTGACAAACAATGCCCTGCTGGCAAATGGAGTTCTTTTTGAAGTCACTCATGGGACCTCTTTCCACCCTTCTAGCTCCAGAGCTTGGTTCATGGTGTCTCAGTCCTGACCATCCTTGTCCCACCCTAACATTTCTTCTAGGGCAGAATCAGCGACACCCCCCACCTCCCTCGCCCTTTTCTGGGGATGCTTCTTGTGTAGGGACGAGCAGAACTATGGCATGAAACCATGAAGCACAGAGCTAGGTGTACAGATGAGAGGATTGTCCGTATGGCTTCCAAATATCTACCCAAGTGTGTGTCTTTTGGAGGAGGCTACCGCTGGACGAATGCTCTCCAGAGAACACAGAGGAGACCAATGCTATGATCTGTGGTTACTATGAATAGAGTTGCCTGTGCACGGCAAGTTCTTTGGTGTGTGTGCCTTGATTAATGTCATGGTGCCTTGGTCCCTGGGGGTCTTGTCTGGGGTTTCAATTTAGCCCAAGAAATATTGGCTTTGTTCTGGCTACACTTTGCCCAGACTTTCGTGACTCAGCACTTTCCAGCTCTCTGATGCCCGTGACTTTGCAGAATGAACAAGAGCTGCTCATTCAGCTACCTTCTCTCTCATGTTGAAGATTATTAAGGCAAGGTGATGGCTGTAATTTATACTCAGTAATTTGGTTTTCCCTTCTGGAGTGCTCTATCAAAAGAGTGGTCTCACCTGTGACTTCAACTAATCAGCTTGTGTGGTGTCTTGTCTTTTCAGTATACTTGAGAATATACCACATTCATTAGATTCATTCTTTCCCTTTTTTCATTAACACGCTTCCATTTTGATTGCCACTATCCTCAGGGGCGGCTGGTTCAGCGAGAGGCAGATGGGGAAATGTGGTGATGACCGCTCCCTACGCACTGAGTGCTAACGGTGGGCTAAGCAAGTTTACCTGCAGGACCTCATTTAACCATCACCGTGGACCCTATGAGGAAGTGTTACTCTGCATTTTACAGATGAGGAGACAGAAACGGTTATCTGCCCGATGACACATGGCAAGTAAGTGGCCAAGTCAGGATTTTAACCTGAGCCCATCTGGCTTTAAAGGTGTGATCTTAACTGTCCCTAGAGAAATGTCTATTTAATGAATATAATAATCACACCAAGATATCTGAGGCCAGGAGGGAAAGTGGATTAAACTCTTTCACAGGCTGACCAAAGAGAGAAAACATTTCAGAGATTTAGTATCATTTTTCTGGGAGAAGGGTGTCTCATTTTGTCTTATCTGTCTGGCTCCTCCTCACTGCTGACTTGCTGGTGGAGTCATCCCCAAATAGTTCAAATAACACCACTTGGTTCAAACTTTTGTTTTGATACCTCCTCGTAAGCTGTGTTTCTATGCTGTTACTTGGCTCATATGGATTAGCGAAAAAATTAAGTTTCTGTTTTCTGTATGTATATTTTTTCAGTGAATAAAACTAAATTTATTATTTGAAAAAATTTCATGCACATGATAAAAATGCAAATGGTATAAAGGTATATATAATAATCAGTAAATCTCTCTTCTTTCGGAAACATTCTTTTTTATTTTTTTTTTCCCCTCTTCAGTTTCTTGGGTCTCTTTCCAGAGATATTCCCAACTTAAATAAATCTCTTTTTTTATGCAAAAAGGAACACATGCACACTATTTAGCTGACTTATTGAACTTGTTTTAATAATGTATCTCTGAAGAGATTATTGCCTGTGAACACGTAGAAAACCACCCTTGTGCTCTTGTCTTATTTGAATCTTATTCCACTGTATGAATTACCATGATTTACTTGCACAGTCCCTTTTGATCTGGGTTGTTTCTAATAGTTTGCTGTTACTGACGGTGCCACAGGAGGCATCCTGACACATGTATCGTTACATGCATGTACGAGTCCCCTGGAAAGATGCATCTCTGTAAGTAGGATTGCTGGGTAGAAGGTGTATGAGTCTTTGTTTTGATAAAAAAATAACTATTCAGGGCAGGAGAGTGCCTTTCTGCCCCACTAGTCTGCCATCATCTCTAGATTTCATAGCTTTTAGTTAAATACCTGCTACCACTCACAGAACCCAGGACACTGCCCCACAAACAAAACGTATGTAAGCAAAGTTGCTAATTAACATGCATCTTAGTAGTTTAGAATATTTGCCCGAGATCGCCAGTTTTATGGCTTGAGCGTTCAGCCCAAGGAGTGAAAGGCTTAGGAGTTAACCACAAGCTTAAGATATTAAAGATTCTGCACAATGTGTGTGTGTGTGTGTGTGTGTGTGTGTGTGTGTGTGTGTGTGTGTGTGTGTGTGTGTGTGTGGTTCTCTGGCACCAGCTGGGTGTTTTATAATTCAACTCAGTTCTGACACTATGACTTGGAGACAGTGTCAGATACCACCGGTGAAGGGCTTAGTCCCAAAAGACTGTCCCCTCACCCTGCCCCCCACCTTCAGAGGCCAGGTTGTCACCTGTGCTTCTGACTGACCAGCTATAGATGGACGGTTTCACCAACCCCCTCCTTAGGTTCTTTTAATTTCCTAGCATGGCTCACAGAACTGAGAGAAACATCTTACTGTATCACTGGTTTATTATACAAGAAACAACCAGATGGAAGAGATGCATAGTGCAAGTTATGGAGAAAGGGTGAGGGGCTGCCATGCCCTCTCCAGGCTGTGCTCTCCGTGAATCTCCAGCCTGGAAGCTCTCCAAACCCTGTCCTTTTTGGATTTTTAAGGAGGCTTCATAACGTAGGCCTGATTGATTTAATTGTTGCCCGTGGTGATCGATTCAGCCTCCAGCCCCTCTCCCCTCCCGGGAGGTCCCAACCCTCCAATCACATGGCTGGTTCTCCTGGCAACTAGTTTCCATCCGTTTGTGCAGTCCACCAAAAGTCACCTCATTAGTGTAACAAAAGACACCTTTATCACTCTCAGCATGGGAAATTCTCAGAGTTTTAGGAGCTCTGTGCCAGGAACAGGGTGAAGACCAAATAAATATTTGTTATAAATCACAATACCACAGCTATGAAGAAACATTATTTCCTGCCCTTTTGTCCTGACTGCTGATAAATAGGGCAGTGGGCAGACCTGTCCCTTCCCGGTGGCAGCTGGTCTGCCTCAGAGCACAAATGCATTTGCACAAAACATTCACACTTTCAGACCCAGAGACGATGAAACTCAATCTTTTGGCAGCAAATACTAAATAACATGCATTTAGGATTACAAAGTCACAACTTCTTCATAACCATAGGCCTTGGGAAGAAGTTGCTTAAACCAAGAAGATCATAATGCATTTTTTATAAAAATTAACGAGATGAAAGTTCATCTTCCCAAATTACGTTCTGTCACTTGCTTACTTCTCTACAATCTGGTTTGCACAAAATATTCCCAGTTCACACTGAATTCCATTACTTGCTCCTCTCCCAATCACACACTGTGTGTGTTTGTCAACACATTTACAGCTGTGTAGAAGAAAGTGTTGTGTTTTATTCTTTGCATTAAATTTCTTACATTTTTGGATTAGGTTGCTCAACAAATAATCTTGTTTCTAGTCTGTGTTTCTTGGGAGAGCAGGTTTAAACATTTACCCCAATCTTTAAAAAGGAAAAAAAAGGAAGAGCCAATCCAGATGACAGAAGCAGAGAGGAGCACGGTGGCTACAAGTGCCTGCGTGAGCTGGGAGCACGGAAACATACCAGCAGCCCTGAGGCTGTGTTCCTAAACTGCTGAGACACCCCTCTTGGCTTGTGGAGATCCAGTACCAGCTAATGAAGGAGTTGTCCTTCCTTCTTTTCCAGTAAGCTTTTTACTAAAGTATCACATACCTCCAGAAATAGTAAGTGAACATTCGATGGCTCTACATGCACTGAACACATCCCTAAAAACCCATTTGCAGATCAAGAAACAGAATGTTACCAGCACCCCAGAACCCCTTTGTCCCCTTCCAGTCCATCCTCCTCTCCAAAGGTTGTTAGTTTGTCTGATTTTGAATTTCACAGAATTGAAATTATACAGGGTGTTCTCTTTTGTGTCTTTCTTTTACTCACTGTTATGTCTGTGCCATTCATCTCATTGTAGCAAGTAATGATCCTTTGTTAATTTTCACTGCAATATAGTATTCCATTAAATGAGCATAGCACAGTCTATTTAATTTTACTGTTCATAGATATTTAGGTTGTTGTAGTTTCTGGCTATTATAGGTAATGCTGTCACGACCATTTTTGTACATGCCTTTTGGAGAACATATGTACGCTTTTGTGCCAGGTGGTAGACTTGCTGGGTCTTTGGGAGTCTTAGTAGGGGCTATAGGACCAGATCTTGCCTATTACTAGACTCTCTGTGGTCATGCATGCTTGCATTCATTCATTCATTCATTCATGTGCTGGGCACTGTGCAAGACATTAGAATATGGTAATGAAAAGATGTGGTTTCTGCTCTGGTGCAGACATTAATCAAACACCAAGATGAGGAGGTGTAATTGCAACAGAGAGAAGTGTTAAAGAGGAGAGAAGCAGGGACATGGGAAATGGATCTGGGCTCAGAGAAGGAGTGGTACCTAAGGGAAGGGTTCCCTAAAGAATCGACACTAGCTGAGATTTGAAGGATGAAGAGGAGTAAGCCAGGGGATGGGCAAAGTGTTCCAGGCAGTTGGGGGAGCATGTGGGGCACATTCTTGAAGCTGAAGGGACGCCAGGGTCCCAGAGCACAGAGCTGGGATCAGGGGGCAGAGAGAGTAGTGAGGCGGACACTGGGGCCGAGATGGGGGTTGCGGGCCTTTTCTTAGAACAGTAGGAAGCCATTGAGGTGTTTGAGAATGTGGTCACATGATGCTGTAGGAACCAGGAGGAGCTCTGCCTTAATTCTTCTGTTTGTTCATCCTCCTGTGAAACAAGGTGGGGCTGGGCTGGCAGCACTGAGTGTTAAGAATGACAGCTCTCAGAAGGGACCATCGGCCACGTGGGCAACCTCTTGGGCTGATCTGCTCATCTGGACCAGGCATCGGGTGATGGCCTGTTAAGGTCTGTGTGGGCTTTATGTGCCACCCCGCGGACAAAATCAAGACACCTTTTGTCATTCTTCTGTCTCTTACCTCTCCCACTGGTTTTTGTTTATTTGTGTGTTTTGTTCTGGTACCTTCCCCGTAAAAAAGGCAACTGACTTCCATCCTAAAACCCTCGTGTCACCTGTGACATGAAGCGCTCTTGTAGCTCTCACCCCAATAAAGCCCTTCAACCTTACCTGGCCCCACACCCCCCCTGCAGCATTCCTGCCCGGGCGAGGCTCCTTCCTGGCCCCAGCATTCCCAGAGTCTACCTTCCACCTTCCTTCCCGATGTTCCCCTTGCACAGAAGGTATCCCTGATTATTCACTGAACCTGTTCTTCAAGTTACCTTCACAGGGAGGTAACTTGATTACTTCCCAGTCAATACTTATTTGCCCCTTCCCTGTCTTCACCACTACTGTTGTTCCTGGGGACAGAGCAGTACTGCAACATTTCTTTGCATGGGTGGTTACTTGAATTTCCTAAGGGAGATTTGGGAAAAAAACCTATTTAATATTTTAACATAAATTCTGATGAATGACATAACCCCCACTTTTGTAATAGAGCCTGTAGGAATTCAAAGCAGGCAGGTGTTCTTGTTTAGTGCTTCTCAGTGGGGTGGGCGGTGTTAGCCCCTATGTGTGGGGCATTAAGGGAGCTGGAGGTGGAGAGTGTAGTCTGAAAAGATGCTGAAAATGCAGATGACAGCCATATATGAGATACGACTACACACCCACCAGAATGTCTAAAATTTAGAAAGACTGACAATACCAAACATTGATAAGGATGTGGAGAAATTGGAAGCATCATTCATTGGTGGTGAGATTGTAAAATGGTGCAGCCACTTTGGAAAACAGCCTTGCCAGTTTCTCAAGAGGTTACACACAGGTTTACCATATGGCCCAGCAGTTCTACCCCTAGGTGTGTCCCAAGAGAAAAGAAAACATATGTCCACACAAAGACTCATACATGAGTGTTCACAGTAGCGTTATTCATAATAGCCCTGAAGTAGAAACAGCTCAAATGTATGTCAACTGATGAATGCATGAACACAGTGCAGTCTGTCCGTACACTGGAATATTATTTGGCCATAAAAAGAAACGAAGGATTCATACACATAGCTGAAACTCTCATATGCTGCTTGTGGGATGGTAAAATGTTCCAATTTTGAGACACAGACAGTGTGTACTGAAGTTAAATATGTGTCTCCCCTCTAACCATGCTAGTATACTATTAGTCATATATCAGGAGCACTGAGTATGTACGTCCACAGAAAGACTGTGCAAGGATGTTTATGGCAACTTTATTCATAATAGTTCCATTCTGGAAGCAACTTAGTGGTTTCCATCAACTGGCAAATGGATAAAGAAATTGTAGTATATTCATATGATGGAATACCACTCAGTAACTTAAAAGAACAGACTACTGGCACACACTTAATATGAATGAATCTCACCAATAGGCTAAATGGAAGAAGCCAGATACAAAAGAATATGTGTGACATAATTCTAGTGATAATGAAGTTCAAAATCAGGCAAAACTAACACTTGATATTAGAAAAATGGTTACCTTGTTGGGGAGGAATAGACTGGGAGGGAGATATATGAGAGAACCTTTTGAGGGGCTGGAAATATTTTATATATCCTGATCTGCATGGTGTTTGGATGGATATATGTGTATGTTAACAAGATTAGCACCCTCTATGCACTTTACTGTACATTTATTTATTTCATGATTAAAAAAACAAATTTTATTCTATGAAAAATTTTAAATTATCTTTAAATATGTATTTTAAACATTTAATTGAATTTAAAACATTTGAAAACCAATTTAAAAATTGACTTGGCTTACATCCTAGTTGTCAGCTCCTGAAGACAGAGACCTTGTTCATCCCTGTCTGGGGGCCATTCCCAAGCGGACGGAAGGCTCCGCTCCTCGGTTGCGGTTTTCCTTCACGTCAGCAGAAATAAAATGGGGGCCAGGGGACCTTGCCCAGTCTCAGGAGGGCCACTGCAATCAGTCTGCTCTCCTTCCAAAGGAAGTAAATGGTGCCTCAGGATCTTCAGACACAGCCTTCCCTGCAGGGAACCTGGTGAGGGGCTTGGTGCGACATGGAGGGGCTGATCTATGTGTCATTCTTCTGTGGAACTCAGGAGACCTGTGCTGGGAGCCTAGGCTGGCAGCACTGACTGGGTAGGAAGGGCCCATTTGCTGCAGCATTAGTGGCAGGTGTTTGAAATGTTCCCCAACTATTCAGAATCCTTCAGGGAGCTGGTACATAACGGAAGGTGGGTGGGGCTTGTTGGTTTCCTTCCAGGAGGCCGCTGTTGCAGGCGGCTTTCTAGCTGGACAAGGGAAGTCAAAGGGGTGTCTTACTGTTTATTGAGTGTCGGCTGGTCTCCTGGAACTGCTATCTGCACACATCTGAGTTAGCCTGTGTTGGTGTCGCTGCTGTAGACTAGCTGAAGGCGCTCGAAATCTTGCTTTGTTTTTAGGAAGGGGTTCAACTAGGAAACCAAGATATCTTTGCAAGAATCTGCAGTCTGGGAGGGTGTTTGTGTAACACACAGTGATTGGGTGCCTTCTCTGTGTCAGCATATGCCTGGCGCTGTCCTAGACCCTGGACATTCTGAAGTGAACAAAAGAGACAGAATTCCCGTCTTGATGATGCTACATTCATCCGCAGTCTTTTCTCAAAATAGGGTTGTTTCATTGAGCTGCCTGATTTCTTAACACCTCAGAGAATTTTACATTAGGAAAAAGTGCTCGTGTGTAGACATAAGGAAGAAAGAAGTCAGGGAAGAAATTTGGGAAGCCTTCCATATAGAACTCAATCTGAGGACTGATCTGGTTGGGGGAGGCAGAGTGGAGGGTGGAAGAACTTCAACATCAGTTTGAACCTCAGGCAGGGGCGGGGGGGGGGCGACTTCCTGGAGGGATGACTTTGGGCACCTTTGATCTGTGAAACATTAAAATAATCCCCTCTGGCAGGATTGTTGTGAAGACGAACTGAGATTTCATAGGTCAAGACTAGCCTGAACACCAGTAGGGGGCTGTCTTGGCCCTCAAGGTACGAGGCTTCCCAAGCGCACCCCACACAGCAGCAAGAAAGCCTCACGCAGCGGGCCCACCTGTTCTGGGTGTTCTCAGCCCCGGCTGGGCGGTCGCCCCTGCTCCCTGCCCTGGTGCCAGACCTGCTGCAGCCTTCCCTGATCCCCAGCAATGCAGACTTGTCTGGGAACTCAGGCGCTAAAGCAGCTTGGCATTTCCGGCCAACTGCTGAGCTGAGACAGGTTCATGGTCAATGCCTGGCCAAGGAGGAAGTCTGGTCGGAGGCCCCAGGGCCGCTCGCCTCAGAGTTCTGGAAAGACGGCTGTTCAGGATTTTTATAAAATCGGCTGCTTGGGTGTGTGTTTGGTGGCCTTGGCTGTGGGTTGGGTGGGGTACTGTTGACCCTGGAAAGTTGGGACGCTTTTGTTTCTAATGGACTTGCTTAGTGTAGGTCACCAGGCTTGTGTGGTGGAGAGAAAACGGAATTTTTTTTTGAGGTTGGGTGTTTTGGCACCAGCCAGACCTGAATGGCTCGGCAGACCTGGGCCCCTGCGTTAGTACCAGCTGGTGTGCGTGCTTCATGGATGAGGGAGGGTCTGGGAAGAGAAGGTTGGCCAAGGTCCAGCTGGAGAGGGAGGCCTCAGGGGAGCTGATGGGAGCCCAGGGCAGGGAGCTGCCTTCTGCAGAGTCAGGCTACGGACCCGCCAGAGAGACGAGCCCACTTTCCCTCCTGTGCACCCACAGCTTCCTCTCCCATGGGACTTGGGGCATATCGGGGAGGGGGCACAATTTGTGGCTACCTTGACCTCCACTGGGAATGGGCTGGGGGCGCCTTCCTGGGTTAAGGTGACTTGGTTTCTTCACCTTCCTCAGGAGAATGGTCTCCTGGAAGCAGATCTCGTATCATTATTTCTGTGAAAACATGTAACACACTTCCTCCAGGAGACAGGGCTCAGCAGACACGCAGGACATCCACGAGAGCTCCTGTGAGTCCAGAGAGAGGGCTCAGAAGCCAGCTGCAGCCTCAGCGATCCTGCGTGTTGGGCGCTTCTGCCCAGGGTAATGAGCGGCTCCTGTCTCTGGGGCCCAGGTCCTTCCCTGCCTTACTGCCTGTCTTTGTCTTTTCCTCTGATTCTGTGGGGTTCAGCAGGGCTTCCCTTCACTTCCTGACCATTCAAGATGGCAGACCCCTCCAGGTGGGCCGTGCTCCCCTCGGCAGCTCCCTACACTTCTTGTCTCCCGCCCCGCTCTGCATCTTTGTCTTTGCCTTCCGTTCCATTTTTTGTCTGTGGCCTCATCTCCCCCGCTCCCCATGCCAGAGGCTCCTGTGGATGAGCTGAAAAGCACACATTAAGTTTTTTTAATTGAAATACATTTGACATGTAACACTGTGTAAACTTAAGGTGCACAACATGTTAATTTGATGCATTTATATGTTGTGATATCACGACCACAGTAGTGATAGTTAGCACCTCTATCACATTACATAAACTATCCTTTCCTTTTAGTGGTTGGAATCACTAAGTCCTAGTCTCTCAGCAAGTTAATGATTATAATACAGTATTATTGTCTATTTTCACTGTACTGCTTATTAGATCTCTGGAGATTACTTAGCACTCACTGTGAGTTTGTACCGTTGCACAACAGTTGTCCTATCCCCTCAACCCCAGCCACCATTTTACTCTCTGTTTTTATGAGTTTGGATTCTTTAGATTCCACATATAAGTGATATCATATAGTACTTAGTTTCTCTGTCTGACTAGTCTCTCACCTAACGTAATGTGCTCAAGGTCCATCCATGTTGTTGCAAATGGCAGGATGTCCTTTCTTATGGCTGAATAGTATTCACATATGTATATACCACTATATATACCACATCTTTTTCCATTCATCCATTGATGAGTGCTTCTTAAAATTTTTTTTTGTAAAAGCTTTGTTGAAATATAATTCATTTCCATATGAATTTTAAGTTCAACCTGTCAATTTCTACAAAGAAGCCAACTGGGCTTCTAAAATGATTGTGTTGAATCTGTTCACATTGGTGGGTACTTAGGTTGGTGGGTACCTGTTTTTGGCTATTGTGAAAAATGCTGCAGTGAACATGGGAGTGCAGAATCTCTTCACTACCCTGCTTGCATTTCCTTTGAGTATACACCCAGAAGCGGATTGTTGGATCATATAAGCACAGGTATTTAAGATACCTTATAGTGGTTACGAATGAGAAGAAACTGCCTGCAGAGGTACCGCAGGAAGCACAAATATTAAGGAAATACAGGTCTCCGGCTCTGTCATTTTCCCAAGCTTCTGATTTGGGAATCCAGGGACCTCCGGCCATTTTCATACTATATGCCCTGGCGCCAGAAACTCCATGTGTCTGAATCTGAACTCATCCTCCTCTTGCCCCGGCTCCTCCTGTTCTGTACGACACCACCCCCGACTCGGAAAGCCAGAGATCTGCAAGTCATCCTGGATTCTTCCTTTACCTCATCTCTGCCCCTACCCTCCATGTCCAGTCATCAGGTTCTGCCAGCTTTCTGTCTTCAATTTTTATGAATCTATCTCCTCAACAGGACCCCTGGACCTTGGTCTGGAGGGTGGGGCCTGGATCAGTTCCCTCACAGTGTGTGCTCTCCTGGACATTTTCTGGAGCTGTTAAGGCAAGCTCACTGAGTCTCTCAATCTCCAGTGGGGAAAAAGAATCTCCCTTTTACACATCATTAAGTCAAGGCTCAGAGGGGTTCAGTGGCTTGCTGGAAGGCGTGAGGATGTCAATGAACTAACTGGGCTTTAAACTTCTCGTTAGCTTTGCTCCCAGGTTTGTCCCTCTTCCCACCTTCTCGTGGTCTGCAGACCCACAGTCTACACAGAGCCACACAGACACCCCCACACCCCCACCTACGTACACACTCTCAATGCCTGCATTGGCCCTTTGCTGTCTTTTTATTAGGTGTTCCTTATTGGAAGAAATAGCTTCCCTTCACCAGAGAGATTTATCAGTGATCCAGATCTCCAACAATGGAAACTCCAGACCCCTTTCAATATGGAGGAAAATAGAGCAGGATGATTAAGAACACAGGACCACGACAGTGTCACATATCCTGGGTGTGAATTCCAGCTCCTCCACCTGCTAGCTGTGTGACTTTGGGCAAGTTACTTCACCTCTCTGAGCCTCACAGATCTCATCCATAAGGAGGAAATGCTAGGAAAAGTACAAGGAGAATTAAATGGAGTAGCACCTGTCGAGCGCTTAGCCCAGTGCCTGAGACACGGCAGACTTGCAGGATGCCAGTGGTTCCTGTGGGCCTGATGCACTTCACCCAGAGCCCGCGAGGATGGCATTCCAGACCCTTAGATCCTCTTGTGAGGAGGAAGTGGCAGGGAAACTGTAGTCTCCGCAGCCACTAGCCGATGCTTATTATTGGGATGGCAGGGATGGCTACCAATGTGATAAGAATATAAGGGTGATGTGAAATATAAAGAACTTGGTGGAAAGTTATTAACTTTGAACATTATTTTTCAAAACGTGGTCCTAGACCAGCAGCAGCGTCACCTGGGAACCTGGTAGAATGCAAGTTCTCGGACCTTACTCCAGACTTGTGGACACACAAAGTCTAGGGGTGGATGTTGGCAATATCGTGCTTTAACACACCCTCCAGGTGATTCTGAAGCCTGCTGAAGTTTGTCAGCCACGCCTTAGAATTAAAGAGCCAGTCCGTTACTTCATTTCAAATAAGTTTAGATGTACACATAGCAATTGAGGAAGAAATCTAAAGATACTTTTACTTGTACAAAGAAAAGAAAAAGTTTCTGGCAAAGGTGGTGAGTCCATTTGGATCCTTTGCTGGTCTCATGGTGAAACACAGTGGCTGGCATGTGGACCAGAGAAGCCATGGTCGGAATGCTGAACAGTGGCCTCAACCTCGCCTCTTCCCAGTGCCAACAAGAGAAGTTCTTTGTGTTTTGTGGGTGTACCAGCATCCTTCTCCGGCATCCTGTCTGTCATTGTTGTTGTTGTTGGGGTCAGTGTTGTGAGCAGCTGCTCTGTTGTAGTCCCTCTGCCTTCTCATCCTTGTTCCTCCTGAGCATGAGCAAGCCCCAGCGGTGATGCAGAATATCTCAAAATAGTCACATTTTAAAAGTATCTCGCACCCAGTTCAGCAAAATACCCCCATCTAGTGGCAGGGGGCTGTCTGAGCACCCATTAGTGTAGCTTCTCCTTGGCGGACTCAGCCTGCATGTACCTGTTACAGAGCAAATATCACAATGCTGTCTGTGGAAGAAAAGACCCTCCTAATACAGCATCGGCAAGAAAGGGGCCATAAAGGAATGGAACATTATTTCCTCTAACTCCTGTGTTGTTTCTGCTGCTTCCTGCTTCTCTGAAGCCGGCACATCACCCTTTTGTACTTTCTCTGGGTGTCGCGAATCTTAGGCTACTTGTTCTCGTTGTCGTCTTCCTCTTCTGTCAGCGTTCTTCTCCCCCAAACCTCGGAGCTGAGATTTTTCTCTGCCTGGATTTTCTTCTATTTTATTAGAGCTGATTATTTCTTTCTTACTTTCTTTTGTATCTTCTCCCTCTCTTGGAAAGCCTCTCTGTACCTTTTCCCCCTCACCCCATTTGAGATATTCCCAGACTCCTTTGGGATGTGGAAGAACATCTTATCTCGGCAGGATCAGTAGCAGCCCTGGGCAGGCCTGTCAGAGCTGGGGCCCCGGGAGGGGAGGCTCTGGGGGTTATCTGGGTGCTGGGGCTGGTCTGTGGGGTGACAGGGGGTTAGCCCATAACTCTCACAGTTGGCGTTGGAGCTCAGAGCCTTGGGTGTCCTCACGTTCCAGAGCCTCCTTAATGACTCCAGCTGTTGGTAATAAACGAGGATGTTCCTTTCCCAAAATCATTCCTTAAAGCTGTAAAAACAGCAGTGATAGCTGCTGTATATCGAGGGTCCATTAGGTTCTAGCTAGCTCATGGGTTCTCAGACTTTAGCAGGCATCAGAATCCCTAAAGGGCATATTCAAAGACAGATTGCTGGGCTTGCCCAGAGTTTCTGACTCAGTAAGTCTTGGGTGGGGCCCCAGAAGTTTCAGTTCTGCCAGGTGCACAGGTGATGATGATGTTCCTGGGCCAGGGACCCCACTCTGAAAGCCACAGCCCTGGCTCATCTGACAGGTGCTCAAGGGGTTAACTGCATCCTCACAGTACTCTCTAAATTAGGAAAAAGCACCCCATTTTACAGACAAGGAAACGAAGGCAATGAGAGAGAACAACTTGCTGCAAGTCATGGATTGCGAGCAGCAGAGCTCAGGTTTGAACCTGCAGCCCTGGTAGCCGCTGCCCACCATCGAGCTGTCCCGGATCTCATGGGCTGCGTGGGCTGTGGAGGTGCTCGGGGTCTCTTCCAGGTTGTTTAAGAACCTGACACCTGGAAGAGCCCTGGGCCCCTCAGCCCAGCCCCCCATGGTTCAGGGAGCGGCCCGCGTTTCTCCAGGGTTTCTCCTGTGGCTGAGATCTTGACTCAGCCAAGTGCTCTGTCCTTTATCCCAAGTAGTTTAATGCTTTTAATTTAACTATTCATTGAGATTCTTCTTTGAGAAGAGTCCATGGAGGCCCACAGGGAATCGTGTCATCTCTGCTTTGATGGCCTTTGGCCATCTTTCATGGCAGAGCTGGAATTGCACAGGATGGAAGAGTCAGAGACCTTGATACTGCTCTGGGGGTGGGAGAGGCAGGAGCACTGTGGTAGAGAAATGTATGGATGGCAGGAAATAATCTGGTCGTCTTCTCAGTTGTAAAGCCTTTTTTCTAGCCCACAGCACCCCCATGGCAAGTCCTAAGCCAGTTTGCTGTCATTCTTCCCATGCTGTGCTCCACATCCCAGGGTGCTGACCCTGCAGGCAGCATCTCCTAGGTGTCTACTGGGTTTGACCAGTGCCAGTTGCCGGTGGGAGATTGGAGGGTGGAGGAAGGGAGGTGCCCGGTCATTTCTGCTCCTCCTTCTCCATGGCTGATGGCATCTTTGGCAGTGACTGACTGTCTCCCAGGGCTCTATCCACTGTCTCCTGTCCCCACCATCTTTTGTTTGCCTTCTCACCTGTATAACAAATTCTCTTTGTTCAAAATACTTGAAGTGGTTTCTCTTTTCCTAATTGGACCCTGACAAACACATGCATCTTGCCACCCCCCAGTCCCTGCCCAGATACTTGCTGCTCTGTTCTGACCGAACACACACCACAACGTTGTGATGTGTTTGCATACATGTCTTCTCCAGTAGCCGGGATCTTCTTAAGGGGATGCATCATATCTAATTCAGTGCCAAGTCTTTAGTGTTTCCCCAGTAGCTATTACTTGTGACATGCTCAGTTAATGTTTGATGAATGAATGAATGATTAACACGTGGCAGGGTCCAAAAATGCATAAAATCAAAGTATGCAACATTCAAAATTTGTACAGTAGTCAAGATTCATCACGTGGAAATATTGATGTATGTTGCTCCCCCCAATTTAAAATCGCAAAATAAGCATTGAACTTGTAGCCCAGAATATATATTTTTAAAACATAAATTTGAGGCTATGTGCTAGTTATCAACTGATATTTTACAAGCTGCCCCACAATTTAGTGTCTTAACACAACAATTTACTGTTTCTCATGATTCCGTGGGTTAGTACCCGAGGATTAAGTTGGCTTCACCCCGTCTTGCCTGGACTCACTACACTTGGTAGCTGTTCGGCTGGGGCTGCCTGGTCTTGGGTGGCCTCACTCACATCTCTGGGGCCTTAGAAGAAATGGCTGGAATAGTTTGTCCTCTCCCTTTCCATGTGGAGCCTCAGCCTCAAGGAGGCTAGCCCAGGCTTGTTCAACAAGCAGCCGTATTCCTAGAGGGGGAAGTGGGAAGCTCTGGGGCCTCTTGAGGCAGAGGCTTAGAAGTCAAGCAGCATCACTTGCTGTGTGGCCTGTTCCAAAGCAAGTCACCAGCCCAGCCCAGATTCAAGAGATAGACTCCACCTCTTTGAAGTCTTGAAAGGGCTTCAAAGAATTTGTGGCCATATTTAATCTACAGTAGAGTAATTCTCATTACAAAACATTCCTTATTAGAATATTCAGTGACTTAAGAACAGCTTCTTGGAGGAGATTTAAAAGACGATTCAGTAACTCAAGGTCCCCAGAGAGCGACCCTTTGTCACTGATTTTTTTAGTTCTTTGTCTGACCACCAGGTGGCAGCATTGCTAAGTCAACCTGGAGTATTTCAAGGTCAGTACCAAATTCCACGTGGGCATGCCCTTAAAGCTGAAGGATTCTTGTGATTCCGCGTTGGGGGATCAGGGCTGAGTGGTGCTGATCATAGAGGAGTCTTGGGATGAGGACTGTAACGGGCATTGGCTGCCCCTCTGGAAAGGGACTTGTCTCTTGTGTTTTCCTTATTCTTACAGAACTGTGATGGGAATAAAGATCAGTGAAGCCTCTTTACCTCCTGGGATGGGAGATTCTGCAAATGTAAACAAATGAAACACTGTAGATACCCCATCACAATAGACACAACCACAAAGAAGTATTGTTTGTAAAGTTTTTGTACTTATGAGCTACCTATCAAAATGACATTGTATTGATTTCATTACAGTGTTGTAAATTATTCTACACCAGTGCCTTCTCTGTCCTCTACCATCATCAAGTTTACCATTTTGTAAACTTAAAAGCAACAGTGTATGCAAAAACCGGGGACATCTGATTGAGTTCTGTAGTCTGGTTCGTCATATTGTGCCAGTGTCAAGTCCTGGTTTTGATAATGCAATACAGTTACATAAGCTGTTACCACTGGGGGAAGCTGAGTAATAGGGACATAGACCTCTCTGTGCTATTTTTGCCGCTTCTTGTGAGCCTATAATTATTTCAGAATAGAAAGTGAAAAATATCCTCTCTATAAATAACCCCCACCTGCTTGTGTAGTACTGGTATTTGCATTATTGGTTGAGAGAAGATAGTTGAGCCTTGATTTTAAAAAAAGTTCTTTTTTTTTTGATCGTTCTGCCAGAGTAGCACCCTCTCCTCCCTCTTCAGATCCACCGGCCACTTCCTCAGTGCACAGGCAACCCAGAGCCCCTGCTAGACCAGCTGACCAGCTGTGCAGAGGAGCTGGCGCCAAGGACATGGAGGTGCTGTTACCTCCCTTCCTCCCCGCTGGACTCAGGTCCAGTTCCAGGTGCCTCCTACATCCAGGGCTCTGCCTTTAAATAAGCACTTTCCATTTACGATCATAATGGTGTCTTGCAATGCTCTTCCAGGAGAGGAACTCACAGGAAGGCACTTTTAGACCCAGAGTCAGGAAAACTAACTCTTAGGGATAAGGGACTTGCCCAAGTTCATAAATAACTGATGAACCCAAGGCTAGCATGCGTGTCTTGACCTTTAACCTAGATTTTCCTTGCCAATTTCTAAATAGGGTAAAAAGAGACAAAATTTTTTCAAGTGGAGTAATAAAACTTGTTTTGAAGTTTCCGTGTTTAAACACTAAGCCATTATTTCACATGTTTTTATTTATTGGCTTGCTCTGTAAAAATACACCCTATGATGTTCACACATTGTTTGAAGTAGAGAAATGGAACTTTCTCTTATGAATAAGTGGAGAAAGTGGTGTTAACTTTTTTTTTTTTCCCACCAACGAGAAGACAATAGGTAGCAACTGGCTTAGTAGTTCTGTGGCAAAAAGGTATTTCCTGAGATTGAATCCATGGCGAAAGGAGACTGTGGTTCTTAGCTGAGCAAAGAACGTGGGAACGATTCTGTTAAAATGTAAGTCAAAGCTTTGAAAAATATAATAGCACCCAGCGTGCTTGTCAGTGGCCGCCACACCAGGGAAGTCAGTAAGCCGGGTGAGAAGGCTGTACCATGGGTCCAGCTCTCAAAGACCTCATGGTCCAGCTGTGGAGACCAGACCAGCGTGCGTGAAGCCGCCAGAGAGTAACACGGAGCAATGATGCTTTTGTGCTACGATGGGTACCACCGGCGATTCTGGAAATGAGGGCTCCTGAGGCCTGGGTCACCGAGAGGAGGCTTCAGGGAGAATGCCCTGGACTTGGGCTGGATGTGGAGAGTCACCTTAAAATTGACTCTTAAAATTGCAGTGAAAAACTGGGCTCTTAAAAATCAACTCTTCTAATCATACTTACTAACTGTGTGTCCCCAGAATAATCATCTTTTCAGCCTCAGGTTTGTTATTTTTTTTTATTGAAGTATAGCTGTTTTATAATATTGTGTTAGTTTAAGGTGTACAGCAAAGTGATTCTACTATGTACATAAATATACACATATATTTTTTTCAGATTCTGTCCCATTATAGGTTATTACAAGATATTGAATATTGCTCCCTGTGCTATACAGTAAATCCTGTTGTTTATTTTCTATATAGTGGTGTGTATCTGTTGGTTCTACACTCATAATTTATCCCCACTTTCCCCTTTGATAAGTTTCTCCTTCTATGTCTGCGAGTCTGTTTCTGTTTTGTAGATAAATTCATTTGTATTATTTTTTAGATTCCACGTATAAGTAATATCATGTAATACTTGCCTTTCTCTGTCCCACTTACTTCACTTAGTGTGATAATCTCTAGGTCCACCCATGTTGCTGCAAATGGCAATATTTCATTCTTTTTTATGGCTGAGTAATATTCCATTGTGTGTGTGTGCATGTGTGTGTGTGTGTATCACATTTTCTTCATTCATTTGTCTGTTGATGGACATTTAGGTTGCTTCCATGTCTTGGCTATTGTAAATAGTGCTGCTCCAAGCATTGGAGTGCATGTATCTTTTCAAATTAGCATTTCCCTCTTTCAGTCTCAGTTTTGTGTATGTGTGGTAAAATACCCATAGCGTAACATTTACCGTTCTAGGGTATACAATTCAGTGTTATAAGATCATGCAACATCGTCACTGTCCAGTTCCAGAACTTTCTCATCACCCACAAAGGAGACCCTGCACCCATGAAATAGTTACTCCCTCCTCCCCCAGCCCCTGATAACCACTGATCTATTTTCTGTCCCTCCAAGATATTTCATGTAAATGGAGTCATACCGTATGCAGCCTTTTGTGTCTGGCTTCTTCACTCTGCAGTATTTTCAAGGGTCATCCATGTTATTTAGCCTCAGTTTTACATCCTGAAAAATGACCCAGTAAAAGGCACTGTGGGGCATGGCTAGAAGAATAAAACATAGTTCATGCCTTTAAGGGTGCTTGTCTGCTGGAGAAGAGAAGTATGCGTGTGGCTCATTCTGACACAAGTGATACAGGAGAGAGCAGCCAAGTTCAGGGGTGAAAAGGTGTAGGTGTGTTTGGGTAAATGCCCGTGGTCTTGGTGGCTGACAGGTGGGGCCTGCAGGGAGACAGGATGGGAGATGAACCCAGCTCAGAGCTGAATGCCTTTCTGGGAAGTCTGGACCTACTCAGTGACAGGGAGGAGCCATTGAGGGCTTTG
Organism: Camelus ferus; assembly: GCF_009834535.1. Taxonomy (NCBI): domain Eukaryota; kingdom Metazoa; phylum Chordata; class Mammalia; order Artiodactyla; family Camelidae; genus Camelus; species Camelus ferus. The sequence goes on along the minus strand of NC_045706.1, from coordinate 17,831,144 downwards.
CGCCGAGGTGAAGTCGCCCCCTGCTCTTTAAAAAGACAGCTGTAGCAGCATTGTGGAGCATCATTTGGGGTGGGAGTGATGGGAAGGAGTGTTAGAACAATTCAGGCAAGAATACTGACCCATGAATTGGCAGTGGTGAGGGAGGGTATAGCTCAAGTGGTAGAGCGCATACTTGACATGCACGAGGTCCCAGGTTCAATCCCCACACCTCCTCCAAATAGAAATAAATGAATAAACCCAATTGGCGGTGACAGCGAGGAGTAGATGAATTTGCCATTCTTAGCAGAGTCTGACTCAAAAGCATGTGGCTGTGGGGGCTGAGGGAGGTGAAGGGGTGAAGACGGGCCCAAGGCGGCCCTTGGTCCAGCCAGCCAGTTCAGCCTCTCATTTCTGCTTTGTTCTGCATTGAGCTGGGTGTGTCCTGAGACAGGTCACTAAGTAATTAAGGAGTTTTAATGACACCGCAAGGGAAGGCTTGATGGGTCCTCCTGACAGAGCCCAGCTACTAACTTATCCCCAGTCTTCTCAGCTTGACCTGGTCCTTCAACCCAACCGTTCAGGGTTTTTAAATCTCTATCCTCAGTTCAAACTTCCGTCAGGGGCTTTGGATGTTTCAGGGACTAAGCAGACTGTCCTTTATCCCAGGCCCATGCTGCAGTGGAACTTGGGACCATCGTGCCTGTCCCCATTTTACAGATGAGGTACTTAGAGTCCCAAAGGTTGCCTCTGGTAATAATGGCAAGTAAGCGGTGGGGCTGAGACCGCAACCCAGGCTGCTGGCTTCCAGAGGAGCACGCTCCTCTCCACCGTCCATGCCTCCCCAACTCTGTGGCTGAGGGGTGGCCCCGCCTTCAGTCATTCTGATTTTGCCCCAGATGTACAGCATTACTCCACGTCTCCCTTTCCAGCTGTTTGCTTGGACGAGGCTGAGGAGAGTTTGAGGTGGAGGTGACAGATATCACATCTCCTGACATTCATGTTCCTTCAGGGACCTCAAGCAAGTGAGCTAGGAGTTGGGGGAGATGACTCGGGGACACTGCCAGTGGCTCCGCCAGGGGCAAAGGGAGCAGGAACTTGAGCATGAGAAGAAAGTGTGGACTGCACTTCTGTTTCTGTCTTGCCCACCACAGGCATGTTCTTGTCAGCACTGAATGGAGTTCCTGGTGGTTTTGTGTGCACAGCCTCAGGGGGACTGTGCTGGCCACATTCCCAGGAATTGCATCTTTGCTGGGAAGCCAGAGGTGTGTGGCATTGCTCCAAGTGAACTGTGTGAGCAGCCTCCTCCTCCCTGTGGGGTTGCTGCTTTACAAAAGGAATAGGTCCTGTGTGTCCGAAAAAGTCAGTGACCCATTCAGGGGCTAGTTGGTCTCTCCAGTTAATCCTCATTCATATGGGCTGAATAAGGAGGGAGTGAATAGACAATCTCCAGAGGGTAATCAAATCCCAAATCCTTGAAAGAATTCACTTTTTAAAAACCGGAATATTTTGTTTTCTTCATGAACCCTCAGAGCCTCACTACTTAATCTGTCATCTCCATGAAGTTAAGTATGTACACACATACACACACTCACTCATCATAAAACCATCTGGCCAAATGTTGCCATAATATCTACCACATTCACTAGGGTTAGAGAAACAGGAAGTGGCAAAATAAACACCAACTAGTAGAGTTTAAAAGTATAAAAGCAACAGCAAGCATGTATTGTGCACCTTACTATGTGATAAGCACTGTGCTAAAGTGGATGGAAAGATGTATGTGATTTATGCCTTGCTCTGAAGGAGCTTACTAGGTTGGGAAAATGCCATCTGAGAACATAAAAAAGGCAGCTGCCATCCTATGGCCAACATCATGCTTACTAGAGTATAGAGTAACCTTGGAAGCATTCCCAACTAGAGTCAGAAATAAGATAAGGATACTAGATATCACCACTGCTCAGCAATGTGTTGGAGGACCTAGCCAATGCAACAAGACAAGAAAAATAAATGAAGCCTAAGAGTGGAAAATAACAGACAAAGTTTTTGAAGATTATATGATTGTGTACCTTCAATATTCAAGAATTCAGAAAAGTATTGTATACAATAAAAGAGGTAAGCATAGTCACTGAGTACAGTATCAACATACAAACAGCAGTAGCATTTCGGTATAACAGTAAACTATAGAAAATGCTATAGAAAAAAGATATTGTTCATAATAACAAAAATTGTATGACACCTAGGAATCAATTAAATAAGACATGTTTACGGCATTAATGGAGAAATCATAAAACATTATCAAGGTATGTAATAAACAGACAATGATATGTTTATAGACGGGACAACTTATTAGCATAAAAGCATCTCCTTTAAGACACTTCTAATAAAAATCCCAACAGAATTGCTCTTAGAACTTCAAAAACTAATTCTAAAATTTATTTGGAAGAGTAAGGTACATAAATAAGTCTGATGTTTCTGGGAAAAAACCCCAAGGAGATCAATAAAACAGATTAGAGAGCAAAGAAACAGACCCAAGCATCCTTGTGAACTTGGCGTGGGGTAGCGGAGCATTGTAAGTCAGTGGGAAAGGCTGTGTTCTGCAGTGACTCATGCTGAGATAACTGGGTTTCTGTAGAAAATATTAGATCTTTATCATACAATATACACAAAGATACATTTTAGCCAACGCTAAACGTGAAAATTGAAACTTTAGAAGTCATTGTTAGACACTATTCCCAGGAGAATTTCCTTATTATGACCTCAGGGGTTAAAATAATGTCTTAGAAAAGAACCAAACCACACAACTCCGAAGGGAAACGGTTGATAAGTTTGACTATGTTAAAACTTTATTATTTATGGATGTACAGTGTAAGGATATGGCTTAGAAGTGGGCACATAAATGTTGCCTCTGGACAGTGAGGGAGAGGAGAGAATGAGACAGGGGACTCAACTTTATCCATAATGTAAAAAGCGAGGAAATGTTAACATTAGTTAGGATGGTGGGAACACAAAGCTTGTTACATTTATAAATATTTTTCATGAAGTTTTTAATTTAATTTTCTTTTTCCAGTTTTATCAAGATATAATTGGCATACTGCACTGTATGAGTTTAATGTGTGCCGCATGATGATTTGGCTTACATACATCATGAAATGATTATCACAATGAAGTTAGTAAACTTTAATAATAAACTTTATTATCCATCATCTCATCCAGATGCAAAAATTAATGAAATAGAAAAAAATTTTTTTCCATTTGGTGAGAACTCTTAGAATTTACTCTCTTAACAACTTCCATATATAACGTACAACAGTGTTAATTATATTTATCATGTTGTACATTACATCCCTGGTACTTATTTATCTTATAACTGAAAGTTTGTACCTTTTGACTGCTGTTATCCGGTTCCTCTCCCCCACCTCCATATATAAATATTTCTGTATTTAAAACAGTTTTTGAGAAAACACAAAGCAGCTACCAAACCAAATCATAAAGTAATGTGGAAGCTACAGTTGTATTAGGGAAATTGCCTGGCCTCAGAAGTCCAGTTCCGGTCCCTGTACTGCCATCAGCAGGCTGTGTCCATGGGTAAGAACCTTCCATTTCTGGAAAACAGGAGGAGTGGACTGCCTGCCTGCTAGCGTCCTCTCCCTTGCCAGCTCTCACGTTTTCTCTTTGTGCCCTGGGAGAGGTTACAGCTGCTGGAGGAACTGGGAAGGAAGAATGCAGGGGAGTAGAACATTCTCATAGGCATCAATTTTATAGGAGCGAGCGCAGGGCAGTCATCATCACTGCATTCAGTTCCTGTGTGCCTGACCTCCTAATTCCTGGGCCCTGCCTGTTAAACCCTTGACCTTGCTGTTTTCCTTGACAGGGTGGATTGGGGTGCCCTGTAGTGATAAGTGTGCTCCCTGCCAAGTGGCAGAGATTCTTAATTAGCTGGAACTGGTAGGAGTGGCACGCTGCTGACAATGAAGTCCCCATGTAATTGGTCTCCATGATTGCTCTAGAGTCATAGCCTGAACAAGAGCCAAGAAATTCCCCCGGGCATGGTGGGGCGGGGCGAGGAAGAATGTCAGGGGTCTCCAAGGACGTACTAGTGTTTTGATCGAGGCAGTTGTCTGTGGGCTGGTCATTAAGAAGCAGGAGTCTTGGAATCCTACATCTCACTTACGGATCTGCCGGCCTGTCCAGTCTGAGTTTTCTCATCTGTGAAATGGGACTGACCGAATGAGACCAGAGTGATGTAGGGGATCATTTCCTTTTTAACTGCAGTGGGGGGCGCTTTGAAAACAAAAAGAAGGGGAGGGGTGGCGGCACAATTTTCCATGGGCTGAGTATTTACAATTACAGTTCTCGCTGCCTTCAATCCCAGCAGGGAGTGTGACAACAGTCTCAGTCATCTTAAATAATTTGTGTGTGTGTGTGGACCCGTTCTTTAAACTTTACATGATGTCCTTGTAAAACCGGTCTGGGTGCTTGATGACAAGGAAATCAGAGTGGAGAGGCAGGGCATCCTCTAATGGCCCCTCTTTGCCGCAGGAATGAATGTTGAGACTCAGCTGAGAATCTAAATGCAGAGCTGGTTGTAGCAGGATCAGACTGGCAGTGTAGACACACGCCCTCCCTCCATTCATCTCGATCTTTCCACTGCATGCACTAAAGACATTCATTTCCTTTCTATCACAGCCTAACTCCTTGTCTTTTCCTCTCTCTTCTCTGTTTCTCCCATGCTTCACTCCACTTAGCCGTCTCCTCTTTGCATCTTCTGGGTTCTTTCCCTGCAGAGTGGTTTGAGAAATCCTTCAGAGAGGCTCCACTCTGTCATCACAACAGTGTTTTGTTTTGTAGGATGTGCTCTGGAGATGCCCTAACGCGAATCCACCGTGGCTGTCTGTGACCTGACCGACTGGAGTAAAAACGGCCATGCTTTTTGAAACGCAAGGTTCGCAAAGCACTGGCTGTGATTTGACTTTGCAACTTTTAAACGTCATCATTAGCTTGTTGACATCCATGAGGAAAGTGCCCTCCTTTGAGCGAGTTTGTTGAAGTGATGGTGTTTGCAATGCAGAAGCTGAGAGTAAGAGGGATGTGGGAAAGGTGGACATTGCCCAGAGGCAAATGTGAAGTTCCTATTTTTTCAGGGACCAGTGTTGAAAATCTTGGGCGTTATGGCAGTTGTTTTGATCTGTTAGGAGATTATAGTTAAAAACTATCAATGAACTAACTATTTGTATTAAGATGAAATTGATTTCTTAAAAACTGTGCAGATTTATTTCTTAAGCCACTATTACTATTTGTGCTGCTGCTTCTCCACCAGGCCTGCCCCGCCCCCGGGCTGTGTGATGGTTCCTCTCCGAGCGAGATCCTTGGTCTGGGGTGTTGGTGGCTCCCTCCTAGTATGTGCTGTTTCCTTTCAGTATGATGCATGATTTGTGGTTTTAGCAGCATTGTTTCTGGCAAGCATCTCATTGGGAAGCCACCTCAAGTCCAGGCTTGATTACATGTCCTGTTTTTTTAATCCCTGATCTTGCACCATTTGAATTGTACCATGGCATCTAGACTACAGAAGAGTCTTGCAAAAGCACTGTTAATTACAGGCACTCACACATTTCTGGCCACTAGCATGTCTTTCTTAGATACGCAGAATAGTTAGAGGCGAGAGGATGCAGGCTCAGTTCTGGGGCTCTCTCCGCGCAACACATATAACCCTGGGAAATCTTTCAGATGTATTTGTGACATATGGAGTGTGTGTATGAGGAGAGCAGGTGAAAATTAGAATTTGCTTTTTAAAATTTTTTTGGAAGAGAAGAAGTAAAAGTTACTCTCATTTAACTGGATGAAATCACTATGGCCTTGGATAAATCATTCAACTTCATTAGACTGCAGTTGCATCATCTATAAACTAGACAAAATAGGAATTTTCTTGTCTGTAGACAGAAGGCTGGATGAAATGGCCTCTGGAGAACTCACCTATGGATTTTTGATTTGCTAAGCACTGAGCTGAGATAAAAGAGTCTGGATGTAGAGTGTAGTTGAAAGGGATACAGATGGGATTGTTGCTGTTTTCAGTTATTTTCCATTGTAAAACATTGCGCACACAACCAAAATACTTAAAGCACATAGGCAGAGTTTAATAAATAAGGCAAACACCTGTGTATGTAACTATCACCAGGATGGTGATGAAGGCGGTGCTGTTGGCTCCTAGAGCCTCTGATTGCCCCTGACCCATCCAGCCTCCTCCCTCACTGACACTTTTATGGTAACTTTCTGCTTTTCCCTATAGTCTTACCACCTGTGTTTCCCTCTCCTACTTTGAAAGTTACCTGCTCTTTGTATTCTAAAATGTATAATATTTGTACTTGGAGTATAAAGTTTATCAAAACTTTACTTTCTCACTGGGTAATACCAGCTCCTTGGATCACTCTAAAACATTTACTCTCTCCTTGCTTTTTCCCTCTCATTGCTGTGTGTTCTAATTCTGTATACTTTTAAGAACACCACACAATATATTGTTCTACAGAGTCAGCCTTCATTTAGATTTATTCGTGCATTTATCACTGTTTTTGCTCTTCATTTCTTTTTGTGTTTCCAGTCTTCCATCTGGGATCCCTCTCCTTCTGCCTGACGTACACCTTGTAGAGTTTCCTTTGCTGGTAATGAACGCTCTCAGGTTTTGTAAGCCTGAAAACTCCTGCATTTCACCTTCATTGTGGAAGGATAGTTTTGGAAGTTGTGTTAGTTTCCTATGACTGCTGTAGCAAACTTGGTGACTGAAAACAATAAGAATTTATTCTTATATGGTTCTGGAGGCCAGGTACCTGAACCCGGATTCACTGGGCTAACAGCTAGGTGTCAGCAGAGCTATGCTCTCTCCAGAGGCTCTAGGGGAGAATCAGTTTCCTTGCCTTTTCCAGCTTCTAGAGCTGTATTCCTTGTATACTTTGGCTCCTGACTCCTTCCTCCATCTTCAGAGCCAGCATTGTAGCATCTTCAAATCTCCATCTTCTCCTCTCACATCCCCTTCTCCTCTGTGTCAGATCTCCCTCTGCCTCGCCCTTGTAGTAACACTTGTGATTGCATTGAGGGCCAACCCAGGTAATCCAGGCTAATCCACCCATCTGGAGATCATGTCTGCAAAGTCTTGTTTGCCATATAAGGTAATGTGACAGGTTCCAGGAGCTATGACCTGGATATCTTTGGGGGGACATTATTCATCTTTGCATAGGAGTGTATGAAACTCTAGATTGGTCATTATTTTCTTTCAGCATGTTAAAGATGATTCAGCTGTCTTCTGGCTTCTTCTTCTTCTTCTTCCTCTTCTTCCTCCTTCCTCCTCCTTCCCCCTCCCCCTCCTCCTCCTCCTTCCTTTTTTGGTGGCAGGGAGAGAGGTAATTAGGTTTATTTATTTATTTTTAAAGGAAGTACTGGGGATTAAACCCAGGACCTTGTGCACGCTAAGCATGTGCTCTACCCTTGAGCTATACCCTCCCAGCCAGCTTCCATTTTTTTAATGTTGAGGCATCATCTTTCAGTCTAACCATCATTTGTTTTAAGGTAATCTGTAATTTTTCTTTAAGATTTTAATCTTGGTTTTGATGACTGTGACTGCTGACCACCATGATGTGTCTACATTTCTTTGTATTTATTCTGTTTGGGATTCTCTGGGTCTCTTGAATCTATGGTGTCTTTCAGTAGTTCTGGAAGATCCTCAGCTGTTATCTCCTCAAAATTATCTCAGCCCCATCCTCACTCTCTTCCTCTTCTGGGACTCCAGTGAAGTGTATGTTGGACTTTTTTACTGTATCCTCCATGTTGTAAATCCACTCTTCTGTGATTTCCATGTTTTTGCTTTTCTCCGCTATCTTCTGGACATTTTCCTCTGATCTAACCTCTGGTTTATAATTCTCTCTTCTACTGTTTTTAATCTGCTGCCAAACACTTCTATTGAAATTTTAATTTGTTACTTAATTTCTCCTTTCCAGAAGTTCTGTTGGACCCTCTTCCAGATCTAAGTCATTTTTTTCAATTTTTTTCTTTGCAAATGTTTGCTTTTTTTATGTGGTAGACTTATATAAACTTAATACATTTGTATCTGAAGCCTGTCCAGGTCTGTTCCTGCTCTCGCTTGTTTATACTGGTTCTCACCCATGTTGCCTTATTTCCCCGTGTGTCTGATTTTCTTTAACTGTTGTGCTGGTTATTGCCCTTAAGAAATTATTAATGGAGATTCTCTGAGGCTTGGAATAAGTGTACTTTCCTCCTTCCGGCTGCCTTTTGGGGGCACTACAAGTTGGTGACCACATCAAACCAAATTCATTGCCCATCTATGCTGTACCTTCCTGGGGTGCAGTGTGCATGAGGGCAGGTCTATGGCCACATCTTCTCAAGATTATTTTATCCCCCTTCCTTTTCCTTCCCTTGCTCTGCTTGGGTGCAGGCCTTGGGGGCCTCTTGGCCTGTGAGGCTGGGGAGGAATAGGAGGTGGCAGATTAGTTCTGGGTCATCCTAACTCTGAGAGTGCAGCCCTCTGGGACCCTGCTTAATGCTGGAAGAAGAATCCTGTAAGTCTTTGCACTGAGTGTGCTCTTTGCCTGGACATCCGTCACCTTTACCCCTCCAGTGACTTCAAGGCGAAAGCAGCTTGGGCACTCAAATAATCTTCTAATCTCTTTGGGTTTAAGCTTCCCCCCAAAATTGGCCTGGCAGGCCTATGCTATCTTTTCAACTCCTGAATGCTTAAAGGTGATTTATCTAGAGTTTGTTTATTTTTGTTCCCCCAGCCAGAGGGTTTATCTCAATAACCCACTGCCTAACTTGCCCTTTGGGGAAATAGCAATTACATTTTTTAAATATAAAAATTATGCATTTGTGTTTAACGATTATGATATTTGCCTTTAGGAAATTTATAGTGCAGAAAAATCAAGGGAATGGAGGCCCACAAGTTTTTATTTGTGTTTAGAGACAAGTAGTCATCATATGGAAAACTGATCTGGTGCAGACTTTGGGGGGAAGATGGTGTGAGACTTCGATGGATTGTCCCAGTGACATCATGAAATTGAAGAACCCATCTTGCTTGATAACACTTATTTTTTTCTCAGGGGGTAACTTCAGTTGGTTGACCAGTAAGTTGCATCCTTGCCTTGGAAAAATAACCACCAAAGGAAGACCACTCTTAGCTGGTTTCCCTGCCACGTTGGCCTGGTCCTGAGCTGCCCTGGAGTGGCCCAGGTCCAGCCTCTTCAAGTTCAGGGTGGCTCTGAGGGCAGCTGGCTGTGGTTCAGATCGATGGTGGAGACAGCATTAGTCAGCAGCTTCCTGTCTCATGCCCCGATGCCTTAGCACTCCAGCGTGTGGCTGTGACAGTGAAGGCGGATTCCTGACTCTGGCCATGGATAAGGGGGTATGCTTGGGCCAGGTTTGTGAGTCCAGTCTCTGGCCCACCCTCAACATCACGCTTTGACCAGTTGGTCTTGGATCAAGCTTTTAAAACTTAAAATCCCAAATGTCAAGAATGAATTTTTGACCCCACGGTCCTCCAGTCCCCAGTTTGGATGGAAGCCTCTGAAATGATAATCAGCATGAGGAAAAGCCTGTAAATCATTTGTTCATTCAGAAAACATTTCATAGACTTCTACTGTTTCTTCTACTAGAAAGCACCATGCTGGTATTGTGGTGTTCCCTCCCCCAGAATGCTTATCATCTTGCAGAGAACTCAAAGAGAGAAACTGAGATTTAGGGGGACCCTTGAGGCTGATTGTAAGAGTGAGCTGTGATGTTTGTCATCCCATTGACTTGGCTGGTGTGGTGGGCTCATGTTTTTTTCCTTCCCCACACCTCAGTGAGCGTCCCTCGTGAATCCGGGCTCGTATCCATGGGGGAGGAGGGCCAGCCCTTGGTCGAGGTATAGAGGTGGCTGTCCTCTTTCTAAGACACAGCAAAAGGCAGAGTGGGGAAAGCCTGGAGGTGAGGACTGATCTTGCTGCCTATCACCAGGCTTCACACAACCTTGGCCAAAGAAACAAAAATTAATTCATGATTTATGCATCAGAATAGACTCAGTTTTCTGGAAATCATCTTAGAACAGATATTGGAATTTGATTAATAAAACATGGCTGGAGTGAAAGATGTGTTCTTGTTGCCAGTTTGTTTAAAACTCAGTGTTCTGCATTGTTCTGCGCCAGTAAGTTTGGTGAGCTTATTAATGCCACCAAGAGAGCAGATAGAGCTTCAGCAGACAGTTGCCACGTGTGCCTTGAAGGGGAAAGCAGCTTAAAATGAGGCTTGTTTCCTCAGCAGGAATTAGAGGGTCCACGGCAAACGCTTCTCCAAGCTGCCCCTCTCTTTCTTGGCAAGCAGGCTCTTAGCCTCCAGCCCCTCAACTTCCTTGACTCTGAGGATTCCTTCCTAGTTTGAGTCTGAGCACAGATTCTGCCTGCTTTTATTTTTGCCTTCTTATTACTCTCCTTTCAGTGCTCTTTTTCCATGTCCTGCCCCTCTGACTGCTGAGTGTTTGGATCCCAAACAAGGATGACTTTTGTAGTCAGCTTGTTATGAAATTTCAGTAACATGTGACACATGATATGTTTTTCAACTTTTATATCTTCATACTCCTCTGGTGTTTGGCTGTGGGGATCAAGTTTTGCTGAATGTGATACTCTTGCCATTCAAATTTTAAGTGAAATAAATAGTAAAACACAACTGTAGTAGACTGATTCCTCCCTCGCCCCCTCCTTCCTCTCCTCCTCCCTCTCTTCTTCCTCTTCTCCCAGAGAGGGCATCCGAAAGCACACATAGCATATGCAGAGTATTAAAATGCTAACTCCTTAAACTAAGGTTAAGTCCTGTCCTATCACTTGCTTTTGTATATACATGTAGAGGAAAAGTGATCACATGTTGGAGGGTGTCTAATACAATGTTAGAGGTTATTTTGATCTTTTGCAAAAGCAGAGAAGGAAGACAGTGGAAGTGCGGGCACAGCGCTGTTGACTGAGTGACAGAGGTGAGGAAAGTAACCAGTGCTCCTGGAGGAGAATCAGGGCAAGGCTGGGTTCCGGCTACTCTCGTACCGCCTGGGCACTCCTACGACAGTCTCCCCTGGTGCTCCTGATGGGCCATGCTTAGACATTATCTTGGACCACAGGAAAATAAGCTGCAGCCGACTTGGTGGCCGGCGCCCTCTGATCCCAGAGCGCTGGGGCAGACCCTGCTGTGAGTCAGTACTGTGTACTGAGCTGCTGCTTGTGCTGGGTGCGGGCACTGGGCAGGCGGCAACGGACGAGGCAGATAAACTCCCTGTTCTCACAGAGCTGATATTCCAGGGCAGGGGACAGGCGATAAAGCACGAAATAAACAGGATAATTTCAGATATTGACAAAGATAGGATACAGGACAGAGAGTGACCATATGTCCTTTAGGTTCCTGGGTCTGAGGTGGCCTCTTTGGGAAGGTGACAGTAACACAGGAACCTGAGGTTGAGAAGGGGCCAGCCACATGAAGATCTGAAGCAGTGCTGTCCTGTAGAACATTCTCAGTGCTGGAGATGTTACATGCTGTGCTGTCCAGCGTGGTAGCCACTAACCCCATGTGGCTGTTGGACACTTGAACTATGGCTAGTACAACTGAGGAACTGAGTTTTAAGTTGTATGTAATATTAATGACTTATAATAGCTTCATGTGTTAATAGCTACCCTATTGGACAGTGCAGATCTGGAGGAAGGACTTCCAGGGAGAGGGAACAGATTGTGCAAAGGTCCTGAGGACATGGTCCCCCTGGGAACCCAGCATGGGATCTGTGTCTGGAAGCTGGGCTCAGTCTTTAAAAAGCAAATCTGGAAAACATAAAATTGCTTCCTGCCTCTGTTTTGTGGGTCCTTGGAGAACCTACAGAGGAACAACAGTTACCCAGATGAGAATTAAAAACCCCTGCCCATTCCCACATTGTCTGACTCACGATTCTTGCCCGGTTTCCTCTGCTCCCGCGCTGGGGCTGGCCTTTGTCTGTGTAGGATGTGGCCCTTACACAGGCCTCGCCTGTTCATTCTGGGAACGAATCCTGTCTTTGTTCTTTCATTGCATCTTTTTGTAACAAGAGGCTGGAACCTCTACTATTGCACTTTAAGGGGTCCCTCTGCCCTCTTCTCACTGCCTCCCATTCATCCTAGGGCCTGGAACCCCATCTTTTCTGGCTTAGCTTTTCTCCCCATTGCTAAAAATGGCATAGTCAGCCCGGGTTATAAAGAGAACCTGGTGTTTGGGGATAGTTTCATCGTGAGTTGCCGCTTTTGTTGAAAGGGTTAAAAAAGAAAAGAAAAGAGGAGAGGGGAGGAGGGAAAAAGAAAGGCCCCAGGAATGTTTGCAACGGTTTTTTCACATGCCACACGCGCACTGGGATCTCTTAGGCCGTGAAAGCCTCTGTACCTCTTGGCCAAGAATTGGACTTTTCCAAGCAGCTCCTGGCTTATCCCAGCAGAGTGGGGAAGGGAACGGCCGGGGCGGGGACCGGCTCTGCCCCTCCAGCACGGGTAGAGATTTCAACTCCAGCAAAATTCTCAACCAAAAACAGAGATGAGGCGGCCACTCTGGGCTCAGTGTGCTGAAGGTTAGAGGAGGCCCAGCTATTGTCTCTAGTCCAGGACTAGCCTGGATTAGTCACTGGTGACCACTCTTTTTGTCCTTCCATACCCCCAAAGAATTGCAGAATTACTTAGCACCACCCTGATAGGTATATAAGACTGAGACCGAGGACCCAAGCCCAATTCCAGGGGTTGAGCTGTGACCCTGCCTTTTCCCCTTGGTCCAGCCTGTCTGCGGTTAACTCAGAATTCCTCATCCTCGTCCCACGACCAGCAGTGGGAAAGGGAAAGAGACTGCCAACCTTGAACAGCACGGCACCTACCACAAAGCTGTCTTGATGTTAACAACCTTGATCTCTCTGGGGAGAAGTCTGAGGTCATAAAATGCACCTTTTTTGACCCCTGAACAACGTGCTGGCTGCTCCGCCTGCTTTTCCAGGCATACAAGTATGAAAACACACCTGGATCACGCACTTTGACCTTCAAAGTCAAAGGCTTGGATGTCCAGCAAACAGCCCTGGGCTGTGCTGCTCTGGGAACTGCGTCCTCTTAGTGAGGGGATGGTGAGGCTCCCTCCCCATCCCCCTCCCTCTCTGAGCTTTCCCTCCTTTCAGGACAGGTTTTGTGGGTCTGTGTTCACATAGGGCCCTTTGCTTAGAAGGTTTAATGCTCTTCCGTTGCCATCTTGAAATTCTTAGTGATTGTTGAACAGTGACCCTGCATTTTTATTTTGCAGTGGGCCCCACAGATTATGAGCCAGGCTTGCTCTTATGACACTTGGAACATGCCTTACCCGCAGTATTCATGTCATTTTACTCCGTTATTCACACTTATGACTTATCTTGCACACTGGGGGGTGTTTTAGTGGAAGCACAAGGTCTTTGGAATCAAGCAGATCTTTTTCAAATGACCACAGACTGACTTTGAGACTTGGGTAAGTTACTCAGTCATTTGGAGCCTCAGTGTTCTTATCTATAAAGTGGGACTAGTGATCTTAGTTTTTTTAAGAGTCTGAAGATCGAGAAAATATGTGGATAGCATAATGCCTTGCACATCCACCCTCAGTATTACCTCTTGTTCCTCCCTCCCTCTTTGCCTGGCACAGTGCTGGTGTACAGCAGGTGTTCAACATACGCTCACTACATTTCAGTTTGTGATGGTCCTCTTCATTTCCAAGTGGGGACAGGGTTTGTATACTAATCCCTGGGTAAGAGCTGGGACCTTCTAACCACACAATTACAAAAGAATATGAAAACGAACATATGCATGTATATGTGTGATGGAAACATTATGCTTTATACCAGAAATTGACACAACATTGTAAACTGACTATACCTCAATAAAAAGAGAATGAAAAAGAACAAGGGCTTATTCTAGGGACTGACTTTTCTTCTCCTGGGAATTACATTTCAGGCCCTGTATCGGGCATCCTTTTTTCTTAATAATTAAGTTCACCATCAGTGTCTCACTCTGTGGTGCCCATGATAGCAGATCCTCAGCCAGCGCTGACTAAGCCGAACTGGGCTACTGGACACACACCTTCTACCATAATCCTGGAGGTAGGCACGGTCCCACCCCACTTCCCGGGTCTGCCTGGGCTGCCTGGCTCCAGGGCTACACGGGGAAGCGAGGGCAGAGCCTCACATATGGGTCTAGGGGGATGTGTGTGGTGGAGTGCTTTTCAGGAAACTCTTACCCTAGGAAAGTCCTGAGTGTAATGAAATGAGACAGAGACAGAGGAAGGACAAAATGTACTGGTCAGAGCTGAGTCTTGCGCGTTGGGGAGACCTAGTAGACTATGGGAGGGACCCAAGGCCTGAGCAGAAATGTGGCCGTGGCCAGCTTGGCTGGATCCCGTAGGTCAGGATCTGGGACTGGCGCCTTTAGGTGTCTGTGACTGAGTGAGCGGCAGAGAGCCAGGCGAGCCTGGGGCAGCCTGTGGGCTATGACTAAATTAGGAAGAAAGAGCCCTGGAGCTCTCCGGGAGCTCACTGGGCAAGTGGGCGGTGGACGCACCTGGTGGGCGGCTGAAAACAGGCTGTTCACACAGGCATGAGCGGCCTTTGCGTCAACTTTTCAGTGACTGCAGGAACGTCCCACCCTGAGTCCTAGCAGGAGGGGAGTCTCCCCGATGCCTGCGACCACCCCACCGCCCCCCGGGAAGTCTCAGTAAAATAGGAGAACCCAGTGAGCTTTAATCCCTAGTCCTTTCTAAACTCTTTTAGGAAGGTTTTACCCTATAAAACGTGTGCCATCATGAATAGTTTTGGGAGGGGATTATATTGGATCCTGGGCATCCTGGATGAACATCAGACTGTCCAGACAGGACACACTGGGGTGATGGCTGCTTTATGTAACCTGGCAACGAGGTACCTGCGGACAGCAGATTTTGATTTGGAAAATCACGTGAAGGTTCAATTTGGTTTGATTATTTAAGTATAACAGTGTGAGATTTGGAACGAGAAGAAGAAGAAAAGTGGCAGGAGGATAGTGACTCCTGGGGAGAAAAGTGAACAGGTTCCTAAGTAATCAAACCATAAATCAGGCCAAGCCCGTCACGGGACCAGGGCCTTTAGTCAGTGCCTCTCAGAGGCCCTTCTTGGCTTTGTTGTCTTCCTTCCTTCCTTTTTTTTTTTTGTGGTTTTTTTTTTGTTTGTTTGTTTGTTTGTTTTTTTGGCAAGACTCTTGGAAGTACTTACTTACCTGTAGAGCATTTTCTTAACAGCGGCACTGTTAGTATCTTGGGCTGGTAATCCTTGTGTGTGGGGCTGTCCTGAGCATTGTAGGATTTTAGCAGCATCACTGGTCTCTGCCCAGTAGACGCCAGTAGTGCACCCAGTTCTGAAGCAAAATGTCTCCAGCATACCCTGGGGGAATATCACCCCCCCCCACCCCGTTAAGAGCCTCTGCTTAGGGCAGAGGACAGTCCATTTTTCTGGCTGAAAAGTGTCGTAGTTACTGCTGGACAGGTGAAACGGTGGGTCACCTCACTGCATCTCCTCCCGCTCCACAAAAATTAAAAAAGAGGGTCCAGCTTTTCAGGAAGCTTGTGGGTAGGGGGTCAGTATGACCATGCTGTGTGATGTGGCTACATTGCTAGGGTCCTTATGGGGTCCTTTTGGGGACCTTCAGGACCAGATTGCTTTCCTTGAAAATCCAGACTCAAAACCAAGCAAATCAACCAACCAACCAACCAACCACTGTCACCATTGCCACCAACCACAAAAAATGGGAAAGTAAGTAGGAGTGGAGGCTTTGGAATTTTATTAAAAATGGCCTCAGGATTAGCGCCAAGACTCCCTTGTTCAGAGGCGGTCTCAGGGGGCCTGTCTGCAAAGAGCTGGCCTGGGTGTTGATATGTGAAGAGGCTGAGAACATGTGGTATAAACATGGACTGATATTGTTTGCCATTTACACTCAGCGTGTGTAATGCAGCAGGAATGGCTCCTGGCGGCATGTGACTCCCCTTCCAGCCGGGCGCGCGGTGCCTCGGACCGCTCTTTCTCTTTCGCTGGCTCCCTCGCTCGCGTTCCCCCTCCTCTGCCCCTTCCCAGACTCGGGAGAGTTTCCGTGGACGCCTGTCATGATTGGCGTGCAGGAAGCTGGTAGAATGTCGTTGGAATTTTCTAGGGAGGCACATGTGCGACACCCAAAATGACTCCCGGCTTTGGTGGCCTCAGGTGAGCGCTCCGTGCCAGGAGCGCTGGTCTTTTTCAGAAAGGTAAGGTTGCATGACGCCATCCTACCTTTCCCCTGCACGAGAGGGAAATCAAGGGTTTCTTTTCTTTCTTTCCTTTTTTTTTTTAAAATTCTCCAGTCCGGGCAGCACTTCTGACCATGTTCTTGGCGCTAAGCATTTGTGCATGAGTATGCGATTTGTCTGTACCCAACCCCCGCCTGTTTAAAAAAGTTGTAATAAATGATTCATAACGGCAGGGTAACATGTGACCTAAACCAGCTCCTCATGACCCCAGTGAAATCAGCGATCCCGATGTCAAGGAAGTTGAGATGCTCTTTTTACGCTGGTTACCAAACTCTTTTATAAAGTCGTGTGGCTGCGGGAAAACAGATTGCATTATCACCAGATCGGAGGGAATGGAAGGGGAAGTTTCAAAACCCTGAAACCTTTTGAATAATGGGGGTCTTTTAAGGTTGAGGTGTTGTGTGTTAATTGCTCTAATCTGTCAGTGATGGAAGATGAACCTGAAGGCTTTGGAGGTGTCCCGTATCTGCTGAGAGCGGAGTCAGACTCGTGAACTGGAGGGGACTGCTGTGTTAGGATTCGTGAACAGGGATATTTTGGCAGAAAAGAATGCTTGAAAGTTGCTTCTGAGCACCTCTGTCGAAACCGCGATAAGCATTTCAGCAATTATTAGGTGTCTTGAAGTAAATTAAATTTCAAAGCAAAGCTATGTTAATGGTCCGCAAGCAAGCAAATATATAAACTTCTGTTGCAAGGTTCGGGGGACATATTTAGATACGGATGTGATGATCTGTTAGCAGGAACATGCACAACCAAACATGACTCACCTCGTTTCTTTGTCTGATGCCATTAAAAGTTACTTCACCACGTTCGGGAGAGGAATACCGGTTTTCTGCTCGCCAGCGCGTCAGAGCAAATCCACACACTCGGAAAATGGCGTGCATGACGTATCTTATCAGGGGGATTTTTGTAACCTTAAAAAAATCCATATGTAACTTTGCCATTGGTTTCGGCCTTATGTGTTGGAATCCCCTTTTCTCCGCCCTCTTTCTCTTTTGCACGTCTTTGCAAAGATGTCAGAAAACTGAAGGGGAGAGGGTTAATATTTTCACACACTCACCCCCTCCCCCACGTGCATACGCTAACAGCTGCCACGTATGATTTTGTGGAATTTGATATTTTGAACGAAATGACTTCCTTATTTTCCATAGTAATATAATAATCAATTTTACCATAGAGAACTGTGTACATGTCAAGCCTTGGCTGCCCCTAATTAGCAATGGATGGGGTAGCAGGGAGGAGGGCTGGAGAGCAGTTTTGAGTGAAAAGCCAGCTATTGGGTTTTAACCATTCTTCCTTGCCTGAGTTCTCAGTCTGCTTGGATCCTGACCACAGGTTTGGTTTGTGGTGATGTGAGAAAAGCTCCACTAGGGCATGTGCACTTGTAACCGAGAGGGGCCTGTCCCCCTGTTGTTGCTTTCCGTCTGTTATATCCTCTTCACGGTAACTTTTGGACGGCCACAGCTTTGTAAACTAGAGGCAAAAGTCCGAAGTCACCTACGTAGCATATTCTCTGCTTTGGGTGGCACCTGTGTTTTGTTGGCTGTCGTCAGGAAGGTCTGTTTCTTAAGGCACCAGAAACTTCCATCCACTTTCTGAAATAAACAGTTGTATGGTATGTTTATAAAGACCCAACCATAATATTCTCATTTACTCTAAGGAATTGAAAAGAATTAAACAGTGTACATTCCCAGCACACACACGGAAACATATACCTCGTACCACGCAATGAATCACTTAGCGTACTCCGTAAGTTCTCCCTCCCGTAGGCTTAGAGATAGTCGTAAATTCAAGTGAGCTGAATAACTGTTTGTTCGGTGCCTCTCATTTGTCCGGCACCGAGCCAGACAGACACTCAGGAATTTGAAAGATTTTAGGACATGGATGATGTCTGCAAGGTGCTTATAATTTAGAAGACAGGAGTCATCCTCCAGCAAACCTCATCTGGCTTTCTGCAGCAGACACTGTCTATCTGGGGCACGTCTTGCCACAAAAAAATAGTTACTGGACTGTGTGAAAGATGCTTCAGTATAGCTAATGCTGATAGATTGCCCGCTGTGTTTGTGACCCCTTGTGGGCTTATCAAAATTTCAGTGTTTATTCTTACGTGCAATTTAAGACAAATGGTCGTGCTGTTTGTAGTGACAAAAATGGCTTGTGGGGATCAAGGTGAAGAATAATAGATTGATTCTGTTTTTTTAGAGATTGGCCAGTCTCAAACTTCACTTCACAATATTTCTCCTGAGTAGCTATTAAAAATTCCAATGCCTTGGGTGAAAAAGAATCTCTGGAAATGGACCCAAGCGTCAGTATTTTAAAAAAACAACCCGTAATTGCAGTGCCACCAAGTTTGAAATCTAGTGATATAGATGGTTTTATCAAAACTTTTTTTTTTTTTAAGCCTGGGGTGAGTTTGGAAGGTGGACTTTCTCATTATGGTGATGTTGCTTGACTAAAGAACTTTTGACATTCTGGAATCTGACTCTTCTGTTCTCTGCGTTAGTGAACTCAGTGTGAACAGAGCTGTGCTTTCTTTTTGTTAAACAAAGATAACATGACACTGAGCCAATCAGTCAAACAAATTACCTGAGGTTTCTGAACCTTGAATGTTGATTCCAGGAAGCCAAGTGTTGTTGAATATGTCGACTGAGTCTCTTCAAGGAAGGTAGGTATAAGAATAACCACATTTTTGCAGTGTCTGAAACCACCCCCTCCAGAAAAGGAAGCCCCTTCCTGGGGTACCGTGCGGCTAGCAGAGGTGGCTTGTGAAAAACACGGCTGTTACTAAATTCCTTACAACTTACTGTGATGCTTAGAGTTGGAAGGTAGGTTCAAGATCATCTAGTTCATTACTCACAAAATAGGAACAGACTCACAGACATAGAAAACAAACTTGTGGTTACCAGGGGAAAAGGAGAGGTGGAGGGATAAACTGAGAGTTTGGGATTTGCAGATACTAACTACTATGTATAAAATAGATAAACAGTAAGGCCCTACTATATAGCACAGGGGACTATATTCAGTACCTTGTAATAGCCTATGATGAAAAAGAATATGAAAAGAAATATTTATATGTATAACTGAATCACTATGCTGTCCATCAAGAATCAACACAACGTTAACTGACTGTACTTCAATTTTAAAAAATTTGAAAAAGATTGTCTAGTTTAGTGGTTCTTGAAGTGCAGTATCAGTATCTCCTGGACTCATTAGAAACGCAAATTCTCAGGCCCCAACCCAGACCTCCTAAGACAGAAACTGGGGGTGAGCCCAGCATGCATGGTTTAAAGCTCTCCCGATGCCCACCAGCACTTGAACATCACTGCTCTGGTTTCACCTTGTCATTTTACAGACAGATCTGTTAAGTGGAGATTGAGTGCCTATGAAGTCACTCAGGACTAGAGGAGCAGTAGAGGCTAGAAACTCAGATCTCTCGGGGCTGAAATCTACCTCTACACTGTGACCAGATCATCCTGACTTTTCCATGTGTCATAGAAAACAGCTTTAGGAAAATACCCACCATCCTAAAATCACAAGGCATAAAGGAACCTTAAATGTTGTCTCTTCCGACCCTTCCATTTCCCAGATGGGAAAACTAAGGTCTGCAGCATGAACTGACTGCAATAAGATGCACAGGAGAGCCTGTGTAAGAAGTGGATCTACTTACAAACAACACTATCTCTCCTGGCCTCCTCCCCCAGGTACCCCACCCCACCCTTCAGTGTCATATGGCCTCCCAGTGTTTGGCTTAAATCATGTTAGTTAAAATGTCCAGGTAACAGGCAACTCTAAGAAAAGACCAGCTTTATTGATTGAGAATTTAAATTCTTTGAAATGAATCTAAAATTTTATTTTGCTTTAAAATTGGCTTGAGTTTTGTAACCATCCTTATATATTTACCAGAAAAATTTCAGTGATATAAACCACTGAGAAGAAAGTTTAGACAACACAGCGACCATTTCTGGAGCATGTGTTTCATCTCAGAATCATGTAAATTAGACACATATCTGCTCAGATCACACACTGAAATTGCATTTTCTTCAGATTTAGTTAAAAGGAAAAATGTGGCAGCAAGTCTGTTGAATATTTTAGAAACTTACACTTGATGTGTTTGGTGGTATTTACATAACTTTGACAGCGTTCAAAGATTGAATCTAATCCACATTCTCCATAGAGCTTCATCTTCAAAGCCTTGTAGCAACGTACACATAGAACATTTAGCCAGGAAATCACGCTGAGAATGTGATGTACAGCTATTCTCACTGCACACATGCACACGGAGCAGGTGTGTACAGATATGCGTATAGATATGATTTATTGGTTGCACACATCTACCATGTGCCAGCACTGTGACATGAAATGCATGTGTAATTCCTGCCTTCAAAATGATCACGGATGTGAGGATATCAGATGAGTGATGGAGTAGGTAGCTATTAGCAAGAGTGGTAGGAGTTAGAAGAGAGTGTAACTGAGGCTTAATGGAGCAGCGAGGCATCATGGGGGATCACAGAAGGGGCACCAGCACACACTGGCAGGAGTCAGGGAAGGCTGCCTAGAGGAGGTGCCATCTAAGTTGCATGTTGAAGGTTAGTAGTTACCTGAGTGAGGAGGGTAGGGAGGAGGTTGTCTAGGGAGAGGGAACAGTGTATGCAAAGGCATTCATGTTTGTGTGTACATTGTCCTTCACTGGGGCTGTTCTGGCTTATAAACCCCTAAATATTTCATTTGCTTGTATAAACAATAGTATTTGGCTTCCTAGAGAACTTGTATAGCAGTTTTTAAATACACATTTCAAGCAGCTTGTTTTTCCCATCTCAAAAGACCCCAGTGTTCCCCAGAAAAGTTTGTGGGTTGAGAGGTCAGCATATCTTATGTTACTGAGAAAATGGAAAGATCTCTCCTACCCCTAGAAGTCAAACTACCTCCCTCAATTTTAACCTGCACAGAACCAGTGAAACTCTGTAGAGCTGGCAAACCAACTCCAACCCTGCATGGATCTGAGCTGCATTTTACTGTGAATGCTTGGTTCTGCCGTGACATGCCTTTGTAGAGGAGAGCATGGCATTGTGAGGCACTGTTGGTATTTCATTCACTCTGTCCTCGTGGCTGGAATTGGGAGCCTCCTTGTGCTGACTGCCTGTCCAAGAGAACTCGGCTAGAAGAAATTAAATTATTTCATGCCTCCTGGACTGCAACACATCTGTCAGAACCAAGCCATATTTACTACAGTAGTTTCTTTGAAAGCGTTCCCAGGAGCTTAAAAATAGCTTAATTTGTGAGTAATAATAATAACAATTATTATTCAGTATTATTCAGTTATTGTTATTATTATCACTACTCTGCTTTGCAGAACACCTGTGCATGGTGCTTGATCTTTATAACAGCTAACAGGGTGGACATGATTATCTCCATTTGACAGATGAGGAAATTAAACCTTAGACTCATCAGATTTCAAAGGTGGAAGAGGCCTTGGAGATCCTTTCATCCAGCTTTCTCATTTTACCAAAAAAAGGGAAGTTGACTGACATATAGTCCCACAGGGAGTAAACAGTGGCCGTGGGACCAGGCCTGGGTCTTCTGATTCCTAGCTCGTCAAGTGTTTCACTCCACTACGCTGCCTTAAGGCTTCAGTGTGTGAAAGGAAACTTGGGAGGACAGGCATTTGTTTCTTTAAGAGAAAAATTGTTGAAATCAGCCTTAACCTGCTGTTTTATGAGCTCACGCAGGGATAGAAAAAGTCTCTTCTTCTTCTTCTCTAGGTAGATAGGTAAACAGAAATACAGACACACACACACCATCTGTGGATGTTACCGGGGAGATGAAGGTGGAACTAGACTGGGCAGAGTCTCAAAGGGAACTTCAGTTTTATCTGTATAATTTTTTTAATTAAAAAAATAGGCAAAAAGGACTTTAATAGTAGCATCTACTAATTTGGAGTGATTTGCAATTAATTCATCAGTATTTGTTATAGTCGTTATATTTTTGTGGTTTTAAAATTCAAAATGGTGGGGGAGGGTATAGCTCAGTGGTGGGTGGGTGCCTAGCATGCACAGGGTCCTGGGTTCAATCCCCAGGACCTCCATTAAAATGAAATAAATAAATAACCTAATCCCTCCCCCATAAATAAATAAATGAATAATTTTAAAGTGTGAAATTGTAAAAAAAAATGCTCAAAAAAGAAAAATAAAAATTCAAAACAAAACAAATGTGAATATGAAAATTAAACTACCACCTACAGTACCATCATTTTATAAAATAAAGGACTTTTAAAGAAAGAAAATTGGTACAGAAGGAAGGAAGAGAACAAACAAAGCTAATACAGAGTTCTTGGTGGTTAGGGTGACATTAATTCTCTCTTTGCTTTAAGTCTTTTCCTGTTATGACACTAGCAGGATGTGTCGTCTTATCTCTGCGTTTGCTGCATTATCAGCTCTCTTTTGCACATTCTGAGCACTTCTAATAACTCCAGCAGGAGAGGCAGGCCCTCTCTTGTCAGTTATAAAGTAGCTAGCTGCCGCTTCGTGACTATATGTCCCCCTGGTTCCGAGAATCTTTCCTGATGGATGAAAGTGATACAGAGTACAATGGACCGACACTGGTGATTTTTTTATGTCAACTGTGTCATTTAAAATCACGTCCTGGATGTGTTAACTAAACTTATTGTGGTACTCATTTTGCAATATATACATATATCAGATCATTATTCAATGTTAGATCCTAATTATATATCCATAAAGCTGGGGAAGAAAATAAAATAAAACATTATGACAAATTGGAAGAAAAACCACAAGATAAAGGAAATAGCTTTGTATTTTAGTACCTGTAAACAAACAAAAAAAACCCAAAACAAAATAACTGCACCCAGGAAATAGGTCCAGGAGTGTGGTTTTAGAAGCTCCCTTTAGAGAATGGGTAAACAGAGGATAGAGTACTGGCCTTTCAGTAAAAAGACCCTTATTCAAGTCCCAGTCAAGTCCCTTCTTCTCTGGATGCCCTCAGGTGATGTATCTGACCTTTCCTGGGCTCCCTCAGTCTTCTTAATAGATACTGGAAATGGACACATTTGATTTACTTACGCATATGGTTGTCCTGGAGGTCAGATGGCTCGTGAGGCGAAAACACTTACTAACACTCCAACTGAAAAACGTGAAACAAAAGAGAGACGATGGGATTGTCATTGCTGTTACAAATCATTCCAAGAGGTGTCGTGGTGATATGAATCATCATACAGTAATGTCATGGCTAAAACCCACCATGGGATAACGCCAGTGTTGACCCAGTCATCTCAAAAGTAGTCACAGGGGACTGTCTAGTGATAATCCAGGAGCCCTACTCTTACCAGGAAGATAGCCCTACGGAAAAAGCATGTGACCTCACTCCTCTCACAAAGGAGAAGACTCCCCTGGTGAGTGTTGATGGGGTTGTGTCCACTGTAGCAGCTGCATTAGCCCCAGGGAATGAGGATGGGGTCCAGTCCCAGCTCTCCTCTATCTGGCTGTCCGGCTGTGTGATTGGGTTGATTCACACATTATACCAACTTCTTCGAGTTTCGCTTTTTTAAATCTGTAGAATGAGTGGGTTAAACTAAGTGGTCTCTAAGATCTCTTTTTGCTCTTAACATTTGTGATAATCAGCTACAGTTGGACCTTCAGCCCCAGTATTACTGTGGCATCATCATTGTCATCTTCTAACCTGATATTTGGGGACTAATCCCTGTGGTTCACGTCCTGACTTAGCTTCTAAGACTGTTAGAGCAGAGCTGACAATCTATGATTTGAGATTTGGCTCCCAGGAGGCAACAGAGGGCAGGAAAGGCCTGATCCTGACCCCGACCCTTACACTTGATTTGATTTGGTTGCTCTGTAAGGTGACAGCAAACCTGGAAAACATTATCTTGTTCTCTCGCCGGGATTATATTTCATATCTTAGCAAATGTCATATTCATTGCTTGGCCTGGAAGGGGGACTGACTTGAACTGGAAGTGAATTTAAGTTCCTGACTGGTTATCTTGGAAGGTATGGTGCTTACTGAAAATGGGGCTGGTCCGGTTGGTGTAGGTACCACTGTGCTCTGGGCTGCAGTTCCTGGCTTCTGCTTCTGGATGGCCAGACATTACCCGGGAAAAGCTTACTGTGAGTCCACACACGTTCATACCACTGAACTTCAGCTGTGTCCCTGTGTTATTCCATGGCCTTTAAGTCTGTTGTTTGTTGATTACTTATCCCATTCACCAAGCAGCAGTTGTAACTCTCTGTTCCCTCCAAGTCCCAGTCCCCACTCCTGCTCCCTCCACTCTCAGCAGATGTCCACCCTTATTTTTTATTTCCCTTCTGTCTGTGTCTACATCTCTTTGAGTTTTCTGTCATCCATCTCTCTCTGTCTCTAAGGGAGATTTGTCTCTCTGCCTTGGCAGAGCTCACCTGCCATTTGCCCCGATGAGAACTACGATAGTGGTGATGATAGTAATCATAACGGTAATGATACTGGCAAGACCAGGAGCAGTGATGGTCGCTGCTGCCTTTGTTCAGTGAGTGCTGACCGTGCTCGCGGAGCTGTGCGGAACAATTTATGTGGACCCTGTCCTGTAACTCTCAGAACAGACCTATAGCTTAGATACACCATTATTGCTTTATGACGAGAACTCAGGCTGAGAGAAGGTGAGTATTTGCCCACAGTCACCAGGTGATGTGTGACAAGCTGGAATTCACACCCAGGTTGGTACGAACTCTGAAAACTATGCCCTTAGCCTCCGGGCAGCGCTCCTTCCCGTCCCTGTGCCCATCTGCCATGCAGAGCACCGTCACACTGGCACGCTTGGTCCTCCTTTAAATAGGGCTAAGTCAATTTGAGCTCTTTCTACCCTGAATCCTAGTGGCAGTGAGATTATCTCCAAGGATGTGAGTGACGAATACCACTTCCTCTGTAGAAGAGCGTTTTCTGAAAGGGAAGGGTGTATTGTGACCACACAGGAAATGTTCTCTTTCCAATAATCTTCCAGCCAACGTGGCACCCGTACCTCTGTACAGCACCTAAGAGTTCACAGAGTGTCCTGACAGCTCCTTACTCCACCCAGCACCAACCCTTATAGGGTAAATGGGGAAAGACTGTGACTTCTCTTTCAATATATAAAGACACCGAGGCTCAGAGGGGTAAGATGTGTTCACCTTGCTGACCAGCGCAGGGTCACGACTGGCACCTGTTCGTACAGGGCAGCCCACAGCCCAGTGGGTAGACAGTACTCACTGTCTACTCGCCTCCCCTCCAGGTGAAGGAAGACTAAAGTATTATTATCTATAATTAATGAATTTTTTTCTCCTAGGGGGATAACTCATGCCTTGCATAATAAAACCAGTTCTTAGCACAGCAAAAATGGCCTGTTAGGTGCTGAGAAATGAAAGGCTTTGGTTAGAAACTGTCCCCAGGTGAGGTCTGAGGCCTCTGTCCCCTCTCACAGGAGCACCTGTGTGGCCAAGCCAGATCTCCAGACCTGTAAAAAGTTGTGCAGCCTACCCCCTGGCCAGGACTCTCCCCCTGCACCCCATTCACACCCTGGCCTCGTGACCAGGGTGTGGGGCTCTCAGTCCACCTGGGTTGGAGGAGCATTCTGTTGCCCGAACCTCCAGGAAGCAGCCTCTCTGGTCAGCAGAGGCTCCCACCAAAGTGCTGCTGGGTCCTACGGTCAGTCTGCTCTGCAGAGGAAGCTGGGGTGTGACAAGGAACATGGGGCCGTGGAAAGAACCGTCTGAATTACATGCAGATGGCTGAAGAAGGCTGGCTTTCTTTTTACATTATTATTTTTATTAAGCCAATAAAGGAAATGCATCAGTTCATGTACAGAGAAGTCCAAGCAGACCCGGGGAAAGCCAGCTCCAGGCGTCCCTGTGCAGTCGGCCGGGAGTGGCTGTGCCCCTGTCTCCAGGCCAGTGTCTTTGGGTTGGCTTTATTCAGGCAGACTCTCCTTCAGTGGTGGCTTAAATTCAACCAATTTAACAACCCAGGCCCGGCCTGATGTGATGACAAGTGTCACCCTCCCGATAGCTCCAACAAGGTCAGGGAGTGTCCACTCCTGAGCCAATCGCTGTGGCCAGGAGGCTCTGACGGGCTGGGGCTGGGTCATGTTGGATCGAGATCACTGTTCTATTTTATAGGTGAGAAAATTCTGAGGGTCGAAAAAATTACGTGACTTTCCCCTTCACACAACCCGTAACCTGCAGATGGAAACCGAGTCACTGACCACAGCTCACCCTCCAGCTGCCTTTCACCAACAGCTGATGCATCTTTGCATCTGTAGGTGGATTAATAAGCCCAGAATGTTTGTAAGTTTTTGTCCAGAGTTCAGGGACGGCCCTTGTCTGGGCCTTTTCTTTCACTTGTTACATTTCTCTGAAACGTCTGAAGCTCAAGCCACTTCCTTGCGTGCCTTGCTGTTTTGAGCTTACTTCCGTCAGAACATTCATCACTCTGTGTTGATGTGTCTCCCAAGCGGTCTCGGGAAGGTTTCTCTTTTTCCATCTCTGTGTTCCTCCCCAACCTAGCCACTTCGCCTGGCACATGGTAGATGCCCAGTGCGTGTGGGCTGAATCAAATGCACAAACGCCTCGTTGGCCCCTTTGGTGGAGTCTGTTTCAAAGCAGACGCCCACGGCCCCTGCCTGTGTCATGGGTCCCCTCCCTTCCTTTCAGAACGGGATGGATTAGATCACAAAAGGCTTGCCGAATTTCCAGCACCCTGACTCGAACTGAGGAAGGACGGTCCCTCAATTCTTGTGCCCAAATACTAATCCATCATCGCATCTTGGTGGGGACTCAGGATAAAATGTGAAAGAGCTTTGGAATAAATAGTGAGTGTTGTCAAGCCAGGACAGCTGTTGGCTGTCCCAGTGGATGCAATATGTTGCATACCCTTTCGACACTATGGAATTAAACCATTAGAAACAGTTTTCATCTGGATCTCCTAAATCTCCCGGCATTATAAAGGCAACCCGTTCTCCTTTATGTTGTATTTTATTTTGAAAACTCTTCAGAGAAATGCTGCCTTAATTGAAAAAAAAAAAAAGAAAGAAAAGAAACCTTTCTAAGTGAGTAGGGAACCCAAGTTTTTAATGTAATTATGCACTGTGAATTCTTGGTAACAATTAATACCTCGGAAAGGAAACATCAGCCCTGGGGGCAGTGAGCCTTGTGAGGCCTGGTTGAATCAGAGTGGCTGTGCTGTTTCTTCTGGGAATGCGGACCGGCCCTCCATGGGGCTGTGCGGTGGGTCTTCTAGTTCTGCACCACATGCCCGGGTTCTGTGCCTGACTGTGCTGTTCTCCCTCCTCCCCAGATCTGAGGTTTGACCTCGGCAAACAGGGCTGCCACACAAGATTTAGGAGAAGAGAGGATGTGGCATAGAACTGTGCCGCCTACCTGCTCCCCAGACAAGGGGGCTATCAACACTAGAGCTGACGGGGGTTCCAGAAAGGGCCTGCCTCTTTGCATCGCACCAGTGCTCAGTGATGCCTTGCGTATGGAAGGTGGTCAGTATCTCTCTGAACAGAGGGGAGGACCACAGACAAATGTGGGTAGAAATGATAATTTGATGATGAAATAGGTAGTTCTGGAACTTAGGGCTTTTGGAGGCAGGGCTATTCTGCCAGGCACAAGAAGCTGGTGTGAAAGATGTGGGTTCTCATGAAGGTTTTGCTGTCACCCAACTAGGTGGCTTTGGGGAAGTCACTTTCTTTGTTGATGAGGGGGAGGATGAGATGCTCCCTAAGGGTCTGCAGTCTCAGCTTTCCCAGGTCGCCATTGCTCCAGCTGGTTAGAGAAATCTGACTTGGAAAAGGAAGAAACCTCTGGGGTTTTCTGGATCCTGGCTAAGATCCCAGAGGGTCTTTAGATCCTGGGCCAGATCCAGCTAATGTCCCCACACCCACCGCTGTCTTTCTGAGTGGAAGCCTTTTTTGCGTCTAATTTTCTTGGTAGATTGTATTAGTCTCCTATTGCTTTTGTAACATATTACCACGAATTTAGTAGCTTACAACAACGCAAATTTCTTACTATTCTAGGGATCAGAAGTCCAAAGCCAGTCTCACTGACTGACGGCCAAAGTCAAGGTGTCAGCAGGGTTGGTTCCTTCTGGAGGCTCTGGGGGAAATGTTGCTTCCTTGCCTTTTCCAGTTTCTAGAAACCATTTGCATTTCCTTGGCTCATGGCCCTTTCCTCCATCTTCAAAGCCAACAGCATAGCATCTTCTCTCCTCTCTAACTCTGCTTCCATCCTTGTGTCTTGTCTCTCTGGCTCTGATTCTCCTGCCTCTGTTTTATAAGGACTCTTATGATTACGTTGAGACTACTCAGATAATCCAGGATAATCTCTCCATCTCAAGATCCTTAATTTAATTACATCTGCACAGTCCCCTTTACCATGTTATTTAAGATTTACAGATTCTAGGGATTAAGATGTGGAGATCTTTCAGGGGAAGTCATTATTCAGTCTCCCACAGGGATTATCCATTTGATTTCAAAACCTAGACTTTCTCGGGGAGAGAGTGTATCGAAACTGCTTTGGAATGGGGAATTGTAGACGGTCCCCTAGGCAGTGAGTCTGTGCCTGATTGAAGTTTAAGATGAATTCAACAGCAAAATCCACTTGCTTTCTGGGTATGTTTAGATTTTCCTTCCTATAATTGGTCCATTATCTTCCTTATCTTCCTTCTTCATTCTGTTTGTGGTGGTTACTGCATGCTCACCAAGAGTGAGGCAGAGCGCCAGGAAGATGTGAGAATCTCCAAGACGTGCTCCCTTCCCTGGTGGAGCCTATGTCTAGTGGATGAAGAAAGGCACATGAACAGTTATTTTCAATACAAGGCAGTGATGTAACAGTGACAGACCGAAATGGTGGGAAGACAGAAGGGTGGACGTCAGTTCTATCCTTTAGGGTGTCATGCCTGCCAGTTTTTGGCTGAGAAATATGATTGTTATATGCACCTGAATTTTAAGTTATTAACTCTGATAGGCTAAGAATTTAAGGCCCTTCTACGCAAGGTTGACTCAACTTCGACTCAAGCTGGGGTCAGTAGGAATTTGCGGGGCGGAGCGGACGTTGGGAAGAAAATCTAATCAGTCTGCTCAGTTCGTGCTGCATGTGAATGAGTAAATTTCTGTAACCTGGGCCGTCCTCGTTTCCCATAGCTGACCTGCAAACACCCTGTGATGTTGGCTCTCCTCTTTGGAAAAACAGCTTCTTCCTCGCGTGTCCTTTCAGAGGCAAAGGGGACTCTCCTGCAAGAGCTCGCTCATGCCCAGAACACAGTTTTAGAAAATACAGCTGACTTCTCTGGGAAAAACAAACCAACTTTGTCTTACTCGAGTCATGGAAACCAGGTTGGCACCTCGTTATCACCTTGTTAGCAAGGGCAGGCTGAGTAGGGGACAAACCTGGTAGGAGGGGTTGGCCCTGTGTGAGCAGGGTTTTGAATTAAGCTTAATTGCTCTTCTGAAGCTCAGCCACTTAATACTACACGAGTAGGAATCTATCACCAGACTCTTGACCCATCCTCCTCTTTCTTTCCTATTCTCGCCTACATGGACAATTAGCGCCTCCCCCACTCTGCTCCTGCCATGATTTTTGCCTGGGCCACACCGAGGCCACCAAGGCTTGGCTGCAACCAGGGAGAAAAGGTCTGTCTCCACCTTTCACCTTGACCCCCCTCAGTCCCCATCTTAAAATGCAGTCGGCCTGTCTGTCCTTGGAGCACAGCAGGGCTGGGGTGCAAAACCCATCTCTTCAATGACTTATAGCAAATTCTTGATTTCTCACAGAATGAGAAAAAGTAACCCAAAGTTATTTTTGTCTGGCTCTGAAATGTGTTTTGCACTTGTATTTGAACATGGCTGTGCCTCATGTTCTGATAACTAAACTTCAGACTAAACCATGAAGAAACCCACAAAGACATCCTCAGAGAGGGCTGAGGAGCTGCGTACGTAGCCACCTGTGCATTTTCTCTGCTTTGTAAAGTCTGGCTGGGGTTTGACTGCTCTGTATAGTGGGTATTTGTTAAGTAGGTCACCTGATCTCTGAGTATTAGATTCTTGCCCTGCAAAATTGGGGTGAATTTACCTACCCCACTGGACTAATGGAGAGATCCAAGGAGTATCATAAGTGAAGCACTGGTCACACAGTGTCACAGTAAATGTGAGACTCTCCCACTCACCTTTCTCCCCACCTGGCTCCCCTCATTCTCTTGGACCAATGCAATACACCAACCAACCTTCCTCCAAGTGTCTCCAGAGTGGGAGAGGTATGACATGCCACACACTTCCCTTTCGTCCTCGCCCATGCCTACCCCCTGGCTTTTCTCCTTTGTCTCATCATCATCAGGCTTTTACTGTACAGAGCCTTGTCAGTGGACACCTCGCCTAAAGTGTCCCAGCCTCGCACTTTCTACCCCACCCTTCTGTCGGCATGGTGAACTTGCAGCCTGGGTTGTCCAAGGTAATCCCAATCGTAATTGCACAGTCCCACCCTTCCCATTACAATGTCCTGGGAACTCCAGTTCACCAACATCCGGAACACATTTCCTGATAGCACCCACTCCCGAGAAGGGGAGTTGAAGATCAGAAAATAGGGGGTCTTACAAAAGAGCCCTGACAATGGTAACCACATATCCTAGATTTTCTGGGAAGGTCTGTCCCCTTTCTAGACCCTGGGTGCTGATTTTTTGTCCAGTAAACGCCATCACCTACCAACAAAGCTCACAGAAAAGGCACGTGGCAGACAGAAGACCCCTGCAGTATGATTCTGTGAGAGCCCACCACTGCCTCCGATCTCAAGTTCAGATTCTTCCTCAATGTTAGTTGGGTTTGAAGATGGACTGAAGGGAGCATGATTCTTGCTTTTGGGTGTGAAATGAGGACAAGGGGGGAAATGTGTTTGGTGTAAATATACACAACTAATTCTGTATGCAGTTTTGAAGCCTACTTCACTTAATATTAGCATATGGATTTTTCTCATATCACTATTCTTTTTCTTTGTAAACAATGGCCTTACCAAATTCAAGGTGGTGTCTACCACTAATGATGAGGGTGGAGTGAGGATGGGGACAACAGATCCCCAAGGGCAATATGGTGTGGTGGAATGTTTTCTACCTTAAGCTTGGTGATGGGTACACTTTTTTGAAGGCCTTAAATATTACATAATAAAGTAGAAACTTATCCACCAGTAGCAAATGGTTACTTAACATTACATTCTGTAAATGTATCATAATTTACTCACTTTCAAACTCCTCTGCTGCTGTTATCAGGTATTTGTGACTTTCAACATCAGACTCTTAAATAATGTAGTATTATTAAACATCTTTGGGGATCAAGTTTTGTCTGCACATGAGCTAAATTTCTTAGGACAGATTTATGGAACTGAATTATTGGGTCAAAGAGTATGGCTGTAATGAGTATGTATTGCTTTTTGACAAAGTTGCATGAGTTCAGACTATCATTGACTTTGTGTCCACTCACTTTAATCTCATCAGCACACAGTGCCGTTATACACGTATATAAATATTTTATATATACTTTATTATATATGTGCATACATCTGCTGCTTTACTATGCAAATATTTGTTTCTAATGGTTTAACTTGTACCTCTTTGGTTACCAGTGAGAGTGAACATTATGTCACATAAGAATTTTTCTGTTCGAGTTTTTAAAAATTGTTTAATTGATATATACGATCACAGGTTTTTGCAGCCTTGATTATCTGTGGGGCCTGTGTTGGAGGGTCTTGTTTGTATGAGGGTGTGGGGTGACCACAGATGGGCACACAAACAGCCCGTTGCCCCTTTTGGTGGAAACCAGCTGTACATCTAGACCTTTGTCTCCCTGCAGTGCCGCCAAGCTGCTGGACAAGACGCCGTTCTCGGTCAGTAACCCGAACCCGCTGCTTCCTTCGCCCGCTAGCCTCCAACTGGCTCAGCTGCAAGCTCAGCTCACCCTCCACCGGCTGAAGCTGGCACAGACAGCTGTCACCAACAACACCGCAGCCGCCACGGTCCTGAACCAGGTCCTCTCCAAAGTGGCCATGTCCCAGCCTCTCTTCAACCAGCTGAGGCATCCGTCCATGATCAGCGCCCCCCACGGCCACACCGGGGTGCCCCAGCACGCCACAACCGTGCCCAGCACCCGGTTTCCCTCTAACGCAATTGCCTTCTCACCCCCCGGCCAGACACGAGGCCCAGGGCCCTCTGTGAGCCTTCCCAGCCAGCCCCCCAATGCCGTGGTGATGCACCCTTTCAGCGGGGTCATGCCTCAGACCCCCGCCCAGCCAGCAGTCATCCTGGGCATTGGCAAGACTGGGCCCGCCGCCGCGGCCGCGGGCTTCTATGAGTACGGCAAAGCCAGCTCCGGCCAGGCCTACGGCTCTGAAGCCGACGGGCAGCCCGGCTTCCTGCCGGCCTCGGCCTCTACCTCGGGCAGCGTGACCTATGAAGGGCACTACAGCCACTCAGGGCAAGATGGCCAAGCTGCCTTCCCCAAGGACTTCTACGGACCCAACTCCCAAGGGGCGCAGGTGGCGGGCGGATTTGCCGCTGAGCCAGCCGGGGGCTTGAAGGGCGAGGTAGGTCCGCTGCTGCAGGGTGCAAACAGCCAGTGGGAGAGCCCCCACGGATTCTCTGGCCAAAGCAAGCCTGATCTGACCGCAGCCCCCAGCCTGTGGCCTCCAACCCCCGGTCAGCCCTATGAGCTGTATGACCCCGAGGAGCCCACCCCAGACAGGACCCCTCCTTCCTTTGGGGGTCGGCTCAATAACAGCAAACCGGGTTTCGGCGGAGCCCGGCGGCGGGCCAAGGAGGAGCAGGCGGTGCTGTCCGTGCGGCCCTTGCAGGCGCATGAGCTGAATGACTTGCATGGTGTGGCCCCCCTCCACCTGCCACACATCTGTAGCATCTGCGACAAGAAGGTGTTTGATTTGAAGGTGAGTCATCCAAGACCAGCTGCGAGCCACAGCCACAGCCTGGGCGCGCCCGCCACCTCGACCCAACGCTCGGCAGTTCACACGAGGAACTATTCTGTTTGGGGATTGGGTAACAGAATTTTGTCATCAGTACCTTTGGTTAAAATCCTAGGTATTAGAACCAAAAAGAGGGAGGAGGATATAGGTCAGTGGTAGAGCGCATGCTTAGCATGCACGAGGTCCTGGGTTCAACCCCCAGCACCTCCATTAAAAAAAATAAACCTAATTACCTACCCCACCCTCAATTAATTAGAACCCAAAAGAACTTCAGAACTGTATCAGGGCCAGTCCCTTGCTTTAAGGCAAGTAAAAGATTCTTACCCATGTTTATAGATGAGATGGCTGAGGTGAGTGGTGGATTGTGACCCCACCTGGGTTACAGAAGAGGGACTCAGGAATTAGATGCATTTTACAGATGCAAAGACTGAGGCCTAGAGAGATGAAATGGCTTGTCCAGGGCCCCACAGCTGGAAAGTGACAGAGTGGAGATTCACACGTGGATCTGGCCCTCCCAGAGCCTGTGCCTCTCAGACTCTGGGCTGTGCTGCCTCTTGTCTTCCATCCTGTCTGCAGAGTTCAGTAATTCCTGTTTAGGGAGCATCACGCCGCAGTGTGTCATTCACCTCTACTTGGGTCATGTTGTGCAAACTCATCCCTGTCACTTGGATGGGACACACCCTCTCACCCTCCTGTCTCAGGAGGGGACTGACTGACATGGGAGATGCTGGAGGATTTAGTCTCTCATAAGCCTTTTCTAAGGCTTTGCAACTCACTGGGAGTCCACCTGCCAGATTAACCTGTGGAAATGGGAATGCATGGAAAGGCAGTGGGACCAAGGGCCCACTGAGACTTGTGAACCAGGGCTCCTGTCCAAGACAGGCCCGGGGTATGCAGGTGGGGGCTGATGGAGTAAGGCTGGACAGGGAGGCAGGAGCCGAGAAGGAGT
The DNA here is from genome assembly GCF_009834535.1 of Camelus ferus. Lineage (NCBI taxonomy): Eukaryota > Metazoa > Chordata > Mammalia > Artiodactyla > Camelidae > Camelus > Camelus ferus. The sequence goes on along the minus strand of NC_045706.1, from coordinate 17,796,896 downwards.
TTGGGAGGGAGAGGAGGAGCGGAGGGAGATGTGTCTGTAGGGCCGGTCCAGCACCTGGGTGCTCTGAGCTCCCTGCCTCACAGGGAAAGCCTGCACTCACCCCTGCCTTCCTGAGGTTTCAGTTCTACTTTGGTCATTTTTCTTTCCTTCTGGCCTAGGACTGGGAGCTGCATGTAAAAGGGAAACTACATGCTCAGAAATGCCTGCTCTTCTCTGAAAAGTAAGTGCTGTCCAGGAGGACAGGCTCATGCACATGCTCAATAAACATTCATTAAGCACCTACTGTGTGCCCTGCCCTGTTCTCGGTGCTAGGGAAACAGCAGAGAACAAAACAGGCAAATTCCTGTTCTCAAATAGCTTACACTTCATGGTAGGGGGGGTGTCAGATGATAAACCAGTGAATTGTAGAACATCCCTGGTGGTACATGCTAAGCAGAAAACAGCATCAGGGCAGAGGCAGGAAGTGTGTGTGTGTGTGTGTGTGTGTGTGTTTGTGTGTGAGTGTGTGTTTTCTCACAGGGACTGGTGGCGGGAGGCCTCACTGAGGACACCCAGGAGTGGATGGAGTGAACTGTGACCATCTGGGGCACATGCACTCCTGGCAGAAAAACTGCATGTTTGAAGGCCCTGGCATGGTCCGGGGATGCTCAGGCAGCGACAGTGTGAGCAGCACGAAGTGCTTTGGGGAGGAGCCGGGGAACTGTCGGGGCCCCACGCTGAGCACTCCAGTTTGTTGAGAGGACTTTCACTTTTGATTTGATTGTGGCTGGAGCCTGGAGGGCTGAGCAAAGGGGGATGTTCTCTGGCTTCACTGGTTGGGACTCTGGCTGCTGTGCTGAGAATAGATGAGGGGGGGCGGCAAAGGGAGATACCTGGAGATAGTGAGGAGGGGCTGCAGATACACACACAGAAAAGAGGACCCTTGGCCCAGGGATGTAGAACAGAGGATGGGGTTAAGTGTTTTGAAATGATTGCATTCAAAAGGCTTCCCTTTCTTATTCACAAAAACCAAAATATGGAAACAACTTAAATGTCCAGGCCTGATGAATAGATAAATATATGTGGTCTATACTTACAATGGAATATTATTCAGCCTTAAAGAGGAAGGAATTTCTGACACAGGTTACAACAAGGGTGAACCTTGAGGAGGGTATGCTAAGTGAGATAAGCCAGTCACAAAAGGACAAATGCTGTATGATGCCACTTAGAGGAGATGCAGAGAGTAGTCAGGTTTATGGAGACAAAGCAGAATGGGGGCTGCCAGGGGGAGTGGGGCTGGGGAGTTAGTGTTTAATGGGGACAGAGTTTCAGTTTTACAACATGGAAGAAGTTCTTCTGGAGATGGATGGTGGTGACGGTTGCCAAACAATGTGAATGTACTTAATGCTGTTGGACTGTACAGTTAAAAATGGTTATGATAGCAAAGTTTATGTTATGTGTATTATACCATAATTTAAAAAATGATTTTTAAAAGGTGTTTCTTTTCTGGTTCCCCAGTTTTTTTATTATGGTAAAATTCGCATGACTCACCATACTAATCATTTTAAAGTGTACAATTCAATGGTATTCAGCACATTCACAAAGTTATGCAAATCCTACCACTCTTTCCATCTAGAACATTTTCATCACCCCCAGGGGAAACCCCATAACCATTTATCAGTCACTCCCCACTCCCCCCTTCCCCCAACCCATGGCAACCACTAATCTGCTTTCTGTCTCCATGGATTTGCTTCTTCTAAACATTTTATACATAAAGAATCAGGTAATATGTGACGTTTTTCAACTGGCTTTTTTCACTTAGCATAGTATTTTCAAGGTTCACTCACATTGTAGCATATAATTTTTTTAAATTGAAGTATAGTTGATTTACAACGTTGTGTTAGTTTTCTGGTGTACAGCATGATAATTCGGTTATATATATATAATATGTGTGTGTGTGTGTGTATATATATATATATATATTCTTTTTCATGTTCTTTTCCACTATGGTTTATTACAGGATATTGAATATAGTTCCCTGTGGTGTACCTTGTTGTTTATGCATTCTTTTTATGGCTGAATAATATTCACGTATATATAAAACATTTTGTTTAGCCATACATCTTTTGATATATTTGGGGCATTTCTACCTCTCAGCTATTGTGAATAGGGCAGCTGTGAACGTCCATATACAAGTGTTTGTTTGAACATTTATTTTCTACTGTTTTGGAGTGGAATTTCAGGGTCACATGGTAATTCTTGGTTTAACTCATTGAGTAACTGGCTCCCCTCTTCCACCTGCTCCAGCGCTGGTGTCCGGTGTGCACTCAGTTCGGCAGAGGGAACGCTATGTGCCTCTCCCAGCAGCACAGCCGTTTACAACCCTGCTGGGAATGAAGGTGAGGAGGGTCCCCCGGGTCAGCAGCTTGAAGCAGAAATCAGCTTCCCAAAGGCTTCTCACACCCCATTTTAATAACCAGGCATCCCCGATGTGCCCTTTTAGGCATCTATAAAGCAAACAGATCCCAAGACACTAAAATGCATTGGGCCGGCTAGCTGGGCTCTGTGACATTTTCTACGTGTTTTAGATGTAAAGCTTTGCTGGTTATCAACATGCCCAGAAGTATAATCACCACAGTCACTAATCCATATGTTAAAAGGATTTTCCTTTTTCTTGTCCCACTTCTGTCCTCATAATGACTTTTGAAAGTCAAGGGAATGACTAGGTTTTCACCCAGTTTTGTGTCATTTACCATTTAGATTACACCTCAAATCTCGGGACGTCATATGTGGCCATTCCTGCAAGGTCATTTACTCAATCAAATCCCGCATTCCCTTCTACCTCCCCGGGGACAAATGTGAGTACAGAAGCATTTTCTCCATTGTCCTTTGTTGTCATCAAAGCATTGAACACACCAGCTCTGCCTGAGTGTAGAGTTGCGGGAAAGATTGGGACGAAGAGTGCAGGTGTGGCTCGGGGCGGTGCCGGGAAGCAGAGGCCCAGCGCTGTATAGTTCAGTCCAGCCGCTGTGGAAACACAGGTGGAAAAGCTGACAACTTCTTAACATTGAAAGCACATAAAAACTTTCTGGCATTCGGCACTCATTTAAAATAAAATAAGTTTGTGTGTGTATGTATGTGTTTTCTAAGACTTTGCCATTTTATTGAAGTGGACCATTTCCTCTGAGTGGGTAATTCTGAAACTTGAACAGAAAGAGAAAATGTGTTTGAAAAGTAAGGACCATGCCGTAAGGGTATTGTTGACCCCTTGGGAAAATGGTGACATCTGCAGAATGCTTCCTTTTTAGTTGTGTTGTGTCCTTTCCTGTCTACAACGTGCACTTTGGTCCCCCAAAGCTCTAAAGTTTTATCCCTCCTTTTCCCACTGATTGTGACCACTTCCTCTCCCCACTCGGTTTTCCCACCGTAGCCTCATCCCCCGGGAGCTACCGCTTCCCCTGGAAACACGTGGAAGGGGGTGAGAGATGCAGAACCAGCTGTCGAGCAAACTGCGTTTGGCCGAACCCTGCTAGAGGGCGCGTGTCTGGGTGTTTCTGTCCGCGCCTGTATTTTGTAAAGTTCGTGAGGTGAGCAGCTGCAGCCTCTTTCTCTCTTCTTGAGCTCAGGAGAGCAGGCCTCCACGTGCCATCCCTTCACTTGTTGGGGCATTCGAGCAAAACTTCAGAAGAGCAAGCCCAGAAGTGTAGGTTTTAGGCCCCGGGGGCCAAGTGAGTAGGGAGGTGAGGAGATGAGAAGGGAGGCCTGCCTGGGGTGAGATTTCTATTTCTTTATGTCTATTTATTTATGTTTAGGGGAGAAGTGCTTCAAGATGGAGCTCCTGTCTGCAAGCCTGTGTGTAAGAGAATTTTGTGGTTTCCTTCTCTGCACACTTCAGGCTGAGAGCCACGCCTGGTCCGTGGCAACTCTGGGTCAGTTCCAGGAGAGCAGAGTGGTTGGTTCAGTGAGCCTGTTGTTTGCTTTTGAGTCAGACGCCTGATTACATGACCTGGTGTCTGAGCGGGTGCAGGCGGCTCCAGCCCCACCCCTACCCCAGGGCCTGTTCCCACACTGTGGACCACGGAGGCAGTTCTCTTGCCCACAACCTGCTTTGAGCTCCCAGCATGAACGGGAGGGGGCTGTGACCCAGACAGGGGGGGCAGGGCTGGGTGGCAGGTGGACCAGGGGTCTGGGCACAGGAAAGAGAGCCCTTGTCAACTGAGCCCCTTTATAAAGGAGAGGGGGCTGGAAGGGTGAGGAGAGGCAAGGGTGGGACGACACTACGTCTGTCTGTGCCTCGATCCCGTCCTCCGGCACTGACCAGTGAACCAGAGGCCCTTTCCTTATGGAGGCAAGACACCTACGTTCAAGTCCCAGCTCTGGAGTCCCTCGGCTGTGTGGCCTTGTTCAAGTCACTTTACTTGTCTAAGGCTCCTTTTCCTTAAATGGGGAAAATACTCCCCTAATAATGACTTTTGAAGGTCAGATAAATAACTGGGTTTTCACTTGGCTTGTGATCCTTCTGATGATACCTCTCTGATCTTGGGACATCGTATGTGGCCATTTGAGCACAGCCTCCTGATTTGATGGTCAGAGCTGGAGGGTAGGAGAGGGGCTCAGGCAAGATCAGCATTGTCCTGCCCTTGAGGGGATCAAGTGAGCCGAGTATGTGATAATGACTGTGAGCTTCTTATGCAGTGCATAAGAAGTAATAATAATGGCTGTTATCAGGTAACGAGTCCCTTTTACCTGTTGCAGGGTTTAACTATCCTAAAGTTACCTCTGCCTGCTAGTTGTGTGATTTGGGTGCAGGTCTCAGTATCAGTGTCCCTCGTGTGCAAATCTGTCTAGGAATCTTGTGGTCATATCTGCTCCCCCTAAGAGATGTTGCAGGATTCCCACCACAGCGCTTTACTTAGGCGCAGGGCAGGCACAAGCAGTCTGCTGACTCATGATCGTGTGTGAGTACAGATTCCTTCAGATGCCTAGAGATGGGGCTTTCATCTGGCTCGAGCCCGAGAAGCAACATAAGAAACGTTTTTCTTCCTGCACTGGCAGCGGCAGGAGGTGATGGAGAGCCCAGACGCTGCTGGATGACGATCATGATCGCTAACATTTATATAGTGCTCAGCACGTGGTTAGCATCTTTGCACGTATTAGCTCATTTAATCCTCCAGACCGCCCTGTGAGGTGGGGAAACTCAGGCATGGGGAGACGAAGTCCCTTGCCTGAGGTCACACAGCGGGTAAAGGGCAGCACTGGATTTGAACCCTTGCAACCCGGCTCTGGAAGCCTCACTTTTAACCACTAGGCCCTCCTGCCCCTCTTTGAGGGTCCCCGAGTTCTCTTCCTTGGGATGATTCTCTCCCTGGTAAGCACCCCGCTCTCCCGACTCCCGCCCCACAAGCTTCTTAGCAGGCTCTGAGGCTGCCTCGAGGTGATGAGGCCTTCTTGGGCCTCGGCCAGCATTGAACATGGAGCAGAAGGTGAAGAGGCCGTCAGCCCGGCAGCCGAATTCTTCGGCTCCGTGACAGTGTCTCCCAAGATGAACTCAGACGTGTGGAGGCAGTTCTGCACACCCGGTGGAGGGGAAGCGGCATCATCTGACTGGTTTTATCGTTGTAAGTTGTGCAAAAAGGTTGGTCACATGAGCTTCCTGAGGGCACTCAGGGGACAAGGACAGAGTTTGCCCCCCGCCAGTCCTTGCATCATCAGTGAGTGGCTGGACGTTCACATCCCTCTGTTGGCGTCTGGTCCTCTTGTTGCCATTCCTGACAAATGGAATCAAATGTAGGCATGTCTTTTTAGCAAAACCTGAAATCCAAAAATACTGACCTTTGGAGACAATTCAAGAAATGAAGGGCTGACTAACCTGCTACTGAAAGTTGCTCTGTGAGGCTCTTTGAGTAGCAGGAGAGTCTCTCAGAAAAATTATTGATTTTTTTCCCCCTGCCTACAAATACTGACTTCCAAAGACAAGCAGTTACATCAAGGAGTAGTTACTCTGTAATCAAAGGGTGCTTTTCCAGGCTCCAGCGAGTGCTCAGCGAGCTCCTTTTGCATGTACATGTCTAGTGCTCTCCTGCTTACGTGACTTATGCTTTTTGTGAAAATTCAAACGAAAGAAATATTTGATGAGGGCAGTAAAATTCTTCCCATTTCCACCCCTTCTCAGCTCCCACAGAGAACTCGTAAAGGCTTTGATGTGTTTTCCTCCAGAAGTGTTTTCCAGTCCAGTGCCAGGGTTTTTTCTGCCTGATTCCACTTACGTGCATCTTTTCAGAAGCACATTTTGTGGAGTAGAAGCAGGAACAGCCAGGACTCCACCATTGTGGTATCATTATTGTTTGTGGAGCAAAGAGCAGTCCTTTTTTCCAAAGCTGCCTCTTTTTAAGCAGGAGAACACAGCCGCATGGGGCTCCGGGAATAAGCCTTCGGAAAGTAACGGAACTGCCACGAGATCCAAAACAGCCACAAGACCCCCCTCCGCCCTCCCCCGCACCCAAGCTTGGCTGAATTTACACTTGTCTCGGCTTGGTGGGAATGTGGGCCTTTCGTGTCCATGTTCATCTCGGACAGAGATGGGGCACTGAAGTGACAGTTGTGTGCTATGTTTGCTGAGGGTGAGTGATTTGTCGTTGTCTCCGGCCCCTCCCCTCCGACCCCAGGGTCCCAGGAGAGGGGTGTTCACTTTCACTTAAGCTTCTGCCATTTGACAGGGCAAAGGCACTTTATCTTTGACCGCCTGAATCATCATAAACAGAGTAATCAGGTTTCTGGAAGGGGCCAGAGGGGCCTTCTCAGGCTGTAAATAGCTTTCTTGTGCCTGCCCGAGATGCACTTAGCCTGCTGACTGTCCCCATAAAACCGCCTTGCAGTTTTCACAGCCACCTTGGAGTTTATTTAGTGCTGGTGATGGGGCCTCTCTGGCCTGGGACGATACGCATTGTTTTTATAGTTTCTTTCTCACCAGGACCCTCCACACCAGAAAATGTGTATAAGGAAACTGAGGCATGGGAAAATATAAATGTTTGTGGAAGGCCAGAGGTTTAAGTCATAGGTTGCCTCTCAGACTGCTGGTTGTTTCTGGAACATGTGTCTGTCCACCCTGGCCTTCTAAGCCCGTGGCTCAGAGCACTCTGGTCTCCTGACTTCCAAAGAGATGAAGAGTAGTAACTGATGTGGCAGATGAGACCCCTCCCCCACCAGTCCAGCACTGTCATTGCTCTTGTCCCCTCGGCAGGGGTCACCTGGTACGTTTTCGAAGAGAACAGAGTGGAGAAACAGGAGACTTGGGTGGGTTTTGTCTTCTGGGTTTTTTCTTTTTCTTTTACAAACCTGAATTATTTTTTCTTGTTGCAAAAGTGGTAAAATGGTATAAAAAGTTTTCAGTGGTAATAGAAACGTAAAAAAATAGAAAATTCAACCCTGCAGAGAAAACCAAAGGTAAACATCTTTGGCTGTAACTACATCGCTCTAGCCAGCACACAGGTGCATGTTTACTTACTGAAAGTATATATTTTGGGGGAAATCAGGTTAACGCATCTGTTGTGCAACTTGGTTCTTTTTCACTTAACGTAACTCAATACATATTTTAATTGATTTCTGGACATCTGCTCACATCTGAACATAAAACATTATCTTATGTTGTAACACCATCTATTGTATATGTTACCGTAATTTAACAAAACTGCGATTGATTTTTTTTTTCGGTGAGACCTAAGTTGTAATCACAAAACTACTGCTACTTAATTGCCCACAGATTAAGTCCCTTACCTTCTCCCAGACATCAGTGTCTACATACACAGTGCTGAGTGTGGACCAGATGACCTCCTGGTTTTAAGATTCCGTGACTCTAAAGTTTATAGTGATGTTGAAGTTGCTTAGCAGGTGAGCCACCCGAGACCCATAGGCAATCCGGCATGGATAAAAATGGATTTTCTCTAAGTCACAGCTAACATGCTTTATAAAATATTTGAAAGTGCCAATAGAGACATCTGTTTCTATCCTCCCAGTTATACCAAGATCCATAGATCTGGAGCCCAGGCCTGTTCACTATGTGTGTAGTATGTTCAAAATCAACACCATGGAAAAGAAACATTTGCCCTGTGTCCTCAGGTATGTTTAGCCCAAAACCGGCAGAGGCCCACAGACTGTGTGCCAGGTGAAGTTAGGTCCCACCTAAAGGAGATCAGGCCAGAGCAGAGAAAATTGTTTGTTGACGATTGAATCTATGCTTCGTAGCTCTAAGATACACTTTGAGAGACTTCTCTCACCCCACAAGCCTGTTGCCCTAAGCCATTTTTATTGCAACTCTGTGAGTTATTTGAACTGGGTCTGTTCTTTGAACTCATCTGCATCAGAGGGCGTTGAAAGTTCTCAGAATCTTCCTACACAAGTCTGCCCTTTTCACATTTCTACCCATCTATAAAAGATTTGTGGGTGACTTGAGAAGTCTGAGACTCAGCTGCATGAACCATTAGAAGCAGCACCTGGTTTTAAGTGAAGGGCGGGTCCCAGCATGTGAAAAGGTACTGTCCAGGCTCCTTGTCGCATGCGGGGGCATTCCAGGTCATGCTGGCCCCAAGCCAGCTGAAGCTGTGCCCCAGGCTGGTGAAGGATGATTGTCCCGTTAGGTTAGTGATGAGGGCTTTGGTTACAGCCCAAACACCTTAGGCGTCTTAGAGACTTGACCTAGGACTGGGAAGCTTCACATGCACCTGTCGCATGTGTGCCTCCTGAGAGGCCAGAGGCCGAGCAGCGGGTAAGATGGTAATGAAGCCTGGCAGCACCATGGCTCGTGAGTCTCTCTAAACCCTATCCTCTTCTGCCTAGAGCATAACTTCTGAACTATTTTGGTAACATTTAATTTTAATGTAATTTGGACTTACAGAAAAGTTGCAAGAAAAGTATAAGTGGGGAAGGATAGACAGCTCAGTGGTAGAGCACATGCTTAGCATGCAAAAGGTCCTGGGTTCAATCCCCAGTCCCTCCATTAAAAAAAAAAAAAAAGAACTTAAAAAAAGAGAAAGGTATAAGGTACCTCCATATGCCTTTTGCCTGGATACCTGTACCTTTTGGCCCATTTACTTTATTGTTCTCTCTCTGTGTCTCTCTGACTCTCTCTCTTTCTCTTTATTGTCTATCTGTCCATCCATCTCCATCTTTGTCTGTCTGTCCATTCATGTCTATCTTATCTGTCTGTCCATCCATCCATCTAAAGATCCATGCATGTTTTTCCTGAACCGATGGAGACATGTTACCCCTTCACCCCTGACTACATCAGCATGAATTTCCCAAGAACACAAGCTTTCTCTTACACAATCACAGTACAGATACATTTTCCCCCCTAGTCCAGGATCATCACAGCACGTCCTTTAACTGTCAGAGGTGAGGAGACAAATACTTATTTATAGAAACCTGCTGACGCCAGGCCTTGAACGAAGGCACTTTGCATACATTGTGGCATTTTGGTCTTCTAAACAATCCTGTGGAATCAATTTTTATTTACCCTGTTTTATAGACAAGCAAGCTCAGTCTTGGAGAAATTCAGTAACTTGCCCACGGTAGTCACTGGGGAGCAGGGACACAGACCCAGGCCTGTCTGATGTTCCCACTGCCCTGGCACTGGTGCCTGGAGACCACGAGGCACACACTTGGTGTGCCTGTCCTCGGAGGGGCAGCAGGCCGGTTTGTCTTTAGTATATGATGTCAGCTCTTCTTGCCCACTCAGGGAGCAGAGTCATTTCGGGACGGCAGAGCCCATCCGCAAGGTGCTCACTGCTTGGAGCTTATCTTCAGCCCTGTGAAGACGAGACCACCACCAGCACAGACAGGCCTGTCGGTGAACATATGCATGCTGGAACAGCCGATCACACGGAGAGGGAGGGCAGATGTTACATTCATCGGGGCAGGGGGTGGGAAAGACACAGATTTCCTGTTTATGCCCCATACAGTTGGGGTAAGTTATCATTATCCTGGATCTTAGGGTTTAGCTTGGCAAGGCTTCTGAGAGGAGTGGAATTTTAGGACTGTGAGCCACATAAGCACGGATATTTCACATCTGGAGAGGACTTAAGCTGTATAGACTATCTCCCTCATTCCAGACACTGGGGGACTAAGGCCCAGAAAAGAAAACTAGTTTGTCTTTGTCATGCACCTAATCGGTGGCTGAGCTCGGGCTGGAACCCAGTCCTCTGTCTTCCAGGATTAGGTTCTTTTATTACATCGGCAAGTCCTGCCTTTCTTACAGCCCAAACCCTTTGAAATTATTTACTCTTACCTCAAGCAGTCCCTGTTGTACATTTCAGGTGTGGCAAAGTACTCATGTGAGTAATTAACTAGTTACCCATTTTTCTTAATCAAAAACACAGACACACCGATCAGACTTTCTCATCAGCCTCAGATCTAATGAGGGTTACCGTATTGATAGAGTAAAGAAACTCAAAGCATGATCTCAACTCAGGTTTTTTTAAATGTCAAAAATAATGATCCTTTCTTGATGTATTATTATCTCCAAAGACCCTTAAGAACTTGGACTTCTTGGAGAACCCAGCTTGGGAATTATTGTATGGCATCATGCTGTCTGCTCCAGGCACTCACGGCTGTCTGTGACCCCAGGGAGCAGATTTTATTCTGGGAGTACCACCTGGACTGTGTTCTCCCTTCTTCTCACCCTTCCTCCCGCATCATTTCAGGTCTCCCGTAAGACATCAGGCAAATAATAACCGTATTTATATGAACTGTTTCCAGGAGAGATTAGAGTGATTATACATATAACTCTATACCTTTATGAATCAAATACAACTTTGAACCTAATTGAGTTTAACAAAAAGATATTTCAGATCGGTGACAGAAAGGAACGTAGAATGAACTATCCTAAATCAAATATTTGCACAAGAACACGACACGTAACAAATGTTTCTAACTGGATAGGATTTACCACATGCTCTGAAGCCAGACGTGATTTAGATTGGCCAGATTTTCATTCCCTGGCTCATTCAGAAATGAAAAATTGAAGGAAACTGGTTAAAGTGAGGTGGCTACTCGTGGTCACTAGAGATGGTTGGCTTGGGCCAGTATCTTGGCACACCTGTAATCCACCTGCAGTTCACCAGTTAAGAAACTCCAGATTTATATGATTAGCTGGAAGATTACTAAAAATCTCATGGTTATTTTAGATGACAACAACAGTGACAATAAAATCCAACTTCTATTTCTGATTAAAATCTTGGAATGAAATAATGCCATTTGCAGCAACATGGATGGACCTAGAGATTATCATACTAAGTGAAGTTAGGCAGAGAAAGACAAATATTGTATGCTATCACTGATACGTAGAATCTAAAAAATAGTACAACTGAACTTATTTACAAAACAGAAACAGACTCATAGACATAGAAAACAAACTTATGGTTACTGAAGGCGGGGGTGGGGAGGGATAAATTGGGAGTATGGGATTAACATGAAAAAAAATATCTTGGGGAAGAAAGCACTCAGGAATGTATTTTTAAGATTTAAAGGAAAACCGTAATTGAGAGCCGTTCGTTTTCATGCCTTTCTAACTCATCTGCAGTGTGACCTCATCTTGTTCTTTGGTGACTGGCACCCGTGAAGGTATTTACTCCTTGGGGGACATTTTCTACACTCAGCAGCAGTTGCTGCCCTCATGCTTGGATAAAAGCCTCTTGAGTTGTTCTTTCGGTCTGGAATAGACAATGAGAGAGGCGCTGGCCCTCGTGCCCGGTCACTAGGCAACCGGACAGGCAGGGCGTGATGATCGGCTCAGAACCTCCCTGTCTGTGCGCAGCACTGTGGTCCAAGCACGCATGAGCCTGGACCGACCACAGCAAAGTCACATGGGCAGAAACGTGCCTGGTTAAGACAAACGGAGCAGAGCACCCAGTCTCAGCCCTCCTGTTGATAAACTCGGAGGATCAGCCGCTTTGCCCTGCCTGAATGCCCAGCTGGGTCTGCGTCTCCGTGTGGCCCCCACCCTAATGTGGGGCAGAGAGCCTGCCTCTAAGTCCTCCTCCCATTGTCCCTGGAGAAGGGCACAGTACTCCTTAGCCAGGCTCACGCTCAGTCTCCCAGCTGATGGAGAGCTCTGCTGGCACTTCAGGGAGGCGTGGAGACGCTCTGGGAGCTGCCTGGCCCATACACTGAAGACTGTTCCCCTTTGGAAAAGTGCTTGACCTCTGGACACTGCAGAGGGAGAGGGCCGAGAGGGGCACTTGGGTTTCTCCAATTCAAGGCTGAACCATCCAAGGAAATTCTTATTGACTCTAATTGTCCTCAGTCCAAATGAGACAAATGAGGGCTTTTCGTGGTAGAATTACCCAAGTATTAGCCCTTGTTAGGGATGAGACCTCAGACTTCCCCACTGTATTATTGGAACCACATCAAATGTAATTAGAAGTTGAAGTTCACTTTACTCTAGAAAATGGTGATTATGCAAATGTGAGCTTTGCTATTAGTATGGGTTTGGAAAATTGCATCCTTCTCTTCCCCGTTGGTTGGCTTTCTGGCTACTAATTCTTGAACCTCCTGGAGACTCCAGACTGATTACGGTTTGCACAGACCAAACAGACACACTTCCTTCCTCTAGGAGCTTTGATTAGGCCCAGGTCTTCATTTCCAAACTGTATTCTTTGAGGTGCCTTTGGGACTGCTGGAGGGAGGGTGGCGGCAAGGTGCTGGACTGCAAGGTTTGCCTAGAGCCCTTTATTTGTTGAATGTATTGGGCTGGTGGGCAAGCTTTTGTTTGAAGAAAGGCTTTTAAGGCTAACAAAGCTTTGAAAGCCACTGCCCTAAACCAAAGGTTGTTGCTGTGAATGTCTATGTATATGTATTAGACTCCAACAAAGCTTTCCTATGTTCTTTTTTCTTTATTGGATTTTTAGAAAATTATAAGTCAAACAATATGAGATATATAAGAAAAAGGTTAAACATCTCTCCCCTTACTCCCTTCCAGTTCTACTCTTTGTTGTTGTTGTTTTTTCTTTGAAGATAACCAGTATTGACAGGTGGATGTGTATCCTCCCATGCTTTTCTCTGTCTGTGCTGACATCCTTTAAAATGTTTTTATTGTGGGGTGGGTGGGTATAGCTTAGTGGTAGAGTGAATGCTTAGTACTGGGTTTGTTCCCCAGTACTTCTGTCAAATAAAATAATAATAATAATAAATAAATAAACCTAATTACCTCCCCCCCAAAAACCAAAAAAAAAATGTTCTTATTGTGAAAAACTTTTAACATACAGAACAGTAGAGACTAGTATAATTAACTCCTGTGCACCCATCCCTCAATTCCAATAATTATCAAAATTTTACAGCACTTGCTTCATCTGTCTTTTTCCCATTCATTTTTGGGGTTTTGTTTTACAAAAATGGCATCATACTACACCATTGGCAACCTTTTTTTTTTTTTTAACTTAAACTACCTTAAAAATTATTCCTGATCAGCTAATTTACCACCTCCTTTTAATGGCTACGTAGTTTTCCATCGTTTACTCAATCACTATCCTATTCTTGGACATTTGAGGCTGTTTCCAAAAAATTTTGCCACCTGGTAAGTTACGCAATAAATGTCCTTGCACAGAAGTATTTACATATTGCTGTATTTATTTCTGTATGCTAGATTTCCAAAAGTGGGATGGTGGGATCATGGGCTATATATGTTTTAAGTTTTAGTCAGTGTTGCTAAAGTATGTTCTCCAAATATTGTAGATACACAACCTCCCACCAGCAGCATATGGAAAGGCCTATTTCCTCGTCTCTTCTACAGCCCTGGACGTGATTGCTCATTAAAAGTGCTATGAATCTTTTTTTGTAAAGGGATGGCATAAAATCGATGTTTTATACTTGCCTGCCGATGGATTCTGTTTCTGCATTCATTTTGTAAATTACAATCTTACCGTCGTTATTTGGGGGAAGATAACCATGAGGAACATCTGGAGTAGGGGCAAGAAGGAAACGCCTTTTGATGACCAACCACTGCTCTTTGTCCCCATCAGTTTGCGCAGCGGAAAACGGGTGCTGGCCGCGTGGTACACATCTGCAATCTGCCCGAGGGAAGCTGCACTGAGAATGACGTCATTAACCTGGGGCTGCCCTTTGGAAAGGTCACTAATTACATCCTCATGAAGTCTACCAATCAGGTGGGTCTGGGCACTTTCACACTGGTGTGTACCAGATAGACCACATATTGGTGGAGAGGAACCATATAATTTTTTTTTAAAAGAAGCTGTTCATAACCTAAAGGGGTGGGTACACAGCTGGCCTCCCGCTGGTACCGCACAGAGGCTTTCGTTGGCAGTGGTGTTTTGTTTCCTCTTGTTTCACTTTACCCTTCTTGTGATGGGTGCAGGCCTTTGTGAGTTACCTGGAGGTGAGGAGATGCTCATTGGCATGGAAAAGCTAACTGGCCCTTAAAATATAAATCCGATGGGCATGGGTCTTTTCGTTGTGTTACCAACCCCCTGAGTGAATGCTGCTCTCTCTCACCTTCTAAGCTTGTCATATCTGAGAGTGAGGATTTGGAGCCAGCCAGCAACTGACTGGGAACAGTTATTTTTACTCATGCTTGGTGTTAGCATCTGAGGCTTGTGGCTCTCATAGCAGGAGAGTAGGTAGGAGTTAATGGATGCCTGGTCAATCCAAGGAACTAAGAACCCTTAATCCATGAGGATCGGCTGAGTCTTTGGGGGCTAATATGTTTGTCTTCTAAAGTCAGAGGAGGAGTTTATACAGAGACTCATCAGAAGTAACAATATTTCGTCTTTTATTTTTAATATTTTTACTATAAGAATCAGAGAAACAGGCATAAGAGAAATGCTTTTCTTAATTAAGGCTTGAACTTTAGAGACTCAAAGCCACCTCATATCATCAGTGGTCTTCCTCCATCAACCCGGGCTTAGAATGCTCACTTAATCTCTTCAGTCCCCCTTCTCAGAATTCTATTTTGGGTAAATTTCCGAAATTCAGCTTGCAACATTAATGCAGTGAGAGTCACTGAATTTGTTTTATACCTATGTGACAGGTGAACTGGAAGTGCTAAGATGTTTGCAGGAAGAAAGAGGCACTTAAAGTCAGACAGAGAAAGATAAATACTGTATGATATCACTTATATTTGGAATCTTAAAAAAATACAACAAACTAGTGAATATAATATAAAAGAAGCAGACTCACAGATGTATAGAGAACAAACTGGTGGTTATGAGCCAGGAGGAGGGGCAAGATAGGGGTGGGGGAGTGGGACATACAAACTATTGGGTGTAAAATAGGCCCAAGGATGTATTGTACAATACAGAGAGTGGAGCCAATATTTTGTCATAACTGTAAATGGAAAGTAACCTTTAAAAATTGTATAAAAATTAAAAATTAAAAAAAAAAGAAAGAGCCACTTAGAATGTTGAGTGGCAGAATTTGAAATAAAAGCATAAAGAATCCTGACTTCGTGGTCTCCTATGCTTCTGGAAGAGTGGGACCCACAGTCCTGTGACCTCAGAGAAAGGCACCTGAAATTCAGAAACAAATATGAGGGAAGGAGGGAGGACAAGCTTGTTTGGCCCATCGAGTTCAAGGAAGTGGGAGATGAGGGCTCCCTTGTCACAGGCCGTGTTTCCTTCTTAACCCCGAGGGACCAGGTCCCTGCAGTGTCAGTACGGTACAAACCAAACAAATCTAAGAAGCAATGACAGTGACAAATCCATCCCAGCAGCTTCTGGGGTAAACTGACAGGTCCATCAAAACAGTCTATTTAGAAACTCCCTGTAGACACTGATTGAATGGAAAAGGTTGTTTCCTTGTGTTTTTGGTTTTTTAAAAAAAATTTCTTTAATCAGAACAGTTAAATAAAGAGGAGAAATGCTGTGGAAACATAACTGAGGGTTTTCCTCTCTCTCTGGCTCACAAAGACCTGGCCTTCCTTCAAGCCTAGGGAGCCCCTGAGGTTTTTTTTTTTAGTGTTGTTTCTTTCTTTGCAAAGAAATTGAGAGCTCAGATACCCGGGGCTTGTGTCTCTCTCTGTCTCCTGCCATCGCCACCACCAAATGGCAAGTTTTGCAGGGAACAGCCCAGGGTCACTTGTGCAACAGACTCACTCTCCCCTGCCCCCTTCCCTCGGAGAACTGTGGGTTAATGCACCCTCCCATCCCCAAGGGGCTCCTGTGGCGTGATGTAGCCTGGGATAGACACACATAATTAAGAATAATGTTTGGTAACCATGGGGATCAGGAGAGAGGGCCATCTTATGAGCTCTTTTGCTGAAGTTAACAAATAGGTTTCTGAACAGATGGGATCAAAGAGAGCTCTTCCTCGTACTGAATTTTTTTCTTTTTATTGAACACGTAAAACACGACTCTAAATGTGCTAGTCTTAAGTGTACAACTCCATTAATTTTTTACATGTGTGCGCTCATGTTATTACCACACAGGTCAAGATACAGAACATTTCTAGAACCTCACTCCCCTTCCCAGGCAATACCCCAACCCCATCCCAGAGGGAAGCTCAACTCTAACTTTTATCTACGTCAGTTTGTTTTGCCTATTCGTGAACTTCATATACATAGAATCATACCTTGTATGGAATTTTATTTAAAACCATTCAGGTCAAGTCTAATATCTATCCTTCCTTGCTTTCCAGGCCTTTTTAGAGATGGCTTACACAGAGGCTGCCCAGGCCATGGTCCAGTATTACCAAGAAAAATCTGCTATGATCAATGGTGAGAAGTTGCTCATTCGGATGTCCAAGCGATACAAGGAATTGCAGCTAAAGGTAAAGCATTCTCTCTCATTCAGTTATTCAACAAGCTTCAGCTGAGTGTCTCCACCTTGTCAGCCACTGGCTAAGTGCTGGCGGGAAGGAGAGGACAGGAAAAGATCCAATAATTATCCACTGTCAATGAGGATATCACATGGAAAGGCAGATATCATTAGAACATGGCAAGAAAAGTGCTCACTGAGATACGCTCAGAATGCAAAGGGACCCTTGAGACAGGATGATGAACCACATGGGACCCAATGAGAATTTTAAGGGAAATCTTGAAAGATGCAGCAAGAAGGGAAAGGTGGTTGTTTTTCAGAGTTGAGAGTTTCAGGCATGAACCCCTGAATGTAACCTCCTTCTCTGCCCAGACAGGTCTTCAGTAACTTTTTCTTCCTTCGTCGCCCTACTTGATCTCCTGTTCTTTCCTCCATCCTTTATGTCTTAATCCCCCTGCAAATCCTTTTAAGCAGCACATGACTAATTGGCCACTGTCTGAACTCAGGGGTGAATTCAGGTAATTCCAAACAGGACTTTTGTGTTTGTTTTAGCTTGTTCTACATTTCTCTTCTTTTCTTTCTTTCTTTTTTTGCTTTATTGTGAAGTATAACATAGAGACAGAAGAGTGGCTAATTATGTATTGTACAGTTTAGAAAGTAATAATGGGCAAAATCTCATAAATCCTATAAAATCACCACCAGAGTCAAAAAAACAAGACATAGGCAGCAGCCAGAAGCCCCTGTGAGTCCTTTCTTATGCTCAGCCCCTCCACCTCCCCTCTCCTGACTCTGAGAACAAGCATTTCCTTGCTTTTCCTTATTATTCTACCCCCTCTCTCTGCCTTCCTTAACATTATAGTTTAGCTTTGCCTATTTTTGAGATTCATGTGAATGGAATCACACTGTGTTCTTTCATTACTTCTTTCATTCAGCATTGTGCCGCCCATGTTGGGTGTGTCTGTTTATTTTCATTATTATATAGATTTCCATTGCATGACTATAAATTTGTTTATGCGTCCCGCTGTTGATGGACATTTGGGTTGTTTCCAGTTTTAGGGTATGGTGGACAATGCTACTATGGACATTTTGAAGCATGTTAATCCAGTACCCATGGCCAAGAGCATATAACCAGGGGATCGTGCATAACTAGAAATGGAATTGCTGGATCACAAGTCATGCTTACCCTTCACTTTACCAGATAACAGCATTTCTACTAGTGGTGTCTGAGAGTGTGCAGTGGTTCATCTTGCTAACACTTTGTCTTGTCCAACTTTTTCATTTTTGCCTTTCTAGAGAGAGTGTAATGGTTTATCATGGTTTTTTAGTTTTCCATATTACTGGTTGAAGTTGAGCAGTTATTCACATGGTTATTGGTTTATTGGTTATATTCATCTAGATCTTCTCTGCTGAGAAAAATTGTTTTAAGTCATTTGCCCATGTTTTTCTTTTGGATTGTGTCCTCCTGTTGGCTTGTAGGTGTCCTCTTGGCTGGAGCACTTAGTCCATTTGGAATTATTATAATTAATGCCATATTTATGCTTAAATCTAACTTTTTTATTTTGTACTTTCTACTGTCCTGTTTAATAGGGATTTTCCAGCTCACTTCAGCTCATTCCACATTTCTTAGGGTCCATTTAGTTCAAGACCCATAGCCCTTAATCCGCCTACAAGGTTCAAGTCAGAAGATGAAGGCTCCATGGTCGTTTCTAGCTGGGACTAGCATTCTGACAAGTCTACATATGCAGATCCGTAACGTGTCCACCAGTTGCCAAAGTCCTGATTCTGCTTTGCTTGCTTCTTCAGACAGAAACTTGGCAATTTTGTTTTTTTTCCTGACTCGTGAAAGCATGTTGCTTTTGTCAGACAAGTGAAAGATCCTGCCCCATTCTGTACCCAAAGTCCTTGTTCTCCTGGATTCTGCCCTGGGGGCTAAAATTGAATTTCTACACTGAATTCCCAGTGGAGCTTTTTGGCCTCCAAATGAGATGCTGTCATAAGTTTCTAATGAGGATTAACAGCAGTCCTCTGCTTCTTAAAGGACCAAGGCACTGCTGTCCCTTACCAAGGGAGGTTGTTTGGGGTGGTGCAAAATTGATGGGTTAAAGAGGTCAGATGGTCAAAGTTTGCGTTCAGCAGATGTTCACTGAGTTCTCACTGTGGGTGGGAACTGGGCCAGGCCCCACGGATATGGAGGTAGCAAGTTTGTAGAAGAGCTGACAGGTTAGTGGGAAGAAGAACACAAACAGAACCGTCACCAACCATGTGACCCACACCAGATTGGAGGGTGCTAACACCAGATTGGAGGGTGCTAGCACCAGCCTAGCCTCCACCCCTTCCTGCTTTGATGACCTTGGACAAATTGCTTAACCTCTGTGAACCTCAGTTTCCAGATCAGTAAAGGACTATACCTTGTGTTCTTTGGTTTTAAACATTTTTTTTTCATACATATCTCTTTGAGTCTCACAATCACCCTCCCCTATGAGGTGTGCAGGGTGGATAATAACAGTAATTATAATAGTACAACAATAATAACAAGACTATGTACCTTTAATTGAGTCGAGGTACTCTGGGTCAAGTAACGTGCCAAGCACTTCCATACATGATGTAATGCTGACGTCAGTCCCGTCACACAGGTATTATTATCCCAGTTTTGCAGATAATGAACTGAGGCTCATAGCAATTCAGTAACTTGCCCAAGATTATAGTTACTGGAAGAGCCATGATTAAAATCCAGGACTGTTTTGGTTTTGTACTATATCTGTATCTCTGTATTGTGTTTTTATGATCTCCGTTGTCCACATGAAAAAAAAAAAAAGGAGAGAAATCAGGTAATTTGCTTACAGTCACCCAGTCAGTAAGCAGCAGAGACGGTACCCTAACAGAGCTTCTCCAGCTTTACTGTGCATACAAATCTCTTGTGGATCTTGTTAACATTTCTGATTTCGTAGGTCTGGGGCAGGGCTGTGCCTGCATTTCTCACAAGCTCCCATGAGATGCTGATGTTTCTGTTTCTCAGAGCACACTTTGAGTGGCTAGAACACACTGTCCCTGACTTTTAGTAAGGATTCTTTGCTCCCCAAGCGGTCACACTGCGTCTGTGTGAAAGCATCTCAAAACATATTTCAACTATGTAGTAATGTGTGCGTTATGATCCCTGTGTTGACATGAATTAGCTAGCACTTTCCCTGCAAGGAACAGAAATTTGTCTCAATTAAGCATATCGGCTAAAGCAAAAAAAAAAAAAAAAAAGGAAAGTATTTGTGCATGTAACTGAAAAGACCAGGAGGAGCCCTGGCTGCAGGCACAGCTAGATTTGGGGCCCAAGTGATATCATTAGGACTTGCTCTCTCTCCCCTCTGCCTTCTGTTCGCTGGGCATTGTGGTTGGGGTCTCCCTGGGATGGCCCCTGACTGCCTCCGGCTGTCTCCTCTAGGTGGCATGATGGCTTCCGTGACTCCAGCCGCTCTGGCTCCTCAGCCGTCCATTCCCTTCAAGAGAAAGCCAGCGCTTTACCTGGTAGCTCCCACGGAAGTCCCGAGAGTTACTCAGGGCGAGCCTCAAACATGTGCCCTTCCCTGAACCAACCTCTGTGGCCGTGCTGGGACTGGCCAGTCCTGTGTCACCTCTGCATCCTGAGAGCAGGCTGGGAAGGAGGGTATGGTTCCTGGGGGGGTGGGGGGTAGACAGTAGACCACTGTATTCACACGTGACTCTGGGCCAAAGGGCTTCCACATGGGGTCCCACCAGGGCTTGCAGAGGTAGGGAAAATTTCCATTGGTCTTTCTCCTTAACTCTATCTTTTGCTCACCAAGCAAGGTGGAGGGAGACAGAGAGATTTGAAGATCTCCTCTCTTGAATATTTCCTCATGCCGGTAATCTTGTCTCCCTATAACTTGATGACAGAGATTCTATTCCTCAGGACATTTGGGGCAGAAACTTTCACATAACAGGTTTCTAACAAATGTGTGGAATGAACGAGAAAGAGAAAATCTGAAAAAACAATAAAAAGCGAGTGTTTTCCTTCCTGCAGACCTGCATGAGAAGGTCGGTTGCTCTATAGAGACCTCTCCAGAATCACAGCATCTTCCAACCAGAAGGAAATTGGAATAGTTCAAACCTGTGTGTTCCAGTCTCTCCATCCGAGAATTGTCAGTGCAATTTTCAGGTCCTTTTGCCCAGAGATTCTCATTTAGTAGGCTGGGGTGGGACTGAGGCTCCCAGGTGGTCTGGGGGCAGAGGCCTGTTTTAGGGCCACTGTTCTTGCCAGCCTTCTAGCCACAGAGATGGTCTCTGGCCTTGGGAAGCCATCTTGAGAGTGATCAATGATGTTCTTGGTTAGGAATCACAAATGATGCCTGAGGGTCTTCTCCGTGTAAGATGTGGTGCGGAGAGCTACAATGAATATGAGAATGGTCTTCACTTGGGGGAAGTCTGCTGTCTCACTGGGGAGAGAAGCTGTTCTTGTGTGAAATTATACAAGATTTAAACACAAGTGCCTACATGTGGAGCTCCAAGAAGTTCAGGGGCAAAAGGCAGTGCTACTTGGTTGTGTAAAAAAGGGAGCGATTCCTGGGTAGGGCCTTGAGGGATAAGGCAACTTAGCTAAACAGAGAGAGGGAGAGAGAGAGAGAGAGAGGGCTTCCGGGCAGGGATCAGGGAAAAGATGCAGAGTTTGGAAAACCCCATGTTGTCAGAAGCAGGGCGGCTATGGCAGGATCTGGCTCTGCCAAGTTCAGGGCTCATCTGGAACGTTTCAGAATCTTCCTGGGACTCTTGAGACTTGTAGAGCAGCCACGGAGAGGTCAGAAGGCAGCTCCTTTTATGTTGGCCCAGCATCCTCAGCTTTTATCCGGATAGCCTGCTACGCCCAGAGGCTGTTGGTGGGTGCGCTGCATTATCTCACCTTTACAGGTGGGGAAAGTGAGTCTCCCACAGGCAACAAGCCAGGACCCCCGGTGACCCTGCCAGCTGGAGGCAGAGCTGGGGCTGCTCTTCCTGGTTGAGATTCTCAAGCCGTGGGGCCTCCCTCTGGGAATGTACTTCCCTGGGGGTCTAAGGGGCTCAGAATCTCACCCTTGTCTTAAAGCAGCAAGATGTGTAGACTGAGAGCGTGGCTGGTCCCGTGGGAGCTTGTTGACAGTGGAAATGGCTTCAAGGGTGTTCAGTGTACCATTCTCTCTACTTTTGTGTGTGTCTGAGAAGTTCCACAATAAAAAAGTACCCAAAGTGCCTTTGTACGCGTACTCCATTCTCTTTCCATTTCGACTCATCTGCAGTGATTACAGCTTTATTTTACCTGCTTTCTTTACACCTTTAGCCACAAGATAACGAGGCCAGGCCTGAAGAGGAAGTTTGAGAGGATTTTCTTAGAGCTTTGAAAAGTTGATTCTGTTACTTGAAAGCCTTTGACCACTTCAGACCCCTTCTCAGATGGCTGCTGGCAGGGCGTGTGGGCCAGATAGTGCCAACAATTTGGAATTACCATTTAAAATAGAGGAACTGACCTCTGGTCCTCAGAGGGGGTCACAGTGCCTGTGACCGCCAGCCCCAGCATATAGTATTTGCAGATTGTCGTGTCCTCTCTCAGCAGCCCCACCCCTCCATCTCTTCAGCCAATCACCGCGGAGCACCTCTTGTATGCAGTGGGGGCGGGGAGGATATGAGGAGGGGGTGCCCTGTGCTGGTGCTGGCTGTGTGAGGATCAGTAACCCCATTCTCTGCCTCTCCGGGAACGTGGGGCCTGAATAGAAACAATTTCAGGGGGCTCTGGGCTGACAGTGGCCTCAGGAAGCTAGTCTGTGGTTGGGAAGATAGGAGTCAGAGAAATATTTAAGCCAAGAAGCAGCTCTGCTAGCCCCCAGAGAACTCCAGCTGCATCTACTGCATGGGCCACCAGAGGATGTTTTCCTCTGGGGTGCCTGATTGGCCAGCTCTGCCCCTCATCAGGGGGCACCCCAGAGGGGAGGGCCCAAGGGGGTTTGCCATCTGTGGTGATGGAGGTGCGTGTGGAAGGGACCACGAGCTCCTGGAATGCCTCTGGCTCTGACACTGGCCTGACCTGCCCTTCCCTGCAGGTCTCAGCTCCACCCCGCGCTGCCCTTGGGTAACCTGCAAAACCTCAGCGGCTCCCTGACCAGGCCCCCTCCTCTCACCCCAGGCTTTCCTGGGTCTGGACTGGAAGGAAAAATCATGAGGATTTGAGGTTCCAGGGGACAGAAGAAAAGTGTTGGGGACCTGAGGGACTCTTTTTTGCTGCAGGAGTCCCTCATCCAACCCCCTCGGGGAATTCATATGTTCTGAAAAGTTGCCATGGTACCTTTTACCCAATTTGGGGGTGCATTCTCTAGCCTTTGCCTATTCCAGCCTGACGGGACCCAGGATGCCGGCTGATCTCGTCACATGTCCCTGCACTTGGTCCTGACGGCTCCCACCAGCTTTCCCAAGCTCTCTTTGCTCACACATTGGCCCAAGTGGAGGTAGTGCAGCAGTGGGTCTTCTGAGGACCAGCCATCCCGGGCTGGCCTCCCCCGATGATACAGTAGGGAACTTCCTCTTTGTGGCCCAAGGTGGGCAGGCAGGAAGAAGACTCTCTCAGTGGGATCACTTCCAAATGAACTTTCTCGTTCTGCCCCCAGGTGGTGACCCACAGCCCTGGGGGAGGGCACAGGTGGTCTCAGCAGATGTGAGGAAGCATCCTGGGCAGCAAGCAGCCTTCTTCTCAGCCCAGGCCCACAGCCCCAGATCCCTCCCTTGCTGGGCCCCAGGTCTCTGCTTCTGGTCCAGTTTAAGCAGTTGAGGGGCTAGTTGGCGGTGCACAGCCTGGCTGATTTGGTTACTTGTAGGTGACACTTCCATATACTTACAGAGGGTCAACCTTTATGGCTGTAGTGAGGTGAAAGGGACCATTTGCCAAAACTGTGAGGCCTCCTTTCGGGTGGGCGTCCTGACCAGTGCTCAGTTCCCTGGCCTTTCCCTGATCAGGGATTGGCTGGCTTCTTGACCTCCGACTTCTTCACGACCACAAGGGTAGTGATCACTGCCTTCTCTCTTTCCTCTTGCGTTTCCAGTCGACAAGAGACGCCTCCCTGGCTTGAACATTTTCATTTCTTCCCTAAGTCCTAGCTCTGACCTCTTGCCCTGAAACCTTGACTGTTTCCCTAGCCTGACCCTCAGTCTCGACAGTAACACAGATGAGCAGCCAGGCAGTCAGAGGACTCAGAGAATTCCAGTCCCAGCAGATCACAGAGTACCTTTCTTATCTCTGGCCCTGGTTTTCACAGCTATAAAATGACATATTTGATGATACCTAACATTTGTGTAGTTCTAAGATTTCATGAGCCTTTGTTAACTCCATAGGAAAAAAATTGAGGATAAAAAGAGCAGTTGATTAATTTTCTTAATAAAATTCTTTGTCAGAAATTGACCTTATGGACTGAGGGTTTTTAAGTCTTTTTTTAAACGTGTTATATTGAGATATAATTAACATACCATAAATTCACCCTTACATTTTCATTGAATGGACAAATTCCGTGTAGTCTTTTGGAAAATACTCCTATCCTTTCATGAATTTCTTTTTTTAATCAACTGTTTTGATTGTTTTGTTACTGGTTGTCTATTCTGGGTTCAGGAAAGGGCTTTGGTTGGGGTTTGCGGGCTGGGTTGTTCCTGTCCTGGCACAGCCACCGTGTAGTGACTTCTGGGAAGGGCAGAGCTTTTGGGTGACTGGCATCCTCAGCTGGGAAGTCTGGCTTGCAGCCTGCACTACCCACCTTGCAGAGTTACGCTGAGCACCATATGTCCCCCGTGCAGGACCGTACTGGAGTCGGGTGTTGCAGAGCATGGGGCGTGGAAAGGACCTCGGAGCTAACATGCCTTTTGTCAAGTCCTGATTCCCTAATGATCTCTACGACTTTGAATGTATTCCTTAACCCAGCACAACTCCAGGAGCCACCATCGAATACCACATGGCTGGTGACTGGGGCTGTTCCAGGCAGAACTCTGCCTCGACCTCTCTGGGTCTCAGTTTTCTCGTGTATAAAATAAGGAGGCTGCATTCAGTGATCTTCAAGTCTCTTTCCAGGTTGTACTTCCTCCCTCTCTCCCTCCCTCTTTCCCTTCCTTCTTTCACGTTCAGATATTTTCTTTTACTTGGAGAAGAGGGGAGGTGGGTGTTTATTAACAAGCGCTGCTCTTTCCCAGGATGCGGATAGGGAACCTCAGCCCTTCCTCCCCCGCACACTGGATGCCTCGCGCCCGGACCACTCAGCCCCACCGCCACCCAGTGTTATGCTCATACTCCTCAGCCCCTGGTTCAAGCTTTTTCTTCCCCTGAAAAAGCACTTTCCCCCTTGGTGGATGGGGCAGTGAACCCGAGTCCTAGCTGCTTCCCTCTGGTGTTTGCAAGGCCGTTTCTGGTCTGATGGTGACCCCTCTGACTTTGCCTAGAAACCTGGGAAAACCGTGGCCGCCATCATCCAGGACATCCATTCCCAGAGGGAGAGGGACATGTTCCGGGAAGCAGACAGGTGAGACCCCGCCTTAGGGCTCAGGGCAGATCCTGTGTCCTTGGGACATTCTCCCTCTCTCATTCTTTGGGGTATTTGAGTCCCTCTGGGCCCTGCCCTTGCCCCTGCCCCTTCCCTCAGCCTTTCTGGGCCCTACACTTCCACGTACCCCAAGGAGTGCATCAGTCCAGTCCAGTGCTCAGCTTAAAGCTCAGGAAAATGCCAGATGCTAAGCTCCCTCTCAGCTCCTCCTCCTCTGTTGGAAAGGAATGTAGGAGGGGGTCTGTTGATATATGACTCTTAGGGGCAAGGGTACACTCTGCTGAAACAGCCTGAAAGTGTCTGTGTATGTTTGGTGTGTGTTGGTGTGGTTGTGTTTGTATGTATTGTATGTGGTATTTGTGTGTGGTGTGTGTGTGTGCTGTGTGTGTGTAGTGTTTGGTGTGTGTATGTAGCTCTTTAGGCTTGGAATTTTTGTTTGCTTCTTTGTTTTAAAAAGTATGGTTATTTGGGTTTTTAAAAGACGCGCGTGAAGCCCCACTGTGCCCCTGCAGTTCTGCGGCAGAGTCGGGGGGCAGGTGACTAGGAGGTCTTGCTCTGAACCTCGACAGGCCAGGGTTCTTTTCTGGGTTTCAGTTTCTTGATCTGAAACACGAGCAGGTCAGAGCTCTAAGATCTCTTCCCACCCCAAAATGCCTTCCTAGAAAAATGGAGGCCAAGAGGTGGCCTTTTTTTTGGTAGTGGCCAGGTGGAGGGGTAGCTTCAGTCTCATAGCCAAGAGGCCAGTTGATTGAATCCCAAGGTTAGGCAGCCTTGCCCACCAGGCTGGGCCAGGGCAACCTTGCCCCCACGTCCACCCTACATCTCCTGCTCCCCAAATGTAGCTCACTTCTAAGAGGAAGAAAGATGAGGCTGGGCCAAACCAGCCCAATTATTCATTTACCGGGAGCAAAATGAGTGAAGGGGCAGAGAGCGGCCAGAACTGTGCCTAGGGAAAATCTCTCCCAGAAACCCGGAAGGAGGAAGACCTCTCCCCTGGACCAGTCTCTGTGTGGTCTGCATGGTTGTGATGAAGAGTCAGTGGCCGGGTGGGGTCATATGCACAGGATGCTGTTGCAGAGATGGGGTGTATCTGGGTTTGGGGGCTGCGGGGGGTGCAGGTTCTAAAATGACTCCTTTGCTCCCTCCCAGATACGGCCCAGAAAGACCGAGATCTCGAAGTCCAATGAGCCGGTCACTGTCCCCGAGGTCCCACACTCCGAGCTTCACCTCCTGCAGCTCTTCCCACAGCCCCCCGGGCCCATCTCGGGCCGACTGGGGCAACGGCCGGGACTCGTGGGAGCCCTCCCCCTACCCCAGGAGGGAGGAGGAGCGAGGCCCGGCCCCCTGGAGGGAGAACGGGGAGGACAAGAGGGACAGGACCGACCCGTGGCCTCACGACCGCAGACACTACCCCCGGCAACTAGACAAAGCGGAGTCAGACGAGCGACTAGACGGAGGGAGGGGCTACCGAGAAAAGCACCTGAGGTCGGGGTCCCCCAACCCACTCCACTCTGCGACATCGTCGTCAGGCTACAAGAGCCGAGAGGACGGCTACTACCGGAAAGAGGCCAAGGGCAAGTTGGACAAGTATGTAAAGCAGCCACAGGATGCCCCCGGGAGGTCTAGGAGGAAGGACGAGGCCAGGCTTCGGGAAAGCAGACACCCCCACCCCGAAGACTCAGGCAGGGAGGACGGGCCAGAGCTGAAGGGCACCAGGCCGCCCGAGAGCACCAAGTCTAAGCAGAGTGAGAGAAACAGAACCAAGAGACCCGAGAGAGACCAAGAAGGAGCAGATGACAGAAAAGAAAGCAGAACAGCAGAGGATGAGGTAATGATGCAATCCCTTCCCCAGGTGGCAGGTAAGGCGAGGCGGGTCCCACGGGAGACTGCTACTCATAGGATGATGCATATTATGTAACGAATGAAACGCTTACCGAATGTTTGCTCTGAGCCAGCCACTGTGCTGACCACCTTAGCTCATCATTTAATCCTTGTAGCAACCCTGTGAGATAATACTAGTCATAATTCTGTTCTTCCTATAGAGGAGGAAACTGAGGCACAGAGAGCTTAAGTGAGTTGCCCAAGGATACACAGTCAAGCAATGGCAGAGCTGGAATCATACTTAGGTGATCTGGCTCCAAATCCCACAGCACCCTGCTGCCTTTACTAGAAGTTAGGCAGGGACGTGATGCAAAAGCCTTCGGTGGTCCTGTTTGTCCAGGGTGGAGTGGCCCCGAGGTGTTTGCATCCACACACTCAGCCACGAGAGATTAGATCTTTGGTCCACTGCTTCCTCTCTCCTGCCAAAAGCACCTACCAATCCCGGGGCTTTGATGAGAGGGGGTAAAGGAAAAGCAGCCACCACCTACTAAGTTATCCTGGGTGCCCAGGCCTTGGTGTGTTTCTCTGGACACTGTCCACTGTGTTTTCCTTCCACTGGAATACAAATGCTCGGCAGTTGGCTGGCACCTTTCATCCACGTGCCTCATCCAGGGCTTCCAACCTGCTGCATGACTTCAGTTCACACAGGACTCTGGGTACCAGGTTTATATTCTAGCTTGGCTTACACTCCCTTCTTGCCAGAACCGCCTACATTTAAGTACCAGTGGGACAGTGGAGGTTGGGGGTGGGGGTGGTCTGCGTAAAGAATCCATAAAAACTCCTACATGCATATCTTCTAGTCTGCCCCAGGAGCTGTTGCCAATTACTAAGTCCGAATAAGAATCTCAGGGCTCAACTCCATGAACACTGAAGAGCCACACTTTTGGCCACAACTTTATTTCTACACTCATTACCAGGGACAGGGGACCCGAAGATGAACAAGACATAGTCATGTTATGGCAGAGACCGAGGTCTAACCAACGGTGGAAGCAGGGCTACACAAGTAATTCCCATAGAGGGGCCCCCGCTGCAGTCACATGGTGGACGGGCTGCTCTGTGGGCAGTCAGCTCTGCGCAGGGAGACGAGGAAAGCTGCACAGAGCGGGTGACATTTGAGCTGAGCATCGAATGTCGGGGGAAAAGCAATTTGGGAAGCAGCAAGGGCAAAAGTGAGAAAGGAAGACTTTTTAAATTGAGGTATAGTTGATTTACAGTATTATGTGAGTTTCAGGTTTACAACATAGTCAATATTATTTAAACACCTTTCTTGTGGTATGATCCCTGTACAGTAAACTACACATATTTCAGATGGACAATTTGATGAACTTACACCAATGAAACCACCACCACCACAATCAAGACAGCCTACATTTCCATCACTCTCCAAGAGGTGAAAATTTCAAATTCCCAGTTTATCCCTTCCCACCCTCTTTACACACTGGTAACCATAACTTTGTTCTCTATGGCTGTGAGTCTGTTTCTGTTTTGTAAATAAGTTCATTTGTGTCCTTTTTTTTTAAGATTCCACATATAAGCAATATCATATGGTATCTTTCTCTTTCTGACTTACTTCACTTAGAATGACAATCTCCAGGTCCATCCACATTGCTGCAAATGGCATTATTTTATTCTTTTTTTTTTTTTTTGGCAGTAGTATTCCTTTGTGTATATACATCTATGCTTAGAGGCATCCAAGGGGTGGTGTGGAGTCAGTGCCTGGAGTAGAGGCACAGAGGGATTGAGAGCGAGCATTGGCAGGGCCTCAAGGCTGGACCTCATACACGTACCCCCGGTCTGCAGCCCTCTGTCCCCCATGGCGAGGTTAGGAGAGCTGCCCCTCTGCACTCCTACCCACGCTCCTGAGACTCTTCTTTGGTAACCTCACTTGTTCTGTGATACCCACGCTGCTTTCCTTGGTTTGCACACGTTGCTCATTCAAGGTGATACATACTGGGGATCATCTCATGAGCCCCTGATGCGAAAGAAGTTTCCCAGAAAGGCCCCATGGGTTTCCCCACGATTCTGTTCTGGGAGGCTCTACCGTTAATAGCCTTAGAGCGGGATCACTAGGGACTTGTTGGGGTCCCCAACAGATAGTTTCTGTGGGTTTGGAGCCGGGCAGCCCTATCCATTTGGTGGAATCCCAGCAGAACAACGAGTTTTCTTCCCTGATCTCAAACTCTTATCTCAATCGTGAGAACCACCCAGACCCCATAGGGCTGCCCCCGGAGTCAGAGAACAGGCAGCTGCTGAATTTGGGGAATGAAGGCAGCAGGGCTGAGGAAGGGTCTTTGCATTTGCACGTACCACAGCAGGGCCTTTACACGTGTCCCCCTGCCCAGGAGCCCCTCCCCCCCAAATCCACGCGGCCCTCCTCACCTAACCTTTGTCTTTACTCATTGTCACATTCTCCGAAGTTTATTCCTGGCCACCACATAAAATCACAACATCCCAAACCCGCTTTCCTTGTCTTGGTGGCACCTGTCTCCTTCTAACCTATCCCCTAATGTTTCTATGTTACTTGGTCTCCCCTCCCTCTCAGCCCTCCCCACAATGTAACCTCCATGAGGGCAGGAATTTCTGTCTGCGGTGCTCACTGCCTGCCCCCGGTTCCTAGATGAGTGTATGGAACTGAGTAAGCATTCAGTATGTATTTGCTGAAAGAATAAATGACGGAGCCAATTCTGGAGGCAAAGGCTTGGCTTCTGAGAACCGGGTCACACGCTGTTCTTCTCAGCTCCGTTTTCTCGTTGGTGGAATGGATGTGATCCCAAGGCTGCTGTAGGACTTCCACGAGCTTGTGCTAGTGGGAAGCCCCGGGAAGTACCTGGAGAGGGTGCCTGTGCTGGTGAAGCCAGCATGTGCACCGCTCAGTGTTCATGGGTGGCCACAGCCAGACGGGAGACCCAGCCCCGACCACGAGACCAGAGAAAGAAGAAAGAAATCAAGTCCCTGAATAGGGAGACCTGGGAAAGAGGCGCTCCTCTGCTTTCCCAGACGGGCCATCAGGTCGACAGACCCAGGTGCCTAGAGAAGGGGAGCCAGGCAGGTGACATAGGCCACCAGGTAGCACGGGTGGGGCCAACATGGAGAGCTGGGACCGTGGCAGACCCAGGAGGAGGGGGCTGTCTGCTGGGGCAGCCGCCGTGCTGCTCCCCTCTGTGGCTGCCGTTCAGGGAGGCATGCCCTGTGCAGTCAGCACTCCCATTTCTGGGAGCAAGACCCATGTCCAGATGCAGATATTGGTATGACATTTCCCACATTTTAGAGACCAAAACATGCCTGTGGACCAGATGGAGCCCCAGGGGTCCCCAGGATGCAGCCCACAGTATAAACAAGCCATTGGAGAGAGAAATAGAAAAACCACTTATGCTCAGTTCAAAGCCCAGACCCAAGCTCACTGGGAGGCAGTTGCGAGCCTATTATTCACTCCACCGCTTCCTACCCATCTGCATTCTTGTCTTGACCAGTGTTCATGGAGCATCTAGCACTGGGGCTACAGTTGTGAATCAGAGCTGCAATGACCCCTGATCTCATGAAGCTCATGGTCTAATGGAAAACATATTAATCAAATAATTCCTTAAGTGAGTAGATGAGTGTGAGTGTTAAATGCTAAGGAGATGGAGGTGTATAGGGCTGTTAGTGCCTATGACGAATCAGAGGTTTCCCTGAGTTAGGATGTGGCTGTTGAGACTTGAAGGAATGGTGAGTATTTACTGGATGAAAAGGAAGGAGAGCAGACACAGGAAATATCCTGTGCAAAGGCCCTGTGGCCAGAGGCCAGTGTTTCTGGAGCAGAGAGAGCCAGGGTTAGAATGGTGGGAGGTGAAGCTGATTTATCAACAGGGGCCACATCATGCAGGGCCTTGTAGGCTGGTTATGGAGTTTTGTCTTTATCCTCAGAGCAAGGGGAAGCAAATGAAATGTTCAAGCTAAAAGGTGCAGTGGGGATGTGATAGGTTTGCATTTTGGAGTCACTATTCTCAATCACCTCGGGGAGAATACACTTGGGAGGAGGCTACAGAGCACAAGAGGGAGACCAGTTAAGAAGTGGTTTAGCAGTAGCCCCGGCCCTGCGGTGGCAGCCTTGCCTGGAACTGTCTGGACTTAATACACTGGTCCCTGAGCCGGTAGGGGGAGCCGGGGGCATTGGTTGCATCTGTCTGTTCCCATAAACTGCTGTCACCTGGAAATGATCCCAGGGCCAGGAGTGCACTGAAAGGCCCTGCTCTGTTTCCTTTGCCTGCAGGGAGGAAGAGCAGGGGTCCACCTGGTGGGGGGCTTCCGGTGGCCAGGCAGTCCCTGCCTCTCCCAGCTTGAACTGGAGGGAGTCTGTTTACCATACTGAGCTGGGACTGTGGCGGCAGGAGCTGCCTGGGAAGGGTAAGGGGTATTTATTTTGACAAGGGAGGGCTATGGATTATTCATTCAGGGAGACAGAAATAAAGCGGTCCCCTGCTGGTAGAAGCTAAGTAGGCCTCTGGAGCTGCCTTGAGCTCAGCGGGCTAGAGTAGAGCTTCTGCTCCAGATGCTGGAAAAAGCGAAGACCTGAGGATTTGAATTGTCCTTCCCTGTCCCGTAATAACTGGTTAAACCCGTCAGCCCTGAGCTCCTGCCCCAGCTGGCTCCTCGTCAGCAAAGAGGGGTGTGTCTGGTCATAAGAAGTCAGAGCAGGAGTGGTTTCCTTTGAGCCAACCTCAGCCAAAAATGTCGAGAAAATGCAGCCTTCTCCCAAGAATGCCTGGGAATGGTCATTGACTTGGTGGCCAAAGTTTAAGTCACAGGAGACTCTCCTCCTCAAACTTCTAAACTGGGGGCTGGCAAACTTTTTTCCATAAAGCACCAGATACAACTATTTCAGCTGTATGGGCCAAGAGGCAACATTGAGGATATTATGTTGGTACTTAGAGAATCATTTAACATGCAACCATTTAGAGGGGTGAAAAGCATTGTTGGTTCCCCGACTGCACAGAAAGAGGCGCTGGATCAGATTTGGCTCAAGGGCGATACTTGGCTGACCTCTGTTGTAATCCTAATTCTTGAACCAGACACCTGCTTTCAATTGTTCAGTTTCCCAGACTCGAGCAGTATCATGAGGGGCTTAACTTGAGGGATGGAATAGGAGGAAGGAAGAAGGGGAGGGATCGCTGGTTTGGGCTGTAGCCCCAGGACAGGAATAACGCAGAAGAGAGGTGAGTGGCACTGCTTGGTGACAACACCCTTCCTACCCACAAACAGCCTAGATGTGATTTGTTTAATGGCCAAGACTGATCTGTTGGGGAGGTGTCACCATGATGGTTGTTAAATCCAGGGTCACTTCCCCGATGGCCCCTTTGCTCACCCTCACTGTCCACAGATTTCACAGCTGCAGAAAGTGCCTGATTTGCCATGGATTTCTGTCTCCCTCAAGCATTCAGGCCAGCCATGAAGATATTTCTGTGCCTCTGTTTGTCTGTGTGACCTTGAACAAGTGACTTACCCTCTCTGAGCTTCAGTTTCCTCATCTCTATAGTGAAGATGATAATAGCACCTGCCTCCGAGAGCTTTTGTGAGGATAAGGGAAATACTGTGGGTGAAATATGCCCGACAGCTGTTAGCTGTGCTCTGCAGCATTGTTTTCCTCTTGGTGTGCCCTCTTTTCTCCGTCCCTACTCACTGTTGGCTTGGTTTGTTCTGTTCTTTCCTTGGTAAGGCTGGAAAAGAAGAACAGGACAGCATGGAAGATAGCCCCGCATCAGTGGGCAGGCAGGAGAAAGAAACAGAATCCTCTGATGCAGAAAATACAAGGACATGGAAGGTAAGGTTTGTCCCAGATGCTGGCAGTGTAGCCTCATCGGCACGACAGCCATTGGGCACCAAGTCACAGGGGTCCCCAGCCTGCCTAGTGATGCCCTGCTCGCTGTCTGGGACGTGTCCGGGACCCCACCAGTGGGTCTGTGAATGAAGCCAGCACTTCTTGGAGGGATGGCTTTGCCTGGGACCTTTGCACAGTCTTTACTGGGGAGACCTTTACCACCTACCTGCCTGGGCTCTGCCTCAGTCTTCAGTAATTTGGCTGTGCTTATAAGAGAAAACATGGGCTGCCCAAAAAAGAGTCAGGTTTCAGAGCCAGGCTCCCAAAATAGGCAGGTCCCATGGGAGGAGCTGGAGGAGGAAGGGGGCTTTGGGGACTCAAGCTGGGGCCCTGACCTCAGCAGTCCCAGACCCTGGGATTAACAAAACATCTACTGTGCTTGTAAAGATTACTTTACTTAATTGAAATGAAAAACCCAGTTACAGGGCTGAGACCGCCACAGCAGAAAGAAATGTCCCTGGAACATGGCCAGCTTCATGCCTTTCCGGTCAGGAGAGGCGGAGAGATGAGTATCGCTGGCAGGGAAGCTGATCTCTTAAATCTGGCTGCTGGGTCCCTGGGCTGCTGGGTTCATGAAAGTGTCGAGAGGGGCCAAGTGTGAGCCATGGCTGTGGAGGTTGCACCCTTGCTGGGAGAGGGTGTTGGGGGGAGTTTTGTGAAGACTGTGCAGCAGTTACATTTAGTGATGTCCTGCGTGCAAGGAAATAGCTCCAGCAAGTTGATGTGCTTAGAATTTATAACTTAATCATTCATTCATTCAAAAATATTTATTGAGCACATATTATGTACCAGGAGTTGAAATTCTTTGTGCCACGTTAAACATGGTTGGTTAAGCAGTAAGGGCTCATTTCAGATCCTGTGCTGTTTTGAGCCTCATCCTAAGAGATGAATCAGTGATAAGAGACCTGAATGGTTTATAGCTTCTTATTACCTAGTAAATGTTCCCAGTAGGAGTCAGATTGTTGAGGATCTTCCTAGTTTGAGGGGTCCTGTGGTCAAGGTTTGTGCCCCTTTCTGGTTGAATATGAAGAGCCACTCCTCAGCCACCCTCTGACCTCCATTCTGCATTTTTTATTCAGGAGCAAGACTTGGAGAGTGGAAGTGAGGCAGAGGGGGAGAGCTGGTATCCCACCAACATGGAGGAGCTGGTTACAGTAGACGAGGTGGGGGAGGAAGAAGATTTTATTATGGAACCGGACATCCCAGAACTGGAAGAAATTGTGCCCATTGACCAGAAGGACAAAATCTGTCCAGAAATGTGTCCCTGTGTGACGACCACCTTAGACCTGGACTTAGCCAAAGATTTCATCGAGGAGGGAGTCAAGACCATAGGTAATGGGGCCGTGGAAATCGGCCTCAAGTCGCCCAAAGAACTGCCTTCTGCTTCCACTAGCTGTCCTAGTGACATGGAGGTGGAAACGCCTGGCCTAAATCTGGATGCTGAGCGGAAGCCAGCTGAATGCGAGACAGGCCTCTCACTGGAGGGTTCAGATTGCTACGAGAAGCAGGCAAAGGCAGCGGAGAGCTCAGATGTGTGCCTGGCCTCTACACACCAGCAAATGTCTTCCCCCAAGCCAGCAGAGGAGAGGGCCTGGCAGCCTAGCCCCTCTCTCGATGACTGCAAGGCCAGGGAGACCCCCGAAGATGGGGCTGGTGAAGGCAGCCCCCTGGAGGAGAAAGCCAGCCCCACCACCGAAACCGACCTCCAAAGCCAGGCTTGCCAAGGAGTGTCGACCCAGGGTAACTACCTCCCCTTTCTCCTGGGCGGTTGGGTAGATGGGATCACTGCTCCCCTGGAGCAGCATGTGGGCATGAGCAGGCTGGAACGAACCGAAGTAAGGTTTTAACCAGCATTAAAGCTGGTGCAGAAGGCAAGCTTCTAAAAGCCTGGTTAAACTGTTAGGGCTTTTAGGCAAGTGGTGTAAAGGCAATCAGATAGGAGGCGCCGCGTTTTCTGAGAAGCATACTCAGATAGGACGGACTTCTCTGAATTTACAGGAGCCCAGACGGACTCTGATATCTCAATTAGCAAATGTTTTGAGCTATCAAAGGAGCTTTGGTTCCTAGGGATCAACAAGCAGCCTCTCTTACCCTCACAACAGAGGACCACCCAGGCATTATTTCTGTGAGGCCTGAGTGAGGGGGCGGGAGCCTGGGAGGCAGTGAAAGGAGCGGGCAGAGGCAAGAATGAGGGGCCCACAAGGGGTCCGGCCTGTTCCCCTTCTCACTGCCTCAGACCCGCTTTTCTCCAGTGTCTGGTGGTGAAACAAGACTTTCCCCGAGATCTCTGTCTCCACTAGAAGTGATGTTGTGTCTGTGCCCGGTACTATGACATCATGAAAGACAGAGTTTAAAATAGGCTAAGCCCTGTCTTCTCTGCCAAGTGGAAACTAAGCTCTATCAAGGGTTATGGCGGGGGCGGGGTGGGGGGAGGACGAGTAGCCCTCAATGTTCTCCCAATGAAAGTAACTAAAATTTCACTTTTTCAGAAGTGTGCAGCATTGCAGAGTTTGAAGTAAGGGACGGGAGGAAAAGAGGCGAGGGCAGAAAATATACATGAAAGGCTTAGAAAGAAACCTTTCAACCCAGTGCTGTGTGCTTGGCGCGAGCTGGTAGATGAGCTGGCGGCTTGGGCTTCCCCGCATGTCAAGCTGACCTGAGCTGTTTTCACCTGCGTGGATCTGAGTTTCCATAGAAACTCTGCCACGAGCTTCCTTCTTGTTGCTAGAGAGACGCCGAGGCCTGGGCTGTGTCTGGAGAAGGCAAGAAGGCAGAAGGAGCGAAGTGTCGTTCACCTTGCTCTGATTGAACCCCGTGCATTTCGCAGTACCAGTCTCAACATGCACTGGTGTTAATGGCCTATTAGCTTACCCAGTGTTTGGAGTTCACATTTAATAACACTGCTCGACAGGCTTGGGGTGAGAATGGCATTGCCTTTTCTGCCCGCCTCAGTGCTCCTGCGGACGTCAGCACAATTTTTGCACTTCCATAATTCTTCTGCCTGCGGAGAGGGTGTGATACTGAATGGGGGGGGGGGGGGCAAAGGAGTGGGCAAGGCATCAGCAGCCCATCCCCCAAGGAGCTAATGCAAAGATTTGCCAAGTTTTCTTGTGTGTGGCATTCTTCTGGCAGCTGAAAAAGCTCTTCATTATGGCACTTTGCTTCTGATTAGCAGCCCTCGCCCTAGTCCCGTGTTATGAAGCAGCCCAAGGGACCATTCGCCATCACGCAGTGCAAGGAATAGAACTGCAGGGATTCTTAGAGGCGTGATGTGTTTCATTAGTTTTGCCCTGGCTCATGTTTTGCAGAAAACTCCAGGTACGTGGAAATGAAATCTCTGGACGTGAGGTCACCAGAATATGCTGAAGTTGAGCTGAAACAGCCTCTTTCTTTGCCTTCCTGGGAACCAGAGGATGTGTTCAGTGAACTCAGCATTCCTCTAGGTGGGTAAAATAAATCCACAGCCCTTCCTGAGAATTCACCTCCAGGAAATGATAGTTCCGTAATAACATCTAAGAGCTTGAGAGGGCTTTTTGGCATCTGGTTGTGGGCTTTTTGGCATCTGGTTGTTGTCTTTTTGTGTCTGATACAGTCACCTAGATTTGTGTGCCACTTTCAGGGTTTTGGCAGTTTCGGTCTCCTGTAGTGGACCAGCCACCTCATGGGGTCAGACTCTGAACGGCACTGTCCTGGGAGCCAGAGCAAAGAGACTGTTCTCCCCGTCAGGAAATGCTTTATCCATGACCACACAGCCCTTATTCAGCCAGGGAAGCAGAGGCCCAGTGGCCGCCACAAAGTCAACAGAAATGAACCTCTTCTGCCAATGCCTTCCCTGCCCTCTTAGCCCCAGCCCTTCCCAAAACCATTTTTTTCTCTTTGAGGGGCCAGCTTCTCTGAGGCAGTGATGCTGAACAGACTGCACTGGGGGGCAGGCCCTGTATAGTTGACGAAGGGGCACTGAGCAGAGAGAGACCTGGGTCCCTGTCCTCCCAATACTGAGTGACTGCACGTCCTCAAACAAGTCTTCCCCAGGGGGAGGCGCTAGTCAATATGGAGGCTCACCCTTTCTATCGAGTTTCTTTTTTTCCTTTTCTATCTGCTTTTAAATTTTTCTTCCTGTTTCTATCCTCCAAGTGTGCCATTTAGTCAGATTCGAAGAGCAAACTTCCTTTTTTTTTTTAAGGGTTGAGTTTGCTGCATGCCTCAGGACAAAAACTAAAAAAGGGAAATACATACCGACCTTAGAATGAACTTAGATGACTGCAAGAAAGCCCTGGGTTTTTTTTAACGCTGGAAAAGAGTTGCAAAGGCTGCCTTTCAGGGAAAGGGTGCCAGGCGGTTCGTTTAGGAATTGTTCATGCATTCATTCAGTCAGCAACCCTTCCTAGATAACTGGCACCTTGCGAGGCACTGGGGAGAATCGAGAAATGGAACAAAAGTCTCTTGGCATCCAAGAACTTGGAATCTGTATGACACACACAGGCAAAAATTAAGAATAAATTCTGCTACCTTATAATTCTTGTCTTTTCATTATTTTTTATTACAAAAAGTATAAAAGATTATTATAACAAATGTTTAAAACCATATAATGTTGTATCTCTTCCCCCCAGTGTCTGCTCAACTCCAGAAGTAGCCACTGTCATACCCTTGGAGTTTTTCTCCCACAAAAATAGGATCACACTATGTATGTAATGCTGTGCAATTTGCTTTTCTAACTTCACAGGGGGTCTTAGCGATCTCTTCACGTCGGTACATAGAGAATGCATTCTTCTTAACTACTATTCCATCTTAAAAGGTGTACCGTAAATGACTGACCTACTCCTTTACTGGTGAATGGTGAACATTTGGGACGTTTTCAGTTTTGTTTTTTTTTTTTCCCATTATTACAATGCTATAATAGTTAAGCTTTTATTTTTATCATTTATCAGGCAGGCACCATTTCTAGTGCATATTTCATTTAACTCTCAAAACACCTGTGAGGTAGCTAGTATTTTTATCCCTATCTTACAGCTAAGAAATCTGAGATGCAGGGTTACAAATTGAATGAAAGGCCCAGGCTGGAGCTGGGATTGAAACCCCAGCCCTTTGACCCCTAGCTCCATGTGACCTCTGTGCTCAGCCTTCCAAACATGCTGTAACCCTAACCTGTGTGCTAGCCAGTGTTTCTGGAGGACAGCGTCCTCGCCAGGGGGTAGTGAGGTTATATATATTTGCATTTCAGATTTTCATAATTGCCCCTAAATTGCACATCAGAAAGATTATACCAGTTTTCACTGCTACCTCGAGAGTACTCATTCTCCACATCCTTGCCAACCTCAGATGTTATCAGTTTTTAATCTTTACTAACCTGTTAGGAGAAAAATGGTGGCTCATTGTATTTAAAAAAAAAAAAACCCAACTCTGTTGAGTTATAATTGACATTAATGTAGTGCACATATTTAAAGTGCACAGTTGGATCAATTTTGACAAATGTGTCCACCTGTGAGACCACCACCACAGTCAAAAGAATGAACATAGTCATCATCCCTCATATTTCCTGCAAATCCTTTTTAATCCCTCCCTCCCAACCTCAGTCCCCGGGTAACCACTGCCCTCCTTCCTGTCGCTGAATATGAGTTTGCATTCTAGAACTTTATATAAAGGGGATCATACAGGATGTACTCTTGTTACCTGGCTTCTTTCACTCACCATCATTATTCTGGGATTCTTTCAAATTGTTGGGTGTATGGATCGTTGGTTTCTGGTTTTTGTTGAGGAGGATCGCCTTGTGGTTGTGGATAGATCACATTTTGTTTATTCATTCAGCTGTTGACGGGCATTTGGGTTGTTTCTGGTTTGGGGCTATTACAGATTGTACTTTCGTGCTTGATTACAGTCTCCGATTAGCTTTCAGACCCATTGTCTGATTGATCTCGGTGAGGGGTAGGGAGTATGGCACTATTTTCTGCATTTGGCAGGTAAGGAGACTGGAGCCCAGAGACTTATTACCTAAGGTCTCACAGCAAGCTCAGGTCAGAACTCAGGATTCCTAATCTGAGACCGCCCCGCCCTCCTGTTCCTCCAGTTGAGGCAGCACAGTGGAGGAAAGGCGATTTTTGTGCAGTGATTAAGAGCACAGATTGTGGACTCTGACTCTCTGGGTTCAAATCCCAGCTGTCTGGGGGACAGAGAGCTGCTTAGTTAACCTCCCTACCTGGCTTTCTTCATCTGTAAATCAGGGATGGTAACAGATGCCTCCCCTGTGGGGTGATTTTGAGGATCAGACGAACGAGCACTTGTCAGGCCTCAGTGTCTTCAAGGTAGGAGGTATTAAGTAAGGGTTATCTATTGTTGTTATTCGTTTATGAAACAGTTATTGAGACCTACTACGTTTCCTCTCACTGGGGCTGCATAACCCTTCGCCCTCCATGGTCTGTCGCTACTGCAGAGAGACTTCTAGGGAGGTGGGGGGCAACTCCAGCTTGGTCCCCATGGAGAGCAGGGAGGCTAAGCCCCGCTGCTCAGGGGCTGGGGAAGGGTACCCCCCACCGTGCGTTTCAGGCCAGCTCTGGGTGACCCCCGCCAGCCCAAGCCTGCCAAGGCCTGCTCTGATCAGAACCAAAGGGCTCTGCCTGCAAAACACAAGCTCCCCCTCCACCCATCCCAGGCTTTGCTGGGATGACGGGGTTGTAATTACCCGTGCCAGGAGCTATTATTAGAAGGCAAATGCAGCTTTAATTATTATACTTAATAGAGGCTAAAAAACGGGAGGACCAGGTTGCTGCAGAACTCATGGGTTGTGGCAGTTTTGTCTTGGCATGGCCACTTCCCCCAGCCCTCACGTTCCAGAGGTGTCCTGAGGCGGTGTTGGCATCCTGGTGCCCGGCAACTCCCAGCTACTCAGGAGTGAGTTCCCAGGTGTTTGGGGATCCTCCCCCGGCTTTTCCTTCCTCAGTGCTGTCTCTGACCCCCTGGGTACTGCCCGACTAGCCCCCCCGGCAGGCCGGGCCAGGCTGGGTCAGGGAAGAGAGTTGCTGCCAAACCATGGAACCTGGGTTCTCCAGGGGGCTCTGGTGAGAGGCTGGAGGGCAGGAAGGCCTCTGTGGAGAAATGTTTAATACATATCTGGAAACTAATATTTTCCGGGGCACCAGACAAAATGATAGGTGCTTCCCTGTGACTCTGTTTGTGATACTATGATTCCTACTTTTCAGGTGAGGAAACTGAGCTCAGAGAGGTTAAGTAACATACCTGAGGTTACACAGTGTTGAATCAAAGAGCTAGGTGTACCTGCCTCTAAATATTCCCATTTTCTCTCCAGTGTTCCAGTATACTGTGGCTTCCAAGTTTTGTTTTCAGGTTTTGTTTTTTGTTTTTTGTTTTTTGTTTTTGGTAGCCATGCCCCTGGGGTTGAAAGGAGCCACAGCTGCCAGCTCAGGCCCTGCCTCATGCTCTGTGGTGGCTTCTGAGGCAGCTGCACCCCTTCTGAAGGACCCAGAACAGGGGCCGGAAGGCCTCTTGGGAAACCTGGAGAACCCTGGAGGCCTTAGTGGGGTCTCAGTGAAAACCCCAAGACTTCTTTCCTGATTCCACCCAGTTGGCTGATCCTGCAGGGTCTGGACAGGAACCAGGGAGTGGCTCTGATGGCAGGCTCGCCTCTGCTCCTCGTGGCCTCTGGGTGCTGCGTCTCCTTTCCTAGTTGCCCTTCTCTTGTCTAGTGTGGGCCTTGGCTCCCTGCAGAGCAGCAGCAACGGGGAGAATAATTTTGTAGAAGCAGAGGATGAAGGCCAGCCTTACTTAATGCTCGTTTGCCAGCACAGCCAGGAGCCAGGGCCTGTTGTGAGGTGGCGGGGCGGGCGGGCCACACACAGGCAAAGCCAGGCTGCTTGCCCATCCTTTGCAGTGAGGGTGGGAGGAGGGTGGGGAGGGGAAGGCCGCTCAGCCTTCCCCTGGGCAGCTGGGTCTGAGCGAGGCCCCCTGGCTCTGGAGACTGCTGGAAACTGCTGAGGGCTCGGCGGTGGGCTTGCTGCGTGGCAGTTAGAACTGCCCAGGCCCCAGACCACAGAGGAGCAATCAGTCAGGGCAGGCCTCCCGGGCCCCCTCCGCCCTCGAGACCTGCCCCTCCACACTGATAAGTGGCTCTTTTGAAATGGAAAAAAAATTGCTGTAATTACAAGTCTAAGCTGCTTCTCTCTGACAGGGTCTCCTGTGTGCTTAGCTCTGTCTCTCGGGAGGCGGGAGGAGGCAAGTGAAGGGAGGCCCAGCCTCGTGGTCACACGCACGCAGCGCCTCGGTGGAGACCCGGCCTGCCCCCCTCTCTGCAGGAAGCTGCTGTTGGCCTGGTGTGCGGCCCCCAGCCCCTCTCTCCCTTCCAGTGGGCGGCCAGCTCTCCCACATCTCCCACCCCCAGCAGAACTAACCAGTTGGACCTCAGCAGAGCCCAGCTGAAGTGTGTCAGCTCACACAGGGGGTGGCCCCAATCTGAAAGCGGGGTCCAGGCATCCCTCATGACCAGCCCCTCTCCTTTACTTCCGCAGGGAGTCCGGGCTTCACAGCCCTTATTACACCCTGCTCTTTAGCTGGGGCTTCACAATCGGGTGCCCAGGAAACTGAGGCCCAGGAGGGGCTCCGCTGACTCTCCCCGGGCTCCACTGATTCTTAGTGTCTGGTCTG
Organism: Camelus ferus; assembly: GCF_009834535.1. Classification (NCBI taxonomy): domain Eukaryota; kingdom Metazoa; phylum Chordata; class Mammalia; order Artiodactyla; family Camelidae; genus Camelus; species Camelus ferus. The sequence continues at coordinate 17,755,227 of NC_045706.1, read as the reverse complement.
AGCCTTCTCAGTCCTGGGCTCTTTCCACTCTGCTGACTGTCTTCCAGAGGAGACCGTGACCCCCAGAACACCTTGGTGGAGGCGGGCCTTCAGAGATGAATCCCCGGGGCTGCGACAGTGTTACTTCCCTGGCTGTTGGGCCACTATTTCCTTTCCTTACAATCAAAAGGCCTCCCAGAATCCTGGGACTTTTATTTAACAAATCATAAATAAAATGCTATTAATTGGTGGTTCCGATGTAAAGACTGGAGAAAGATGGGGAAATATTTATGACAGACCATCACACGAAAGAGGGAGGAGACAGAAATACACTTAAGGAATGATTAAAACTGCCCCCTCCCCGCCCAGAAAGGCTCTCTCTGTAAATAGTGTGGAAGGAAGTATTTTGATTGGAATGAATCTGGGTGAATTTTCTTCACTTTTGTTTTTAAAATTTTCTTTAATGGACATAATTCTAGAATAAACAAACAAAAATGAGTGCATCCTTCCAGAGTCCTGGTCACAACAGCTGCAGGGATGGGTACAGTGTGGAGAAACAAAATCCACCCACTGAAATGTAAGAAAGCTCCTTCCTCCTTTCCCTGGAAGCAGGCTGGTCATGGTAGAGCCTGGACCTACTTCCCGAAGTGGGTTGCAGGGCGTATAATTGCTGAGCATGCCGTCTCACTTCAGGGGGGACACCCCTCACGCTCACAGCCGCCTGTGACGGAAGCTGATGCTGTCTTCTCTGCCCTGTTTTGCAAATGGGGAAACTGAGGCCCGGAGAAGCTGGGTAACCAGCCAAAGTCAACAGCAAACGAGGGCTGGAGGGCATGGCTCCTCTGTCCACCAGACTGCTGTCTGGACCCCAGGGGCCTCCCTCCACCTTCCTAACTGCCTCCCTGTCCACCCCCCATCCTGCTGCAGGGGTGGAGTTCGTGGTGCCCAGGACCGGCTTCTACTGCAAGCTGTGTGGGCTGTTCTACACAAGCGAGGAGATGGCGAAGATGAGCCACTGTCGCAGTGCTGTCCACTACAGGAACTTACAGGTAGCCATTGGCCTTCACTGCCTAGGCCTAGGGGGCTGCCCGGGCTCTGTTTCTGTGTGTTTCATCTCCTTCCACTGCATGGAAAACTCCTGCTGTTCTCTCAGACCTGACTCCAGCAGGCTGCTCCTCGTGGTGGCTGCCTCCCATGTGCTCTCAGAGCATCCATCTCCACCTTCGTACAAAACATTGTATTTGGGTTACGTTTACTTTGTTTTTGCATCTGCCTGTCCATCTAGACTGAGTGACTCGAGCTAGTATTCACCTGGCCCGTGGCTGGGGCTGACCCCTTTTCACAAAATCTGGATGTTCCAGGTATTTCTCTATATGTTCTTTCCCTGTGCAGTATCCATGTTTGCTAGAAGAAAAACCCCTATTCTGTTCTATGTAAATGTTCGTCCATACTGCAACTATTCATCACAGGCACACCGTGGATTAGACAGTATTCTAGGCACTGGAGATACAACAACAAAAAAAGAGACAAAAATTCCTTTCCTCTTAGACCTTTCATTCTAGCATAGGAGATAAGTAATAAATAAAATAAGTATGTTTCATAGTATATTAACAGGTGACATATAAAAATACTCTGTGTACCGTATTTCATCCAACCTAAGGTGCCATTAGTTGTAAGGCACACCACTATTTTGTGATACCAAAAGGGAAAAAAATGTTGCAAATTAAATGGTGAATTGCATCAACTGTAAAATGCATCTCAACTTCAGAGATGTTAATGTGTGGAAAAAACACTTTTTAAAATCAATGAGATATAGTAATATATTCTATAACATGTACCTAACTAGAATATAGTGTGTTGGAATGTGATTTTCCTAATTAACTTCTGGTATAAGCTGGGGACTCGTGATGTAATAGAAAGCATGGGAGACAGACGCCCTGGGGTGAGTCTATCAAGGCACCTCCTGTTTTTACTACGGTGAATCAGACTAGCTTTTTGAGGCACAAGGCCTTGACTCCGGAAGACCCTTGTGGTAGAGCGTGCCCTAACTCCAGAGCAGGCATTACTGTCAGTTAAATTGTTAAAGAACAGCTGCTCTGGTGGTTCTTAACCAGCGATGTGAACCAGAATCCTCTAGACAGTGTTTTAAAAGTGTATGTACTACTTAGGTCAGATATTTAGTAGAATTTAGTGGGGGAGGGACCTAGGAATATGTGATTTGGGAAAGTTCTCCACATAACTTGAATGTGTACCCCTAGTTAAGAAAATTCATATATGGGCCAACTCTCTTGTTTTATAATTGAGGAAACCGAGGCCCAGAGAAGCCATGTGATTTGTCCAAGGCCATGCACATGCTGAGTTACCTGGCCAGGGACCAGGGTGCCTGATTCTTAATCACTTTTCTCTTTTCACTCTACTGAGCTGGACTTGCAAACTGAGACCCATGCCCTGGCCTGCATTACCATCTGCAAGGGACTACCATTGGCTGTGCGCAAACTCAGATCATTTAAGCCCCTTGATTTTCCTCTGGAAAGCAGCTGCTCTGTGACTGAGACAGCCACGGGGGGTGTCTGGGGCCCAGGTCCCAGGTACTCCTGGGAGAGGGCAGTGAGACCCCGACTTGGCCAGACCAAGGAAGGGTTCAGATTGTGCTCCGCAGAGCCAGCTGAGGGCAGCCATCTGCCTTGAAGACACCATCGTCCTCTACCTCCAACAAGATGAAACCTCTAGAATGGCAGGGCTGGAAGGAGTCTTAGAGATAATCATCTTGTCCTGATTTTCCCAAACCTTGGTCTTCATACCAGCTGGAATCTTTTAAAAATGTAGCTTCCTGGACCTACCCTATACTTGCTGTCCATTCTCTCTGGGGCAGGGCCTGAGAATCTGCATTTTTAAGTCTTTGTAGCAGATTCTGACACCTTAGCATGAGAAACTTTGATCTCATCCGGCATTCTCAGCTGGATCGTGTAGCCCCCAAGGAGGCCACACAGCTCAAGGTCACCCAGGAAGGTAGGAAGAGTGCAGACTTGCCAGGGCCTTTCATTCTAAACTCTGTGTTTTTGCAGGGCAGCGGACTGCACCGTGTTCCCAGCCTCTGGGCCAAACCCCCAGGAAGGCTCACCTCCCCACAGCAGGCCAGGGCCATTCCTGTGGGCCCAGGCACGTCAGGTCCAGACACTGGCTAAGCCCCTCACACCCACCAGCCTCAGTTCAGGTTTCCCTGGGGCACCTGTTGGGGAGCTGGGAGCCTCATGGCGAGCCTCCCAGATAGGGTTTCTGCCAGTGGCTTTGACAGAATGTCTCTGTCCACACAGACGTGCCCATCCCACTCCACATTACACGTGTGAAAAGGGAAGAATTCAGACCCAAGTAACAGGTGCTGGCTGACACCCAAGTCAGGCCACTTGTAAACTTAACACCCCCAGGAGGCCTTGAGGTGGGGGTTGGAATTGTTCTTTGAGGCAGGGTAGAAGGAAGCTTCGTTCTCTCTCTGCAACCCCGGCTGTGCCCCACTGATGGTCATGTTCCAAGAGAACCCACCAGAGTGATCCAGAACAGCAGGTGGGGTCGGTGCTAGGTGGGAAAGTAGACGTCTGCTTGGCCCCCGGCCCAGGGAGGATCAGGCCTATACCACTCGCCTTCCTGAGCACGTTTCCTTCCCTGAGACAAGGTGGAGGAGAGACCCGCCCTCCATTAGCAGCCTGGCCCGCAGGGATTCACGGTCTGCCCCTCGCCCCAGCAGGCTCACCCACCTCTCAAAGCCAACCACAGTCTCCTAGAGAGAGCAGGTGGACCACGTCATCTCATACCATCATTTGTCTGACCCTCAAAATCACCCCAGAGGAGGAAGAAGGAAGATACGGTTTCTCCCATTTAACAGTTTACAGGCTGGAGAAGGAGTGACTTTCCCAAAATCCAATGGGCTGGTGCCACTGAAGATAAAGGGCAACATTGCTGGGTGTTTATTCCGTGCCAGGCTCCAGGCTCCGTGCTCAATTCTTTATAGTACCTCTCTTGGACTTCACGGCAACCTTACACAGTAGTTACCATTATTACCTTACTATACAGATGTCGGAGTTGGTGGGGAATTTGTCTGTTGAGAGCTAGCATTTGAACCCAAGTTGTCTGATGGCAGAGCCCACACACTTGACTACTGCGGGGGACTTAACCTTGATAACTCCTAGTCCAGTGCTCTTTGCGTTGCTCCTTGGAGCCCTAGCAATCAGAGGACAGAGCCTGAGGGCTTTTCTAGTTCCATCTTACCGCATTGAATCCAGAATTCCAGGAGCAGCCCTACAGACTTGCCGAGTTGGGCTGGGGGCCAGTGGGAGCAGGAAGTGCTCTGGGGCCGGGCGGAGGAACGCCTCCCCCCTACTATGGGACCTCCAGGACACTCAGCCGGCCAGCCTGCCTGAGTCTCCAATGTCAGGCTGCAGTTTTGTCTTTCACAATCGCTGTAGGACAGAGCTGCTCCCCTCCCCGCCCATCCTGTCTCCTCTCCTCCCTCTGCCTCTTACACGTGGATGTGGACATGCTGCCTGGATACTGGGGCTCTTTCTGGAAAACAAGTAGAGTTGTTGTGAGGATTAAATTAGTTTGTGTAAGGAAAGCAGTTAGAACAGGGCTTGGCACAGGATGAGAGCCCTGGAAGTGTTCGCTATTGTTTGGGTCCGTGCTTTCATGCATTGTTTGTAAATGGACAGAACGGGGTGGTAGGGGAGCTGGAGCTCATTGCTCAGCTTGAGTCCAGGAGCCTCAGAAGGCTCTGGGGAGGGAGAAGAGGGGATCTCACCCACCGGGCCAGGCACACACCCCCTTCCCCTCCCACCAGCCCACCACTGACCCTCTCCCTCCCTTTGTCCCTCTTACCACCACAGAAGTACCTGTCCCAGCTGGCTGAGGAGGGCCTCAAGGAGACCGAGGGAGCAGGCAGCCCGAGGCCCGAGGACAGTGGAATCGTGCCGCACTTTGAAAGGAAAAAGCTCTGACACCTCTGCCGCTGCTGGAAGCGGGGAGAGGAGGGCCTGCCGAGGTGGGGCCTTCTTGACCTCCGGGACAGGAACCGAGGCCAGAGAGGAAGGAAGACCAGGCAGGCCACTTGCCTGGTTTTCTCAGACGCTCATGAAGCGCTGCCTCTGGAGCTGGAGCATTCCAGCGCCAGCACCCTGGTGTGCCCAGTCTGCTGAGGGTCACCCGCTCTCCCCCTGTTGACTCCTGTTTCCTTCAGACAGCCTTTCAATTCCCTTCTCTCTCTTCCTCCCTGTCCCCCTCTCCCTCCTTCTGTGCCCAGGGTCATTTCCTTTTCATAAAAATCCAACTTCTCAGGGATTTCCACAGTGTTCAAATTCTTGATGGAATAGGATAGGCCATGCCAGGCTGAGTCTTCCAAGGAGAAGATTTCGTGGAGACTCCTGGGTCCAGAACCACATCAGTGAGCCCAGAGCACCAAGACAGTTTCTCTGCCCGGCTTCTTGTGCGGGAAGGTGGGTGGGGCGAGCAGGGTGCCTACAGCCCTGGAGGGGGGCACCCTAGACGGTCAGTGAGCAGAGGCTGGGAGTTCCTTCAGCTGGACCACCTTTTTGAAAAGCCCTGATTGTCATACCTCTTTCATCCTCTCAGATTCATGCCTTAAAGTTTAATGAATTTTACAGAGAGAAGAGCCCTTCATTTTGGAAGCTCTGATAAGTTTCCCTCCTCTTGATTGCAGGAGATGCCAGGGTTTGTTCTACTCTGGACATTAAATTGGTCTCAATTCACTTTAACTAAAAATGAAAACAGAAACATCTTCCCCCTCCAGCTAAAACAGCAGTCTGGTCAGGGCTTAGGCCAAATGTTGGCCGCACGTGGTTGGCTTGAGAGACCCCAAAACAAGGAAACAGTATCCGTCCTTGACTCACCCTTGGTGTCTGCACTCTGGGCTCCAGCAGCCCCACAGTGGATGCTTTCAAATGGTCTCTTAGAGGCCGGAGAAGCTAAGGAGAAGGCTGCAGGACTGAGGAGCACCTAAGGATTGCCGGGAGTTTGTAGGTGGGCCCTTTTCAATTTGGCAGAAGGTCAGGGTAGCTCAGAGCTGACCCCAGGTGCAGACATTGATGTTAAATGTTAGGAAGCACAGAGCACTTATTCTGGTCGGGCTGTGCGATACTGAGGTCAGGGCCTCGGGCCCCGGAAGTCCATTGTAAGGGTTTGGGAGAAGGTGCTGGGGAAATGAGGCTCAGCTGCAGCCCTGGAGAAGCCCTGGAGAAGGTCGGAGGGGAGCCTGGTGCTGCTTCCTCAAGCTGAGACACCTGCCTGGAGGTGGCCTCCCTGGCTCAGCCCCTGGAAGACGGTCCCTGTTATTTCTGTTCCTGGCCACAGGCAGGTAGATTCGGACAAGATTGTTTGTTTTACTTAAGTTCTTTGCTTTTTTTCTTTTCATGGTAAATAAGACTACACTGCTCATTTTGTTCTCCACACTCATGGCAGAAGTGTAGAGAGATTGTCTGAGTTTGACACTGACATTTCATCAGTGAGGAAACTGAGGCATAGCAAAGAAAGATAGAACAGAAAATGACCAGGTGTTAAGCCTTGGGGCAAGTGGTCACCGGCAAGGAGAGAACTGCCGGGAACCTGTGAGAGAGAAGCGAGAAGCACCAGAGGCAGACAGACCAGCTTGGACAGGTGTGGGGTGGAGAGGCTGAAGGTAGCGGGAAGCCTGAACTTGGCTTCAGGCCAGAGGGGGAGCCTCAGGAGGATTAGTGTCTCAAAGAGAGCAGACATTGAAAAGGGTGACTCAGCCCAGACCTGATCCCCTGGCCCACTCCTTCGGTTTTTTCACCTGGTGTTCTGAAAACCAGCCTCCTCCATTTCTCGGAAAACCTTTAACCCTCTGTGTCTCTCCTCCCATGAGAGGGAAGTCAAGGGCCAGCTCTCTGGCCTCTTTACTGAATCTTGCTGGGAAAAGCCTGCTGCCTCCTGTTTTAGAGGGTAAAACTGCATTTTCAGAGAGGCTGGCAGTCTTTTTCTCCCAGCAAAGTGGAACCTGACCCCGCCAGCTTGTCCCCCACCAGCAGAGTTTCCATGGAAACCAGGATGGCTGTTCAAACAACAGCATTTCCTAGTAGTGTAATGGCTCCGTTGCTGATGGATTGATCTTCTCCATATTTTAAAGCTGGAGAAGGGCCCTGGGAAGGCGAGAGAAGAGGCTCTTTGCGTTCAATCAGAACCTTCAGTTTAAAAACTCATCTAAGATCCCATATTTGTGTGTATATATATATATTTATTTTTATTTATTTTTATACAATTCCATTGGCATAATTTCATCCACTCCATAATTTGCGCTTCTTCTTCCTACGTGTGTCATACACAATGCAATATTAAAAGCAACCAGGAAAATATTGATTTATTTTTTAAAGCTTTTCTTCAGTGTGTGTTAACCATTTCAAAGTGTCTCCCCGAAAATGTTGTTTAAGAGCAGCTGCTACCTTGAGCAACAGATTGATTTGTACCCTGGGTTAACATAACAAAAGGCCTGGGTAATGTTCTTTTTATTGTAAACACCTGAAATAAAGTGTATCCAGAGAGTATTTCCAAAGAATTTGGTAAATTTGATGTTGGTGTGAGCGGCCGCCATTAGTGTCAGGGTTTCCCTTGACAGTCTGAGGCTGTGATCTGTTAGATTATACTTGAACTGGACCAGAGTTTGATTTTTGAGCTTATGAGAAAAAGAAAAACATTAGTTCATATAAGTTTGAACTTGTAAAGTATTGGAATTTGTCGAGTGTCCTATAAATTGTCACTTTTCCTGATCTGTATAATTGACCGCAAGTGTTTGTTTTTACAAAAGGGTGGGGGAAAGATTTTTAATAAAGACAATTTGAGCGCGTGTGCATGAGTAGCCGTCTGTCACGCAGGGATCCCGCGACGTTGGGCTGGGGGATGTCCCCAAGCACAGACGTTGGGATTTGTTTCCCTCTCTGAATCTAGAATGTTTCTAAAGAATTGAAAAAAGAGGACACGAGCTTCCACTCAGGCCTCTGAGGGGATCAGAGCTTCTCAGGGGTGACCCTCCAGAAGAGCTGGGCTCAGGAATGTGGGGGGCCACTGCTCCTTTTGAAGGGTCAGATAGAAAAATCTCTTGGCCTTTTTAAACCCCTAGCCCACCTACCCAGTGCTCCCGGGGCTTCTGGTAGCTGAACCCTGTTGTCCTGCCCCAGGGTCAGGCTGGTTCTGGTGGTTGCACCCCTTGTAAGGTGGTCAGCGCGTCGCTTGGTCACTTGTTAGCCCTGTGACTTCCGAAGTCCTGCTTCCTTGGGCGCAGAGTGGGTGATGCTATTGGCCTCCTCGGTTGTTCCAGGGTGAATTGCTGGTGAAAGTACTTGCTATGCTGCTCAGCTCTGAACCTTTTTTTGGTGTTTTTGGAATCTGTGCTCAGGCCAAAGACCCTCCAATTTTCAGTGGTTCTTAAATTCTTTCTCAACCGTTTCTTCTGGCAAAACAATGCCAGTCTCCTGGGACCAGTTGGCAAGTCCTTTGACTGGCCTGGAACCTGCTCTGGGCCCTCCCCGCCTGTTGGCAATGCTCCTGAGTCAACCAGGAGGGGCTGGGCAGTCTGGCCCCAGAGGGCAAAGTGAGTGGGGCTGCCTGTAATTAGTGGGAGCAGATTTGTAGATCTGAGGAAAGTTCCCGTCAAGCCTGTTGCCGCTCCCCTCACCGCACCCCACCCCCGCCTATTGTGGCCATCGAGGGCTGAGCTCAGGCCTCCAGTTGCCAAGCAGGAGGGGTGGAGAAACATCCTTCCCTACCAGTGTGGGCTGTGCCTTAGCTGGCCAAAGCAGGGAGTGGGCCTAGAGCGTGTCCTGCTGCCCTGAGTTCAGGATCCAGGATGGCTGGGGGTGGCCCTAAGTGCCTAGTCCCAGCATGTCCTGCCATGTGGCACAACTCCAGGAGTCACCATGCACATTGTATTCTGTAAGATGGAACCCCTGAAACTGTGCAGTAGAGGCATCCTACTGGGGCCCCCTGACTTACAGTCCCCTGCCATGCCTGGGGACTCCCATTTCTCTCTGATGTTCCTAAGAGCCCTAGAACCTGGTTCTGAGCCGGACCCCTGACACTCAGACCCACTCTCTAGGCTCCTTCCTCTCCCCGGGGGTCAGTGCCAGATTGCCCCGGCCTGACTCTGCCATGGCTTAGACACTTGTGTTGCTCCTCACAGTCCCCCTCAGGTGGGGCCACTTAGATACCGACCTTGGCCCCCACCTGGCCTGAGATCTCTGTGCCCTTCTGAACATCACTAGCAACTGTTGGCTGTCCACCTGGGTGGTAATGGGACATCTGGGCTCTCCCCCAACAGCTCCTTCCCAGCCCTTCCTGTCCTACAAAGAAGCCTATCCCAAGTGGCTTTCCAAGCATATTAGAGCAAGATGGCCCCCCAAACTCTCAAATCCTGGCTCTTCTTTTACAGATGAGAAAACGGAGGCCCAGAGAGAGGAAGTGACTTGCCTAAGGCAACACACCTTATTGGCATTAGGTAAGAACAGGTTCCAGGTCTCTTGGGTGGTCCTACTGAGAACACATGGGGAGTTTAGATTCTTTCAGTTAAATTATTTCATGAATTTTCCAGGTCTAGCCCGAGCTGGACTTCAGCAATCAGCAAAGACACAAGACAAATCATTGGTTTTTGTGCTTTGTGTGGATCCGAGTGACCTGGGGAGCTTGTCAGAACTTGAGATTCCCAGCCCCCTCCGTGGAGATCGTGTCTCAGTAGGTCACGGGAGGCATTTGCATTTTAGCAGACCTCGTGAGTGACTCAGTGCAGGTGGAGTTCACTGCTCACAGTTTGAAAAATGCTGCTCTAGATGTCAAATCAACCAGGGACTTCCCCAGCAGCTCCTGGAATAGAAGGGACATTTATTTTTACTGGGGGGAAGGGCAGGACAGATGTGAATGGAGACTATTCAAGGTAGGGGAGACTCCAGTGTGGAAAAGGCTTAAAGATAGGAGACAGTCTGGCCATGGCACATGGAGATGGGGGAGCTTGTAGGGGGGTGGTCATCAGACTGGGTTTGGGGCACGTGTCAGGATTTTTTTAGTTGAATTCAGATTTACTGTGCTTAGGCAAAAGTCTTCCAATGGTCTCTTTATGCTCATTAATGGCTGAATGCATTGTGATTATTAAGCAGTCTCCTGCAGATCCAGTGGTAGGCTGGTCCCTCGGGGCAGAATGCTGTGCAGTCAGCATGTCTTCTGGAGGGACTGGAGTCACAGGGAACAGGGGCATTCCCCAGGGGCATGTCACTGCCAGCAGGGAACCATGGGGTTCACACATATTCTCTCTCCTGCTCTCCATGAGCCACCATGAATACCAGGATTAACCCTGCGGATTATTAAACCCATCTGCACGCCACACTCAGTGTGCACTCTATGGGGACAGTCTCTTGGCCTCTTTACACCCTGAGAGACAGGCACTGTTATTCTCCCATTTCACAGATGGGGAAAATGGGGCTCAGAGACACAAAGTGGCTTGCCCAGGATGAAACGGGCTAGTAAGTGGCAGAGTTGGGATTCAAACCCAGGTCCCTGTGACACTCAAACCACGCTTATAACAACTGTGCTCTACTGTCTGTCTCAGGGCTGGGGTCTTCCTGCTTCTTCCTAAAACCTCTAGACCCTGGGTCTGCCAGGAACAGCGGGCTTGGGAGGATTGGAGAGCCTAATTTAGCCAGACTCAGGTGCTTTTGACTGACTCTCCTGATTGTTAAATTCCTGAAAGGGATCTCAACATTTCGCCTCCTTAGAATACAGCTGGAGAAAGGCCTCCACCTTCCTTCTCCTTCTCCTTCTCCTTCTCCTCACTCAGGAGCAGTTCACCAGGGGAGCTGGATCTAGTGGGTGAGAGGATGGTGGGGGCCTGGGGTTGAGGGGCTGCCTCTGCTTCCAGGAGGGGGAGGGCAACACCCTGTTTTCTGTTCTTGGGGAATTTCGAGGTGTAAGGACGTGATCAAAAGGAGCTTTCCCACGGCCTCAAAATGCCGGCCAGACGTTGCACTTTTAATGCCTCCTTCCAGAGTGAAACCTCATCGTTTATCGACCTGTCGCCGCTTAACAAGTTGAGATAATGCAATACAGGGCATGTGTGACCAGATTAAGGCAACAGACAAATTTTAAGTGAGGGGTGAGGAAGGCTGGAGGCAACAAGTCTGTGAGCAGTAAGGGCTGATGCAGTGGTGGTGAGTAAGAATGAGATATGACCAGGAGCCTCCTGGTAGCCAAGGCAAAAATAGGAAGCTTGTTCTGTTACTTGGCTCTCCTTGTTAGAAGAGAGAGAGCATTCAAGTATATCTGGGGAAGTCGTTCTACTTGACTCCATATTCTAGAAGAGTTATCCTGTGGTATATCCTGTGGCAGGGGCACTGAGAGACTTGGAGAAAATCCTTGGGTAGCTGACAGCCCAATATTGGAGAGGAACATAGCGGAGACCCCTGTGGAGAGGACGTTAGGATGGTTCCTGGTCTGTGTGAAAGTGGTTCCTGATGTCAGGGTGACACTACCAGTGTCCAAAGGCCCAGCCTGTGTTCGTGCCTGCCTAGCCCACCTGAGCTGGTGTACTGGCTTGAGTTGGTGGGGTTTTCATTAGTTTTTTTTTTCAAACTTTTAAAATTGTCTCTGGTTATTTGGCTGAGCTTCCAGGAGCCATGTCCATAAAGATAAGGAGGCTGCTGTCAGCACTATCACCTGACTGCTTGGCACATCCACCTGAGAATAGAGCACTCTGGGTGGAGGCCCTGCTAATCTGGGTTCTAGGAAAATCTCGAGGGCATTTACTCTTTGGGGTTCCCCCACGGGCCAACCGCAGCCAGAAGGGATCCCAGCCAGATGGGGCAGCACTGTCTCCCTCAGGCTGAGCCGGGAAAGCACCTCGAACCTGTCTGATAAGGACCAGCCCTGGGGAGGAGGGGAGCAGAGGACCCGCCCTTGAGATCTCTTACCCTCGCCTGCAGTCTGCCAGGCCAGGAGAGACAGAACTTTCTTGTTTAGGGGCAGGTCCCTGTGCTGGGCCTCACGACCCCTGAGTCCCTGTGTCAAATCCACAATGAACTCACTCAAGCTTGGGCAAATGTCCACCTCCTCCACCTCAGTTTCTCCCTCTGTACTTGACCTGTCCTTGTGCTTGCCGGAGGCTGTTGGAGGAAAGTGGGACGTGAGCCGGGACTCTAGGTCAGTCACAGTCGGGGGTGGTGGCTTCTGTCCCCGCACTTCCGACAGCCCCAGTGCTCATGCCTCAGGCCTGCAGGGCAGACTGATCCTGTTTCCACCCTCCCACCCTGGCTGGGGCCCGTCTGTGGAGGACAAGCCCTACTCAGGAGCAAAAATGGGTACGACCGTGGAGCAGGCTTACTCATATGCCATCCTGGCCTCTATGGTCCCACTTCTGGTGTGGGTGCCTTAACTTGGCATCAGCTGCACCTTCTCAACGCCGGGCTCTTCTCCACCCACCTCAGCACCCCCACGGCTTCCACTTGTGGTCGGGCCACGTGTTGATCCCCAAAGAGGCCCCTTCTCTGCGCCTAGGTTTTGCCCATGGTCTTCCCACTGCCTGGGACACCCTTCTCTTTTCTACTTGGAAACTATCACTTTTTTTTTTTTTTTTAAACATTCATTCTCGGTGAGTGTTACCGTCTCTATGAAGCCTTCTTTGACCCTCTTTGTTCTCCCCCCAGAGGTGTGCTACTGCTCCCACGCTGCTCCCAGGACACAGTTCCCCAGCCCATACACACACACAGAGGCCTCTCTTTTATGGCCCTTATCAGGTTGCCTTGTTGTGGTCTGTTCATAGGTGTGTCTCTGCACTAGCCATTGAGTCTACAAAGACAGGGAGTGTGTCCTGCTGCCCTGTGCCCATCACAGAACAGAGACCAGTGAGTGACTATTAGTTGAAGGACTAAGCAGCCCCCTGGGCCATCCCTGGGCAGGCTGTAGCAACAGAGGCCTGAGCCCCAGGTGTCTGTCCAGGCACCAGCTGGCTGTAGGAGGCGGGTGTGTCCTTGGGGTAGAGCCAGGGAGAACTTCCCCCAACCCCCTACCACACTTTTGGCCCTGTCCATCTTTTCTTTCCAGGTCCCTGCCCACCCGGGACTGGGAGGTGGCTCTGAGAGTTGGTGACACAAACTGCTTGTGTTGCCCAAAGCTCACCCTTTTAACAGTCGGATTCTTCTACAGCCACAGAGTGGGGCTTCCTATGCCAGCCTCATCTCTCTGTGTCCCCAGGGGCATCCCCTCTCCAGACCGATCTGTCCTTACTCTGCATCCCCACCTAGCCAGGCCCACCCAGTTCTCAGGGACCTTCCCAGGCAGAGCTGGGAACAAAGCACGATTTATGATGGTTGTGTCAACACTGGGTGGATGGCCTCGGTTCACCCTGCATCTGGGCAACCACACCTGCCTGCCTGGTGCCCACACCTAGTCAATGCCTGCTAAAGACCCAGGGGCGGCAGGAAGCCTCCTGACACCCCTCTCTCCTAGCGTCCAGAAAGCACAGGGGGCTCGGGCCAGTGGGTGGGGATTTCACAGCCCTGGAAGAGAGAGGCCTTGATCTAGGTTGATTAGGCTGGTCAGATGATTAATAATTAAACCTGACCTGTTCCCAGCCACACACACACCCTGCAGCCAGGAATCAGCAGAGATCAGGGGCAGAGAAGGAGGCTTGGAAACAGTATGGGCCCAGCTCCCATCCCTTGGGGTTTGGGAGGTTCTCAGGGCTCCTCCTTCTCACCTACCTAAGGTCCTGCAAGTCCACTCCTAAATAAAGCCTCCCTGACTTTTCCCACAGGCTCCGAGCTCTGAGCAGGACTTGGGCCATTCCTAGGCTGCAGCTGTGTCTCGGGGTTTGCAGATCAGATTGGACTTTGGCTCCACCTGTGTTGACACTTGATTTCCTCAATTCTATCTTGCCTTCTGCTGCCTCTCCCCTTTCTTATTTGCACTCCCACTGCCCAGAGCTCTGCGAAGGGCAGGGCACACTCAGCACCTTGTCTGATCCTGGCACAGAAGCAGCATCCAGCTCCGGGAGGTGGGAGCCAGTCACCAGGTTGCATTCTGCCCTCATCATCAGGGCCTCCTAAAGTCTCTCGAGTGGTCCTTGTCTGGCCACAAGAACCCTGAGGGTGGCTGCTGGACAACTTGGAAGCTGAGGACCCATATACCAGAGCTTAGCCAGGTGGCCAAAGCGGTGCCCGTTCATTCTCTCCCCCCACTCCTCGTGCAAATCATCCTAGCTGGTCCCTTATTTTTCCCAAGGTCCTAAGGAAGCATCGTCTCCTCCCCAGAGGTCACCTTCCTGCCCATCCTTCCTCCTTCCAGCTCCACATCTCCCCAGAACTAAGAGGCCTTTCCCACCTAGAGGAGGCCACTCTTTTAGTGCATTGTTCAGCCTTTTGTGGTTAGTTTTTGTTTGGGAAGAGGTGGGGAGGAGTCAGGGCTCTTGCCCCTGGGGTGCCCTGGCCTCAGGCCAGCCAGCCTAACCTCCTTCCCCAGGCCTCTTCATCCCAGGAAAACAGGCAGCAATCCTGGCCCCACCTGGCCTTGGGCAGTTATTTGAGCCCACGTGCGTATGTGCACGTGTTTGTGCCGGTCTGCCTGCGTGTGTACATGAAGCTTCTGGATAACAGCACTCACAGTTGGAGGTTTTAAAATCTGAGCCCTCCCAGGATGCTCCGTCTTGGGCGACACTCCAGTCCTGCCCTTTGCTGCAGCCCAGGACACCAGCTCTGCTTTAATTCACACTGGGATTAACTGCCTATGCTCTCGCCCCTGCCTCAAGAATGATTTCTATGGGATTATTCAAAGCCTCTTTGCCTTTCCCCTTCCTTGCTAAAGAAAATCCTAACTTCCAGGCATTTGCCCTCCTTATTAGAAAAAAACGGGTCAGTAGGCAGGGTTGGGGAAGAACTAGTGGAGTGGGGCTGGGGCCATGTGAGACTGACTCCCAGAGAGGAGGGGGGGGAGGGAGAGACAGCAGGAGCGAGAGGAAGAGAATACACTTTCTCTGGGGAAGATGTCAGGGAAGTTTCATCATGTTTTGATGGAGAGTAGAGCGTTCAGGATGGAGAAAGAGAGGCTTCTGGGCGGCTATAGGGTATTAGAGAGTTGGAAACCAAAAGCAGTAGAAACAGGCATTTAAAGACACATTGCTGTGGATTACAAATTTGTTCTCAAATTTCTTTGACTCAAATAATATTTTTCATCTAATCTAAGACAGCATCAATTATAAATTTTATCTTTATTTTCCATACAACTAGGAAAGAAAAAACACTGCCAATTAAATCCTAACACATATATTGTTACCAAATCGTTTGTTAGATGCAGCTTGATTTCAGGAATGTTAAAGTGTGAAAAATTGTGCCTATTAAAATTATGAATACAGTACTTTTAGATTCTTTAAATTTCACCAACATGCTGGGACTGGAGAGTGAGGCTCTTAAATTTATTCTGATTTATTCTGACTACAGTCATGTATGTGTTTGTGCCCCCACCCTAACCCATCCCAGGGAGGGACACTGACTTTTTCATCCTTATAACCTTCACAACATCTACTGTGTGTGCCTGGCACATCATAGGAACTCATGTATTTACTCAATTAAATTTTATACAGCAATCACATTCTCAAGGGGCTGGCTGCAGTTAGGTCCTCTCCAAATGTCTTTATACTTTTTTTTTTTTTACTTAAACAACAATCTGAAAGATGAATAGGCAGGCAGACAGTCCCTTTCTCTCTCTCTCTCTCTCTCTCTCTCTCTCTCTCTCTCCCTCCCTCTCCCTCTCCCCCTCCCCCCTTCTCGCTCACACACACACACACACACTCCCTCCCTCCCACACGCTGGACATCTGGTTGACCAGATGACCTGCTTTCAGTCCTCCTGTATATGTGTGGGTTTATGATGGCTTTGGTGCCAGCAGCCTACCAATTGCTCTGATTATCCTAGGCTCTTGAAGAAACTATAGATGAGGATTTAGCACACAAAGAATGTGTTTGTGCATGCTGAAGGGAGGAGGGTTTTAAGAAAGAAATGTGGCAGGAATGGAGAGCACGAGGACAGATCATACTGCCTACTGAGAAGAAAGAAAGTTTTATGGCTGAGTCCTCAAAGATTACTGTCACTGAAGAGATGTGCAAAGCAGTCTGAGAAAAAGCAGCCAGAGAATCAGGAGGAAACCTGAGACAGTGTGACATAGAGGAGACCCAAGCAAGAGTCTTTCCAAAGGGAAGAGTTGGTCACTAGAGTTGAATACTTGAATTGATCATCTGTTATCTTGATAGATTATATTAGTTGAGTGCTTCAGTAATTCTGAGCATAAACAAGTAGAAGAGGTAGAGTGTTAAACGGTAAATGTGAAAAAACCAAGACAGGTAGAATTGCATTTGAGCAAATGCCATCTTAGAACTGCAGTGTCTGATGCGATATGTTTTCCTTTAACTTGTAGGCAGTCTACACAGTCATTCTCCATCCTCAGCTTCCAACGTCTGAATCCCCTCTGCTTTGCTTCATCCCTTACCCCTGAGGGCCCACTGGGTTCTAATTCCTGAGTCAAGCCTGACCAAGATAGGAGACATATAAACAGTTACAGCTCCACTGTCATTGGAGGCAGCCACAGAATGAATGAAGCAACCACCCTGGTAAACACACACACAGTTTGACCAAACCTGAAGTTCCTTGGTCCTGCCTGTTGGGCTGAATTAATGTGCTGCCAAACTGGCTGCAGGAGCTGGTGCCCTCAGGGGCAGGGCTCTTCCTTCTCTGGGAACCTCCTCCTCAGCTTTGATCCCTCCTCCTGCCTGATGCTGGCCTCAGGCTCCCTCAGGAACAGGCCTAGTCCCATAGCCCACACGATTATTGTCAACTTCTCTTACCCCGATTACTGTACAGTGGGCTGTATTTGCCTGTGTAGAATCTCTTCCCTCATCTTCCTTCAAGAGAAACACTTCTTCTTATGGGAACCCATCCTCCGTGATTTGGACAAATCTGTCCCATCCTTCTCAGAGAAGTGATCACATGATCCAGGCCTGGCCAATCAGAGTGCCTCATCCTCCCCTTCACAGTAATTGATTCAGGGAGAGAAATATGGTTGACATGGGACCATCAAAATCTTCCCTGTGACTTTTGCCAGAACTATCAACAACAATAAAAAGAAACCACTCTAATTCTGGGGTTGCTACTGTAAGTCAGTGGTTCTTTCCAAGTGTGGCATGTAGCTCCCTGGGGCACCTGAGTTCTTTTCAGGGGATCCATGAGGGCAAAACTGTTTTTACAATAATATTGAGATTTCATGTGTCTTTTTCACTATGTTGCTGTTTGCATGCAAAAGCAATGGTGGGTAAAAATGATTACCACCTTGGTATGAATCAAGGCAGTGGCACCAAGTTGAACTTGTATATGTTCTTCACTGCCACACACTTGCAGGAAAAAAAAACAAAGCCTGTTTCACTTAAGAAATGGCTTGATGAGGCAGTAAAAATGATTAATTTTTGTTAAACCTCAACCCTTGGGTATATATCTGTATAAAACTGTGATGTGATGAAATGGAAAGTGTCTATAATGCATGTGGTAGCCATGAAAATGCGCCACTCAGATCTGCTGGGGGAGCATCTGCTGTCCTCTGGACCCACCGCCACACTTGTGCTGAGGCCATGCTTCCCTCAGTCTGCTCCCTGCCAGTGATTGATCGTGGTGTGAGTACTAACGCAGGTTCATTCTTGAGAGACATGGGACTCCTACCTTGGGTGACTTTGGCTTGAGGACTCCTCACTGGCCTGGCTGAGCCTTTATTGAACTCTTCTGCAGTCCAAGACTTTTCTTACCGGATCCTCTTTCTTTATCTCTCTTTGCCCCTGGGGTTAGACCAGCATCATGGTCTGAAGGATCTCCTTACATCTCTAGCTGTTTTCCCCTTTTCCTTCACAGGTGTTTCCCCATCATGCACATCTCATCTTGTCTTGGAATCTGTTTCTGGGAGGTACATAAAGCACTTCTATATGTACACAAAGCACACCTACTGCATAACAAAATCTCATGGTTGTCTCAAGGAAAACACTCGTGATCGTTTGAGCCATGAGCTGAGCTAGCTACTTTTTCTCATGGAATCCCATTTTGACTGCAAAGAGTGACTGACTGGCAACCTGTGGTTATTCATATTTGGTATTTGACAGACATTTCCTCAGAAGTGAATGAAGTGAGCTTGCCATCTCAAGGAAAACAAGTGATGGTTTTGTTGTCGATGATAAAATATGAGCTTTGAAGCAAAAATTGGAATTTTGGACTCATATTCTCTACCTTGAGCTTGCCAGCTTCCCAATGCCTAAAGGCTTCTGATGAGACTGGTGGTGACATTAAAGCATGTGATCTGGAGATATTTTATAATGAAAGAAGTTAATAATAGAAGATCTGCAAAACTCAGTGAACCAATACTTTCCTAATGACCAATCCATGATGTTTTAAAATCACGCATGGGTAAAAGATCCATTCAAAATGCAGGACAGATGAATGGATTTTAATGTAATAGCATGGGAAAAGTTCATTGATATGGTTTTAGATTCCACATTGAAACAAACTTTTAAGAAATTACCAGTTTTGAATTTTGGTGTAGTATCAAAGAAGCAGAACCACAATTATCTGAAAAAGTTATTAAAATGTTCCTCCCTTTTCTACCTACAAGTCTTCATGAGGCCAGATTTTCTTCAAATACTTCAACAAAAACAATATATTGCAACAAGTTGAATTCAGAAGTAGATAATGCAACTCCAGCTATCTTCTGTTAAGCCTAAGATTAAGGAGATTTACAAAAAATGTAAAACAAGGACATTCTTCTTATAATCTTTGTTCTGGAAAATACAATTTTCTCATATAAACACGTTATTTATGTTAACATGTAACAGGTTTATTACTGTTATTTGAAATGAATTAATTATACATATTTAAAAAAATTCTCAGTTTTATTTTCTATAGTTAAATACTGGTAGCTATAGTGCACATTAAAAAAAAAAAGTCCTTTAGGGTCCTCAATTATTTTTAAGAGCTGTTAGAGGACTACTGCTTAAAAGCTTAGGTGGCTAGCTGTCACCTTGTCATTATGTGGCAAGAAGCTGTTTGAAAAGGAAGCCAAGCAGAACTGAGAAACAGAGAGAGTCATAGTCCAGATATATACAAACATTTGGATTAAATTCCTAGGTGCCCGCAACCCTGAAGAAGACTTTCCAGTTATGAAAGACAATAAATTATTTTCTTTGCTTCAGCCTAATTGAGTTGGGTTTCTGTCACTTGCAACAAGGGTACTGACAATAGCCTCATCTGCCTGATGAGCTGGCCGTGTTCTCTGTCCTTGGCCTGTGCCTATACCGGACAGCCTCTGGACAGCCTCTGGACATTGTACTTGCTGACTGTAATCAATAAATGTTTATTTTTTAAATGCCTACAAAATGTGTCATATGTCAACTAGTCTCCTATAATTCATCCC
Source organism: Camelus ferus (assembly GCF_009834535.1). Classification (NCBI taxonomy): domain Eukaryota; kingdom Metazoa; phylum Chordata; class Mammalia; order Artiodactyla; family Camelidae; genus Camelus; species Camelus ferus. Next base: position 17,735,760 of record NC_045706.1, on the reverse strand, counting down.
ATCTCGTATGTAGATATACACACTTTATTTCAGTGTGCAAATGTTATAATGTGGATTAGGACCTGTAAAGCAGGGGGCCCTTAAAACATCCCCCAAATTATCCTCTTGATCACCACTGACTTTGTCATGGTCTATATACTTGCCCCCAGTCCATTTACTCTGCTACCATCCATCATTCCCAGGACAAAATTTAATGTGCACATGAATCACTTGGGGATCTTTCAAAATGCAACAGGTCTGGGATGGTACCTGAGATTGTTCATTTTTAACAAGTTCCCAGGTGATACCCACACTTCTGGTCCGTGGGTAGCACTTGAAGTATTGGGGCAATAAACACTTACTATTTTGGGGTGTGACATTCACAGATTGTACTCTTCCCTAGGAGTCCCAAAGGTCCACAACATGCATTGGTTTGTCATTTTATTAATCCATGAACTTTAATTGGGCAAGCTTTGAAACTGACAAACAGTGTAAGCTGCTTATCCAGTGACAGCCTGGTTAATAGCCTACCAACCCCATTTTGAAAATCAAAGTCATGTATTTGCTTAACACAAAAAATCAAATAGCACTAAGAGGTTTATTTTAAAAATGGTGGTTTTGCATGTTCCCTGCTTACTCTTCCATAACCTACAATCAGCTTCTAACCCTTCCCCACTGTTTCAGCTATTCCTTCTAGTATTTTCCTCCACATTTCTCAATAATATGCATACAATGCATTCATTCTTTGTTTTTAATTTAAAAATATTTTACTGGAAGTACTGGGGATTGAACCCAGAACCTCATGCATGTTAAGCACATGCTTTATCACTGGGCTATACCTCCCCCAATATGCATTCATTCTTGATGAATGGATTTTAGACACTCTCCATTGACTTCTTGGTATAGTAGAGGAGAATTTTAGCTTGTTTATACTTCCCTTTCCCAACCTCCCTTCCTCCCATTCTCAATCAATATTTGTGTTTTTATTATTAAAGCTAAATAGATATGAATCACTCCCGAGCCAAATAGTAAGCTATGATCACATTGTCTTGCTTTACACCTTATTTTTTAGTTAATAATTACCTCTTTTTGTTGTTGTTGGTTTCCTTTGAACCCAGTTCTGTAAGTAGAATTTTTCACAGGGTCAGATAATCTCTTGGTTCCTTTATTTATTTATTTATTTATTTATTTATTTATTTATTTATTTATTTATTTATTTTTGCCTGGACCTTCTTCCCCACTTCTGCTTGTCACTCAGTTTCAGTCAGAACCAGTTACCCTCCAGACTTACACACAGCTGTGGTCCTTAGACTGTTACCGCCATCATCCCAGATGCCCCTGCATCTTTCCTGTGTCGTGTCTCCTACATCCTGGAGCCCAGACCTTCCTCTTTCTTTGTTTATTTACTTTTGTTTTCAGTAGAGCATATATTCAAATAATTCCTGAAAAGCACGGGAAGTAATAGTTTTGAGACTTGCAAGTCTTGAAATGCCTTTATTCTACTCAAAATTGATTGGGAGTCTGGTCAGGTAGAGATTGCTGGGCGGAAAATCATTTTCATTCAGAATATTGAAAGCATTGCTGCATTGTCTTCTAGTTTCCAGTGTTGCTTTTAAGAACTCCTGTATCGTTCTTATAAATGTTCCTTTGTTTGTGACCTGTTTTTTCCTCCCCTGTGTAAGTTTTTAGGGTCTTCTTTTATACATAACTGCATTGTAACTTTGTGTGTGTGTGTGTGGTTTTTTTTAAATTTATTCTGCTGTTTGCTTTCTACTCAAAGACTCACATGAATGCTATACTTTGACCTTCCCTAAGGCTACCTCTGTAGCTAGGTCAGTTTTCCCAGCTGCTGAGTGCTGTCTCTGGCCTATTCTGTGCAAAACAGCTAAATGGCAGGCAGCTAAGTGATAGCCATGTGAACCCTGTTATCCATGCTTTGCCTTGTAGTTCCAGAGATCAGGTCCATTGTCATAAAACTCCAGGGCACCATGGACTGATAGTCTATGTGAGTGGTCCCACTAAAGCTGTTCAATGAACAACCTACATGGTTATAACCCAGTTGTCCTAAGAGCCATACTCTCCAAACTATATTCCATGTGACTTTGGTGCCACAACATGCAACTCACAAAATGATGCCATAGTCAAAATAAGGCTTGGAAGGCTGCATTCCGTATATCCTTCACTCAGAGATTCTCTACGGAAAGCTGCATACTAAAGATTCTTGCAATAAAGTAGCCTAGTTGGCTTGAATTAATCACTTTTTTCCACAACTATTTTACTATGTAATCACTTTAATTCAAGGAATACTTAGTAATATACCATGAAATCCCGGACTTTAGCAAAGGCCACTGAATAATATGGCAAACTCCATCGAGAGCAGAAACTGTCAAGTCTTATTTTCTGCAGTGTGCCAGGGCCTCCTAATACAGTGCCTGGCACATAGTAGACCCTAGAAAATTATTTGTGGAATAAATCAATGAGTCAGTGAATGATGGATGCTTTCACGAGTTCCTGATCTCTTTGGTACTCTTTATATTTACAAAAAGTGAGATCCTTTGAGTGCCTTAGCTATGTTATTTTGCTAGCTATGTCATTTTGAATTCTGTGCTGTGGTCAGTTGCCTTTTTCAAATGATATGTTTTTCAGGATGCAAAGAGCTTTAGGCATTTAAATTTGTTCCCTGTGTGCACAGGGCTGGGCAAGCACAACTGTTTCCCATTAACCCAGCCGCTCTGGGGCCTCCCCTCCCTCTGTGGTTTGAGCTGGAGAAGAAGCACAGGCAAGCCCTTCCCCGCGGTTTCAGGCGGTTGGTAAAGAGCTAACGCCAGGCTTGGAAAAGGAAGGGCCCGCAGCCGCTCCGACTTCACTGCGATTCTGGGGCCCTTGGGCAATAACGAAGCTCATAGATCCCCTTCTTGGGAGTTGCCAGGCTCAGTCTACGTGCTCTTTGAAAAGGAAAGGGATGAAAGTGTCTTAGAAACCCCAAGGTTTAGAAAATGTAAGGTTTGGGGGCTGAGGTAAGAAAAAGAATGAAAATCTCCATATTATCCTCCTGTGCAGGAGTTAATCAGCTACAGCCTGAAGCTAAACCCAGCCCCCTGTCTCTTTTTGTTCTGCCTGTAAGCTGAGCTTCATTGAACAAAAAGTGAAATGAATAGTATTTTATGACATGTGAAAATTATACGGAATTCAACTTTCATTTTCAAAGATGAAATCCATAAAATCTCATTACACATCAGCATTGACAGATGAATATTTGCTATAGCTTTTGATAATAGAGGGCGTAACTCTGACCCCCAATTAAGTGAAAGTCAAAAAGGAATTTTATTCTTCTTATCAGGAGACCTGTGTTATTTTAAAAATGTGTATTATTATTATTAATTATTATTATTATATTTTTAATTTCATCAAGAAATATCTCATAGAAATTTGTTTTCTCTTTGCTTTTTAAGAGAGATGTAATAGCCTTGATTTTGCCTTTTCCCTGCAAAGCCTGAACTGTTTACTCTCTGACCCTTTATAGGAAAAGTTTTCTAATCCCTGCTCAAGTGGATTATCCACTGTGTTGGAATGACTAAAACTGTCACATGTGGCAGGGGAGAAGGGAATGTAAGTAGATTCACCCAGTATTCATTTAATCAACAAGTCCTCATGGGGACCTTTGGGGACCTTGTACGTACTAAGTCCTGAGTGTACCGAATTGGTGTACAAAGCTTGGTACACTCCAAAGTCAGGTCACTGGAAATTCACCAGCCTTTGTGTGCCTGTCTGTAGGATGATAAGTGAAAGTGACAACTCACAACTCTGGAGTTTTAAATGTGTCAGCTTGTCAGTGGGTCACCTTGGCCAGGGCACAGCTGCACAGAAATGCTCTGAGAAGTTCTGGAAGGGTGTTTGAGGAAGGCAGGATCAGGTGAGCACCATGAGACCTGCGGGGAGAAGCCAAGTCCAGGAAAGTCAACCAGGATAGGGATGCTCTGTCCTATTGGTTCAGGCAAGAGGCCAGAGAGGTTAGTCAAAAGCAGCACTGGTGGATGAAAAACAAGGTGAGCAGTGCCTGGAGCTAAGCGGCCTGTGCTGAGGGCTCTTAAACATTCTCTGCAGAGCATAGCTGAGGGGGTGCTTAGCTTTTATGGGCTCAGGGTTCCAGAGCACAGCAAGGACACAGGGATTGTCCTCTTGGGAGGCTGGGCAATTCACAGATTCACCCCTTCCTTTACATCCAGAATTTCTCTTTTCTTATGGCTGTGAGGCCCTTGCTGGGTTAAGTGCACACATTGGAAGTACTTGCATTACTCTTCAGCAAACAGTGTTCAGAAAAATGAACAGCTGCATGTAAATCAATGAAGTTAGAACACTCCCTCACATCATACACAAAAATAAACTCAAAATGGCTTAAAGACTTAAACATAAGACAATACATTATAAAACTCTTAGAAGAAAACATAGGCAAACATTATCTGACATAAACCTTAGCAATGTTCTCCTAGGGAAGTCTACCCAGGCAATAAAAATAAAAGCAAAAATAAACAAATGGGACCTAATTAAACTTACAAGCTTTTGCACAGCAAAGGACACCATAAGCAAAACAAAAAGACAACCTATAGAATGGGAGAAAATATTTGCAAAAGATGAGACTGACAAGGGCTTAATTTCCAGAATATATAAGCAGCTCATACAACTTAATAATAATAAAAAAAAACCCAATCCAAAAATGGGAGAAGATCTAAACAAGCAATTCTCCAATGAAGACAGACAAATGGCCAAGAGGCACATGAAAAGATGCTCAATATCACTAATTATCAGAGAAATGCAAATCAAAACTGCAATGAGTATCACCTCACACCAGTCTGAATGGCCATCATTAAAAAGTCCATGAACCATAAGTGCTGGAGAGGGTGTGGAGAAAAGGGAACCCTCCCACCGTTGGTGCAGCCACTATGGAAAACAGTATGGAGATTCCTCAAAAAACTAAAAACAGACTTACCATATGATCCAACAATCCCACTCCTAAGCATATATCCAGAGGGAACTTTAATTTGAAAATATACATGCACCCCAATATTCACAGCAGCACTATTTACAATAGCCAAGACATGGAAACAACCTAAATGTCCACTGACAGATGACTGGATAAAGAAATTGTGGTATATTTACACAATGGAATATTACTCAGCCAAAAAAATAATAAAATAATGCCATTTGCAGCAAAATGGATGGACCTGGATATTGTCATTCTAAGTGCAATAAGCCAGAAAGAGAAAGAAAAATACCATATGATATTTCTTATATGTGAATCTAAAAAAAAGACAAATGAACTTATTTATAAAATAGAAACAGACTTACAGACATAGAAAACAAACTTATGGTTACTAGAGGGGAAAGGGGGTGGGAAGGGATAAATTGAGAGTTTGAGATTTGCAGATACTAAATACTATATGTAAAATAGATAAACAACAAGTTTATACTGTATAGCACAGGGTACTATATTCAATATCTTGTAGTAACCTATAATGAAAAAGTATGAAAATGAATATATGTGTGTATATGTATGACTGAACTATTATGCTGTACACCAGAAATTGACACAACATTGTAAACTGACTATACTTCAATGTAAAGAACAGAAAAAGTAATTGCATTAGGTTCTACCAAATGACCTTCCTCTCAAAGTTGTGCCAATTTATACTTCAACTTGTGGTGTACGAAAATACTCACTTCTACATATCTTTGCAAGCATTAGGTTCTATTAATTTAAAAAAAATTTGCAATTCTTTGACAACAGTGAAGTTGAACATCTTTTTATGTTTATTGGCCATCTGCCTTTCTCCTGTGAATTCTTTGTTTATACTCCTTGCCCATTTTTCTGTTTGGATGTTTGAGTTGTTCTGATTTATAGGCACTCTTTGTACATTCAACATGGACATCTGTTTGTATTAAAAAAAACCCACTATATTTTTAAGCATCTAAGGATGGGGATAGGGTGTCTGGTATGGGGTGCCAGAAGTCTTTGACATTAGGGATATGAATTCTCTGTTTGTTAAATGCTGCAAATATTTCACCCAAGTCTACCATTTGCTTTTAAACTTTATGCTGTCTTTCATCATGTAGGTGTTTTAAATGTTTTGGTATTCAAATCTGTTATCTTTTCTTTCTGGCTTCTGGGTTTCCTGTCTCAAGATGTCTTCCCCATTCTGATGTTACATAATTAGTCTACTCTGTTTCCTCATAATGCTTTTATGGCTTATTTACATTTATATCTTTAATATTTCAGAAATTTCTATTTGGAGTAGATGAGGAGTTTATGTTCTCAGCATAGATACTGTATTTCAGAAGTTTTCTTCTTTCAACACTCTGAATGCACTAAGGGAGCCATAATTTTTTGAGCAAAAAGCCCCAGGTGCACTGTGCTCTTATTAATGCACTCATTCATATGAACAATTCTACGACTTCTTAACACTGGTTATTAGCACAAAAGTTAATATTGATTATTTCTGTGTGATAGGAGTGAAGATGCTTTTAATTTTTCTTTTTTCTTTTCTCATCTGTATTTTCTTGTTTTTCTACATAAACAACTGTTATTTGTGCACTGAAAGTATTTAAAGAAACAAGCATCAGGAAAAGTGCTGTTAACGCAGTACCTCACATTGATCTAGGCCCTATCCACGGAAGGCAACAAGACTGTAGGCTTCTTGAGGGCAACACCAGGCTTCTTGGGTGCCCCCCCACCCCATATCTGGCACTGGGCCTGATCTGCTGCAGAAGGTGCAGCTCAATGGGTTAAATTTCTCTACAAGCCCACAGTGTCCGCAAAGATGTGAAGACAACAGCTTGGCTCATTGAAAAGGATATTCCTTCCGGTCAGAAAGGTTATTTCCTGTTTCCCTCGTCCCTCCTCCCATCATGGGCATGCCATACGTCTTGGGAAAAGTTCACAGTCTAAACAAGAGCAAAGGCAAAGCAAACTTACTTTCCAGGCCAGCTCATCAACATGCATGCTCAATAAGATCATTCCTCAACAGTCTCCAAAAACAATTAGAAGCCAAGGGATCATCCCTCACTATCCCCAAAATTAATTTGGATAGTACCTTACCTTTTCAGTAGTTTCTCCATTCTTATTTTCTGGTTTGCTTCTCAGGCCAAACACTGATATGCAGAGACCATATATGACTCCTTCCTGCAGAGCACTTGTGGAATATGCATGTCTTTTCTGACGTCTGATTGTTCAGGATATTGGAGAATTACCCCTTTAAGTACACTTGCAAGGAAATTTTTCTAAAATAATATTCTGTAAAGCCCTCCCTTTTTAAACAGTATAAATAGAGTGCAGGCATTAGAAATTTCCTTGGGATGTCCTTGAAGGATTAAAGGTGTGATGGCCTTTGGAGCCATTAACATGTGTAAACTCATTTGCCCTGGTACTACATGGCTTGTGTTGCTTTTAAAGACCTTGTTTCTGCCTAACAATTTTTTCTTTCTCCTTCCTTGCTCCCTCACCTGCCCTTTGTGTTCTGTCAGTCATCAGTATGCCTATCTCTAACAGACCAACCCCCTGCTAATCAATAGCTTATCGTCTGTGGTAGGCCAGGGAGCCAGAAAACCAAGCATATGTGAACTAAGGAAACACAGACTCCAAGAGAAGAGCTAAGGAGCTTTTCTCTGAGTAACGAATGAAATAGACTGACAGATGGATTAATTTCTTTTGATTACTCAGAAGCCATTGGGATTTTCTTCCTGGTTTTCGCATTGATGAAAGCATTAGTTCCACTTTACAAATGAGGAAACAAATGCCACTGAGACAAGGTTTCTGGGTCAAGGTCACAACAGTAGCTGAGTGGCAGAACAAGCAATAAAAGCTGGATGTCGTCCTCAGCCCCATGGCCCTAGCAGGCCCAGCCTTGCACATGCTTTCTTTGATGAGCCAAGGGGCCGAAGCTTGGCTGGGGCAGAATTCATCGTGGCCTCTTCTGTTTCCTGCCAGAAGAGTGGGCCTGCTGCAGACTCTGGCCTCTCTGGGAGGTTTAAGCAAACCTGTGATCCACCTGGAACCCTTTTGGTAATGAAGCAGGCCCCTTCATCATTTGAAATTAGAGCCTGGCCAACAGCTGTGTTTACATCCAGAGGGCTAGCTGATTGCTGCTCGGTCCCGGAGAGGATTGTTCCAGCTTATTGTCTCTAGATAGGGACGTGCTGAGGGCCGCACAGTTCTGACTCAGATTGAAATCAGCTGCGAAACACAGTCCTGAAGACACGCACACACGTGAGCAGGGAACTTAAGCCAACAGCAACTCACTGACACATCCTTTCCTCAACAGGCCAGCTCCTTCCCAGAAGGCTGTGAGCCGAGCCAAGGCAAACTGGCAGGGTGGCAAAGGTCCCAGGGCCCTTCTCTGTTGAGCCAGGACCATTTCCCTGAGCTGGGTGCTGGCCTCCTGCCCCATATGCCTCATTCTCATGTCTTTCATGCAGGGAGGTGCCTGGGTAAGTGGGCACAGAGGAGAGAGAGAGAGTGGACATTGGGCTGTGGAACACTCAGGACCAGGGACAAAGGGCAGCTTTTGAGCCTGCACAGCTTATGCAAATCCTGAACTATTTCATTCAAGGAATAAAGCCCTTGTAAAAATGGTGGAACTTGAGTCTTTCCCTTTTAGAAATTCCATAGACTGGCTGCTCCAGGTGGCAGAGGACTAAGAAAAGGCTCCAGTCGCCACGGCTTTGATTTGCCACCTGCCCTGGACAGCAGCCTTTAATGACTTCCAACCATCTGGCCCCATAACATCCAAACTATCATTCAAGACCCTTCCTGGACTGTCCACAGCTTTATCTCCCGCCCAGCCTAGAATCACCCTCTTCCTGCTCTCAGCCTTCATAGTCTTTTATCTGTACCCCTCCTAGTACACTTATCACTTTCCATAACATATTATACTTATTTTTATGGGTCTTATCACCCCTACTGGTCTCGTCTGTGAGCCCCTAAAGGGCAGGGCCTATGCTTATCTTTGTACCCCGAGTCCCTAAAACGGTACAGGATGTTGTGGGGGTGCTCGGTAAAAATGGTTGAATTAAACTGAAAACTCTCCCACAGGGCTGAGTTCACCCTGAGAGAGGCAAACAAGACATCGAAGCCCCTACTGTCCCATGAGCAGGAAGGACACCTTCAACCCAGCCTGATGGAGAGCATTTTAGACAGAAACCTCGAAGTCATGGGGCCCAGCCCTTCCCTTGCATTTCAGAGGCAGGAAGATGGACCCAAGCACTGGGCTAGGATGGTGGATACTATTCATTTCATTTATAGCTAAGAGACCTGAGGTTCAGCCAGCAGAAGCCCCTGTCCTAAAGTCAGGCAGAAGATGGGAGAGCTGGGATTTACACCTGGGTCTGCCTGACTCCAAAATCATTTTCTGTTGTGAAAGGGCCCCCAGACTCTGCCCCTGAAAATCCAGCTGATATGCTGGTTTCCCAGAAAAGGGCTTGGGCTGATCAAGGCCAGGGAGGGTGAAGGCACTGAGGGTAGCACCTGGCTGTAGACCCGTCTGAGCTTTGGCTGGAGAAGCTGTTTATGAACTCTGCTTGTCCCAGGCCTGGCAGCCCAGCTATCCTAGATGGGTCTTTTCACAGAAGACCCATCAGGCAGGTATTAGAACATCACACAGAGCCTTTGTCCGGAGGGCGCTGTGTTTCTTTCCAGTGAGAAGTTTGCATTGGCCATGCTCATGGGGGCAAGAGAAGTGGAGGCCTCCGGCTTGCTGCCCGCAGGGCACTGCTCCAAGAAGGCAAAGCCTGCGGCTCCCAAGAAGGAAGAGGGAAGAGAGGAGGAGAGGGAACTTGGGCCAAGAGGAACCCAAGTAGAAACTTAGGCAAGAAACAGCCTGGGTGGTATTTAGGGCCATGGAGTAGGAAGTCCTCGAGGGCTCCAATTGGGTTTTGTGTTGCCAGGCTACAGTGGGTGGGAGCAACAGCTCAGACTAATGGGTCTTTAGGTTCAAATCTGGCCCCTTACTGCTTAGAAGGCCTCGGACCATTTAAAAAATCTTTCTGAGCCTCAATTTTCTTATCTGCCATGAGAGAGGACACTAGAAGTATCTTGCTGGCCGGGGGGAGGCTCAGACACCGTGAAGTATGCCCAGGCACACAGTAGTCATTCAGTAAATGGGGGAGTCTGTGAGTTTTTGTAAGCATTCCCTCAGTTCCAAGGTTTCTAAACTAATCAAAGGACAAAGCTGTGGAGAACACCTGGGTAGTGGTGTCGAATGACTGTTGACTGAGGAAAGGAAACAAATCACCAGGAGGAGACCCACATTTAGAGGAACTCTGCCCCAGAAACAGCTGGGGGGAAGACAGTCTGTTTCCAATTAGGGAGCAACCACCGGAAGAGCTGCGAAATTTACAGTTGTTGATTCATAAATGTTTTAAACTTAGCAGGAGTATGGTGGTACGTAAAAATGTGTATGTGTGTGGTGTGCACACATGGTTTGTGTGTATGCAGGGTGTGTGTTAGCTGTACAGTAGGTTTTCACCTTTTTACTGAGGCCTTGTCTTTCACCTTCAATTGTGCTCAATGGCGAAGGAAGGAAATATTTATTATGTAAATGCTTAATCCTTTCGTATGGGTTTTTGGCTTAAGTCTCCCAAAGGGTCCCAGACAAGGAACATGAGGCTCAGAGAGGCCACCTGACTAAGCTGAGCCCTCTGGTTAGTGGCAGAGGCCCACCCTACATCCAGATCTGCCTGACAACAGTGGGTGTTGTCGACTTGACTACTGAAAGAAGAAACACCCAGATGCAAATCGAATTGGGGTTTGGTTGTAAGGTCTGATCTTTGGGTAGCTTTCTTGTGGTGTGTCACCCAAATACCTGTGCTCTGCTCTGGCTCCCAGACCTGCAACTTCCTGCATGGGACTTCAGCACTCTGGTTTCATTTTTGTCAGTTCTTCCTCTGCGTTGCCCTCTCCCTGGTGAAGCAGCCTCAATGAGAGCAGAAATAGCTCAGGGGCTGTTAGGCTGGGCCCCTGGGCTGAGGCAGAAACATCAATCCTGCCTCAGCCCATCGGGTCAGCGTGTTCCTGGGACAGCTGGAGTGTTCTTCGGCACGTTCTGCCTGGATCCGGCATGCCTGGGCTCCTGGGAGAGCTCCAGCTTCCTGCCATTCCTGGAGGCCCCTACAAATTGCCACAGTTCCCCTTCTTGGCATGTTCTCAGCAAAGCCAGGCTTCAGCTGCAAGCACTGAAGGCTGCCTGTTACAGTTTATTCTCCCAGGCAACTCCCTGCAGACCCAGCGAATGACAGCCAGGCATCTGCTCGGCTAAACCGGGAAGTGAAACTCCCCCTGACAGCCTCAGATGGGCTCTTACACAGAAGATCGAAATTGTATTTGTTCCTTTATTCTTTCACCAAACATCTATTGACAAGCACCTATTCCGTGCCTGGTGCAGGAGGAGGGTTTTGGCCCCTCAGGAGCCTGCAGTCCAGTGGGAAGCCAACGTGAAAACAAAAAGCCGAGCCTCAGAGACCAGCACGAAACCAGACAGGACTATCGTGGGAGTGATGGAGAAAGAAACAGTTTGCTCTGCCCTGGCCTGGGCAAAATGTTTCACAGGAGGTTTGTTTTACCTTAGTCTTGAAGGATGGGTCAGAATTCAATATGTAAAAATAATATCAACAGCAACCAAAGTATTATTATTAACTAGGTACTTACAGTATGTCAGGCATCCTTTACAAACACTGGTTTTTGCCAGAGGCTTATTCTTTTTTTTTTTTGTCTAATTATTTTTTTTTTAATTTTTTTTTTGGGAGGCGGAGGTAATTAGGTTGGTTTATTTATTGGTTTATTTGTTTTTTTTTAATGGAGGTACTGGAGATTAAGCCCAGGACCTTGTGCATGCTAAGCATACACTCCACCCCTAAGCTATACCCTCCACCATAAACATTATTTTTGAATAGCGACCCTAATGCAGTAGGCAGTGTAATGATCCAGGTGATTTTACAGATGAGAAAACTGAGGGTCAGAGAAGATGAGGTAACTTGCTCAAAACTAGGATACACAAGAGCCAGCATTTGAACCCAGTGCTACTGATTCCAGAGCCTTGGCTGATAGACTTTTAAATACATCCAAAAATTACAGGAATACAAACAGGTATATGCTGAGAAATCTTATCCGCATCCTGGTTCCCTGTTTACCCCATCTCCCCACTGCCCTTATAGTTGTAAATAGTTACATTCGTTTCTTATATATCCTTTCAGTGTTTCTTCATGGAAATTTATACAAGTCAATAAAGATTCTTATTTCTCTCTTCTTTCTTGTCACATATGGTGGCATATATTAACACTGATCAGCATTTGGTGCAGTCTTGGAGAATTCTCCACTGGAGCATACAGAGATCTTTTCTACAGCTGTAGAGTTCTCCATTTGTTGATCCTAACCTTTCAAAGACAAGGCAGTGTGTTCCCAGCTGGGAAGATGTGGGTGTGCTTTGCTAAGTTGTTTAAATTTCCAGGGGCACCAAGGAGCAAAGGGATGATGAGATAGGTTTATTTTTGAAAGATTCCGTACATGAGGCAAGAGGAACAGTGCAGCGTGCCGGAACACGTGGCCCTATCTGGATACAAGGACACATACACTGCCACGGTGGTGGCTGGGGAAAGCCCTTCTGTGGAACACGTTCCAACTGATCTCTGGCCCTGTTCCCTGCAGCCCTGGGCCCCTGCTTTTTATGACATCTTCCCTATGTTATGCATGCAAAATTTTTATAGAGCTTCCTGTGCCTCAGATGCAGAAAGCACATGTAGTCTTAATGCGTCACCCTGGGCTAATTCCCCACTGATTGTGCAAGAGCCCAAGACCTTCACAGGTGGTACTTAGTGTTCCCAGGCCTCTGGAAGTCCCTGGGAAAGCTTGCTATCAAGGTTGTTACTGACTCAAACACCTTTGAAAGTGAGCTAGAGTCAGCACTCCTTTTCTCTGAGATAGAGCATTCTCCCAGAGGATAATAACGCCTGTGGGAATAACTTCGGTTCTTTGAAAAGAGGCATTCATTTTTAAGGCCATGTGATCATGCTTGGCAAGACCTTGCTGCCTTCAAAGAGGTGGTACAGTTTAAAAAAAAACAGCCCCATCAAACGCACATGGCCTCCTGTCAGTGGCCTTCTTGTTTACTGAGGTCTATGGCTTTGAGCTTCCCACAAGCACTCATCACAGTGATAAAACCACCCCAACTTTGCAGTGTTGTTTCATCCTGTTCTAGTGCTTAGATATTTACCTTATCTCTCCAAATGATTCTTAAGAGACTGTGGCTTATAAAGGTAGCAGGTGCCATATAGTACCGTATTGATGAAAATATGCATAATCATAGAAAATGGTCATGAGCAGAATCCAAGACATCATATTGGATAGATCACAGCCCCAGAAAGAATCTGGGAGACTTTTTAAAGTTCCACATCTTTATAGCAGTCAAATGGCCTAAGATCACACATCCAATTAGTAGCAGAACTAGGATTGGCATCCAGGCCTCTTGCCTTCTAGCCCAGGTCCCATTCTACTGTACCAGTGCTTTCCTGTGTGTAGGCCATAAGAGTGAATAGATATGTGAAAAAAGAGTGTCATGGTCAAGTAAGGTCAGCAAACATTGGGTTAAAGAAAATTAAATGGGTTGACTTTTGCTAGGATTTCCCTGAACCTTTAAAATACCACTGTTTATTGTGATCCTACAAGACAGGAGATGATCAGTTTTCTCCAATTTACTTCATCCTAGAACCCTTTTGTGGTAGAACATCTGTGGAGCATATTTTGAGAGACAAGATGTACTGCTTCCTCTCTTAAATAAGTTCAAGAGTTTTTAAGAGATAAATTCATGGGTATTGGAACTATGTCCTTAATTTAGGAAATACTAGGAGGTTCAGTCTATATATCTGACCTGTTGAGGTCAACATCATGGAAGGTAGCTGCCTACTGGACTGGAATGACCATTGGGATGTTCCCAAATGTCATTCCAGCTCTTTTTAGGACCACTGCTATCTTAAAAAAACAATGTTGTTTTGATTTGTTTCCCTGTTGTGGTTACTTTTTTTTTTTTTAACATTTTTTTTTTTGATTTATAATCACTTTACAATGTGTCAAATTCCAGTGTTCAGCACAATTTTTCAGTCATTCATGGACATATACACACTCATTGTCACATTTTTTTCTCTGTGAGTTATCATAACATTTTGTGTATATTTCCCTGTGCTATACAGTGTAATCTTGTTTATCTATTCTACAGTTTTGAAATCCCAGGCTATCCCTTCCCACCCTCCACCCCCCTGTTGTGGTTACTTTGAAGGCACTTTGATTCTGCATTTTTTTTTTACATTTTTTATTGATTTATAATCATTTTACAATGTTGTGTCAAATTCCAGTGTTCAGCACAATTTTTCAGTCATACATGGACATATACACACTCATTGTCACATCTTTTTCTCTGTGAGCTACCATAACGTTTTGTGACTTTGATTCTGCATTTGGTTTGACATACAGAGGAAGGTCTGCTGGCATTTCTTTGGTGGAACATCTACTCTGAAGATGAGGCTAAACGTAAAAGCATGCTGTATTCCAGAAGCTCTTGATCCTCCTGGGATGTGACTCCTTTGGGGATCTTATTTTAATAAGTTACAGACCCTTTGGGCCAGAAAATACATATCCATAATAAAATTTGCATAAAATTTTAGAATGTTCTTGCAACCTTTGAAGCTCATTAATACATCACTGACATAGATTCATCCCCCTCAATCAGACCTTTCTAAAAACAAATGCACATGCATGCACATATGCATAACACAACACAAGAAATGGTAAGATTTTAAGTGGCCCCCTTAGGAGTTATTTTTTTCTTTCTTTTGAATTCTTGGTTCTTAGTGCCTTGTTGCCTGCTAGTTCCTATTTCGATGCTGGCTTTGTCATTTGTGCTGGAGGGCTGCCAATCATGCTGTGTTAAATGTGGAGTTTGGGGATTTCCTGGAGCTGCTTTAAAATGTCAGTCCTTGTTTTTCTTTCTGGAAGCTGCCCTTTTTGGAAAGAGAATGAAGGAAAGAGGAAAGAAAGAGAGAAAGAAAGAGAGAGAGAGAGGGAGGGAGGGTAGGTGGGAGGAAGAGGGGAGGGAGGAATGGAGGGGAGGAAAGGAAAGGGAGGAAGGAAGAAAGAGTATGGGCTAAAGGACAAGACACTGCAGAGACCCAAGTGGATAAAGGAGGGCAGCTGCATGCAGCGGGGAGGGGGGCTATGGCTGTCTATAACTTGCCTGGACCCAGACCATTTCCTCTTTCAGGACCTTAGTTTTTTCATTTGTATTCTGAACAAGCTGGCCATCTTCTAGGACTTTCTGTTTCTGACCTTCCGTGCAGCTAATTCATTTTATTATAAACAGTTCATAATAAAAAGCAATCTCTCTCTTGGCTTACCCCTGTTCTTACTTTCCACTTCTTTTATTTCTTTTTTCCCAAAATAAACAGAGGTTGGATTAGTTCCCTCCATCAACTTCCTTTTCTTAGTGTGTCTCCTTCTGCCCAGCAATGACCTCCTGAGCCTGCTCTCCAGCCTTCTCCAGCCTTCCCTGGTTGGGTTTCTTTGCAGATTAGGCTCTCTTGATCACAACCCATGACCATTCATTCCTCTTCTTTTCTAGCACAAAGAGTCCACCATTTCCATACCAGGCTGCTTGGGCTCCACTGCCTCATTTGGGAAGCAGGCAGAAACTGTGGGGACACAGACTGGAGTGGGGCATAATGGCACCTTATGTGCACTCAGGGCTTATTGGAGAAAAGGAGATGAATTCTGGGAAGTGTGAAGCCTAACTGAGAACCCAGTGTTCTAGAAGAATGCAAAAAAAAAAAAAAAAAAAGCTCCAGAGATACATCTAGAGGAGTTCTTCTCTACCCTGACCCAACACAATTAATTTGATGCAGGGAGTGGCAGTTGTCATAAGCACTGGTACACACTGGGCTGAACGGTCCCGTGATTGCACAATTCTAAAGAGTTGGAGTTTTCACAGGCTTAGAACTCAGGCCAGATATAGGAGATGTGTTAAAATTTATGGGCTCTTTGGGAAAAGATGATTGGCTGGAGTTCCTAAACCCTAATTGAGCTAGGTTCTAAATCCTCAGGTAGCAGGAGCCATTTGGTGGTGGGGGAAGCCCAATGATGAATGCACCAAGAAAACCCCTCAAAACTTGAATTGGGGAAGTAAAACCTTATTAGCCTTTCTTGGTACACCCTGGGACACACTATTTTTAAACACTGCATCTACTTCTTTGTGCTATGCTTCATATTACTTTATGCTCTTTACTCTAGGAAAGACATTCTTGAAAATACCCTGTCAACAGCTTCTAAACATCATACAAAGCCTCCCCAGGCCCTATTCCCGCTCCTTTCTCACTTCCAGGACCTTAAAATGGACTCATCTCATGGCAGGAGGCTCTGAGGACCAGAAATGGGTTCATATATTTAATTTTTATCCAGAAGACTCAAAGTTAAGTGGCAGAGAGAATTCAGCCCACTCCTGGGTGCCAGAAGATCTTGGACTCTCCCTGTCAACATGCTCCCTAGCCTGTGCAAGGCTGAGACACTGGGACCTCATTTGTACTCTGGCTTTGCTTCTAACTCGCTGTGTCACTTCAGGCGACTCACTTAACTTCTCTGAGTCTCTGTTTCTCCGTTTGTAAAATGAAGGGTTTGGACCAGAGATCTCCAAATTTCCCTTTAGTATAAAAATCCCCTGGCTACCAGTGATTTTCTCGTCTCATTTTCCTTATCCTTAAAGCAGAGAGAGTGATACCTGCTTGTTTACTTCATAGGGAAGGGTGAAAGCGTATGTGAAAGTGATCAGTAAGTGTCAGAACAACACAAATGTCAGTGATTGTCATTAATATTAGAATTCTTTATGCAGTTCTCTCTTTCTTCAGAGCATGTTTCATGTCTTTTACCATTTGTGCTAAAGAGCAATTCAGTGCCTTACAAGAATTCCTAAAATTCAGTCCTTGGTTTGACTGACGAGGAGGCAAGACATCAGTGCAGACAGATAAAGCTGTTGCAAGTGACAAGCATCTGATAGTTCTTCGGAAGGAAGTGGGCTAAGGCCTCCCTCAGTCCCCAGAGGTGGCCCCTTCTTGATCTCATTCAAAGGCACAAACCGTGCTTACCAAGAAACTCACGTTCTCAAATGGGTCTTTGCCCAAAGAACGAAAAGACTTTAGAGAAATGCACAGGCAATAGCAGTAATTTGAGGTGCTTATCCTTTGCCTAAACTCTGTGCATTTTCTACATTACCCCATTAACTCACTAGCACTCCCAACCCTACACCAGCCTTTGGGCGAGAGGAAGGTGATATTATCTGAGCTTTGCATTCAGAGGAAGCCCCTGGGTTGAGAGTGACAGTCCCTCTGATCACACCTGGTAGAATTCTCCCCTGCTACCAGTGGCAACCCCCCTCTTCTCTTGTCCTCCACTACCAGGACCACAGGCTGTCATTTCAGTGCCTTGTCCAGCATCAACGGCTGTCAGAAGAGAAATAGCTCCTTCAAGGTTCCCTGCTGGGGCCAAACTCCTTTGCAGTGCAAGAAATCAAGACATTTGATCAACTCAGAGGGGAAGTGAAACGCCCAAAGCAACACAGCTAATTAGGGACACAGTCAATAACTTGTCTCAAGAGGCAAAGACTAGAAACCATCCTCCACCCTCAGCCCCCATACACCCTAACAAACTAAACACTCCTTGTGCCTCTCTAGGTATCAACAGTGCTTAAACCTGAGGGTTCCAGGGAAGACGAGGAACATAATGTCTATCTGACCACACAGCACAGAGCTTCTGTTGCCACTTCTGAACAGCTGTCTCATCCCAGGCCACAGTGGTGGCCTTCATCTCCTAAGCTCCTGGCATGGGTCACTCTTAAAGAAAATGGAAGTTGTAATTCCATCATTCTGGATAGAATGAATTAAGGGGAAGTACTTTCTCCTTTTCTCTCATCCAACAGCTAAATTAACATAACCCATAGGTACAGGGCTTTAAGAAGTGAACAAGTCAGTTTGTGAGCAGTTCTAATGTGAAATATAACGGTACATTACAGCCCAGAAGCCTGGGCAGCTCTACACTTCAAATGTTACCTACCCTGAGGTAGAATACAGTGCCTTTTGCCAAGAACACAGCTGGATCAGCTCTATTTTTTTCATGGCATTAGCACACAATAAATATTTGTGGATTGATTTGGTGGGCAAAAATTCTTTGCGCTTGGATACTTTTCCATCTTTCAGCTTATTTTGATTTTTCATTCTTTTAAAATGTTTAGCAAAGGCACAGGTGGTCATTTTTCAATACTTCTGGACAGAAGGTACAGCAGCTGTCATCTGTATTTCCTGAACTGGTTTCTAAGTAACACTGATTCTCCTACTTAGGTTCTGTGTTTAAATAAATTGGGAAAGCGTTACTGAGCTTCCTACTCTGGTCTCTCCAGATTCTCAAGGCACATCAGCTTATTATTATTATTATTATTTTGAGGATGGGAAGGTCATTTTGTCGGTCGGTCTGTCTGTCTGTCTGTCTATCTATTTTAATGGAAGTAACTGGGGCTTGAATTCAGGACCTTGTGCATGCTTCCCACCCCACATCAGCTTATTAAATATACTGATGAGTTGGGGCAACAAAACAAAACAAAACAGAAAACCAGCTTTAACTTTGTTTAAACAATGGATTTCCAAGTCAATTTGATTATGGAGCCATCCCTCTCCCATTTAAAAAAGTCATAGCCACTAAAGTTCCACAAAATTCATGTTCTTTGGAAAATATCCTGGGAACTTTTATCAGAGCCCAATTTCTGAATTTTACTAGTGTTAAAATAGAGGTCCTAAGAGGGGCTGAAGTTCTTAAAAGTAGTTAGTGAGGGAGCTAGGACTAGAACTGCATTTCCTGACTGCAAACTGGTCAACCACATCCAACTAGAGGGGCCTTCCCTAAGGTGGGTCCTGGGATGCCAGGGATCATGGGTAGTCCTTGAGATAAAAGGTAGAAAGAATGTAAACATTTTACTTCATAAGAGGTCCTTTTGGAGGTAATTTGCTTAAAGATAGAGGTTGTTTTAGATGCTTTTAAAAATGGGTAAACTTATCTTACTCTTTTGTTATCTCATAGTTCTTGGAGTGTCTGCCCATTGCAGCCTGGGTGTGCCACAGGAGCTTGTGTGTTAAACGGGTAAATGAAAGAAACTAGATGGAGTCAGAGGAAGCAGGAAAGGGCCAGGAACTGAAAAGGAGTGAGAAAAGAAAAAATGTGGAGAGAGGGATGGATGAAAAAAGGGAGCCAGCAGTCAGTGACCAGTGGAGGATACTGGAGCTCTGGCAGAGAAGGGAAAGGAGACAGTTGCAGGAGATGGGGAAAAAAAAAAAAACAAAAAAAACCAAAAAAAAAAAAACCCAAAAACAAAAACAAAAACAAAGCAAAACTAGGTTTTAATCAGAAAGTTTTGCTTTTAAAAAGTAAGTGACTCATGGGGCTAATTCAGATGCCAGCCACGCCAGAAGGCCCTACCCAGGAGATGCGGATCAGCACCAACTGCTGAGAGGCTCTTTATGAACTCAAATCAGGTTGTATTTATTGCACTGGTACAATAAATGTGCAAGACATTTTCTTAAGCACTACAACAATAACAGATGAGTAAGACACAGGTCTTGCTCTCAACAAGGTGACAGTCAAACGGGGGAGAAGAGCTAGGACAGGGACTCAGAAAACAAAATGCCAGGTAGAGTGTTATCAGTGTCCCTAGACGTGGAACAAGCCAATACTGAGAGGAACCAGGAGACAGGAAGATCATTTCAAGTTATGAGGCTCAAGAAGGACTAAGTAGGAGAGCCATGAGGCATTGGTAGGATTGCATGAAGCAGAAGTAAGAGAAGAGGCACTTCAAGGCACTGGAGAAGCATATGGAACAGTGAGTGGTTCAAGTGGGTTCCAGTTAGGGGCGGTGTGTGGACTGGGAGGGGTGTGGAGAGACAAGGCCAGAAAGTCTTGAAGTCACACCGTAGGGGTTTGAATGAGCGGCTGAGGTACTGATGCTCCAGGCAGGCACTAGGAAGCTAGCGACAGGTTGTGTATGTGCGTGTGTGTGTAAGGAAATAATAGCATTAGAGATGATCCCCAGGCAGGGTGACTGGGCAGAAAGGGGTGGGTCAGGAGAAGGAGCTCACTGATGGGAGAGGACTGTTTGGTTCCAGAGAGAATAACTGACCATTCAGGTGTTGCACATCAGACAATCAGAAAAATCTGGCCAGAATAGTGGCTGAGTCCTCTCCAGAGAGGATAGAGACAGTGCAAGGTTCTGGTCGTTACCTCAAGAGGTAGGGAAATTGGAAGAATGTGAGGAAAAGACTAGCCAAGGAGAACACAGCCACTGGAGGCTTAAGTTTCAGTAAAGAAATTACAGCCACGGTTGAGAACCCCAGCCCTGGAGCCGAGAATGTGTGAGTTTGAACCCCAGAAAGTCGACTAGTCATATTTAGCAAAGGGACTTCAAAGAGCTTTGGAGTCTGTTTCCTTGTCTGTGAAATGGGAGTGATTTCTATCTCAAAGGATTGAGAGCATTAATATTCTTAGCGTGGGGTTTGCACACAGTAGAAGCTAAGGAGTGATCAGCGGCCAGCGGGAAAAGGAACCGGAGAGGTTAAGGGTATCCACCTGGAGTGTCGGGAAATTGAAAAAGGGACCCTTAGGAAGCCGAAAGCCTTTCCTTTAGGCGAGTCTGCTGACCGCCCTGTGAGGGGAATGGGTCAGCGGGCCAAGGCATCCTCCGCCTGGTCCGCATCCCCAGGCACTGCCCTTTTGTCCACGCTTCCATCCAGCCGCGCCTCCCAGCCTCCCTCAGCTTCCCGCCCCACTCCCGCTCCCGCTCCCGCTCCCGCTCCAGCCAGTCCCGGGAGCCAGATGCGCATGCGCCCTCCCGCGCCCCTGCCCAACTTTCCACGTTTCACTTCCCTCCCTTTCCCTCGGCAGCTCCCGCTCCACCGCCACGATTGGCCAGCCGATCCCCGCGCCTCGGCCAATAAACGCCGCCCTGTCGCCCCCGTGTTACTGGGTAGAACAAAACAAAAACAAACAGAGCGAGCAGGGCCAGAGACGCGCCGAGGCTGCAGAGGCTGAGGTGCGGGTTCGGGAACGGTGGACCGAGGATCTGGGCGAGCAGCGGCATCCGCGGCGGCCCGAGGGGTCAGTAGCGGCGGGGCGGCTCGCGAGCTCAGGAGGAACGCGCCCGCTCACGCAGCCCGCGTCTCTCCTCGGAGGCAGCCGCTCGTTGGAGGGGGAGGGGTCGTGGAGGCCGCGGCCCAGTCAGGTCCGAGCCGGCGGGGCCGGGGTCCGCCGCCACCGCCTCGGAGCTCCGCGGGGCCGACCGCGCCCGCCCCAACGCCCCGGGCTGCGGAGGGCCGGCCCCCGTTCCCTCCTTCTGGGCCCGGGCCCGGAGCTCGGCGGCGCGGGCCCGCCCCCTCCCGGACCCCCTCCGGGCTTGGCGGGGCGCGCGGGGCTCACGCCAGCGGGGGCTCCTCGTCCCCGTGAAGGCCGAGTTTTCTTTTTCCTTTGGGAGTGGGCGCCGGGAGGCGTGTTTCTGGCCAAAATCCTGTGAGGAAGGTGTGCGCCCTCCCCGCCCCCTGACCTTGGGGGCCCCCCTGAAGATGCGGCCCCGGGCCCCGCGTTCCCAGACCTGGGCCTTCCACCCGCGCCTCAGAGCCCCGGCCAGGCCGCCCTGGTCCGTCACTCCCGGGGGCCGGCCTGGGTTGGGGGTTGCGGGGGTCTGGGCCTGCGCCCGCGGCGGGGAAGCGGGTCCGGTCTCTGCGGGAGGGGCCGCTGGGAAGCGGACACGTGCCCGCCACCCCGGCCCTGCGCTAACTTCGCGGCGCCCGGGGTCGGTGTAAAGGGTCGCTTGTTTAAATGAAATCTCCCAGAGAAAACAAAGGCGGGAAGGGAGCCCCCTTTCTGTAAAACGAAGGCTACGTCTTATGCGTTTGCCAGTTTGGTACTGCAGTGCACACGGGGAGGGGGTTTTTTCAAAAGCTTCAGAACTCTGCAGACGTCAAAATTGCCCATCTCCCCATGCTTTAGGGAGAGCTCACGACGTAGCCAGCAACTGTGTAATATCTGTAGATGATTAAAGTGATTAAAAATGCAGCTTCCTGTGGAGGGTGTGTGTCACATTCTGTTTTTCCTTGTATTTTCACTGCTAAATTTTAGATTTTTGGCATTCTTGCTAACCTGAGGCTTTTTAGGCATCCACCATGCACTTTTTAAAAAAGGGACCACTGCAGATGTGTTCTAAATTTAATTTTTGGTATTTATGCCCTTAACCATCCTGTATTATAGGTTTATTGAATTCCTTACTGTCTCAGCAGGCATCTTTGAATTATACTTTGATTGGTTTTTCTGTTGTAGTAATGAAAAGGGAAAAATAGTTGCTAGGAGTGCAAAAAAAAAAAAAAAGATATTTTGATATTTTCTCTGCTGCCCATTTTTTGCATCATTGTAGTTGAATGCTTTTAGCTAATTTTAAGTTGCTAATTAGCTGTGCTTGTAGCCCTGGAATGAATTCAAGTACTTTCCTAGTTAACATATGGCCCAAACTTGACCCCAGAAAAATGTCAGAGTGGTTTATGGGGTATATTTCAGGAAATAGATTTTTTGAGGGGTTGGGTGGAGGGTGAGGCTCTATCTTTTAGAAAATGTCTTGGCAGTTGATTACTTCTGATTGTATGTTTCTGTGAAGCACGTTGGAGAAATGAAAACTTTAATTTCAGCCTTAATTTTGTCTGATTTGTTTTCTTACTGAAAATTGTATAGTTTAGTATGAAGGATGTGGCGTTTAGATGTTTTTGCTTTACATTTAAAAAAATTTGGGTTAAAAACCTTAAGGATTGTTAAATAACTGGAAAAAACCCTCCCTAGTTTGAAGAGAGTAAAAACATGGAAAATATCTTTATCCTTCTCTAAACTCTTTTAAAACATCTGTGTTGCTATCAAGTGTGACTGAGTTCTTGAATGTGTTATCATTACCAGAAGACCCAGACGGAGCTTTTTTGGTTGTTATAATTACTTAATAAAAACAAGCTTGGGAAGTTATCTGTAGTCATTACCTGATAATTTTCTTTGCCTCACTGAATGTCTTTTGTGTAATAGTTTAATATTTTTAACATTTGAAAAGCATTTAAAAATACTTAAAAATTTGATACAAGAGTAGGAATCTGTGTTTTAATAAGCTCCTCTCTATTATCCCTTAAAAAAAATCTTCCTGTGGGGTATTAAAATCTTGTATTGAACTTGTGCAAACAGTAGTAGCTTTAGAAGGTCTGGGTTCTAATCCTGGTTCTACCAACTAGCAGCTATCTCTTTGGACAGATCACTTACTTTCTTGAATCTGTTTAGTTGTGTGCAAAGTGGAGTTCCTACTTTAGGGTTGTTAGAGGTACATGAAATAATGCATGTAAAATTCTTTTGAATTATAAAGGGCTTTATAAACATAATCATTTCCTTTATTAGCTAGGCTCTGCAGAAAGTATTCTCTTGAAGATTTTACTTGTGTCAAGTATGAAAAAGACTTTTGAACTGTAGCTCTAGTTTAAAAAACTTATACACATAACCTATGACATTTTTGCTTTCCTATAATGTGTGATTCATATACTGAAACAGAAACGGCATTTTCAGCTGTGGAGGACCCTAAATGTTTAGGTTTATAAACTATTTTTGTTCATATATCTCTGTGTATCTCCATATACATATTTCTAAGGTTCATTGTTTTCCCCTAAATCTAAAGTTGGTAGGAGTTATGATATTGAAAGGTATTTAAATAGAATCACATATGGCTGTTTATTCTGAATAGCATTAGAGTGGTCTCACCGTTTTCTTCTGAAGCAATCCATGATAGCATCTTAGTAGCCTAAGGATTATGCCATATTAAGAAGTTTATAATTTTACCATAAGGTATGTCTTGTGTTTTACAAAATAATACCCTTTTCTGGAGAAAAGGGCTGTAAAGCTTATAAGATGTTAAAATAGTATATACTGAGGAATTTAAAAGTCAGTTTCCCCTTTGAGTTCCAGGAGGCATCATATGTCATTGTTCTAAAATGATATCTGAAAGTGGATTATATTACATGAAAAAAAATGCTTTTTGTAATTAGTTCGTTAGTCATTTTCATTACTTTGTGCACTTTATATCTTAAAAAAAGCACACTGCTGGTGAAATGATTATGAATGCCTGGAAAGACATATATAATCTATGTGACTTAAACAGATAAATACTTAAGTACTCTGAACCACTATTTAAAACATATTTCCAGAGAGATTCTGAATCATATTTGGTTACACCTTCTGGTGATAGTTTTTCTTGAAAATATATTTTGATAGTCTTTTTTTTTTTCCAAATGACAGTGGATTTTTATCACTAAGTTAATTGCTTAAATAAAAGGTAACTAATTTCATCCATCACGACCTTCCAGCATTAATTTTTAAGCCATTTTGAAACCAAGGTCTAAAATATTGAGATGCTAATATCATTCACTTGCTTCCTTCTTAAATAGGTAAGAATAAAAAAAGTTGGCTTTCAGATTATAAAAATGTTATTATAGAAAATGCCAATTTAAAAAAATGTCTCCCAATCTTGAAGTCTTATAATAGTAATTATAGATACCTAGGTGATGAAATGGCAGATTTATCTGCCTTCAGATATGTTTTAGTGTGAAAAATAAGACAATCATGATATCCTTGATTAACCAAAACTGTGTCATTTGCATTTTATAGTATTAGTTCTCATAGATATTGGATAGTTCGTTACCAATGAACTATGTATATCAGATTAATTATGAGGCCTGGTACTCCTAAAAAATTTAGAATGTGTGTATACATCTTTAACCTGAAGTAAACATGTATAGGAAATTTATCTTTTAATTTCAAGTTAAAGGGGTTCTTTGGCACGTCCAGAAATTGATGTAATTTTGACACAGATAAATTTGTCAAGAAGTCTGAAACCAAATGTTAACTAAGGGAAGCTACTTGAAAGTAAACTCTTAAAAAAAAAAAAAAGGAATTATGTGGTGATTTTTTTTTTTCACAGTCTGATTAAGTAAATTGAATTTACCTTAATTATATCAGTTTGGAAGATGTTGAAGCTTTTTTTTTCTTTTTAAAGAAACACATCCCAAAGGAAGACTTCTGTTTGGTAATTTAATCAGTGCAAGTGGAATTAAAGAACAATGGATGTAGAAAACGAGCAGATGCTAAGTGTAAACCCTTCAGGTAACTGATAATATCTTGAACCTTGACTGTATTGTGAGCAAGTTTCAGGCCATACCAGATTTTGTGAAAACATGATATTAAAATTGTCTTTACTTTCAAAGCCATCTTATTCATGTTATAAGGAAAGAGGTCATATTGTTTTTATAGTCAAGTTTGTGATTCTTATTTTTATGGAAATTGATCACTGTTGTATTTTTCTGCCCATCCTTTCACATTTCATACATTTTTTCTCCACTATTTGTAATAAACTATATGGTGCAGAAGGGAGAAGAATAGCGAACCTGCTCATTACTATTCTCACATGAGCTCACTAGTGGTTTCTACAATATAAACTATATTGGTATCATTGATCTCTTTCCTAACTAATAATTTATATATTATAAATTAACTATGGGTATTTTCCCTGTTTTTTTTCATGATGCTTCAGTAGCACATTATTACTGTAAAATGGTTTTGCAGAATAGATATTCAAAAGCTTAATAACTTCAGACAACTTGAAATGTGTATATAGCTTTCAGAATAATCTTTGTAGAGAGTTAATTAGAATTTTGAAATATTCTGAATTGTCAGAGCTTTTCATATTGGTGTATTTTAGGTAATTCTTTGCTTTATAATTAACATTGAAAAGATCTCTTTTCTATAATTTAAATATATTTTATTTTTAACACTACAGCTTCATTTTTTCAATCACTCTAATTCATGATTGTGTCCAGTTATATAGTTTTCTTTGATCTGAACAGACACTTTGAAGTTGAAAGTGTTATTTTGTATTTACAAATGTGATTTAAAGTGTGCTAGAAACTTATAGTTGAAAAAAATTATACAGTAATTAATGATTATTTTGATGCTGCTGTAATCAATAGCTATATGAGTGCTTGTATTTTAGGGTTATAAATGGGTATCGTGTCCCTGCTTTGATGTGGTGGGGATGATAATAACACAATTTAAGAATATATTTCACAGATAGGTAATTGTTTCTTTTCTGCACTTTCCAGTATGCTGTCCAGTAGCCACATATGGCTGTTGAGCACTTGAATTGTGACTTTTCTGAATTGAGATGTACTGTAGGTGCAAAACACATACCAGATTTTGAGAGACTTAGTATGAAAGGGAGAAGATGAAATCCTCAGTAACTTTTTAAATTGATTGCATGTTGAAATGATACAATGGATCTACTAGATTAAATAAAATATATTAAAATAAATTTTGCTTATTTTTATTTTTTATTTTTATTATTTTTTTCATTTACTTAGATTTCATTTGAGTTCCTTGCTTTAGTTTTTAATGTGGATACTAGGAAACTGAAAATTACATACTTGGCCTGCATTATATTTCTGTTGAACGGCATAGCTCTAAGTTTTATACTTTTTGTTTTCTAACTATAGCAAGTCCTAGTTCTAATTCTGTTCTTGATGCCCCTCCCTGATTATATTACTTAGATTTTATTTTCTTCATTTTCTTCTTAAGATCCTGATAATTTAAGTGACTCTCTCTTTTCTGGAGATGAAGAAAATGCTGGGACTGAGGAAATAAAAAATGAGATAAATGGAAATTGGATTTCAGCATCCTCCATTAATGAAGCTAGAATTAATGCCAAGGCAAAAAGGCGACTACGAAAAAATTCATCCCGGGACTCCGGCAGAGGCGATTCGGTCAGTGATAATGGAAGTGAAGGCCTTAGGAGTGGAGTCACTGTACCGAACAGTCCAAAGGGAAGGTTGCTAGATAGGCGATCCAGATCTGGGAAAGGAAGGGGACTACCAAAGAAAGGTTGGTATATACCACATCCAAAGAAACAAATGGAAAAAATACTGTCTGATTCTTGTACTGCAGGTTCCTTATTCTAGGAGTGAAACTTAACTGATAATGTAAGGTTTTGTGGTTTGTATATATTTTTACATAGTAATAATCTGAGGACCATGCCACTTTTTTTTTAGGTTGACCTTTTTTCTTGTTTGGTTAGATTTAGTTTACTTGAGCAGAGCTTTATCTTATTGCAACCAAAATACGCAACAGTGTTTTTCACAGTTATGTATCTCTAATTCTGCATGAAAGAGGTAGAATCAGAAATTCATCATGCCTATGTTTTAATAGATGTAATTAAGTATATCCATTATTAAGAACACATGGTAAATATAAACCTGATTAGTAATATCTGGAACAGAATTTTAATGATTTCATAGATCTGGTTCTGAGTTTTCTCTGTTGCTCTGTTTATTTCAGATACTGAAGTGGAATGATCTTGTTTCAGTGCTGTATCTTCAGTGCCTGAAGTAGTGACTAGCAATGTAGATACTTACATGTACAGGGGTCTGTCGGCTTCTGTCTGTAGTAGGATTTTGATATAGTTTAGAGATTTCATCAGCTTCTAAATGGTGGGAGTCTCAAATTACGGCTTAGGATTCTTGTAAAATGTTTTTGTGCCCTGTCAAAAATTATTATTCTTGTTGAATGGCTCTGCAACCATTGGCTGGGTCAAAATGAAACCTAGTTACCAGATTCTTTCTTGCTCTGATGCCAAGGATTATACTCTAGGTGTAAAATAAAAACCTCCAAAAAAAAAAATCGGTGATACTGTAAAGTTCTTTAAAAGTAATGTAAGATATTGAGCCTTATAAAAACATTTCAATAAGTTTATTTAGTAAAGCAACTTGAAAGATGAAATTGTTAAACTTCTGGTCAATTTGTATGTAGAAGTAGAAATGATGATCGGTTCTGTTAATGCTTTAAATAGCAATTAATTATTTGTAACTATTGCTATTTGTAAAATATAGTTTAATGTGTCCTTTCAGATCTAAAAAATATTTGACTTTAAAACATTTGATGATGGTCACTGTTGTCTTTGTTGAATAATCTCTCCTTTGTTGAATTTTCTATGCCATGTTGTACTGGCTCAACATATTTTGTTTTGTTGCCAAGAAATATCAAATAAAATTTAGAGCTCAACTGTAGTATCATGTGCCTTATACAGCTATTTTTATGATTTTTTTGGTTTGCTTTTGCTTTTATTTTAAAGCATCTGCTTTTTTAGTTTTAACTTTGTAAGCTATTTCAACTTCATGCTTTGGAAATAGGTTATAAAATATGTAAAATCTAATCATTACTGAGAAAGCAGTGATCTGAATAAAAAGAGGTTTAAAGTATAACTAAGCTGGCAAAAAAAAACTGTAGAAATTAAAATACAGTTTTCAGCTGCTATTAACACTTGAACATCTAGAATTATTTCAGATTTCAGTTGAAATTTATGAAATATGGATTACTTTATATTCTTTCCTTTCTCAATTCTGAACTTTTTCAGGCGGTGCTGGAGGCAAAGGTGTCTGGGGTACACCTGGGCAGGTGTATGATGTGGAGGAGGTGGATGTGAAAGATCCTAACTATGATGATGACCAGGTATAAGTGTTTTTTTTTTATTAATATATATATTTAAAATGCTTACAGACTTTTTTGACCTCATGTTTATAGTTTACTCATATATTTGCCAAATCATGTATTCTGTGTCTATAGCTGTCAAATCATATATATGTGGTTACATATAGTACATATTTTATTTATGTGTGATTATATATAGTATGTATGTAACATGAGTGTGTATATATGTGTGTACACATGTTGCACACTCTTAAGTCATATATATACACTCAGTACTTTCAGACTGTTAGTTTAATTTTGGATTAGGAAACCAAGTTAACTGATAGTAATGGATGCATAATTTTCACTTGGTTTCTGAAGTGAGTCAAAAGTAGGTTTTTACAAATTCGCTTAGGATTACTAAGATGACATTTTTTCAATACATTCTGTTGAGTTAATATACTTTCTATCATACTGATAATTGAGAAGGATATATTCTTTTCAACATCATAAGGGTTATGGAAACTAAATTCTTTTAAAATATTATAGTTTAGGATGGTAACTATATGGTGAATTTTATTTTTGGAACACGTAGACCTTTTTTCTAGGGACAGTGTTGAAAATGTAAATTTTTAATAGATTTTGTGGTGAATTTATATGTATTTATCTTTGTAATGGAAAAAGTTTAACTTACACAAAAGCAGAATAGTGTAATGAACCCATTTGTACTTATCTCTCACTTTACCAACTTCAATTAAAATGTCATTGTCAATTTTGTTTTATCATGTACCTCTGTTTACTCTTTCTCTTGTGTCTGCCCCACCCCCGCTGTCCTCTGTATTATTTTGAAGCAAATTCCAGATGCTGTGTTATGTTTTTTAAGTACTGTCTTTGCATAAGATAAGACATGGTGATGAAAATTTTAGACAGGAAATCATTAGGGTATATGTTAGATTGTTTTTATTGTGTATTGTTTATAGGTATGTATTCATCTAATTTAATAGTTGGACATGGAAATACTTCTAAGAGAACATGAAAAAATATACTTTAAAACCAGTAGGAGTCAAATACTGCAGAATCTTTGCTAAATATTCTAATTTTAATATAGTTTTAAAAGACTTAAAAGTGTATATTGTTAGACTGAAGCCAGTCACAATTTGCATATAAATATTTCAGGGCTTTTTTGCAGAGAAGGGGGATATTGGACATCTTATTCTTTTTGAATTTCAGTTGAATAGTACTTTTCCTTAGAGATTTTTGGCCACTACAGCATTGCTTCTTGTTATAAGGACTTTTATTATGATAATACTAATCATGAAGGCTTTGGTTCCTGCTGTTTATTAAGTGAAGTTTTAATGAAAATACTAGGTATGATAGGAAGCCATCTTAAAGCTTTTTGGTCACTGAAGGATTGGTTTTGTGGGAGAGATAAAAAAAATTAACAGAAGATATATAGGGGATCAGGAGCAAGTCATATGTTTGCTGTGGTTAGTGGTTCTAATCTGTATATTGGTTTATCGTATTCAGGTTTTGTAAAAGAACAGTAACATAGATTCTGTTTTTATCGAAGTGATCAAAACATGTAGTATGTGATCAAAGCATGTAGCATGTCTTTTTCTTGCCCTGAATGGGGATTACTGAACAGTTAGAATATAATATTATGAAACAATTTCAGTTTCTCTGAATATTTTGTTCTTTAATATATTATTCTTCTCCCGCTTCTTCCTCTTCCAGGAGAACTGTGTTTATGAAACTGTAGTTTTGCCTTTGGATGAAATGGCATTTGAGAAGACTTTAACACCAATCATACAGGAATATTTTGAGCATGGAGATACTAATGAAGTTGCGGTAGGTTTATAGTTAAAAGTATAATTTATTTAATATAGGAGAGAAAATACTATTAAAAGCAAAACATCATATCCAGAATGATCTGGATCACTGAAAAAGTTTAAGCATTTTCTTCTGCATAAATGAATTTCTAACTAAGAAGTGAATAAAATTTTATTAACTTAGACCAGTTCTTACCTATTTGGGATCTGATGATGAGGGCTATGTGCCATTTCCTTCTCTGAAAAATGGCACAACACAATATTTTAATAATTTTTGTAATTGTAACATATTTTTATAATTGGTAGTTTATAAAATATAATTTTAACAATTTCAAGGCATTTGTGTACCTTCTGAAACCTCAGGGGTGTTAGTTAAAAATGCCTTAGTTCCATTTTTTTGACATTCATTCAATGCTCAGGATTAGGATAAAATTTATTTTTGTACCCTGCCCCAAAAAGAAAGAACACAGATGTAAAGATTGAAAAAAGAATGTATACAGAAATCAAGAGAACGAAAGTGCTTTTGAAGGATAATTTGCATGGAAACCTTAACTGTGTTATGAATTGTTCATAAAATCTGAAAGGGTAAATTGTTAGTCTAGTTTAGTATTACTGATTCAGAGTAATAAAATTGCATCTCTGTAGAAGACTTCATTAATTTAGATTCTTTTAATTCAGATTGGGCTTTCTTGGTTTGTCTGATACTGTGAGGTTTAATATCTTTGGATTTTTTTTTATAGGATTTGAATATAAAACAAATATTTGTTCAGTGCATACCATGTGGAGATATTTGTAATAGGTGATTCCTGCCCTTTGGAAAGTCAGTCAAGTGAAGGAAATGATACATGAATAGATTATTACACTGTTAAACATTCTATTATAGAGGAAGAGTTTAGCTAAGTCCTTTGAGGGCAGGGACTTTGAAATCCTCTTACCTACCTAGTATGGGACCAGTGGTATACTATGTGTTTATTAACTGAGTAGTACTATGAACAGAGTGTTTTGGAAGCATAAAATGGAGAGTAGTGAGTGATTCTGAGCTATCTAAGGATGGTTAGGAGTTTGCCCAGGTAAGATGATTGAAGGTGGTTTTACAGGAAGGTGTATCATGTTTAAAGTCAATGAGTTGTTCAAGTGCAGTCCAAGAAGATGAAATGGAAGTGGAAAGAGACTACTGACAAGGACACCAGTTAGGTGGCTGAGAAAACAGTTCTGGGACCCTTTTAGTAGTATAGATGATTTAAATATTCTGAGAAGCTAATTAAAAAGGAAGACACTCTTAAGTAACTGAGTTAGAATTTAGCTTCTGGTCATCCTGCCTATATTCCACTTTCCAAGTTGGTCACTCCATCTGGATGCCCTTAGCAAATACTTAATTTTTCTGTGCTTTGGGTATGGTGAATATGATGATAATACCTCTCTCAAAGAGTTGTTTTGAGTATTAAATAAGATAATATAAAATAAGGTGGCTGTTAGTATAAATGGTCAAAAGTATTAGCTACTTCTATTATATTTTTAAGAGGAAATTTTACTTTATCCCAGCTTTTAAAATGATAATCCTACTTAAAAACAGTGGTTTAAGATCTTATTTTAGACTTTATATGGAAGTATAAAGTACTTGTGTGAAGAGAAAGCTTTGAAGAAAAGTAGAATACAGCTTATGATAATGTAAAATGAATTTCTCCAGAAATGCTCACAAAACAATATTTCTAAAAATAACAGAATATAAGGGTTAGTTAACTCTTAACACCAAACTTTGCAATATTATGTAGTTTAATAAAGTATATAGGTGTAATTCACATTATTGAGTTTAGTGATGTTCCGAGAGATAAAGCTTGACTTAAGTGGATCAGTATCTAATTTATATGCATTACATTTAAAGATGTATTCTATCCCCCAAAATATGATGGCTTCTCTTGTTATTTCCAAACAGGGAAAGGTAAGGATATGTAGATAAAAGCTTGATTTTTTCAAAAATTAAATAAAATTGAACTATAGTCAGTGACATACCTTTTTTTTTTTGGAATAGGAAATGCTAAGAGATTTAAACCTTGGTGAAATGAAAAGTGGAGTACCAGTATTGGCAGTGTCTTTGGCGTTGGAGGGAAAAGCTAGTCATAGAGAAATGACATCTAAGCTTCTTTCTGACCTGTGTGGGACAGTAATGAGCGCAAATGATGTAGAAAAATCATTTGATAAATTGTTGAAAGATCTACCCGAATTGGCATTGGATACTCCTAGAGCGCCACAGGTTTGTATGATTCTTCTTCTTGTTTATCCTCTCCCTCTAGTACCCTTGCATTACAGAACTTTAATACATGCTCCTAGGATATTTTAGTAGATGAAAGAGGAAAACCTGGCTCATATTCCCTACCACACAAAAATAGTTCTCTAACGTTTTAGTTTATTTTTCCTCAGCGTCTTTTTTTTCCCCAAATGTAATTTTCATCACACTGTAATTTTATATCCTACTTTTCCCATGCTCTGTGTAGTTTTAAGGTCTTTTTTTTTTTTCCTCTCTGTATATTTTCTCTTATATGTAGCTTGGCTGTTTTTTGAGCTAGGATTTAAAAAAAAATGTAAATTGTTATAATTGAGGATTGAATTTGCTTGACTAATGTTTGTTATAAAAATAATCGTAAATAAGGTTGTTCCCTTTTGTAGCTTTGTGGGGAAATAATTAGAAAATTCATGACCTGTGTATGCTTTTGTTTAGATTCTGTCCTCAAAGCCTTGTACTTTTATTAGGTTTAATACATACTGACACTATTATAGGACTTTCTGGTTTGAAATTGAAAATGTGTGAAATCGTTGCTATTTACCTGACCAAAGTTTTAAAGCAAGGTAGGAACACTTTATTTAAACGTTAATTTAGGAATAGATACAGGTAGGTTAACCTCGGTGCTGTTTCTGTTATACTTCCCTGTGGTAGGCAGTAGTCTGTGTTAGGTGTTGAGCTGTGATTCAAATGTGGACTTCTTTTTCTTTTTATACCAAGACCCATACTTAAAAATATTGTGCACAAGTTCATACTCATTACAGAAGTTTTGAAAAATAAAGAAAAGCCAAAAGGAAGAAAGGCCAGCAGAAGTAATCAGTTAACTGTTAACATTTTGGTGTTGAATCTTCCATTCTACTTTTTGTGGGTATATATCAATGTGTGGTTTTATATATCCTTACATTTTTCACTTGTTCTAATAAAAAGTGGAATCATACCATCTATGCTATTTTGTAAACTTGATTTTTCTTACAAATCCTACACATTTCTTACATATGTGGTAAACACACTTCCCTCTGGCCACGTGGTATACCATCTTAGGTATATACATTTAACTACACCTATTTACATTTATTGTTACACCTGTCTACATTTATTGTTAGACACTAGGTTGTTTCCAATTTCTATAAGAAATAATGCTGTGAACATTCTTTGAGATAACTATTTCTATACAAATTTTCCCTCTCAGTTAAATTCCTTTAATCAGTTTTTTGAGAGACTGTAGTCCAGTTTTGGTTTTTTTATTCCCCAGAAGAGAGGTTTCTCTTGACTTCTAAGTCACTGATTTAACAAGTATTTTTGATCATGCACTGTTTCAGGCAGTGTGCAAAGTGTTGGGGATTCAGTAGTGAGCAAAACAGATGTGCTCCAGCCCTGCCCTATGGCACTTAACTTGAAGGTTAAGATGGGGAATGTATGCCAAGCACAACTAGTAGGTGCTATTTAAATAGGTGTTTTTTGAATAGTCCAGCATGTCTTAGGTATTGGCTGTGTAGTTCAACCAGTCTTCATTGTTTATGAATTTAGAAATTGTGTCCTATAAAGGTTCATTTTAGATTTTTTATATAGCTCTTTTTTTTCCCTTATTATAGTTGGTGGGCCAGTTTATTGCTAGAGCTGTTGGAGATGGAATTTTATGTAATACCTATATTGATAGTTACAAAGGAACTGTAGATTGTGTACAGGCTAGGTAAGTAAATTGATTTTCCTACTTAGACTTTTGAAATAGGGGAAATTCTACAATTCTATTGAAATAACACTTGAATTAATCAGACATTGTGGACATCGCTGTTATTTGAGTGTACTCTCCACCGTTAAAACAAAATCGAGAGATTCTGGACATATAACAAAGAGGACAGTACATAATGTGGAAGTTCTGGGTTTTAGCTGAACTGTTAGCTACCTCGTGCCACTTTCTCCTGGCTTCAGTTTCTTTATTTATAAAATGAAAAGATGGGACTTTAAATGTTCTTTAAGGTCCCTTCAGGTTTTAGTATTCTGTAATTATAAGATGGACAGTATTAACAAAGGAGCCCAATTTTCAATTTTATTTTATATTTTAGGAAATATTTTTCACTTTTGTTCTTTGGTATAATTACAAGCTAAATATGATATTTGAGTTATACTATATGATTTTTCACAACTTTCAGGAACCTTAGATTTGAACTTATTTATGTCTGAGGTCTTACTTATGTCTAAGGTTTTCATAGGTGTAGATACTAATTTTCTAGGACTGCTTCAGGTCACAGTGGAATGGTTGCCCTAGTGGGAACGCATGGATCTATGTAAAAGTTTTAGGTAAAACGTTCTCAATGTTAGATTTTTGTTGACTGAGAAATGGAAATAAATGAGTATGAGAATATTAATATGAGAAGCAACTCTTTTTTCGTTCCCAACTTTTTGTTTTGAAAAATAGTTTGAGACTTGAATTTTAGGTTGCTTTTATGTTATATGTGAAAGCTTTTAGTGTATATGCATTTCCTCCTCTCCCCAGTCTTAGCCATAATTTGGTCAACCTCAAGCATGTCCA
Organism: Camelus ferus; assembly: GCF_009834535.1. NCBI lineage: Eukaryota > Metazoa > Chordata > Mammalia > Artiodactyla > Camelidae > Camelus > Camelus ferus. The sequence goes on along the minus strand of NC_045706.1, from coordinate 17,700,508 downwards.
AATATCAAAGTTAACTTTTTTTTTGGGTAGAGCTGCTCTGGACAAGGCTACTGTGCTCCTGAGTATGTCTAAAGGTGGAAAGCGCAAAGACAGTGTGTGGGGCTCTGGAGGTGGGCAGCAGTCTGTTAATCACCTTGTTAAAGAGGTAACTGTTGAATATTATCTTTAACTTAAAAATTTGTATGTATTTTTCTACGGAAATAAACTCTGCCCTCTAGCTGGTATTTGTTGGACAGAAATTAAGTTCATTCTTATAGCTGCAACTAGAAAATCCTTCCATATTTGGCTTTATGCTCTTTTGCTATAAATTGTGTACTAATTATGTAATTATTAAATTTTTATGGTTTCAGTTTCTCTGACTTAAAAATAAGACTATGTTAGGTTAAAAGGGCTTTCATGAATAATTTTAAGAAGGCTGTATGTGAACCTTAAAGGAGTACCTGAAGTCTTTTTCTTAAATTAATATTTAAAAATTTTCAAATACTGTTGAAATAAGAGTTTCTTGTTTTGTAGTTACAATAAATGTCCATTTTTATAAAAGCGACTTGAAACTGGATGGTCTTAGATAATAAGTTATGAATTATGAACACAAGAATAGATGAGAGTGGTAGATTTCTATAAGGAAGTTCGCTACCTATATGCATGCTTTAAAAGAAAAAATAATTGTTTTTTGCATTAATGCCAGATTTAATCTTTGAATTTTTTTTTTCCTGGCAGTGAAGTGATGTTCTATAGTAAGAGACCAAAAAAAGTATTTAATTTTCTTATTTGTAGGTTTTTAAGAAAATTAGAAGATTTATAGTACATATGCTTCTGATTTTTGAGTATAATCTTTTCATGTGACTATAGATTTGATATTTAATGACTATTTTAATGATATGTATACCAAGTTTGTTTAGGAGCTCAAAATACAATTAGAGCTTTGATCATTTTTGCTTTTATGTATGTTAAGTTATGTAAATTGGTGTTTTTAATGTCATGATTATAAAATCTATTTTTTTAAATTAAAAAGTTTTTAGAAATTTTTTGTAAGGTATAAAAACAGTCAAGGTATCAAGGCAACTCAGCAAGAAAATGAAATAGAAGGCATCTAAATTGGAAAAGAAGTAAAACTATGTTCCCAGATGACATGATCTGTTTACAGAAAATCCAAGTGAATCCTCACACACAAAAATAAAAACACCACACTATTAACTTATAAATGAATTCGTCATGGTTACAGGATACAAGATCAATATACAAAATTCAGTTCTAGTTCTTCTTTACACTAGCAATGAATAAATGATCTAAAATGAAATTAGTAATAATTTTTAGTACAATAGCATAAAAAAGATGAAATTACCTAGGAATAAACTTAACAAAAGAAGTGCAAGCCTTGTGCACCAAAAAAACTGCAAAACAATTGAAAGAAATGAAAGAAGACCTAAATAAATAGATATCCCATGTTTATGGCCCGAAAGACTTAATGTTGTTAAGATAATACACCTGCCAAACTATTTTATGGTATGTGAATTATCTTAGCAAAAAAATGGTCAAGATCAAAATGAAATAAAACTACCAGTAAATGTGTTTGAGGTTGACATTATTTAGGTTAACATACTCATTTTACATGGAAGGATGAGTTAGACAAAGAGGACTATTATAAATATATACACATATTTATAATTTTTCATTCTCAAAAAATACATGGAACCCAATGGGAAACATTTAAATACTTTGTAACATAACAAGGTTAAAAAGCTAAGTGATATGATTTAAATAATAAATGTCTTAGCTTATAAATACTTTATTCAAGTGCCATGCTTTAAATATTTATTTTCCTAAAGCATGATAATAGGAATTATTTATCAAGATGTATTCTGTTGATTAACTTTTACTTTTTATGAAAAACCATTGTAATAGTTGGAAGTAGAACATAATGAGATTATTTTATTCAGTCGGCCAACATTCATCGAGTGTCTGCTAGGTGCAAAGGCAATTTTAACAGGCAGTGTCTAGGGGAGAACATTCCTAGTTGAAGTTCTTGTGCCTAAAAACCTTTCCTCCTTTTCTCTGGAGCCATAGATGTTATTGTGCAGATTTGAACAGGAGGGTCAAGACTTGCCTCTTAGCTATAACTGAAAGCTGAATTACTGATGAGTGTTTTAGAAAATGGGTCTCAAATCCTCAGTTGTAGAGAACAAAGAAAACTATATGGAAATCTTTACCTAAGTCTAGTTAAAGCCTTATTATCATCTGTCATATTTTGGCTCCCAGTGCAATATTAAGATCGTCCTGTTGGAAATGAGTTTGTGCCACTTTAAAAATTTATCTGGAGACTTTCAGTTAGTGCCCTCTAGTGGTATTTAGGATTCCTTGTTTTACAGAGAGCATTGAAGCATTATGGTCACAACTCAAACCATGCACATCTTAAGTCTACTTAGAGACACACCAAAGCACTGTGTTCCCTTCATGATTGTTAACCAATTTAAAAATTGAGGATTTACTTTTTAATTATGGAGAAATTCTGTTAGGATTGTGTCATTGTCAAATCTATTCTTAGACATCTATTTGTGACCTAGTTCATCATGTAATATATTGAGATGAGGGTAAATAAATCCTTTTGGCAAAGCACAATTTTAGAAAAAATCAAGAACTCTGACATCTCAATTTTTAAATCCAATAGATTGATATGCTGCTGAAAGAGTATTTACTCTCTGGAGACATATCTGAAGCTGAACATTGCCTTAAGGAACTGGAAGTACCTCATTTTCACCACGAGCTTGTATATGAAGTAAGATTACTTTGACATTCCAAAGGGGATTATTAGGTGTTCCTTTTTTTTCCATTTCTCTTTTTTTTTTATTAACATATAGTCGATTTACAATATTGCATTTGTTTCTGGTGTACAGCATAGTGATTCAGTTGTGTATATATATGTGTGTGTGTATATACCTCATACCAATCAGAATGGCCATCATTAAGAAGTCCACAAATGATAAATGCTGTAGAGGATGTGGAGAAAATAGAACCCTCCTACACTATTGGTGGGGATATAAACTGGTTCAGCTGCTATGGAAAACAATATGAAGTTTCCTTGAGAAACTAAAAACAGAGTTATCATATGATCCAGCAATCCTACTCCTGGGCATATATCCAGAGGGAACCTTAATTCAAAAAGATACATGCACCTCAATGTTCATAGTAGCACTATTTACAACACCCAAGACCTGAAAGCAACCTAAATGTCTATCAACAGATAAATGGATAAAGAAGTTGTTGAGGGGGAGGGTAATAGCTTAAGTTGTAGAGTGCATGCTTAATATGCATGAGGTCCTGGGTTCAATCCCCAGTACCTCCTCTAAAACTAACGAAATAAATAAATCGTATCACCTCCCTCTGCACCCCTTCCAAAAAAGAAGTTGTGGTATATGTATACAATGGAATACTACTCAGCCATAAAAAGAATAGGTGTTCCTTTTTGCATCACAGTGACTTAATGCTTCTTCAATAACATACATTTTTGTTTTCTTTTTAGAAATTTTAATATTAAGGGAGTTTTTAAAATTTTTTATATTTATAGTTAACAAATTGAAGAAAAGAAATCTGATAGATTTTTAGAAGTGGTTTCTTATATGAAAATGACCAAAAATTCAATCATTCATTCATTCAATTTTTAGGCCATTGTAATGGTTTTAGAGTCAACTGGAGAAAGTACATTTAAGATGATTTTGGATTTATTAAAATCCCTTTGGAAATCTTCTACCATTACTCTAGACCAAATGAAAAGAGTAAGTATAACATTATTTTGAACTGTTTTTAGGCCTGTACCTTAAATATAATGATCAAATATGGATTATGAATTGTCAATGAAATTTTCTTTCAGGTATGTTCAGTAATATTATGCCTTTATATATTTTTAAATGGTATTGTTTGTTTGAACCTTTTAATCCATTTCTTGGAAAGTAATATTTCAGTGTTTTTTAACCTGTATTTTGAAAAATATATTGTGTATTCCTCAAGAGTTCTAAGATAAAATTTTTTGTATATCTAGAGAGAAATATAAGCTTTTAACAAATTGTAAAGTACTTAATTTATTCCCATTTATAATTGTAGGTATTGTTATTAAAATGTTGATGAAGTTCTTACTTGCCTTTTATTTTTTTTAAATGTAGAAATGTATTATAGAGAAGTAGATGGGGAAGAAATGTGTCTGATATCCAATGTCTGCCTGAAGCTCTTTTGAGAGAACAGTTTTAAAGAAAATGTTCTGTGACAAATGTACTTACTCTGTACTTTTCAAGGTGCAGATCTGACTTTAGTCTAATTATATGAACATTTGGCTTTAAATATAGCTTGGTAACTATGATGGGTTTTATGGCATTTTGTATTTTATATGGGCTAACAATTCTGTATATAATTCCATTGTTTTAGGGTTATGAGAGAATTTACAATGAAATTCCAGACATTAATCTGGATGTTCCACATTCATACTCTGTGCTTGAGCGATTTGTAGAAGAATGTTTTCAGGCTGGAATAATTTCCAAACAACTCAGAGATCTTTGTCCTTCAAGGTACTTTATTACTTTCTCAATGTAAAACTCTCAGTGAGGTGCTTGGGAAGGCTAAGCTAATTTTCTATCATTTCATTTCTGTTAGAAAATAATAGTATCTTTCCTGAAGTCGTTCAAGAGTGAAGGCCATCTATTTTGAGTTTATAGAGAAACAAGGGCAAAGCTGATTTTGTTCTCTTGTAAGTGGTAAATCTGCACAGGACTACCTCATGAAGCTCTAGATCACTGGAAGGAAAACTAATTTGTGGAGCAGTTCTGTGTACCAGGCTCTAAGTAGTTTAAATGTTATTTCAGAGTAGATATCACCAGTAAAATGAGAAAATTGAGGCTTACGGAGCTGTAATGTACCTTTTCTAAGGTTACACATAGTAGAAGCCAAAGAAGAATCCAGACTTTTTCTGGCTTTAAAGATATAGGCTCATTCCAGTACTTCATGTAGTTTCCTTTTACTCCCTTATAGAATGGAGAGTTAGGACTGATTGGATTTTACCTTTCTAGTGTGATTCTTTGGAGGTATTATACATGTGCTGCTAGGATCAAACTGTAGGAGTTTTTGTTATTGTTACAATATAAGCTTCACTATATTGTATAAAAGTTTAGTAACAGATAAACTTCTTCTGTGGGTCTTTTTAATGTATATTTTAAGACATTTAATATCTATAATGTATATTTTAATGTCTATTTTATATAATTTTTAGATGAAACAGTTTCTAACCTTTGTGTATTTTTATTTAAGTGCATTGTGAGAAATCTCAAAAAATACCTTCTTGGTAGTATTCTTTGCTCTACAAAGTTTAGAAGCCATTAAGAGAGGGAAAAGATAATGGTGGAATATACGTTTAATGGCTTTGATAAAAATGTTTGAAAACATAGATCTCTACTTGGTGATGGCATCATTTATGTACTGATGTGTGCCAAGTGGTATGTATCAGTAAAAGCTGTCAACTTTGCCAAGACTTCTTGCTACTTACTGCTTCATTCCCAACTTGGTCTCCTAATATTACAGTATGAAGTGTAAAGTCTTTTATATTCAGGAAAATGTGGCTGGTCCACTTAGACCTAGTATGAGAAGGGGTCAACACGTTGGCACTGGCTTTTTAGAAGTTTTGCAGCCTCTTTTCAAAAGTCTAACTGGTTATTTCTTTACTTTCAAGGATCATTTGAGGAGATATCTAAACTTACTGTGTATATCAAAGAACTTTCACTTTTTATCCTGTCCTTTTGCTTACTTGGGCAAAGTGCACATTTGTGTGTGGCCTCAAATGCCTATGGATGTTGGTTAGGGTCAGAGAATAAGGGCTAATCCTGCCCGAGCCCTTCAAACCTTAATAATAAAAAAGATGAAGTTTTTAATTCTTTGACTGTTCTAAGAATTTGTATCTGTTTTCATGTTTGTGTTCTTTTCATTCCAGGGGTAGAAAACGTTTTGTAAGTGAAGGAGATGGAGGTCGTCTTAAACCAGAGAGCTACTGAATATGAGAACTCTTGCAGTCTTAGATGTTATACAAAAATATGTATCTGAATTGTAAGAGTTGTTAGCACAGGTGTTTTTTTGTTTGTTTTTTTTTTAAGCACTTGTTTTGGGTACAAGGCATTTCTGAAATTTTGTAAACTTACACTTAAGGGGAATTTTTAAAGGAAGTATTTTTTCTTTTTCTTTTTCTTTTTTTGAGGGTATAAAGGATGGACAGAAAAGTAACCACTTCTTAAGTGGAATATTCTCATAAGCTACCTTTTGTAAGTGCCATGTTTATGACCTAATCATTCCAAGTTTTGCATTGATGTCTGACTGCCACTCCTTTCTTTCAAGGACAGTGTTTTTGTAGTAAAATCACTGGTTTATACAAAGCTTTATTTAGGGGGTGAAGTTAAGCTGCTAAAACCCCATGTTGGCTGCTGCTGTTGAAATACTGTGCTTTGGGAGTAAAAAAAAAAAAAAAGTTATTTCTTTGTCTTAAAGAATTTTAGGAAAAATGAGTTAGTCATGAGACTTTCTCATCTTTACAGGGAACATACTGATTGGTCTTAAAGACTAGGTAGTTAAGTAAATGGTGGCTGGAACATCTATTTTTCTACAAAACTGGAAAAGTGAACCCGGTTCTAGAAGAATGTATGACAAAATAAAACGTGAAGCAGTGTTGATTCTTTATTGGGAGTACATTTATTTTAGATCTTTCAAAAAACTTATTTCACATAGCAAATTTAAATCATATAAGGGAGCATATTTGAACCTAGTGAATTTAAACTTTGTTTCTTGTGAACTTTTAAATCAAAAGTACAATGATCATACTAGTTAATGACAAAACTATTTCTTAAGAAGTGGGTCTTAACTGTAGGAGTCTGACAGGACTGGGGGAAATAAAGACTTCACTCTTAAAGGGTGCTCACAAAATCGCGTATGCTCTGAGACTCAGGGCAAAACCAGAATTTGATAGGAGCCTGGTCCAGACCTACCTATTGGTCTTGGAGTCTTCTGGAGAGGGGGAGGGACGGTAGGAGAGTGGTTGCAGCTCACCCTGGGGACATAAACACCGGTGGCAGACATTAGGGATCATTCAACAGTGTGGACACTCTTGGAGGCTGACATACAGACTCAGGCCAAACAACGGGGCAGGGACACAGCCCCACCCATCAGCAGACAGGCTGCCTAAAGACTTCCTGAGCCCCCAGCCACCCCCAGGCATGGCCCTGCCCAGCAGAGCACCAAGACCCAGCTCTACCCACCAGTGAGCAAGCACCTGCATCCCTGGCAGGAAGCCTGCATAAGCCTCTAGACCATCCTCACCCACTGGGGGCAGACACCATGAGCAAGAAAACTACAATCCTGCAACGTGGGCCAGACACTACCCTGGGATCTGCTGGGTAGTGGGAAGGCCACTGCAACCTTCATGTACCACAGACCCCATACCCAACTGTAAGGAACTGCCCCTGCCACCAATGATGTGAAACAAGCTCTGGGATCCCTGGGTCCTACAGCCAGACCCAGGGACCAGCTCTGCATGCTGGCAGTAGTCCAACACTATCCCCTCCAGGATCTGGCTTCACCTCCTAGTGGGTGGGCAACAGCCGCAGAGTCTTTGGGACCCTGACTGCCCACCAGTGAACCAGATTAGCCCAGGGCCCCCTAGGGTTCCACAACCAGCCATGTTGTGACCAGGTCTGCGTAAGGCAGGACCTGGCAAACAAGCAGACTCAGGGCCAAGTCTACCAGACCACCTACCACAACAGGACCCACACAGCTCTCTAAGGGGGACCCATAGAGCATATAGCTTGGGTGACAAGAGGGGAGCACACTGCTGGGTTGCACACGATGTCTCCTACAGAGAGCCACTTCCCCAAGGTTGAGAAAAGTGACTCATCTATCACATACATAAAAAATACAAATAGCAACTTAGACAAAAATGAGATGGCAGAGGAATATGTTCCAGATGAAGGGACAAGATAAACACACAAGAATTAAGGGAGGCAGAGACAGGTAATCTACTTGAGAAAGAGTTCAGAATAATGATTTGTAAAGATGATCAAAGAACTAAGGAGGAGAATGAATGCACAGAGCAAAAAGTTAAGATGTTTGTTTAACAAAGTGGAAAAAATATGAAGAACAGAGATGAATAAAATAACTGAAATGAAAAATACACTAGAAGCAATCAACAGCAGACTACATGATACAGAAGAACAGATCAGTAGCTGGGAAGCAGAGTAGTGGAAATTACTGTTGTGAACCAAAAAAAGAAAAAAGAATGAAAAGAAATGAGGGCAGTGTCCCTCCAGGACAACATCAAGTGCACTAACATGTGAATTATAAAGGTCCCAGAAGGAAAAGACAGAAAGGGCCCAAGAAAAATATCTGAAGACATAATAGCTGAAAATTCCTTAACCTGGGAAAGAGAATAGTCACTCAAGTTCAGGAAGTGCAGAGAGTCCCATTCAGGACTAACCCAAAGAGGAATGCACCAAGACACATTGTAATCAAAATTAAAGGTCAAGAGGGAATACTAAAAGCAACAGAGAAAACAACAAATAACATACAAAGGAACCCCCTTAAGGCTACCAGCTGATTTTCCAGCAGAAACTTTGAAGGCCAGAGGGAGTGGCATGCTATAAAGTGATGAAGGGGAAAAATCTACAACTAAGAATACCCGCAAGGCTCACATTCAGATTTGCTGGAGAAATCAAAAGCTTCACAGATAAGCAAAAGCTAAAAGAATTCAGCACCACCAAACCAACTTTACAACAAATGTGAGAGGAATTTCTCTAGGTAGAAAAGAAAAGGCCACAACTAGAAACAAGAAAATGACAAAATGGGAAAGCTTACCAGGAATGGCAAATATACAGAAAAGGTAGGAAATCACCCACACACAAATAGAGAAGTTGAAAGACAAAAGTAGTAAAATCATTCATATTTACAAGAAGCAGTTAAAGGATACACAAAACAATTAGATGTAAAATATGAGATTAAAAACAGTAATCGTGAGGGGAGAAGGGTACAAATGCAGGGTTTCTAAAATGCATTTGAAATTAAGAGATCAGTCACAAAATAATCATGTATATAGAAAGACTTCTATACCAAAACCTCATGGTAACCACAAACCAAAAATCTATAACAGATACACATACAAAAAAGAAAAGAATCTAAATGTAGCGTTCTATAGTCATCAAACCACAAGAGACAAGAACAAAGAGAAAAAAAGGCCTACAAAAAAAAAATCCAAAACAATTAACAAAATGGTAATAAGAACATACATATCGATAATTACTTTAAACAATGGATTAAATGCTCCAACCGAAAGACACAGACTGGCTGAATGGATACAAAAATAAGACCTGTATACATGCTGTCTATAAGAGACCCACTTCAGAGCTAGAGATACATACATGCTGAAAGTGAGGGGATGGAAAAAGATGTTCCATGCAAATGGAAACCAAAAGAAAGCTAGAGTAGCAATACTTATATCAGACAAAACAGACTTTAAAATAAAGACTGTTACAAGAGACAAAGAAGGACACTACATGATGCTCAAGGGATCAATCCAAGAAGATGTAACAATTGTAAATATATATGCACCCAACATAGGAGCACCTCAATATATAAGGCAACTGTTAACATACATAAAAAGGGAAATTGACAGCAACACAATAATAGTGGAGGACCAAAACACCCCACTCACATCAATGGACAGATCATCCAGACAGGAAATCAATAAGAAAACACAGGTCTCAAATGACACATTAGACCTGATGGACTTAATTGATATTTATAGAGCATTCTATCTGAAAGCAGCAGAATACACACATTCTTCTCAAATGCACATGGAACTTTCTCCAGAATAGATGATATTCTGGCCCTAAAGCAAGCCTCATTAAATTTAAGAAAACTCAAATCACATCAAGCACCTTTAATGACCAGAACACTATGAGATTAGAAATCAATTACAAGGAAAAAACCTGCAAAAACAGCAAACATGTGGAGGCTAAACAATATGCTACTAAACAATCGATGGATCACTGAAGAAATCAAAGAAGAAATAAAAAAAATACCTAGAGACAAATGAAAATGAAAACATGATCCAAAACCTACGGGATGTAGCAAAAGCAGTTTTAAGAGGGAAGTTTATAGGGATACAAGCTTACCTCAGGAAACAAGAAAAATCTCAAATGAACAACCTAGCCTTAAACCAGAGAAATAAGAACAAAACCCAAAGTTAGTAGAAGGAAAGAAATAATAAATATCAGAGCAGAAATAAAGAATATAGAAAGAAATAATAAATATCAGAGCAGAAATAAAGAATATAGAGACTTAGAGAGAGAGAAAGAAAAAGGATCAATGAAACTAAAAGCTGGTTCTTTGAAAAGATAAACAACACCGATAAACCTTCAGACTCATCAAGAAAAAAAGGGAGAGGGCCCAAATTAATAAAATCAGAAGCGAAAAAAGAGAAGTTACAACCAACACTACAGGAATACAAGGGATCATAAAAGGCTACTATGAGCAACTATATGCTAACAAAAAGGACAACCTAGAGGAAATGAACCATTTTTTAGAAATGGTTTACAATTTGCTCAGACTGGACCAGGAAGAAATAGAAAATATGAACAGACCAATTACTGTAATGAAATTGAATCAGTAGTTTAAAAATTTTCAATAAACAAAAGTCCAGGACCAGAAGGCTTCACAGGTGAATTCTACCAAACATTTAGAGAAGAGTTAACTCCTACACTTCTGAAATGATTCCAAAAAATTGCAGAGGAAGGAACACTTCAAAACTCATTCTATGAGGCCACTATCACCCTGTTACCAAAACCAGACAAAGATATCACAGAAAGAGAAAATTACAAGCCAGTAACACTGATGAACACAGACGTGTAAGTCTTCAACAAAATACTAGCAAATCAAATTTAACAATAACATTAAAAGGATCACACACCATGATCAAGTGGGATTTATCCCAAAGATGCAAGGGTTTTTCAATATTTGCAAATTAATCAATATGATACACCACATTAACAAACAGAAGAATAAAAACCATATGATTATCTCAATAGATGCAGAAAAAGCTTTTGATAAAATTCAACATCCATTTATGATAGAAACTCTCCAGAAAGTGGGAAAAGAGGGAACATATCTCAACATAACAAAGGCCATATAACACAGCTAACATCATACTCAGTGGTGAAAAAGTGAAAGCATTTCCTCTAAGATTAGGAACAAGACAAGGATGCCCACTCTCACCACATTTATTCAACATAGTTTTGCAAGTCCTAGCCACAGCAATCAGAGACAAAACAGAAATAAAAGGAATCCAAACTGGAAAATAAGAAGTAAAACTATCATTGTTTGCAGATAACATGATACTATACATAGAAGATCCTAGAGATGACACCAGAAAACTACTAGAGCTCATCAATGAATCTGGTAAAGTTGCAGTGTACAAAATTAACATAAATAAATCTGTCGCATTTCTGTACATTGACTATGAAATATCAGAAAGAGAAATTAAGGAAACAATCCCATTTACAAATGCATCAAAAAGGATAAAATACCTAGGAATAAACCTACCTAAGGAGGCAAAAAACCTGTATTCTGAAAACTGTAAGACCCTGATGAAAGAAATTGAAGATGACATGAACAGATGGAAAGATATGACATATTCTTGGATTGGAATTATCAATATTGTTAAAATGATGATACTACCCAAGGCAATATACAGATTCAGTGCAACCCCTATCACATTACCAACAGCATTTTCCACTAGAAACTAGAACAAAACTAGAACAGAACTAGAACAAAAAATGTTAAAATTTGTATGGAAACATAAATAGCAAATAGCCCCCAATAGCAAAAACAGTCTTGAGAAAGAAGAATGGAGCTGGAGGAATCACACTCCCTGACTTTAGGCTATACTACAAAAACTACAATAATCAAATCTGTATCATACTGGCACAAAAAGACACACAGATCAATGGAACAGGATAGAAAGACCAGAAATAAACCCATGCATTTATGGTCAATTAATCTATAACAAAGGAGGCAAGAATATACAACTGAAAAAAGATAGTTTTTGTCAGTTTTCAGTTTCAGTTTTCAATAAGTGATGCTGGGAAAACTGGACAGCTACATGTAAAAGAACAAAATTAGAACATTCTCTAACACCATATACAAAAATAAACTCAAAATGGATTGAAGACCTAAATGTAAGATTGGATACTATAAAACTCCTAGAGGAACACATAGGCAGAATACTCTTGGACATAAATTGCAGCAATATTTTTTGGGATCCATTGCCTACCGTAATGGAAATAATAGCAAAAGTAAACAAATAGGACCTAATTAAAGTGAAAAGCTTTTGAATGACAAAGAAAGCCATAAACATACTGCCAAATGATGCAACTGATTAGGGATTAATTTTCAAAATATATAAACAGCTAATACAGCTCAGTATCAAAAAATCAAACAACCCAATCAAAAAATAGGCAGAAGACCTCAACAGACATTTCTCCAAAGACATACAGAAAGTCAACATTGCTAATTATAAGGGAAATGGCAAATCAAAACTACAATGAAGTATCACCTCATATTGGTCAGAATGGCGATTGTCAAAAATCTATAAATAATAAATGCTGGAGAGGGTGTGGAAGAAAGGGAACCCTCCTACACTGTTGGAGGGAATACAAATTGGTTCAGCCATTAGGGAAAACAGTATAGAGGTTCCTTAAATAACTAAAAATAGTCTTACCAGATGATCCAGCAATGTCACTCCTGGGTATATATCCAGAAAAGATAAAACTCTAATTCAAAAAGATATGTGCACTCCAATGTTCACAGCAGCACTATTTACAATAGCCAAGACATGGAAGCAACTTAAATGTCTATTGACAGATGAATAGATAAAGAAGTTGTGGTGTATATATACACAATGGAATATTACTCAGCCATGAAAAACAATGAACTAATGCCATTTGCAGCAACATGGATGGACCCAAAAATTATCACAAAAAGTGAAGTCAGGGAAAAGACAAATATCATATATCACTTATATGTGGAATCTAAAAAAGTGATACAAAGGAACTTACTTACAAAACAGAAACAGATTCATAGACATAGAAAACAAATTTATGGTTACCAAAGGGAAACACTGGGAAAGGGATAAATTAGGAGTTTGGGATGAACAGATACACACTACTACATGTAAAACAGATGAAAGAAGGACCTACTGTGTAGCAGAGGGAACTATGTTCAATAGCTTGTAATAACCTATAATGGGAAAGAATCTGAAAATGAGTATTTATATATATGTATATAATTGAATCACTTTGCTATACACCTGAAACTACCACATTGTAAATCAACTATACTTCAATTAAAAAAAAGAAAAATGAAAAGAAAAAAAATGAGGTAGTGTAAAAGCCCACTATACACACTTTATGTAACATTAGGATGTAACTTCAAAATCAGTTTTTAATAAACATATAAAGGATTCTCTGACTATAAAAACTACATTGAGTCACGTGTGTAAAATGTTATCTACAAAACTGATAACAGTAGGAATGGTGAACAATAATTTGTAGTTCTAAACTTGGGTTAAAAAAAAACAAACCAAAAATCTGGGTTCACAGTTTTAAAAACATTTATTTATTTATATTAGGATGACTATTTTTAAAAAATTGTAGTTGATTTAAAATGTTGTGTTAGTTTCTGGTGTACAGCATAGTGATTCAGTTATATGTTTAAAAATGTATTCTTTTTCATTATAGGTTATTACAAGCTATTGAATACAGTTAATACAGTTCTCTGTGCTATACAGTAGGACTTGATCAATTTTTTAATTGCTTATGTCCAATACAAATCAGAGTGTTTAAATTCACAGCACAGGTTTTATTAGTCTTGAGTATTTTTATATTATTTATATGAATACTATCTGCTGTATTAACACATACTGCTTTCAGCATACTGATGCAGATTATTTTCTAGTTATTGTTAACAGTAAGTATGGTAGGGTGTTCTGCAGAAGTCCTAAGTTATCATTCACTGAGTTATTTGTTGTTGTTCCTTTTCTGCCATTTCTTGTTGGCGAATTGCATCCTGTGCTGCTTGCTGCATTTTCTCCAGTTTTTCCAGAGTCAGAGATTTTAAGGGTAAAAGTTTGGGTTTACACAGCACCATTGTGGTTATATCTTCCACAGACAACTGCCCTACATTTAAAAAGAAATAAGAATTAATTGGAGTGAGATAACACAGCTGTTTGGTGGTTTCGACTGGCAGCTAGGATGAAGGTCCAAACTTAACCCTCTGTCATTGAAAATCTCTTACTCTCATAATTATCCCTGCAACATTTATTCAATATAAAAAATATAAGCAACATTTAATACTAGGGAGTTCAGGAGGAAGACAGATTTTGAACTTCCAACCTAAGATTCTAAGCTACCATGAGATACACAACTTTTTGTGTCAGATGTTTAACTTGAAAAAAAATATTTGGGAGAAATACAATGTACATAAAAGTACTTGTAAAGTATGGTATTAACCCAACAGAAAGAATTCAAATTACTGGAAGTTTAACTTAAGCCTTCAGCTTTTCTTACAATGTTTGATTTAGGTTTCTTTTCCCCCACTTTCAGACCTTATTTAACATTATGGTAAATTATGGTCTTATCTTTTTCACTGAAAATTTCTTAATGTAATTCTGCAATCTTGAGTATAACAGGACTTCTACATTTAACAAACAATCAAACCTTCATTTTACATCCTTTCACTTGGGAAAAAAGTGATTATTTCTTTGCAATCTACTCATGACAAAAGCATAGTAAAAGCCGACAGTAAATGTAGCGGCATATAGAACATAAAATAGTTTCAGATGTTTAGCTAATAGCATAGATGTTTGGGTCCCTAAAATATTCTATGATCTAAGTATTTGTGACTTAGATACCTTGTTTTGGAAGAACTTCCTGGAACATTGGCTTCACTTCTGCCATATCTGATGCAGTTTCTTCCTTCAATGAGAAATCAATTATTATCATTATTCAAGAATGAATTCCCAAAGCATATTGCTTATTTCCACTGTGGCTGAAGAAGTAAAATCACAATTTCTATAGAAAATGAACTATACTATCCTTGCTTAATTTTCCCATTAGTTATCTGTGTCTTTTCATTTAAACAAGGTTGAGATAGTTCATATAAGAATCCAGATCTTGTCAATTTTCACTCATCAATGGTGGTGGGATTTGGAAGGCTTCGTGCTCTAAATTTTACCCCACCTAGTGAAAACTGGTAGGTCTTAAGTTTTGCAGACAAAGGTAATTATCTAATAGGTATTTATCCAGCTGAGGGAAAACAAAGGCATTTATGTGCAGCCATCTTGGTTCACTGATAATATCTCCCCTGAATGGTGGGTGACATAAAAGACATGACAATTTGGGAGGTGGAGTACGGCAGGTTGTTAGGGAAAGGAGGAGCTAACAGCCAATTTCTTTGTTACAATGACAAAAAGCATCCTACAGATCAGTTACTGGTTACACAGCTGCAATGTGTAAGGAAGCAACACAAAAGGCTGAAATAGGCTCTTGAATACCAGAAGCGAGGTATGCTTTTCAGTTTATTATTTTCCTCTAATACAAAGATACTATATGCTGAAGTGCCAGCAGATACCCTTACATGAGTATTTTGTTATGAATATCCTAGCATATATGTCATCCATGGCTGATGACATCTGTTCCCAGTGTTATATCTCAGTTTATGCCAGGTTACGTATATTCAAGGTGTCTTGGGCTGTAATTTGTAGCTTGATCCCTTTCCAAACATAGATGCTTCTCCAGACAGTCACGCCCATTTTGTGGTATTTCGCCATACTGATGCAACTTACCCTGTGTGTTTCACAACATCACCACCACAGAAGAAAGATTTATTATTTACAACGTGGTGATGCTGGCTTAGTGCCTGCCTTTACCACCCTCTGCAAATTAAAGTCAAGTGAAGCTGCTTCTGGTCTTAGTGATTCCCATTACTACATTACTAACTGACATTACTAATAAAAGCTTCCTACTCTCCATCCACCAAGCATCTCCCCCTTCTCTTGTTCAAATTCCTTATTTTGGAACATCTAATTTTCCTGAGGAAGCTCTATCCGCTTTCCAGAA
This sequence comes from Camelus ferus, assembly GCF_009834535.1. Taxonomy (NCBI): domain Eukaryota; kingdom Metazoa; phylum Chordata; class Mammalia; order Artiodactyla; family Camelidae; genus Camelus; species Camelus ferus. The sequence goes on along the minus strand of NC_045706.1, from coordinate 17,684,324 downwards.
CAGTCATCAAAATTTACCCCTATACTACTCTGTCTGGGAATGAAGATGAAGTATGGAATGGACCAGGAATAAAGCAACTCATCACTAACTAGGATCTGAGAAAAATGCAATATACAGTTTACTTAGAATGCACAGCTTCTTCTGCCATGTTCTTTCCTTTTCATTACTTAGGCCTGCTAGGGGTAACTAGTAATCATTTCCTTTCTCTCCCCCCAGGTTATGTTGAAGGCTAATAACACTGAAGACCCCTGATTAGCCTGAAAATAACTATAATAAACAACACTTAGCTTCTTCATTAAAGATATCACAATGAAAATATTCATTAGGCCCTTATTTGGTGCAAATCTGAAATGATATGCTACTGAAAAGGAGGAGAAACATAAATGTTGATAAATGTAAAGGAAATGCATAGCAGCTAAGAGCTTTTGTATCATCAAGGGAGTTCCGGTCAAGATGGTGGAGTTGTAGGACCATGAGTTTGCCTCTCCTTGCGACTACAACGAAACCACAACTGAATGCTAAACGGCCATAGAAAAAAGACTGGAACCTAGCAAAAAAGATCTTCTGCAACTGGAAACATAAAAGAAGGAACAACTGCAGGATGGTAGGAGGGGCGTGCTCACGATATTATTGGGCCCCATACCCCCCAAGTGGGTGACCCACAAGCTGAAGATTTGTTAAGTTGCAGAGGCCCTCCCACAGGAGTAAGGGCTCTAAGCCCTAGTCAGGCTCCCCAGCTCAGGTCCTGGAAATTGGGAAGTTTTTGTAACATCAAATTTTTTATCACCAAAATGCTAAAATGGTGGATGAACAAATACTTAAATCTTAGCTGTTTTATAGAGTAGCAACTCCAGCTTCTAGAATTTAATCACTATCTTATGCTTTCTCTTCTCTATACTTCTTTTACATCCAAAATCTGGACTGAGGAAAACAATGAAACTTGGTGCTCTACCAAACCTTAGTTCTCTGACTAAGCTGCCATTGTTACCGGAAAGGGTGTGGGGCCAAAGGGAGTGGGTTGGGCCTAGTGTGGGGAAGATCAGTGCCGTCAGTTGCCTGGGGGGGTAGTATCTACTAGGGTTAGTTCTTATTCCTAGGCCCCTCTAGGCATCAGCAAGAGAGAAACAGAAAGGGAAGGGCTAAAATAAGCAAGGTGGTAGTTGGATGGCCAGCACTGGCAAGGCTACACTGTCTTGATAATCAACTGCTCAGGAAGCCCAGAGTAGGAAGAACATTTATATTTTTCTCCAGGTGACCTGCTAAAAGCCAAACATGGGTGCTTTGCCTGCTGTAATGTGCCCTAAGGAGTTGTGGCTACTCCTAAAGGTACTTTCTTATTGGTAAGGTACGATGTGTGTAACAACAGGGACAGATGGGCCAAAGAAGAAACATACCAGTTATGGATGAAATTCATGTGTATTATACAAATGCCAAATCATTCAATTTAATAAATATGTGAATGTCTACCATGTGCCCGGCACAGGTCATTAGTGAACAAAAGAGAGAAAAACCTTTTGCTTACAGTCTAGAGTATGGGGAAAGAAACAGGTAACAGAATGCTATTAGAAAGTAGTTTAAATGTTATAGGAAATAAAATAGTTTAAAGGGATGTAGGAGTTCTGGGGGAGGTGGGTAGAATTTACAGTTTAAATAGGAAAATCATTATGGCCTCATTAAGAAAGTGAAAATCATTGTGGTCTTATTTTGGTGTGTGTGTTAATGTCTTTTGAGATTGCAAGAAAGTCAAAAGCCTGATAGTATCCACACTTAGGGCATGTGTAAGAGATGGGCACTCTCTGTTGATGGGCGGGTTTGTTGGTACAGCTTTTTTAGAAGAATAATTTGCAGTATCTTTTAATTTTTTTGCAGTATCTACTAAAACCAAACATGCACATTTTCTTTGATAGATATTTTACTACTAATAATGAGACCTAAAGAAACAGAGCATGAGTATATAAAGATATAGAGAATATTCACTAGGGCATTGCACTGAATGGCAAAATGTTCAGCAACAGGTGAATTTAAATGTTGTCATATGTCACAGGTTAAATAAATTATGGGACAGTAAGTCATACAGTGGAATACTATGCCAGATTTTAAAATGATACAGATCATCAAGGCATGTTTTATGAGAAAGCATTAAACTGCAAAAATAAAATAAAATTCTTACACCAACAGAACCCAAAGTTTTAAAGCTTAGAGAAAGCAGTGTCAATTAATCAATTTCTGAAGCTTTTGGTCTGGGTAATTGGAAAATAATCTGCTGCTTCCTTTTCCCCCAGTTTCTTTAGTTTGTGACTTCTCCCAGAGATAATGGTTTTGATGGATGGTACATTTCAAAGTCATGACAAAGTAAGCAAACATGTCATAGCCATTTGAGCTAGATGTCTAAAATTAATGCAGAAGAACCTGGAGGGAAACCAAATCTTTGTCATGAAAATTTGAACAAGTTGCAGGAGTAAGAGTTGAAAGACACTGATGTCTAGGCAGGATTACTACTTTAAATCAATCACACATGTTGATAACATAAGTTAGTCATACGACTTGGACAAGTTAAAAACCCCTAGGTTTAGTTTGGTTACCAAACTAAATTGTGCATGTAGGATTGGACAAAAGAACAAAAGCATCCTTTTGAACCTTGAGAATGTACACCAGTGGTCCTCAAATTTTATGTTTGCATAACCCCCAAAGAGATTTTGAAAAACTAGGTACCCTTTTACACATTTCTAAATAGACATATAAAATTGTTATCATAAGTTTAGTTACAAAGGATAAAATTTCCAGCATATTTAAAAATAACCGCTATAGCAATCTTTTAAGAATATACACAATATAATAAAATACCATAGCAATTTGATAGCTACCATCATCCATTGATTAAAAAAAATAAAGAACTCTTTTTTTAAATCAGAAGTTTTACATCTTTTTTCTCCCTACACCTCTGTTTCCATTCCACTTAATTTTATTCAAATGTAATATGTTTTCATGCTTGAACATATTTTAGTAATTACCCTACCATAACTTCTCTGCACATAAATGTTTATAAATTTAAATGAAAAACTTAAAAATATTCTGGATTCGGTTATTCCAGTTATTAATGAAAACTGATAAAAATAAATTACACATTGATAATATAATTACTGGGCATAAAGAATAAAGTTAATGGTTACTGTTAATAAGGACAAAGCTTTGGAAATAAACACTGGACAGTAAAAACTGGAGTAGAAAAGGATGCTGTTTTTGTTGACAAGGGAATTATTCTTTCAGAGTGGAAAATAAACGAAAAATTAAGAACAGAAACTTAGAATCATATATGCCTATCCAAACAGATTTTTTCTTTCAACAAACATACTAAATGTCTATAATGTACCAGTCATGGCTAATTGAGGGAGATGTAGTAGATTAAGAAACAGTTCTTCTCCTTCAGGAATTTGGGGGAAGAGATAGGGGCAAGACACGTGTAAGTAAACAATTGCAATTGAATACAACATACTTTAATGAAAGCATATCTATTGTGCCTTAAGAAACCAAAACCATGAATAACTTGACTCAGGATAGGAGACAGTGGCTGATCTCTGAAGAATAATTACTAAACATGACATTGGGACTAGTTCCAGAAGGATGAATAGGGGGTTACTACGCAGAGAAGTGGCTGTGTAGCAAGGGGAGGGTGTTCTAGATAAAGTGAACAATATGCTCAAAGAAAGCAGCAGTGAAAAAAAAGCTTGGGGGCATGGCTAGACTACAGTGTACATACAGCACACATATTGTGGTGGGACCAACGAGATGAAGGTCAGTTCATGCTCAGCATTGAATGCCATGCCTTGTGTTTGGACTTCATATCCTATAGACAGGGGAGAGTTAATTGGATGGCTCTGAGTGGGTATGTGACGTAAGATTTGTTTTTTGGAAACACATATTCTAGACAAAAAGGAAAAACAGAAGAGACACCAGAAGCAAGGTGATTAGTAAGGAAGCTACCATTGTTTAGGTATGATGATGAGGGTATGAACAAAAGCAGTAATAACAGGTATTAAGAGGAGAAGATACAAGAGGTATTCAAGGATATAAGAAGTTGAGATTCAAACCTCCTCTACCACTCTCTACCCCCTCTCTGGGTGATAAGGAAATATCAAGGATGACTGAGATTTCAAGCTAATATGCCTGAGTATCCTTAATTTAAGCTGGGAACACAGAGGAGGAATAGGTTAGGAGGGAAGGGTAAAGACCATGAATCAAGTTCAGACCCATTGAGTGTGGAAGTCCACCAGGAAGCTAAAAAGAACTGGAGCCCTAGAGAGTACAGTATTATAAACTATAGAAGTGGATATAATCACCTAACAAGGATGTGCAACAATGGTAAATGGTGGTAGGGTTGGTGGTAAAAAGAGATGAGTACAGTGTAGCAATTGAGAGAAAGATCTGGAGTCAGGTTAGCCATTTAAACCAATCACTTACTTTTCTAAGCCTCAGTTTCACCTGTAAAATAAAGCTTATAATAGCATTAACTTTAGATAGTATATTAAATGACATAATACACATAAAGCCATTAGACCAGTCCCCAGCACATGGTAAGAGCTCAGTGAATATCCTGATGCTTACTGTACTGTGCCATTACAATGTTGCTATTAAATTAGATTCTTAGAAAAAATAAGGCTATTGACATGTATTAGAGTTATTCCCTTTACACCCATATTATTTTAAATGTTATCTTAAAGGAAGAATAGTTTCAATGCCTAGACATCTATTTTAGCTCCTTCCTTTAGCATAGTGGCTCTTAAGTTTTAGTTTGCTTAATAATAACAGCATGGCGTTTGAGGACAAAATCATGTATTTTAATTATATGAACACTTTAAGGGATTTTTCTACAGTAATTTTGAAAATAAACACTTTTTACCCTAAGAGGTGACTTTAGAACTGAATTACCCACTTACCCACCTCCCTTTGAATCCCCTCATACATACATAAGTATATTATTAAACTTAATAGACTAAAACCAGATCTAGGAAAAGTTATCTTCCCAACATCACATATATGATAAGTGGAGAAACAGGATTTGAACAACTGTCCGCCTGACTCCAAAGCCTGGTCTCTTCAGTGTTCTCTATGCTGCATCTGTAGGAACGGCCTGAAGACCAACATGGATTTGGGGTCACCCAATTGGAGAAACACCAACATTCAAGATGATAGGTTAAGAGTAGAGTATGGTGTGTAGAAGCCAATAAAGATTAAAGTAACATGTGATCTTCAGTTACTGAAAATGGGCAAATCTGAATTCACTAATGACCTTTGCAAAGGAGGATGAACATAAAATATGAATCAGACAATAAATCTCAGGATAAAAATATAATTGCACCATATTGACTAAAGTACTACTTTTTTTTTTCCTTTTTAGTTGGAGAACTGTGTCATAATCAGATCAATGTATGGCTTTAACCAACATGTGGTTTTTCTTTCCTTTACTCTTTCTCCATAATTTGAGTCAGCACTCCACTTGTCATGTTTGGTATCATCCTGAAAAAAAATCTCTTAACAGGGAAAAAATACTGCTTTTTATCTGTGGATTTGTTTTATAGCATTAGTATTATTTTTTGAAAGATGCTGCCACTGGAACTTTCAAATCTCAAGCTTAATTAGAAATAAGCAACACTTTAAAAGCTTACAAGTTTTGTATTTTTTTTCATAGACTAGCTTATATAAGAACATACGGATGAGATCAAAATCATGGGTTAAATAGCTAAACAGGACTATTAGCTTTAGATTGTACCTCATTTCCATCTAGCCAGCTGGAAAATGTAGGCTCCTGTCAGATAGGGGGCAGGCAGAAGGGGAATGGATTACTAAAATCCAAATTCCATTCCTGGTAACTCAAAGGATATACATATGGATCAGAAATATCAAAATGAAAACATACCGTGGATTCCAAAGTCAAGTCTTAGCTTCTAAATATGCTCAGGCCAGGATCTGGATGTTTTTAAACCATCCTCCTAGATCATACTAAAGTATCCTTAGTCTAATAATTGATCTTTGCTAGGAGCCCCAAAAGAGCCTTTTTGTGGGTCAGCATGGTTATCCTCCATAATATGTGCCTACAACTTCTAACCCACCATTAGCTCTTCATCATAATTCTTTTTTCCCCTCCATTAATTCAACTAAACTTACCAGCTTATCCTAATTGTACAAAACCCCATTTTTAAAGTTTGAAACTGAAGGCTTCAAAGTATTCTAGAATTCCAAGTATTTTAAACAAGTTGAGACAGTAAAATCCAATGTATGATTTAGAGCAGAAGCTTGTACTGGCGTTTTCTGTTAGTTTTTTCATTTTGGGGGGTCAGCATACTTCAGTGTTCATACTTCACATGGGCTGTACCCTGGCTTTACTGCTACCTGGCTGTGTGACTTGGAATATATCTCCTAACTGACTGGAGGCTTGATTTTCTCATAAAAACATGTTTAATATCTGTCCTGGGTTGCAAGGTTCAAATGAAAAGGGGATGTAAAGGTGCTTAGAAATATAGTGTGACATTTATTATTCCAGGTCTAATTTTCAAATTACTGTAATAAAGGACTTGCAGATTTCCTGTTAAGTGCCTTCTGATACTTAAAAATCCTCTGAATCCTCATCAACACTGGGATACCTACAAAATAGCATGATCTATTTAAAGATGTTTTCCTTGAAAAACCTGTTTTACTTATTTACTTTTAAAGAGCATATGCTACCAAATTGTGTTCTTATATTTTTAAAAATATGATAAAAAACGTATTTCCAAATATAATTCAAAGCTGACAAAATATGAACAAATTTTTAAGTTGGTGGAAATGAGTAAAAATCATTTAAATTGTTATCAAGGAAATAGGCCCTGGTGTACATAACAGTCTATCTTGAATTTTTTATGGAGGTGACAAGTGACTTGTTACCTAACTTAAAAAAGTAAATGTGCCTGAAATAGGTCAAAGAGAAAGCATTTCTAAAGCATTTTGAGATTTTCAGCTGAAGTACCAATTATGTTTTTGGGTAAGAAGCACAGAGATTGTTAACTCGTAGTCCTTGGTCCTTCCCAGTAAAATGTTTTGCTGGCTTACTAAATGTTTAAGCAGTATTTGAACCAACGTTGAAAGATCAGGAGACTTCACATGAAGTCCAAATTTTAGTTCCTCTCGACAAATCTGGTAACACCAGGCCCATATTCCCACATAGCAAAATTTGGCTAGGGCTGGGAAGTGATGCCTCATTTAGGTGAGCATGGGAGTTCTCCAATCCCCACTACTGCCTGTTGTTTACCGTCACCTTACTTGGCCAGCAACTACAAGCCCGTGGACCTTGCAACTTCAGTAAAATACTGCGCCACTCAGTATATTATATACCAGATTATCCTATTTAATCATTAATGGAAATTAAGAAGTAAAAATACAATCTCTGGGAACTGAGGGAGGTCCCAGAAGTAACCCTGTTTATGTAAAAGACAGTAAAGGATATTTTTCTTTTGTGACTATATATTAAGTTGATTCTTTTTAAGTAAATGCAATATGCCTAGTGCAGATTGTGGATGGAGGTAGCAGGAATGGTAGGAACAAAAACAAAAAAATCTATGTTTTGTCTTATCTAAGACTTCTGTGGCTGACTGATAGATAAAATTCTCAAATGCCCACTAGATTTCTGAATGCAAACTAACATGAGAAAAAGGTGAAAGAGGGAGCCCAAAAAAGAAAGTATTTGTCAGCAGACACAAAGTAGTACCACTCACTCTCACTCAGGCAGTTGCCCGCCAGCTTGTGCTTCCTTTGGGTTGATAACGTTTAGCTGGAGAGGCCAAATAACATCGTATGTCGTGCAGTTGGAAACAGTAGTAGATTCTACTGTGTTTTGCTACTACGTGGCATCTGCTGGTAGAAAAATGTTTTAACACGTTCAACTTGGCTAATTAATCCAGACTCATGCGAATAAAATGTGCAGTGTCTAGCTTTTAAAACGTGCCTCGGCCTAAGAACAGGACTGCTCTTCCTGGGTGAACCTGGATGATGCCTTTGGTTATTATACTCTAGTAGCAGACACTACTGTTACATTAGTAGAAAATGACACAGCCTACTCATGCAAAATGACTTCTACTAATAACATTTGCTTTTTCAAAATTCAGTACTAGAAATTGGTCCTAAAAACGTTAGCTATTAACCTTCAAAAAAGGTTCAACCTTTTTTAAAAAAAAAAAGATATCTGAAGAACTTTTTACATTCTCAGCATCAAAGATGTATAACTACTTCAACAGTATGCAAGGAAAGGGAAATAAAGAATTGTTTGACACTTTACTCAGTGATTCTCAAAGTCTGGTCTTCAAATCACTTGCATTAAAATCCCCTGGACAATTACTAAAAATACAAATATTTCTGGAGCCTTCCCGAGACTCACTGAACCAGAATCTCTAATTTTTAATTAAGTTCCCCATATTGAACTTGGAGAACCAGTCTTACATTCACTCACTCATTCAACAAATAAATATTTAATGCCTATAATGTCCTCAGATTGGACTGCTTAAGAAGTTATTAATAATAATTACCATACACTGAGTACATATCATGTGCTTGACACCATGCTAAAGCAGTTTATATATATTTGACTCATTCTGTTCAACAATCCTAAGAGGTTTTATGGCTCCATTTAATAGACGATAAACAGAATGAGTAAACTGTCCAAAGTCACTAGCTAATGAACGTCCCTGAAACCTAAAATCTGTAGTCTTAATTGGCATATTATTTTGCCTTGCTTGAATCTGGAATCAACTTAAAATTGTTTCACAGTCCCACATGAGCAAATTTCCTTCTACACAAAATAAGTGACTGATGGTGTGCATCACTTAACTTTCACTATGAAAGCTAAAAACATTCTACATTAATCTAAGAGTTTCTGCCCTCCCAGAGCATTTTCTTCTGCTCCCTTTAGTGCATTTATTCCTTCTGCTTATCATTCATGATCAAATGTAAGTCTAGGATAAGAGGAGTACATACGCTTTGCAGTCTTGGGAGTTCTCCTTTTGTGATTATGAAGTAAGTTCTCCAAACACTTCTTTATCCTTTAGACAGAGAATGTTCCTAATGTAGTAAGTGTTAAGCATAATCTTGATTTTGCAACTTTTAATAGGCTCTGATGAATGCTACCAAAAAGCTATCACAAAAACATCAGGACCAATTAGGACTTGCAAGAGAATCTCAGGGAGAAAAATAACATTGCCCAAACTGGAATGTGGCCAGATGGCCATCTGTTGCCTTAGTATCTGCTTTGATAACATCAAGATTCATCTGTATTTGAACTGCAGGGCCCACACATCTTTCATTAACCGTCCTCAGGGTGCCAGGAATTGAAACTCATGAAACTATGCTGACATCACTACCCTTTGCTGTAGATTACATTGCATCAGCTCCAAGTGTAGGCAAAGTAGCAGCAACACTTTATTAAAGGTAGACAGTCTATGTTGCCAGTGCAGGGAACTAACATACTCTACACAGACAGGAGGATTAAATGCTAAATTCTTTTTTGTAGGACATCACAGAAGGGTGGTGTGCTGAAAAGTGGGATGGATTTAACTAGCAACTCATGGCACAGGTAAATGTAGTTGCATTTGAAAAGACTTAATGATTGGAAAAGTATGAATACTGTGAAATATTCTTGCAAAAAATGTTATATTGAATCTAAGAACACCTCCAGACCAACTTCTGATTTATAAGAAATAAGACAAAGGAAACATTCAGAAAGACCCCTGGCTTGAACTCTTCAAAACGCCACTGTCACAAGGGAAAAAAGACAGGGTAACTGTTCTAGATTAAGGCTGAAGATTTACAATACCCAAATGCAGAACATAAACCATAACTAGATCCTTATTATTATTATTATTATTTTGAAAGGAGAAGGTATAGAGACATTCTTGGGTCAAATGAGAAAATGTACATATAAACTAGATTTTAAAGATTACAGAGTTATTAATTTCCTTAGTTGTGATGATATGTTTTGCAGGAGACCTTTATACTTCTTAGTAAATACATGTTGGAAATACATTCTTAGGAAATACAATTTTAGGGATGCCTGCTTAACAACAGGTGTCTGCAACCTATTTCCAAATGGTTCAATGACAAAAAGTGTGTGAAAAGGGATGAAATAAATATGGCATAATGTTAACAACAGTTGGATCCAGATGAAAGGTATATGAAAGTTTATTGTATTCTTTAAACTTTTTAATGAGAGAATATTTCTTTAAGACAAAATTAGGGGAAGAAATGTTGAAAAGACTTCAGAGAAGTCTAAGACAAGGCTGAGTAACAGGCTATGCTGCATTTCTGATAATTTCTGATAAACTGAAGTTTCATAAAATTTTGCTGGCAGTATCCTGGGCATCCAGGATACACTCAATAAATTCAGTCTTTATTCAGTATTTACCAAAACAGTATCATGTGCAGGGTACAATGATAGGCAGATAAATATAATACAAATCATTCTATTTAGAAATAAATATGATAGTGAAACTAAGCACATAAACAGCTGTTATATGAAATAGTCATTGTCATAAAAGAGGTACAAAAGATGCTAGGTAAGCTCAGAGGAAATTACTTCCTGCTGGGGAGAACCCAGAAACACATCTTCAAGGATATCAGCACAGAATCACAATAGACTGGTGCTTTAGTGATTAACCTTGTTAGAAACAAGAATAGTTCATTTTGGTTGGACATAAGTTCTAAGAAAGTAGAAAGAAATTAAGCAAAAAAGGTAGGTTTGTACCCTTGTTGTTGACTGGCTGGATATAAACAATTTGCAGTTTACCTGAAGTTTTCCTGATCTTTCTCCCCGCAGCTTTAGGGATCCAACCTGTTATTACCAAGATGGGTGACAGGTGTTGACTCAAACCTACAGAAGAAACTACATGAGATAATGTGTGACAACTCTTGTAAAAAGCCATATAAAAGTAATGCGGTACTTTTACAAATATTCACAAACACTGAGTTGTTTCATTAACCGTAGACATGCACAACTAGGGCAGTATACCTTTGTCCAGAACTGCAGTCAATCCTTGCAAACCCCCAAGAGAGGAGAAATAAAAGGGAGAAGATTCAGAATTTGAAGACAGGAGAGAGAAAGTAAGACTTAGAGGTGTTGCCGCGGTCGCAGAGGACCATCTTTTTCCTTCATAGCTGAGAATGGAAAATAATTTTCCTCAAGCTCCCGAATTCTCCGTCCTCAAAGGTCAGGAGGTGAAAGTACGTAATAGAACTTGCGAGGGCGTGGTCAGGAGCTCCACGCTGTGGGAGTTAGGGGCTCCGCCCGGCGGCCCGCGCCCAGGCTCCTCCCGTCCCGGCTGGCAGCAGCCGGGGCGAGAGGAGCCGGTCGGGCGGCCTCGCCCCATAGGGAGCCTCAGAGGGGCGGAGGGAGGGAGGGGGCGGGCCGTCACCTCGCGAGCCCGGAAAGAAAACCTTCTTCTAGCGGAAGCGGCTTTGAGCCTCGCTCGCCTGCTGGGCGCTCCGTCTCCCGGGGCCCGTCAGGCCCCGGCCTGTTCGTGATCAAGGAACACTCACCTCGCTTCGCGACTCCAGTCGGAATGGGTACTCCCTGGGGCAAAGGGGACGCAAGCTACTCCCATCCTTCCGCCATGACCCCATTCGGAAGTGTCAAATGCAACTTCCGGGCAGGACAGGGATTTTCGGAGCCCTAAACTCTTGTCCACCTAGGTAAGTGACCAGACGTCCCAGCAAAATAAGGGCCAGGAAACCTGCTGCCTCTAACCTCCAACCCAGGCAGGTAGTCCGGAATATGAATTAAACTTGGCATGGGATGTCTGGTCACCTTTGGACCTTCCTTGGGCCTACTTACAGATGTATCTCTTCCCAGACGGCGCAACTGTGAGATTGGGTGAAAGGAAAACTACGTCACAAGAGACAGGAAGCCAGGAAACTCCCGTTGCCATTACCAGTTATGGCTGCCTTAGCGTCAACAATAACTTCCTATTGAGAGTTGTCACTCTACCCTCCTGGAGGCTCACTCTGTGGCCCAGCTAGCCAGCGGCGCCCAGTGGGCGGGAGAGAGGACGTAGAGGAACCCAGGAAAGGAAAAGGGCGGAGAGAGGGAAGCTAGCGCCAGTGCTTCACTCTGATTGGGTAGCGTCGCTGGCGGTGGCGCCTCACTCTGATTGGGCAGCGTCGGTTGCCCTGGCTCCGCCCGTTTTTCTTCCCCAGCGATTGACGGGCCTGTGCCGGAGGGGTGGGGCGGGGCGGTAGGAGAGAGAGTGTGTGGAGAGGCGGGCGGGGCGGGGCGGGGCGAGCGGGGGAGGGGGCCCGGGGGGGCGGCGGTTGGGCAGCGTCGCTTCCAAGGAGGAGGAGGAAGGAGGGCGAGAGAGGAGGATGGCGGAGTCGGGGCTCCTGACGGTAACCAGGGGCCGCTGAGGCGGGAGGGTGCCTGTTGGCCGGTTCCTCTTGCCTTCCTTCCTGCCCATCGGGCGGTCGGGCTGGCTGTCGATAGGGGGAGGCCCCGCGCGCCCTGACAGGCGGGAGCCGGTGGGGCCGGGGTGAGGCCCGAGGGACTGGGGCCCTGGGAGGCGCCGCCGCCGCTTTCCTGGGTGCTGTCTCCGGGAGGGCCGGGCTCTCGGAGCCGGTCTCTCGCTCCGCCCGCACCCGGCGCCAAGAGAGAGCCGGCCGGTTGACAGCGGCCGGGGCTGGGCCTGCAGGGGCGACGGGCGGCCGGGACAGCGCCCCGGCGGAGACTAACCGTCGCTAGAGCCGGGGCTGGGGGCGCCCGGCGGACGGTCCTGCTCCACTCGACTCCCGGGATCACCGGGCCCGGGCTGCGGGGCGCCCTGTGGGCGTGGAAATCGTTGGCGGGGGCCCTGGCGCAGCGGTAGTGATACGGGGTGGAGTCTTTCCTCGCCCCCTCCCCAGAGCCCACCGCGCTTCTCTGGCTCCTCTCCCTTCGGTGAAGAGTGGTGAGTCGGCTTTGGGTGTGTTGCTTGGTGAAGCGAGTTGTAGGCATCCAAGACTGCTCTGTTGGACATGCTTAATGGCAACCTTTCCTTGGTAGCTTTTAGAGATAGAGGAAAAGTACTCTTCTGCCCCACCCCCGCCTCATCCCGCTCTAAACGTTAGAGGCTTCAGGACAAAACGATTTTTCCCCAGCCCCTCAGTTTCCATTGTTTTGTACCATCCCCCTCCCCCGCCCCTTGCCTAGGTAGAAGAAGAATGACTCCAAACCTTTAATCTCCCCCCCCCCCCCTTTTAAAAATCAGCTGCGGGTTTATGGTGTAATTGTGTTAGTATGAATTTACAAACAGGTGAAATGAATACCGTTTTGGTAGTTGTAAAGAAGATGCTTGTGTGTGTGTTTGTGTGTGTGTGTGTGTGTAAGGTTTCAATCCTTAGAGTTGATTTGATTCTCTTGTCTGTCTGTTGCTTTGTATCATAATGGGGGTGATGAGAATAAAAGAGGAAGCGGTATTTTGCAACCTACCCGAAGAAATGTTTTCTAAGTCTCTGGGGATACTTAAGCAAAATTGGGTTGCAGACGTGGGCTGTATAGTATTTGCCTCCATCACGATAAGTACCAACAGCCTTTAGCTGATCTTACACCTGTGCAGTTTTGTACACTTCTTCATAAATGTCAACACCTTCTAGTATCTACTCAGAGTAATGGATTATTTTATCTAAAACTATTGTTTTTCAGAATCCTAGTGTACACCTGTGTAACCAAGTATTTTTGTATCTAAATGTAGCATCAACACTGAAAGGTTGTCTTAGTTTTAAAGACCTTAGTTTATTAGTTACTAATCTCTACCCTCAACCTTCCACGCCATAGCCCTTGTAACTGTTTGTTACTAAGTATTTGAAGAGAGTTAGCTGTTGGGTGCAATTTGTAACATTCAGCAGGCTTACATTTGTAGTTTGAATGTATCAAGTGTTGATGTTTTTCTATGTGACAATAATTATTTGAAATAAGTATGTAAATGACTATTCCCTACATAAGGATCTTAGACGGAATATGATAAATTCTTTAAATACTAATTTGGACACGTAAGGTGTACTGTAAAACTTTTATTTAATTATGAATATGTATTTGAGAAATAGACCACAAACAAATAAAGGCTTTATCTAAGGTTTTTAACACTCAAATGGCTTACATGTAACATAAAGCTGACATATAAAACTATGTTTTTGAAACGTTATTTTGGAGATACGGACTTAGCCTATCTCTAAGGTTACCACTTTTCTCAAGGTGTTCAGTTTTGAAAGAAAACATTTATCTCAGGTTAACATTTGTTTTCTGATTTCTGACAGGTAATGCAATTTTCAAGAGCTTAAATTTTTCTGTTATATGTTATAAGTTGTTATGGATTAAAGAAGGATATTAAGAAATACATTAATAGCTCACAGCTGGATCTGTTTTTCCAGTTTTTAAGCTACCATATTCAAAAAGTTAGAGCTGTGTCTTGATAATTGTAGCAGGTAGACTCATACAGCAACTTGTGAACTAGAAACCAGTCAGAAATTTGAAAATTTTCACTTTTGAAAAGAAACACTAAAATTATAAATTGTTTTGTTGTACTTGCTGGAATTATGCCTTTTAAATATTACTGTTTCTTCAGTGGCTTGGGACAGGTCTTGTCCCACGTTCAGAGAGATATGAATCAGAATTCTATGTGGAATGCTCCCAAAGATGGCTTCTGAAAAGCTGCTGGTATATTTTTTGCCTTGGCTTACCTATATGAATTGTGGGGGGAAGGGTGAATGAAACTGAAATTCTTTGTTATCCAGACCATTAAATTGCAGTCATACTTGTTTTGGAAATATGCTGGATTATCAATATATGTTGTTTAATATTTCATTAAGACTCATGTTCATTAAACAATTTAAATAGCTTTTAGATTTTAAATGTATTATGAGGAAAAAATCAAACTCTTGTGTTTTTTAATAAAAAATATACTCTAACCTGTACATGAGTATATAAGGATGATTTTTTTTTGGAATTTGAAGATTAAATGAAATACTATATCTTTAGGACTCAGTTCCCTTTATCATTCATGTATGAAAAACATAAAATCCATGCTTATAATAATTTTTAAAAAACAAGACTCCCAAACCTCCCAAACAATAAAAGACAACAAACTATGTTAACCCACAAGTCCTTAAATGAATTCTTAGGTTTTTGTCTTGGCCTTGGTGAAAGTGTTCTTGAACTAGTTTATAAAATATCAATTAGGAGAGGAAATATAGATATAAAATAAATATTTTGACATTTATTAATAAGACTAGTAGGGAATTGGCAAATATTTTGTTATTGATGAATTAGAAGTTGGCTATAATTTATCAGCAGAGTGATAGATTTAGTACTTTTATGTGGTACTTGAGAAATGAGTACTTCAAATGTAAAGTTTGTCGCTATTTTCACTTATTGTTAGGCTTACATTTCATGCATTACATATGACACATTAGGCATATTATAATTTGAGGGTAAATCTTATATAGACTAAATAATATATATGTAAATTTTGCTATTCCTGTCTTCTGAATTTTACATTGCCTCAAAGTTGTGCTCTATAACTTTCTGGAAATATTTTTCTCTGTTAATGTAGTAGTTAAAATTTTGTATTTTCCTACCTCTGTCTACGCTGACTTTTAAAATCTGAAAAATTTCTAAGTTATAGGGTGACCTATGGTTTGCTTAAACTTGGTATAGAGTGCTCTGAAATGTAGTTGTCAGTCAGTAAAGGTTGAAAATAACATGCATAACTCTAAGAAACTGATTTATGTTCTAAAATATGTAATTGCTTTATTTTAAGGTAAACTAATGTTCCTTCTATCGTAGTTTGGCATTTCCCCCTAGTTTTCAGGTTTTAGCACATCTTTAACTCAAAGTTCTAATATATGAAGAGTATTCTAATTACAAAGGGCTCTTCAGCTTTTGCAATGTTTGTAACATACGTGCTTTTTGGGAAAGTGTGACATTCTCATTACCAAGATTTTAAAGAACTAATTAGATGATTTCACACTATATATCTCATTGAAAAACTTTGCTAAAGATCAGAACTGATTGCAAAAATTAGTGCATGCTGTAAAAGGTCAGGGTTCTTTTATTGGAAAGAATGAACATATTGCTTAAAGGAAAAACATTACAGGTGACCTAAGTAGAGTATAATTAGTCCCTATGTGAAATGAACCTGAAAGACTTTTATGAAGTTTTTGGCATGCCGGTCTTTTAATGTTTATGGCACTGTGAACACTCACAATTTAAGCATTTTATTTGCCCTCAAACACTATTTATAAATCCTACAATTTTAATTAAGTAGTTTCACAGTTGACAGATCAATCTTTTTTCTTTTAGTTTTTCTAATGTCTTGGAGGTGAAGTGAAAGTGACTTGTTCTGACATTGATGTTTAGAGTATAGAGTTAATTTCATCAGTTAAATTTGGGCTTCCTCAGTTTTGTGTGAACAACACTCCTTCCTGCTTTCAGGACGTTAAACAGTTTTGCAGATAGTCTTAAGGTAACTTTACATTTTCTGTAAATATGTATTAATTACAGTTTCATATTTACTAATGTCATAGACTTTTTATTACTACTCAATGCCATATGTGCTCCAGACTGAAGGTACTAAGATAAGTGTACTATGTTTCCTGATTTCAGTAGGTTCTTGGTTTGTTGCATGAATGGGACAAATCAGTAGTTAATTGTTTTACAATGTGACAAGTGCTTTGATAGCTGTATACACTGAAGAACTCAGATGAGTTAAGACTTAGACTGTATATATAACCAGCAATACTTCCTTGAGGATACGACCTGAACTAACTCTTGAGGAATAGTAGGATAGGTAGAAGGTAGAACAAGCATAGAAATTAGAAATATTAAGGTCCACTTAGAGAATTGCAGGTTAATAACAATTTGGAGTCCGTGCATGACCTACTATTTTAGGTGACACAGTAGGCTTTCATTAAAGTTATATTTTTAGAGATTACTGCTTGTGTGCCTCATTTAATTTGAGCCTTGAACTATGGGTCTATATTAATGTTCGGGAGTTGCTCCAGATTATTATTTAAAACTTTTAAGTAAGTGTGTTTTCCATTAATATTTTAATTAAATACCAAGAGAACATATCAACCTAATGTGGAATAATTCCCAGGCTTAGAACTTGTGTAATGATATGATAATATATTTTAAAATAATATTTAAATATCTTTTTCTCAGCGTTTATGTATCATGTTAAGAGTAACATTTATGAACTTCCTTAGAACTGATGGTAAGTTTTCATTATACAAACATTTAAAATACATTTTTCTGAGAACATTTAAAAAACCTCTTTCCATACTTATTTCAAAATGCCACTTTTTACTTATGTAAGTCAGACTATGATCAGCAGTTATATCCTGGTACAAGTCTGTGTGGCCTTATATGATTTAAAAGTTCTCTGAACTTGTATATTAAGTAATTTTTATACAGTATGATTTAATACTTATTTGAGGGCACAATAAGGGGATCTTCTTTGCCATTCCAAACTTCATTCTCTGCAGAGTGCCATAGTTTCCCATTTTAAATCTCTTTTCGTTTATTTTGATCCTTCCAGTTATTTTTATTATCTGAGAAATTCCTTTTAAAAATTTTCACATTTTAGTAATTACCTTATAAATGTTGCACTTCATTTATCTCAAGGAAACTAAAACTTTCTGCTATCACCTCCTTGGATACAACCCCATGCACTCTTCACCTGGCTTACCTCCTAGTTGCCCTTCAGACCTCATTAACACATCCTTTGGAAGACCTTCTTTGATCTCTAGTTAGATTCTCCTCTTTTAAGGTCCCTAGCACCTGTATTTCCCCTTTTATGAAACTCACCATTTTTGTAATGATGTGTCTAATGTCTGTCTTTTTTGCTATACTGTAAGCTTCATAGTGAGCATCAACTATGTCTACCTTCCTTACTACCATTTCTCCAGTATACAATGTCTAGACCTTGTAGGCTCCTAATAGAAAATTAGTTTAAATTAATAGTTCAGAGCCCCCAAACAAACAGACCACTAAAAAAGACAGTGATGTCATAGTGCTTTTGCTCTTATACATATTTCCTGCTTTTAGAACTCTTCAGGCCTTAATTGAGGGCTTTTTTTTTTTTCTCTCTCTCTCATAATGTACAACTTAAAAATGTTTGGTAACCAAATGTAAAAAGGACTGGGGTACTCCTAGAGGCCATATGAGAGTTGAAAATAATAGCAAAGGGAAAATACATAAAGAGCAGATATAAGACATTTAATAGCAGTTTAAGGCAACTTGATGTGATAAACATTTAAAATCTTTTAAGATGCCATTTGTTTTACATGTAGAACACTATAGCAGTGTAAGTTCATATAGGATCATGACAAAGAGATTAATTACTGTTAGTAGATTTTGTTAAAGATGACAGGAGCATATATTTCAGAAAGGGTTCTGTCTAAAATAATACAATTGAAATTTTTAATGTGTTAACCCTTTGTTAATGGAAAGATTTGCTTAATGAAATATAGTAGGCATTATCAGTATTTATTGAGTAAAATTAAGTTGAAGCAAATAATTGTCTGAAAGTACTGAATCAGTGCAATATAATATTACTACCTTGTAGTAGGGTAGGTATAGCTCAGTGATAGAGTACATGTTTAGCATGCACGAGGTCCTGGGTTCAATCCCCAGTACTTGCATTAAAAAAAAGATTAAAAATAGTAAATAGACTATCCTTCAATAGAAAAAAAATTTATAAAGAAGACATTTAAAAAAATTACTACATTACAATTTGTAGGTTTTACATGTGTTTCTTTGTGTACTTAGCTATGAAATAGGTAAAATTGAGTAATAATATGTTTTTGTCATCAGTTTTAAATGAAAACATACCTGTTGCAATGGTAAAACAAAATGGCATAAATATTTCCACAGCTTTTTATCTGTTAAAGACAGTAAGTTTTATTTTTTTGGCATTTTCTGGTGACCTGGACTGGAAAAACTAGACCAGAGGTCATAATTACTTCTTTGCTATAAGTATGTAGAGTCTAACAGCTTGGGTAACTTGAAATGGATTATCTTTAATTCAGTTTTGTTTTCTGTATCTTCCTGGGATAAAGAATTTGACATTTCACTAAAGGGCTTTAGTTCTAGTTCAGATAAATTGCATTTTGTCTTAGTTTTGTAATCTGTTGAATTCTGTGACTATATAAGGATAGGTAAAGAGCTAGTTATTTCTTATTTTGCTGCTAAAACAAGTATTGGTTTATCTGCCATGTGTTAATTACAGTTTTAAACTCATAGAAATGGGATGCTTATATACCAGGCAGCTTAAAATAGTAAGGCTTTATGATTTGATCTTGAAAACATTTATTTCTGTACTTTGGAAGTAGTGATTTGAAATTCTTAATACTAGAAATATGGCCTAGTTTCAGAACACCCACTAAGCCACTGTGGAAACTCAGCATGCTAAATGGCTTATAGTGCTGCAGTATTTTTTAATTTTTCCCACCTCCTGTTATATAATAGCTTATAGTAGTACACACAGAACATGAGTATTTAGGACAAGAACAAAGTGTATTGAAGCCCCCAAAATATGTGAGACTGTGTTGGGTTTTGGGTTGGGCACTAAGAACCTAAAGATGATGACATGTAATGATAGTGAGTGAGTGTGTGAGTGACATAAATCAGGTAATAATGTTTTAGGTTGCAAATAGGGCATGAAAAGCAAGGATTATTTATGGACTTGAGAAAAGTGACTTTTTAAAAATGGAGTTAGTATTTTTGAAACAGACATTACAAATTGTATTAAAATTTATTAACATTTTTATTTAAAAAGTTTGACAACTCTGATGTAAACATTTCCATGATGCTTGTGTACGGGACTTAAAAACTTTAGTGGAAATAATTTTAAACATTTTTCCCAGAATGTTGTGCAACCCAATTAAATCTGGATGATTTAAATTGCAGCGTTATGTCAGACTGTGAGAACCAGATACTGAAACTGATTAGAAATTAACTGTAAAGAATAAAATCTAGTCTATATCCATTGTTCAGTAGGGTTGTAAAGATATTTGATAAAACTGACTTTTACCAGTTTATTTTGTTAATTAAAAAGGGGGCTGAGTTGATCTTCACTAATTGTAATATCAGGCAAATGAATATTAGAGTTAAGTGTTTTAGTTTAAAGATTTTTGTGACGTGAAAAGAAAGCATATAGTAAATTTGCCTTAAAAGTCAGCTATATAATTCTTGTAGTGTTAACTCTATCAGTAACTCTTTAATGCATAACTAGTTATCTGCATACAAAAATATAAAAAACTTACCTGGCTTTTTTTCAACTGGAGTTCACTTATACCTGACATTTCCATACACGCACGCACACACACACACACACACACAATGATACTTGATATAATAATAATGATCCTGTGGCAAGATCTTGAAAATTTTGTTTCATCAAAGAAAGTTGAAATTAAGTTTCATGTAGTTGAAATTTTGCTATATTTTATTGTATTCAAATTCTTTGAAAATGAATAATCCACAAATGTAGATTCATGTGCTAAGAATAAAAATAATTTATTAATTGGCACAGCTTTTTTCTGACTATATCATTATCCAGTTTTTATAACTAACAATATGATCATATATGAGTTGCCTCTGAGAGTAATTTAAATTAAGTATTCCCAGATAATACTTTTTCTTTCTGGATGATTTAAATAATATATCACTTGCTACCAGCAAGTTACTAAACGATTTACGTTTTTGTGATGTAAGAATTTTTTACATCAAAACTGTAAACTAGGTGGGAATCATATTTTGCAGTTACAGTCACATGATAGTAGACAGTACATACAAGTTGGGAACTGGTTAGATTCAATGTGTTAAATTACAGAAATAAATTTCTTAAAATGTATATTCAAAAATATAAGCAAGGGCTGCCTTTCAATATGTTGAGTAGCTTCTGATGGGAGAAATTCTTTATTAACTTTAAGTTAAATTGGGCCTGGCTGTTCAGTGTATTTCCTTTGATCTTGTGTGAGGACGATTTTTTTCTTTGGAATATTTAAAAAAATACAATACAGAGAATAGGAGGATATAGCTCAGTGGTGGAATGCATGCTTAGCATTTATGAGGGCCTGGGTTCAATCCCCAGTACTGCCACTTAAAAAATAAATATGTAAACCTAATTACCTCCCCCATTTTAACAGCTATCATCAGGATAAGTAGATAAATAACATAATTAGTTGAGCATATTGTCTTCATCTAAATAGTCTCAAAAATGGACATCTAAACTTGAGGAAGGCTATTTATTTTATAATAATGGCAACTTACTAAATACTGATTCTTAAATATAAGATACCTACCTTGAGACCACACACTCCTCTAATCTTGCTATGTGTAGTACATTTATTTTTGTTTATATTTTTCTGACAATTTCTGATAAATAGTTTGTAGAATGAGTAATGGAAAGGATTTATAATCAGATAAAATCTAGTGAAGGAATGTGTGGGCTTATACATAGACAAAAAAGTTAAATGTAATTAATTTTTAGCTTAAAATTACTGAAAATCATTTAAATTGAAAATACTTTTTGAATACTGTGGTCACTTTAGTGCATATAACCTAAGATAGATTTACGTTTTATCTCTTTTGCTCTACGCTGATAATTAGGTAACCAATGTTTTGACTTATTGCCAATTAGCCCATGTTAAGTGAAGACTAAAGTATATTTTGGTAATACTTAAGTTATGTGTAACATGTTTTGAGTTCCTTGGAAAGAAAAGCAGTTTAAGCAAATATTCACAGGTAAATTTTTTTTTTTTTTTGAGAGTACGTGGCATAAGGGCTTTTCAGATAAATTTTGGTTAAGATATTTAATGTTTAAAATTATATCCTGGTTAAACTGAGACATTTAATTCTCTCCTACCCCCACACCTGCCTTTTGTTTTGCTGGAGAGTCTTGCAGTTTTTTATGTATTTTATATTTTTGGTGGGGGTAGGTAATTAGGTTTATTTATTTATTTTTAGAGGAGGTAGTGGGAATTGAATCCAGGACCTTGTACGTGCTAAGTGTGCGCTCTAACACTTGAACTATATCTTCCCCCTTGCAGTTTTTGTGTATGGTGAGTTGAAGTGTTATACGAGAGAGCTGTAATCTCAATTATAGTTTAATTTTTAGGTTTGGTAAACAGGAATTTTCAGATCTTTGCTCAAAACTTTGTTTGCTCATAATCAAAATTACATAAGTCTTATGCTTTCCCATAAGAAAGAACACCAGATTTCCTGCAAAACTCTCATGTGTTTGCTAGTACATAAAATTTAGTCCTGTCTCTCTCCACGTGAGTCCAAACTATTTCATCTTGCCTCCTTACCAAAGTTAAATGAATGAATTTAAAGGTGCTATGAGTTGTACACTCCTGGCATGATTCTAACTAACACAGACTAGTATAGAGCATTTTATTATTATTTTTTAGACATCTATTTCTTTAGCCTCCATAAAAGCTAATTTTACCTCATATTCACTTATGCTGCTTGAGTATGTGTTTTTCCATTTCTCTCTTGAACGTAACATTCCCTTGAACATGTTAATTTGGGGTGCTTTCTTGATCTTTGATCATCCAGTTTTAAAGATTCCTTTTTAAACTAGCTTTATGTGATTTGGAGAGGAGAGCAGTTTTTTTGTCCTTTAAACTATGTAAGAGAATAAGCAGCATTGCAGATCTTTATAGACAAAGGAAAATACAGTTGAAATCTTGCCACTTTTTAGATATTCATGACATAATCTGAGTGATTTAATTTTAAGTAGAGTATAGGGGAACTCTATGCAAAGAGAAAAGATTTTTTTGTTTTTGTCTGTGGTTCACCTATCCTTAACAAGTGTTTATTGTGTACTTAATAAAAAGTTCATAATATCTTAATATCTTTGAAGTAGTAAAATGTTTTGTAGAGTAAAAATTGTAAGGAGGCTGCTACCTAGTAGGGTAGTTAAAGCCAAGTTAACAAATATTTTTATTTCTTTCAGCAAATATAACTGTTAAGTATTATTTCTAAATATTAGGATACAATTGTGAAAAAGACGGAAGAGTCCCTATTTTCCCATTACTTTAACTGAGGGAATCAGACAACTAACCTGGCAAGTATAATACAGTATGATTAATGTTCTGATAGGGGAAGTTTCAAATAGGGAAGCATGGATTTTATCCTGAGAGCCATGTTTGTGGGGCCACCAACTCTTCCCCACCCCAACCCCCAAGTGTTTCAAATTGGATAGCAGCTTATTTAAATTTGAGTATGTGAAAGATCACACTAAGTACGGTGTAGTGATTAGATTAGGAACAGGATGAGGAGTGGATTTGGTGAGACCAGTTACAAGGCTAGTAGAGGACTTTGGGGTACCCTGGAGCAGGAGAGTGGCAATGAGAATGAAGAGAAGTTGAGTTACGAGAAATTTTAGGGGAAGAATGGGTAGGATTTGGTGATTGTTAGGATATGAGAGTTGAAGGACAGAGGGGAATCGGGACGACTCCAGGATTCCTGATCCCCTCCACTCTTTTTAGTTGATTTCTCCTTGGATGTTATCTCTTTTAAGAAGAAGCCTTTCCTGATTCCCCCAAACTCCAAGGCTGGTTTAAGTGCCTTCTCTTTGTGCTTCAGTGACTCTTACCACACTGTGTTCTTGCTTTTTCCACTTGTTTGTAAGCTTAGGAGGCAAGGACTGTGTCTTATTTTCACATAACTAGCTTGCACAGTGCATGGCATTTAGTATGAAATAAAATGTTAACTGAATGAAAATATATATATATAGTATATTTGAAATCAGGGAGTATGATACCTCCAGTTTTGTTGTCTTCTTAAGATTATTTTGACTTTTGGGGATAATTTTTGCATTTTCATACAAATTTTAGAATTATCTGAGTTATCTGAAAAATGCCATTGCTATTTTCATAGGGATTGCTTAGAATGTAGATTTCCTTGGGTAGTATGGAATTAATATTTTAACAGTAGTAATTCTTCCAATCCATGAGTATGGTATATCTTTCCATCTGTTTGTCTCATCTTCAGTTTCTTTCATCAGAGTCATATAGTTCTCTGAGAACATGTCTTTAACCTCCTTAGTTAAAATTTATTCCCAGATATTTTATTCTTTTTGATGCTACTGCAGATGAGATTGTTTTCTTAATTTCTCTTTCTGATAGTTTGGTTAGTGTATAGAAACACAACAAATTTCTGATGATAAATTTGGTAAACCTGCAACTTTATGGAATTCATTGAGGAGTTCTAGTAGTTTTTTGATAGTGTCTTTAGAATTTTCTTTGTCATTTGCAGACAGTGACAGTTTCACTTCTCCCTTTCCAATTTGGATTTTAAAACCTTTTCTGATTGTTACAGCTAGGACTTAAAATAGTATGTTGAATCAAAGTGGTGAGAGTGGGCATCCTTGTCTTGTTCCTTATCTTGGAGAACCTGTTTTTAGGTTTTCACCATTGAGTATAATGTTAACTGTGGGCTTGTCAGAAATGACCTTTATTGTGTTAAGATACCTTACCTCTGTAGCCACTTTTTTGAGAATTTTTTTATCATAATTGGATACTGGATTTTGTCAGAAGCTTTTTCTGCATCTATTGAGATGACGATATGATTTTTATTCCCCAATTTCTTAGTGTGATGTATCACATTGATTGATTTGTGGATATTGAACCATCCTTGTATCCCTGAGATAAATCCCACTTGACCATGGTGTATTATTCTTTCAATATATTGTTGGATTTTGTTGAAGATTTCTGCATCTGTTTATCAATGATATTGACCAGTAATTTTTTTTTTTGCAGTGTTTTTTTCTGGTTTTGGTATTAGGGTGATGCTAGCCTCCTAGAATTTAGACTTAGGAAACACTCCTTCCTCTGTAATTTTTTGGAATAGTTTTAAAAAGATATGTGCTAACTTTTCTTTAAATGTTTGGTAGTATTCACCAATGAATCTATATGGTTCTTGACTTTTGTTTGTTGAGAATGTTTGATTACTGATTCAATTTCATTTATGATAATTGTTCTGTTCATATTTTATATTTCTCTCTGATTCAGTCTTGGGAGATTATACTTTTCTAGGAATTTGTCCATTTCTTCTGGATTGTCCATTTTATTGACTGTTTATAGTAATCATTTGTGACTCTTTGTATTTCTTTGGTGCCAGTTGTAACTTCTCCTTTTTCATTTCCGTTTTTATTTTTTTGAACCCTCTCCTGTTCTTTGATGAGTCTGGCTAAAGGTTTATCAATTTGGTTTATCTTTTCAGAGAACTAGCTCTTCGTTTCATTGATCTTTTCTATTGTTTTTTTTTTTTTTTTTTTTTTTTTTTTTTACTCCCTATTTCATTTATTTTTGCTCTGATCTTTATGATTTCTTTCCTTCTAACTTTGGATTTTGTTTGTTCTTTTTCTAGTTCTTTTAGGTGTAAGATTAGGTTGTTTGAGATTTCTTTAATGTTTCCTGAGGTAGGCTTGTAACACTGTTAGCTTCCCTCTTAGAACTGTTTTTGCTGTTTTGCTTAGATTTTGAGTCATTATGTTTTCATTTGCATTTGTCTCTGGGTAGGTTTTAATTTTGTCTTGATTTTTTCAATAATCCATTGGTTGGTTAGCAGCATATTGTTTAGCCTCCGTGTGTGTGGTTTTTTTTTTTTTTTTTTCTATTTTTGCAGATTTTTGTTGTTGATTTCTAGTCTCATGGCCTTGTGAGTGGAAAAGATGCTCGATATAATTTGT
The DNA here is from genome assembly GCF_009834535.1 of Camelus ferus. Taxonomy (NCBI): domain Eukaryota; kingdom Metazoa; phylum Chordata; class Mammalia; order Artiodactyla; family Camelidae; genus Camelus; species Camelus ferus. The sequence continues at coordinate 17,658,579 of NC_045706.1, read as the reverse complement.
CTTCTTAAATTTACTGAGACTTGTTTTGTGGCCTAGCATGTGATGTATCCTGGAGAATGTTCCAAGTGTACTTGAAAAGAATGTATATTCTACTGCTTTTGTATTTAATGCTCTACATATATCTATTAAGTCCATTTGGTCTGATGTATCATTTAAGGCCAGTGTTTCCTTATTGATTTTCTGTCTGGGTGATCTGTCCATTGATGCCAGTGGGGTGTTAAAGTCCCTTACTATTATTGTGTTACTCTCAGTTTCTTTATTTGGTAATATTTGCTGTTTATATTTAGGTGCTCTTTTGTTAGGTGCATATATATTTACAATTCCTATGTCATTGTCTTGGATTCATTTCTTTATCGTTATGTAATATTCTTCTTTGTCTCTTCTTGCAGTCTTTGTTTTAAAGTCTGTTTCATCTGATATAAATATTGCTACCATGGCTTTCTTTTTGTTTCCACTTGTATGGAATACCTTTTTCCATATCCTAGCTTTCAGTCTGTGTGTATCTTTAGATGTGAAATGAGTCTCTTGTAGGCAGCATATATATGGGCCTTGTTTTTGTATCCATTCCACTACTGTGTCTTGTTTGGCACATTTAGTCCATTTACGCTTAAAATAATTATTGATAGGTAAGTACCTAATGCTATTTTGTCCATTGTTTTGGGGTTGTTTTTGTAGTTCTTTTTGTTCCTTTCTTGTTTTGCTTCCTTCCCTTGTGGTTTGGTGACTGTCTTTAGTGTTATGTTTAGATTCTTTTCTGTGTGTGTGTATCTATTACAGATTTTTGGTTTATAATTACCATGAGGTTTATATACAACTATCTATCTATGTATACCTATATCTGTATATGTATTTTAAGTTGCTGATCTCTTAAGTTTAAATGCATTTTAACAACCTTCCATTTTTACTCCCTACCCATTGTTTACTGTTTTGACATCATATTTTACATCTTTTTATTTTATGTATCCCTTAACTACTTATTGTGGATATAGATGATTTCACTACTTTTATCTTTTAACCTTCCTACTTGCTTTATCAGTGGTTCATCTACCTTTATTGTGTATTTTCCTTTACCAATGAGATTTTTCCTTTTTAATTTTCATATTTCTAGTTACAGCCTTGTCTTCAACATTTCTTGTAAAGCTGGTTTTGTGGTGTTGAACTCCTTTAGCCTTTACTTGTCTGTAAAACTTTTGATCTCTCCTGCAAATCTGAATCAAATCCTTGCTTTGTAGAGTATTCTTGATTGTAGGCTTTTCTCTTTTATCTCTTTAAATATATCATGCCATTCCCTTCTGGCCTACTAGTTTCTCCTGAAAAATCAGTTGGTAGTCTTATGAGAGTTTCCTTGTAGATAACTTCTTGCTTTTCCCTTGCTGCTTTTAATATTCTCTGTCTTTAATTTTTGTGATTGTAACTACAACATATTTTGGTGTGGTGGTATTTTGGGTCATACTGTTTGTAACTCTCTGTATTTCCTTGAACCCGAATGTCTGTTTCCTTTCCCTGGTTAGGGAAGTTTCTAGCAATTATATCTTTGTATATGTTCTCTACTCCCATTTCCCCGTCTTCTTTCTAGCATCCCTATAATGTGGATGCTTGATTTTGTCCTAGAGTTCTCTTAAATTGTCCTCATTTCTTTCCTTTTTTTTTTTCTTTTCAACTTCAGTGATTTCCACTACTATATCTTTAGCACCATTGCTCTGTATCATCTAATTTGCTATTAATTCCTTCTAAGGTATTTATTTTAGTTATTGTATTTTCCATCTCTATTTGATTGCTCTTCATATTTTCTAACTGTATTGAACTTCTCACTGTGTTTATCCATTCTTCTCCCAAGTTCTTTGAGCATCTTTATGATCATTACCTTGTATTCTTTATCAGGTAGATTCCTTATCTCTGCTTTGTTCTTCTGGGGTTTTATCTTGTTCCTTTGTCTGAAATATATTCCTCTATCCCCCTCATTTTGCTACTTTTAGTTCTATATATTTGTTAGTTTGATTACGTTTCTTGATTTTGGAATGGTGGCCTTATGTAGGAGATGTCTCATGGGGCCCAGCAGCACACTCCCTCTGATCATCAAAACTATAAGCTCTAGGCGTATGCTCTCTGTGGGCTGTGTTGGCCCTTCTGTTGTGGTAGGCTGACTACTGTGGGCACCCTTGCAGGTGTGGCTGGCCCCCAGTCTGGTTGGTTGCCAGGCACTGCCTTTTGTGGAGGCTGCTGGCCACTGGTGGGTGTGCCAGGTCCTGGCATGTTTGGCTACATGGCCAGGAGTCCCAGTGTGGTACTGGCTTGCTGGTGGGTGGACTGCTACTTCACATGGCTGGCTGTGGGCTGCAGTGATCCTTGGGCTGATGTCTGCCCACTGGTGAGTGGGGTTGGGTCCTAAGGGTTCCTGAGGCTCATGCCTGCCCAGTAGTAGGTGAAGCTGAGTCCTGGTGCTAGTGCTGGCCTACTAGTGGGTAGAGCCAGATATTGGGGTCTCTAGCTGTGGGGCTCAGGAGTCCCAGATCTGGCGTTAGCTCACTGGTGGGCAGGGCTGAGGCCCAGGAGGTCATAGTTTTTTTGGGTTTTTTGTTTTTGAATGATTGAACTTTATTAATTAATGTTTTCCTTAAGAGCAGTTCATAGTAACAACATTCCTTCAGTCCTCACATATTTAATAATATTTAACTGTTGTTTTTATACTGAACTGTATTGTTAGACACATTATTAATTCTTGAGTCTTTTTTTTTTCCCTTGTAGATTATACGTATTGATCCACTGTTTTTGGCAATGACTCCCTCTTCCTTTTCATTTTTAGGTAGCAATGAGTTTGCCTAGATTCCCAAGGAATTTTTTTTTGAAACTTGAAGTACAATAGTGTTTTTCTTAGGAAAATATGTGCCATCTTAAACTCTGTGAGTTCAGTTCTGACTCTCCTTTGTCTCAGTGATGCCAGATGAAATCTGTGAAAACCTCCAATATTCCAAACGGGATTGTTGGGCTTGCCCTTCTGGCCATGCCAAGTACTTTAGAGAACTGAGCTATGAAAGTGTTGAGATTTGAAGCTGCAAGCCTGGTCCCTTGCTTGAGATCATCCAGCATCCCTCTTTAACTTCACTGCATTCTCATATGTGTGGTTAGATAAGTCTCCTAGTGTAGTTAAGGATGGAGATGTAGTTTGTATTTCTGTTTCTCATTCTTAGTTTTGAGATTTTTTTTCAAGAGGAGAAAGAGGCCGCATCATCTTTTACCTTGCCATTTTCAAACCAGAAATCATAAAAGCTATAGGTCCAGTTCTGTAAGAATTAAGATAATTTAAAAATGTAAGGAATAAACTATGTGCTGATGTAGTTTTCTGAAAGCTGAAAACAATTCATTTACAGACGTTCTTTGAGGTCAGTTTTTTTAATTTACAAAAATCACAGTTTAACATTTGAGTTTGATTATACCACTTAATTTGTATTCCCAAAGCCTTGTACATTAGAAAGCATTAATGAGACTAGAAACTAATGCCTGTAGTTAGGAATTAGAGTGCTCGTTAATTCTTTAGGTTACCTTAGATGTTAATTCCTTTTTCAACTGAATCTGAAAAAAAACTGAACTTTTATGTTTAGGTGCTACCACTAGACTTTTTAAAGTCTTTGGTCGTAATAATGTTAGTTCTGGAATAATCTGGTATTCTGAATGGCATCTTTGTTTTCAAGGGAAATGTCTATTTATTTTCCTCACTTAATGGCTCTAATAAAAGAAATATGTTTCCAAAATCTTGATAGCTGGTGGGCAAGCTTTCTTCTGTTCTCTGATTTGAACATATTCATATATTCATTTGACCCCGTTCTATTTTACCTATCGTCTATTAGCAAGAGTAACAGGGTGACAGCTCAAAGAAGAGTAGGTATTTTTTTCCCCACCCTGTTCCTTCTATGTGAGTGAATATATTACTTTGTTAACCCTGAATACAAAAGCACATTGTAATAGGCTCAGAAAATTTTAATGCCTGGTGGATTATTGGAGATTCCAGTTTTATGTCTTTGCTCCAATTACTGATCACTCTAGTGTTTTTTAAATCTCAAAATTTTAAATAATTCTGTAAAATTCTATCAGTGTTCTAATTTGTCTAACAGTTAACCTTTTTTTATTATTAAATATTTGTACTTTGAGTACTTGAAACTGTGAGGTATTATAGATGTTCCTCAGAAAAAGTTTTGGATCTAAATAAATTGGGAAATCATATGTATATATTATGTTCTTCATCACAGAGTACATTGCTGTATTAAAAGCACTGATAATTTCTGCTGTAAAGATAGCAGAAAAACATCTTAACCTAAACCTCTTTGGCCATGGAACCAGATGTTGTAGAAATACATTTTGGGAAATGCTGAGACTTATTATAGAACATTTTCTGATTAACATGTAAGAGTATTTCAGAACATTTGCAGCTATGATTACATATAGCCAAGGGGACCTAATAGCCTTTTTAATATAGATAAATAATAACTACTGTCCCAGGATGTAAACTTACTCAGAACATACTTAATTATGATAGTACCTTTTCTATAATCCTGAGGGTTTGTTTTTTGACCTGGACGTTTTGTTGGAATGAGTCTTCCAGTCTGAAGGCAAGTGTTGAGCACCCAAAATTGGTCTTTGAAACTACTTTCTGTTAAGACTTAGCAGTAGGAGTTTTAGAGCTTTAAAGTGCCTATGAGATCATGTAGCTCCCCAAACTCATTTTTCAGGTAAAAAACTGAGGCCTAGAAACGTAGCTATGCCCACCCAGGATCACACTGTAATTTATCAAGGGATTTGGAATCCAAACCCACAGCTCTGGATTTTTAACCTCTTTCTTTTCTTCTCTCTCTCTCTCTCTTTTTTTTAAACTGCATTCCCCACCCCCACCCCTTCAGTATATTACTTTTAACCACATTCCTTATTAGACAGAAATTAGCCAGGAGATACCTTCATTTAACTTGAGAATTCAGGGTAGAAACTGAGTTAGATTATAAGGTGGGTCAAATTTAACATAGATAGAACTCAAGTCTCTGGACATCCAGTTCTTCTCTCACTTATTTGAATTATTATCTTTATCCTAGGCAGCAGAAGAGTAGTTTAAGAATAAGCATGTAGTCTTAACAACATTACTCTAAGGGAATAGTCAGTACTAGTTTATAATAATTAGTGTTTGGGCAGAGGATACATGAATCAGGTTCTTTTCTGAATTGAGGTGCATCATCACTTTCTAGTGTTCGGTTACAGAAGCATTTATATAATCTGTTAGTGGAAAAGTGGACCTAAATGGTTATAGAGTTAATCTCTCAGGTACTGAATTCAAATTAATTTATAAAATACATTCTTTTTTAAATTATACTTTTCAGAAAGATTCCACTCAAAATAATTGAACTCGACTTTATATGAATTATACATTTAGACATAAAGAAATATATTATTGGAAGAAATTTCTCTTTTAAATGCCAGATTGATAAGTAAACTATTAGTGTGATTTATATGAAGGGGGAAATAATTTTAAAAATATTTAGATTTTTTTTTTTAGTCAACATTTCTTCAGACTGTAGAAAGTAATCTTACCTTTTCAAATCTTGTTCTGTCAGAAAGTTTCTTTGGTTCATGTGTTTAATCTTGATTAACTACTTAATGTCTTTTGAAATAGTATAGTGGTTAAGACACGGGTTTTGGAGTTAGAACTATGTTAGTCTTGTGACTTAGCCAGTTATGGTCTGTGTAATCTTTGACAAGCCATTTGATTGCTTTTTGCCCTTAGTTTCCCGATCTGTAAATGGAGATTAATCTGCCTCAGAATGATTGCAAGGATTTAATGAGATAACATCTAAAAGCATTTAGCACAGTGCCTGGTAAGTGTAGTAAGTACTTGATAAATATGTGCTATTGCTGCTAGTGGTGTTTTATTTTTGGATTCACACCATGCATACTATTGGGCAAATAACTTCCATAAATCTTGGTTAACTCATCTGTGAATGGGAATAACACTACTGGGGTGCCTATTTCATGGAGGGTTATTTTGGAAATCAAATGTAATCATGTGGTAGTTTATAAACTTCTCAACCCACCTGAGCTGAGGTAACAAGTCTTAACCATTAGGACTGAGAAGGTAAAAAGCAGAGGGAGTGGAGATCTGCATTTTGGGAAAGGTTTAGCTGAGGGCTCGAAGACAGATCTGTCTTCCTTCAATACTGGCAAATTGAGCTGCATGCAGACACATAACTTCCTTTCCAGATAAGTCAGACCCAAAATGCATATCTGTTCCATCAGTGTTCTCCATGTAGTGCTCATAAGATCCTAGATGAACAATCTATGGCAGAGTCCAGACTCTTAGCTTAATATCCATGACCCTTTATGATTTGGTCTCAAATTCCATTTCTTTACCTCATTCCCTGCCATTTACTCTCCTTGTCTCTGTCTCATCGCCCCAAACTCCCATGTCTTTTCCAGAGAGAGAAGTAAGCACTTACATGAATAGTTTGAGGGTATATTTTTAAATTTTTTTCTGTGTTCTTACACAGATGTGTACCTTTCATGTACATCTGTGTTTTTCTTCAAGCAAAAACCGCCAAATTAATCATATTTTGAAGAAGCTACATTTTTAGTAAGTCTTTTCTGGGTTGTATGCCTATCAGCAGTTTGTGAGAGTGTCAGTTTCTCTGAATCCTCACCAGCACTGCTCTTTTTTATTTTTTAACCAATTTGATAGATATAACATTATTTCTCATTTATTTGTTAAATAAATATTCTAATAACTAGTGAAGATGCCTTTCTAGATCTTTCAGATAGCCAAAGGAGGAACCCGGAGTTCATTTGAACATTTACTTCAAAATGGAAACATAACTTTGGACTTTATGAAATTCATTTCTCAAACATTGGGTTAGCATACTGCCTTACCTTGTCTTTACCCTGCTCTATAGCTTAAAACCATCATTCTAACTTTGATGTTTCTCAGTCCTTTATGTGTCTAAATGTATGTATGTGTTCACAAACAATATATCAATATATATTATTTTGTATGTTTTGAAACTTAATATAAATAGAACCATTCTTTATCATTCTGCAACTTATTTTATTTTTTCTTGTTGTTGTTGTTTACCATTGTTTCTGAGATCTGTCTCTGTTGCTTCTTTTAGGTGTAGTGATTTATTTTTCCATTGGGTTGAGTGACTTTGCCACAGTGGCTCATTGTGCAAGTGTGTAGAAGTTCTCATACTGTAAATACCTAGAAGTAAAATTGATGGATCAAATGGGTAGATATGGACATTTTCAAATTCATCAGATTTTTGCCAAATTACTCTCCAAAGTAGTTTTAACAGTTGATGCTTTTATCTGCAGAGTGTGAGTTCTCTCACAGCTCCACTTTCTCTGGAGTTGGTTTTAGCAGACTTTTTCACTTGCTAACCTGGTAACAGTTATAGCTCTTCATATTTTTCTGATTACTAGTGATATTAAATACTTAATGGCCTTTTAAGTTTCTTCTCCGTGAATTGCCTGCACACTTTTTGTCTTTTTCTTAGCAATTTGATAAGTTTCTTTATATTTTCTAGATACAAGTCCTTTTTTAGAAATATGAGTTAACGAAAATCTATTCCTAGTCTGTAGCATGTTCTTTTATTTTAATTCTGTGTTTTTTTTTAATCTTTAAAAACTGTTAAATGATCACAAACTTAGAAGTTTGGAGTTCAGTAAAATAACTTATTTTTCCCCAAATTAGTTGAGAATAAGTTGTTCATCTGATGCACCATCATCCGCCTGAGTACTTTAGTGCAGCAATTTGGTAACTTTTTGGCCTTAGAACAACTTTACAGTCCTAGCAAATTATTTGGAACTTCAGAACTTCTCTATATAAGGGTTATATTTATCCATATTTATTATATTGGAAATTAAAACTAAGAAGTTTAAAAATTATTCTTTAAAAAATTTACTACATGTAACAAATATTGTTAATTAAAAAAAACTACTTTTCAAAACAAGTAGATTTGTTTTACATTGTTTTGCACATTTCCTTAACATTTACCTTAATAGATAATGGCTGAATTTTCATAGTTGCTTCAGTCTGTTGCAAAATGTTATTTTGGCTGAAGAATATGAAGAAAATAAAGCCTCATACAGATATATAGTTGGAATATTTTAATAGCCTTTTTAGATAATTGAAGATATTCAATGACACTGCTTTAAAGTGGCAGTGATAAATAATTTCTTGGTTAATGGCAAACCAGAATCTAAAACTATATCAATAAACCTTTTTTCCTAACTTCTTATTTAGAAATAATGATGGATTTTTAGGAAATTGTAGAGACAACACTTCACTCAGCTTCCCCTAACATTAGCATCTTGTATAATTGTACTACAATACCAATACCAGGAGATTGACATTAATACAATACTATTAACTAGACCATAGACTTTGTTACTTTTTTTTTGCCATTTTTTAGATACTCATTTGGATTTGTCTATAATTCTATGCATTTTTATCCCATGTATAGATTCATAACCATAGTTAAGATACAGAATAGTTAATTTACCACAGAGGAATTCTCCCTCTCCACCTTATCCCTGTCCCCTGACAATTCCTACTCCATTCTATATCTGTATAGTTTCATCATTTCAAAGATGTTGTATAAATGGTATTACAAAGTATGTAACTTTGAGATGGACTTTTTCATTTTTAAGGTATTAACCTTTGAGATCCATGCAGGTTGTTGCACATATCCATAGTTCATTCCTTTTTGTTGTTGAGTAGTGTACCTTGTGTGAATGTATCAGAGTTTAATTAACCATTTACCCACTGAAGGACATTTGAGTTGACTCCATTTTTAAAAAAAATATTACAAATAAATGTTATGGACATTAGTGTACAGGTTTTGTGTGAACATTAATTTTTCTGGGGTAAATGCAAAAGAGTGAAGTGCTGGATTATATGGTAGACATATGGTTGATTTTATAAGTAATCACTAAACTAGTTTTCAGAATTGCAGTATCCACCTCTATTTAAACCTTCTCACTGGCAGTATGTAAGATATCTGGCTTCTCTGAGTTCTTGTCAGCATTTGGTATTATAACTTTTTAATTTAAGGTGCTCTGATGTATAGTGGTATTTTATTGTGGTTTTAATTGCATTTCCTTAATAGCTAAGGATGTTGGACATCTTATGCTATTTGCCATATGTATCTGCTCTTTGGTGAAAGGTTTACATGTATCTTTTGCGCATTTTCCAATTGAGTTTTTTAAATGTTGAGGTTTGAGAGTTCTTTTAGTGTTTAGATGTAAGACCTTTGCTGAATCTGTGGTTTTCAAATACTTTCATTGCTTTTCTTTCAATCCTCTTAACAGGGTCTTTGCAGTACAAAATTAAAAAATTTTAATGACGTGCAATTTATTAATTTCTTTTATGGATTATGCTTTTTCTGTCTTGCCTATGAAATCTTCACCTGGCTTTAGGTCCCAAAGATTTTTCTCATTTCTTTACTTCTCAAAGGTTTATAGGTTGAATTAGTTTTTATTTAATTAATTTCAAATTAATAGAATTTTTTTATACAGTGTAAGATTTAAGTTGAGGTACTTTTATTCTTTTTCCTCCTTTCTTCCTTTTCTTTCCTTCCCTTCTTTTCTCCTTCTCCTTCCTCTCCCCTTCCCCTTCCCTTTCCCTATGGATATTCAGTTTTTCCAGTACCATCCAAGGAACTTTTTATTCTTTTAAAATAAAATTCATTTATCTGTCTTGAAATTTGAATGACTCTTTTACCCATGTGTGATTTTTGAATCATCATACATTGGTCAGCTGGAAAATACTGGTTTGTTGAGTTATGCAGATTTTCTAAATGTTAGCACATTTTATAATACAATATTAAAAACCCACATTTGTTAATGCCACTGATCTCATTGGATAAGTCTTTAAATATTGAGTAGCTTTTCAAGCTCATGATAGAGAATATGTTTTTTTCTAAAGTTCTAATTTTTAAGTCTAATTTTATCATTGGTAGCAAATATTCTCAGTTGTTTTCTGTAAAGTGATGGGCTCATTGCTTCATTTTCAAGAAAATGTCTGCCTAATATCCAAGTCTGAAGAGCTATATATTCTCTTTCACTTACTCAGGTTTTGAAAGTTGACATCAGGCCACTTCCCTGTGGTAACACCCACCTCAGCTTCATAGGCTCTGATTTCCTTTGCTAGGGAATTGGACACCTTTTTGTGTGAGCACTCTTCTCATCTGCTTGGGCTTTTAATTTCCCTTGTGGCTTCTTCTCTGGCCCATAGATTATTTAGGAACGCGGTTTTTAATTTCTACATATTTGTGAATTTTTCAAATTTCTTCCTGTTGCTGATTTTTAATTTTATTCCATTGTGGTTGGAAAAATGTATTTTTCTTTTTAGTTATTGAATCCTAAAGATTCATGTCCTAAAATATAGTTTGTCCTAGAGAATGTTTTATGTTCACTAGAGAAGAGTATGTAGAAGAGTATGTTGTTTGCTGGAATATCGATAAATGTCTCTTAGGTCTAGTTGGCGTATAGTGTTGTTCAAGTTTTCTATTCCATTGCTGACTTTCTGTCTAATTGTTCTATCCAGGGTTGAAAGTAGAATATTGACATTGCTCACTATTATTGTTGAATCGTCTAGTTCTCCCTTCAATTCCGTTTGTTTTACTTAATGTATTTTGGTGCTCCGTTAGGTGCATATGTTTGTAATTGTTATGTCTGCTTGATGGATTTACCCTCCTATTATTATAAAATGTCCTTTGTCTCTAGTAATAATTTTTGTCTCAAAGTCTATTTTGTCTGGTTACTACTGGCATGGTATACCTTTTTTCTTCATTTTACTTTCAATCTATTCATGTTTTAAAATCTAAATTGTGTCTCTTGTAGACAGAATGTAGTCGGACCACTTTTAAAACCCATTCTGTGAATTTCTGCCTTTTAATTTGAGGGTTTAATTACATTTTCATTTAATTATTGATAAGGTAGAATTTACATCTGCCACTTTTCTATTTGTTTTCTATATGTTATATCTTTTTTGTTCCTCTGTTCCTCCATCACTGTCATCTTCTGTGTTAAATAGCTTTTTCTAGAGTACTTTTAAAATTCCTGTTGTTCCTTAGTGGCTGTCCTACAATTAACATATCAAGTCTTAAGAATCTGGTTTGGGTCAATACCAAGTTAATTTCAATAGTGAACTTTAACTTTGTGCCTGTATAGCTAGCTCTACTACACCCCCCCCCCCCACTCTTTGCTGTAATTGTCACACAGAGTTACATCTTTAGACAGCCATCAACACAGATTTCTAAGTATCGCTTTGTACAGTTCTCTTAAATTGGATAGGAATAAAAAGCTGTGGGCAAAAAATACATTACTGCTGTCTTTTATATTTACTTTTGTAGATACTTTTACCAGTGATCTTTGTATCTTTATTTGTATTTGAGTTATTGTCTAGTGTCCTTCCATTTTGGCCTGAAGAACACACTTTAGTATTTCTTATAGGGCAGGTCTGCAACAAATTCTTTTAGTTTTTGCTTATCTGGAAATGTTTTAATAAAATCATCTCTGTTGAAGGGTAGTTTTTCTGGATACAGAATTCTTGGTTGACAGGGTTTGGTTTTTTTTTTTCCCCTCTTTCAGAACTTTGAATATATCCTCTTACTGCCTCTGGCCTCCATAATTTCTGATAAGAAATGACATATGGAAATAGCTGTTAATTTCATTACATTTTATACATGATGAGTCACTTCTGGCTGCTTTCATGGGTTTTTTTTGTTTTTGTTTTTGTCATTCAGCAGTTTGGTAATGATGTGCCTGTGTATAGATCTCTTTAAGTTTATGCTACTTGGAATTTGTTCAGCTTGGAGGTGCAGATTAATGGTTTTCTTCAAAATTGGGAAGGAAATTTTTGGCTATTATTTATTCTAGTATTTCTGCCACTTTCTCTTGTTGTCTCCTTCTGGGACTCCAATTATGTGTTCACAGATCTATGATGCTCTGTTGGTTTTTTTCCCCCCCTCCCTTTTCTTTTCTTTCTATTCCTCAGGCTGAATAATCTCAGTTGGCCTATTATGAGTTCACTGTTTCTTCAGCCTGCTCATATCTGTTAGTGAATCTTCCTGATGAATTTTTCAATTCACTTATTGTACTTTGAACTCCAGAGTTTCTATTTAAAAAAATGTTTTTTCTCTTTATTCATATTCTCTGTTTGATGAGACATTTTTCTTATGCATTCCTTTAGTTCTATAGGTATGTTTTCCTTTCGCTCATATTTAAAGTAACTGGCTTAAAGTCATTATCTAGTAAGTCCAACATCTGGATTTCCTTAGGGATAGTTTCTCTTGTTTGCTTTTCTTCCTGTGTTTGGCCCATACTTTCTTGTTTCTTTGTCTGTCTTGTAATTTTTTGTTGAAAAATTACATTTGGATATTTTAAATAATAAATGAGCATTTAAATAACATAGACATTTTAAATAACATAAACACATCCAATTAGTAGACATTTTAAATACCAAAATGTGGCAACTATGGAAATTAATTTTGCCCCCTTTCCAGGGGTGTTTTTTTGTTGCTGCTTATTGTGGTTGTTTGTGGTTTAGTGACTTTTCTGAAATAATTCTATTGTGTGTGGTTACTGAAGTCTCTACTTGGTTAGCTTAATGGTTGGCTAATGATTGGGCAGCAGTTTCTTTAAATGCCTGGAACCAGTAAATCTCCCAGTCTTTGCCAAAGAACTCTGTGTATGTTAGGGCATACCTTCAGCAGTCATCCAGGCAGTTGACAGTTTTGCCTTAGCTGTTGCTTCCTGCTTGTGCACAGCCCCAAAGTTGGTCAAAAATGAGACCTTGGCGCTTTCTCCAGTCTTTGCTGAACATACAGACAGCTCTGGGCATACACACAGCCTTAAGCATGTACATCAGCTTCTAGATTCCCAGGAATATATTGGAGCTTTTCAAAGTCCCTGTGATATCTCATTCCCATTTTTTCCTTTTAAGCTTTTTGATTAGTTTATTTGCCCCAGCTGTTATCTACTGCCTCAAGCAGCTGTGAGGATAAAACACTTGCCTTTAGTTGTTTTCAGCAAACATCCCCTTGGGGAAAAAATCTGCACTGGGCAAGCTCTCAGTCAGGTCAAATACAGATAGTGCTGCAAATGGGGTATTCTGGGAGCTCTAGACAGTGATAATTTGGTGTGTAGGTGGAAAGGGAATGAAGCTTTAAATGAGCTCTAACTTTTTTCTCCTCCCTCTGGTGTTAGGCTATTAGATAGCTGTACTGGGAATGTGGACTGTAGTTTTTCAAGGCTACCATGGATATGGAGAGGAGGGAGAGGGACTAGAGCAAATTAAAATGTCACAAAACTTGTTTTTACTGAGATTCTTTCCTTCTGTAACTGCACCCCGGGTGCAAGCTTTTGGCTAATTTTGAGAGTTCTGATAAAGTTTGTTCCAGTTGTTTTTGTGAGTTTTCTTGTTGCTTTTATAGAGGAGAGAATTTTAGAGATACTTACTGTGCTGTTTTCCCTGATGTCACCTCCACTTGGGATTTAACATCCTGTGTTTGGATGTTCTACCAAACCTTCACCTCCATCTCACTCAGACTTTGACTCCCCTTGCCAGGCAAGTCTGCATGGATGCCCTTTATACCTTTCTTGGACTCTTAACTCTCCATGCTATGCCACCTTTTCCTTAACCATGACCCCTCCATGTAGATATCTTCCTCACCAAATCATTCCCATGCTGATTTATCACCACCTGCAGATGCTCTTCTCAGCCCAATAAGGCTCTGATCCTCCATGCTGAGCCATTCCTCCTGTGAGTATGCCCCTCTCTACCTTGCTTGGTCTCTGACACCTTTTGTGGGTTTCCAGTATGTGTTGATATCCACCTCATCCTCTCAGGCCCTGATAACCCCCATTGAGCTACCCTTTTGTGGAAATGCCTTTCTCATTTCATTCAGGCTCTGAAATCCAAGATGGGTTGGGTCTTCTGTACTTTTACCCTCTTTAAACTGTATGGGCTCTAACTTTCTGCTATGGGACATTTTGACTTCTCACCTCCTACCGTCACTGAGGTGGATGCCCACCTTGCTCTGCAACATTCAGTTGCTTTAGTATTGACTTGTTCAGGATAGGGAATGGATGTGCTTAATTTTTTGACACAATAATTTTATTACAGTTTTACTAAAGAAATAAGAAAAATAAAGATCCTAAAAGAAACAAACAAGAACATATAAAAGACAAATATACTGCTGTTGTGGAAGTTAACAAGAATTTGAGGTGTAAAGATTTACCTAGGTACCAAAAATAAGACCAGTAATTAAAAAAACCCAATAATATATAGATATTCATAAATGCTATTGGAAGGTACCTAGCCTAATCAGAAGAACATAGAAAAGACTTCCTGAAAAAAGTGATTCCTAGAAGTCTTAAAAGATTTTTATGGGTTTATCTGGAAAGGTGGTGCCTGGAAAAGGAAGAGGTGAGGGACATGGGGGAAGGCACACAGGCAGAGTAGGAATCAGCAAGAGTATAGGTATAGAGGCAGGAAACCTTATGTTCAGGAAACTGAGACTACTGATGAGGGTAGTGTATAAAGGGTGTGGCCTGGGGGACTAGGGAGTAGAAGTGGAGAGGAGGAAGAGATCATCCAAGAAGAGGGGGCAGTCTGAGCAAAGATATGGCTATATGAAAGCAATTTAAGCCTTCTTTGTCAATAGCATTTTAAGAATGGAATGGAGAGTTTATTAAGGATATAAATGGTAAATATGAAAAAAATAAATTGGAGCCTGATTTTGGAGAAATGCAATGTGTATTTATACATATGTGTAGATATATGTATGTGTACATATTTGTGTGTGTGTTTAGGAGAGGAGTGATTTCAAATCAGTGATTTAACCTGAAGACACTTAGTCTACGATCAGTGGTTGGGATGGAGAAGGGTGGTTGTTTGGAATCTAGAGTCAGGGAGATGAATTTGGAATCTTGTATAATAACTTAGTGAAAGTCAAGAACATGGCAAGAGTTGTGGAGATTGGGTACAGTAAGAACTAACAAAGAGTTGAGAGGCTTGGGAACTGGTCATTTGAGGAAGCCAGAGGAAAAAGAAATAGAAAAACCTAAAACTTGGTGTAGAGATTGGATTGTTGTTTAGGATTTAAAATTAAGAATATAAAGAGGTAATTTGTTTAAGAAATGATGGGATAGTCAAAAGGAGAAATTATCAGCAAGCTCAGATCCTAAAGTGGGACTTGTGACCTGAGGTGTTAAGATGTTAAGAAGAGATTGATTGACAGCTCTGGAGTTTAAGTCTTACATTGTCAGGACCGATGGGAAGATGACTGAGCCTGAAGACTAAGAACACAAAGGAGAATCAAATGTAGAAATCTAGTGGGTGGAGGGGAATGCTTGGAACTTTAGTGACTTGAGAAAGGCATGAGAAAAGGCTGTTTTGGCCTCTTATACAGTATAGTATGGACAGTAGAGATTTGATATAATCAGCGGAAGGTAAAAACTGAGAGGATAAATTAACATGAAGCCAGTGACGTAAGATTAGGGACTAGTTGGCAACAAAAGACTAAGAGTGGTTTATTTATTACCTAGTTCCCCTTACATTAAGGAAACAGCAAGCTATGGATTTCAGTATGTTGTTCCCATTTTGTGTCAAGCAGGTTTCAGCTAAGGTCACTCACTACTGTTAGGTTTTCCAGATATTATTTCTACTTGACTATGGGATGAAAAAATTTAAGGAACATATGAATTGGAATGTCTTGGTTTTTAAAAAAAATTGAGCATATCAGTTCTTTGTAATTCAACATTGTTCTTTTTTTTTTTTCTACATTAGTCTGCTTTGCTTATTTATTAACAGGATGATGTTAATTTGGGATAAAGAAGATGTGGTGTATTTATACAATGGAATACTATTCAGTCATAAAAATGACAACATAATGCCATTTGCAGCAACATGGATGCTCCTGGAGAGTGTTATTCTAAGTGAAGTAAGCCAGAAAGAGAAAGAAAAATACCATATGAGACTGCTCATATAAGAGATTAAAAAAAAAAACCATAAATACAAAACAGAAACAGACTCATAGACATAGAATACAAACTTGTGGTTGCCATGGGGGTGGGGGGTTGGAAGGGACAGACTGGGATTTTAGAATGCAGAGTAGATAAATAAGATTATACTGTATAGCACAGGGAAATGTATATAAGATCTTGTGGTAGCTCATAGTGAAAAAAAAAAGACAATGAATATATATATGTTCATGTATAACTGAAAAATTGTGCTCTACACTAAAATTTGACACAACATTGTAAAATGACTATTACTCAATAAAAAAGTGTAAAAAAAAAATTCCAAAAAAAAAAAAAAAAAGTTCCTGCTCTTACTGAACTTACATTCCAGTTGGGGAGAGGGACGAGTATAAAGACAAGAAACAACTAAACAATTATATATAATTTAGAGGTTAATTGTCATAATTATAGAATATGACAAGAGATATAAATAGTGGGAATATCCTTATTAAATATATGGGTAGCATGAAGCTTAGATTAAAATTACTAAAATGTGGGCTTTGTAGAGTCATCTGTGTATCTTCACCTACTATCCATATATGCCTAATTGCCTGAAGTGACTTCTGTGGCGCAACAGACTTCTACAATCTGTTTCTTTAAGACCACTCTGCTGCTTCAGATAAAACTACTGGCAATTCTGCCTCTTTGCCTTGTGGCCTATGACACTTTTGCTAGTTTTATACCTTTGTATTTCATCAAGGGTTCCTTGTCCTAAAATGTGTTGAAATTAAGGTATAAAAAAGTAACTCTTAATACTTCGTAGTTTGAAAATTTTTTCTTACATTGTTAGAAAAGTTATTTTTAATCTTTTATAAAATGAAATTTTTAAATCTTAAATTTCCCTTAATCTGTTTAGATTTAGATTGTCTGCTTTTATTACCTGATATGACCATTATTTTGATATCTTTCATGCTTATGAGAAATAAAAAGAAAAGATTTGGCTCTGGGAAAATGTTTTCTTAAATAACAAAGTATTCTTTCAGATGTATACATATTATCAGTGAAATATCTTGTAAGTAGCTTCCTTTTGTGAGAAAGTTAGATATAATTTTTAAATTTCTGTTTAATTGAAAGAAGATTAGGTTGACCTGCAAAATTAGACATCTGGGCAATCTTTTTTAGGTGAGCATGGAGCTTTGTTCAAAAGTCAAGAAAACAAGCTATTTATTGGGCACTTCATCCATCGATTCTTAAATGTTTATCTTCCCCAAAGTACCAGTATCTTCTCATTCCGTATGCTCTCTGTGGATTTTCTCATTACAAACCAAACTATTGACATCAAAGTTGTATCTTTATGTGTAGCCCAGACCTTCCTGCTTTATTCTAAATCCCATTTTCAAATGTGGACTAGATACCTGGATGATTTCACTGAAACCTCAATATAAGCTTGTCCAAAATTTTATTAGTTTTTTTCTTTTTGGTTTCCTAACTTGAATAATCATGCTACATTATCTGGTGTTTTAAGCCAGAAGCTTAACATTACTCTGGATCTCTTCCTTCTCCTTACTCCCATTCACCTCCAACAGTTTTGATTCTGTCTTTAAAATATCTCTTGAATTATTCTCATCCTCTCCTGTTACCTCTGTTTCTAAGTTAAACTAGCAGTTCTCATGTTCCTTAGACCTGATGTCCCATTTATGTAACAAGCATTTTGTAACACCTCTTACTATTCTGAAATTATAGTAGTATATTTTCAAAAGTCAATATAATACCCTAATTAATTAAAAGGAGAAATGAAAGGAATATATCATATATTTTGTATGTCAATTTGTAAATACTTAAGCATAATAATACTTAGAAAACAGTGAATTTATTATACATTTTGTTTGTGAATATGAAAATGCTCAGGCACAATACTAGAAAATGATGAAGAACAAAAGTTTATATATGTATCATTGTAACGGTTACAAATGCAAATTTATATAGGTGTATTTTATTGGTGACTCAAAAACCAAGATCAGTATGTGTGTCAGTAATTGTTAGAAATAATAAATAATTCTTAAAGTTCTAAACTAAACAAAGTAGCTTTCCTTTAATGCAGACATTCTTTTTACTTCTTAAAGTGTGAAAAATTGGAATTTACATGTAAAGTGGAATTAGATTCTAGGTGCTCAAAATTATAAACAAATAATTATATATCTGGTTCTATATCTGGTGGGCATTTGAAGGTTGTGCAGCATGCAAAGATAGTTTTTCACATCTCCAGACCCTGCCAGCAGCACTTTCCTAAATACTGAGACAACATAAAATGAACCTACATATTCCCAAATAAAGTAGTTGAAATTTACTCTTGTCATCTTTGGCATGGCTTTATTGCTTGGTTTCCAAATTTGGCCCTGCATTGGAATCACCTGGAAAACTTTTTCTCCTTAATTACTGTTCTTGAATTTAATATTGACAAATAAGACAGAGCAAAACCATAAAATAACCTTGTACTGACCGCATTAGCACTGAAAAGGGTTTTAAGTTTCCTCTTGTTGTTCCAGAGGGCTGTGGAAAAGGTTTTCAGTGGAACCAGATTTCTCATTGATGTGTTGTAGTAATACATAGCTAGCTACTCAACAGAAATTTGGCTTAATCACCCTTACTTATCCTATGTTATAAAATAATCTTTTAAAGTCCATATTTTCTTTTTTTCCTAATTTCTTGCTCTTTTAAAAAAATTATTCATCAAAATGTACTTCAAGGATTCTCATTAGTCTTAATTTCACCTGGAAAACTTTTTAAATACACAAATTACTGTTCCCTACCACAGATACTTATTTTGTTAGCATTTTTGGGTTAGAGTTTAGGATTTCTAAGCTCCCCAAATGATACTTTAAAACCACGTCTGGCACTGTTTGAGCATTTGAGAATCAATTATTAGAGTATTGTAGTAGCCTTCCAGCTAATTTTTCTGCCTTGCTTCTTGAACCCCTGACCTTTTAAAATCATTCTGAACACTATCAGATAAAACTTAAAAAATATGCCTGTGATCATCCCCTTTTCTTCTTCAGGAATCGTCTAGCGGCTTTTCATATTTACGCTTGGTAGCCCCTGAATCTACCCTCCTGGGACAGGATTTAGAGAGCTGAGTTTGAAAATCATGGTACTAAAGAATAAAGTCCAGATTACTGAATTTGAATGCTGAGCCTCTTTAAGATGTGACAGTCTACATTCCCAACCTTATCTTGGGACCTGAACTCTAGTTGTACAAAAACTGCTTGTGATTCCTTGTCTGAGCAGTTTTCTCATGCTGTTTCTGTGCACAGAATGAGTTTGTGAGCCCCCTATTCAACAACTTTCAGGCTTCAGTTCTAGTATCATCACAGTTACCCTCTGCCCCACCCCCCATTTCCCCGATCCCTATGCTCTCATATTGTTTTTTCCGTAGTTTTATAACTTGTTTGTTTTACTCTCTTTGTAAGATAATTGAAGACAAAGATTTTGCTTTTTGTTTTGGTTGTTTTTTTTAGCCCCATATACTAGTATAGCACCTAATTCATAGGTGCTTGGTGAATGACCAGATGGTGGAAGGGTGATGGGTCTCACAGTTTTTTCTAGTTTTGATGTTGCTGATATAAATATGATTGATAATTTCTTTTACCAAGAGAAAGTATATGCTTTGTTTACTTTTTAATTTTGATTTTTATACTATATCGCTTTTAATCTAAAACAAGACATGAGTATTTATTTTCCATCATGGTGGCCCTGTAGTTGAACTGTATTGGCAGAATGTTGAGATAAATAATATTCACGTGGCAGGTATCGAAGGTTAGTTTTTACACAGTGCACTGAGGGAATCTAATCAGTTACAATTTCCTAGTTCTACTTTGACGTGGCTAGAGTTTATTCTTGTTATTAGCGTAACAGACTGTTTTCCAAATTCGAAGAACTATTTTGCAATCCCACTAGCAATGAGTTAAGGTTCCAGTTTTTCTACATCCTTGCTAATACTTGTTATTACACCATACTGTATTCTTTTGAGTTTGCTTCCTCCCTCTCCAACCAACTCTTTGTCCTCAGAAAGAAACCTTTTCTGCCTCACCTGTAAGTTTGGTAGTTGCCAAGGGCCCAGGTCTTTTTTTTTTTTTTTTTTTTTTAACAGGTGTCCTGAGCCTCAGTCTTAAACTCTTTTCCCCTCTTTTTCTATTGTTCTTCCTGATCATGGTGTTATAAACCATCAATATGCTGTTGCCTTCCAAATGTGTTTCTACCTCAAACCTCTTAGCTTCAGGATCCTCCTCCTCAACCTCCCTGTCCACATAGAGTATAATACTGAGTTTGTCAGTTTTCCCTCCTAAATATTTCTTGAATGTACCCACTTTCCATCCATTCTGTAATATTTTAGTGTAAGATATTAACTCTCACTTAGTTGCAGTGGTCTTCTAATTGCTCTCCTGTTTTTGCTCTTTCCCTCAACAATCCATTCTCCACACAAAGATATGAGAGATCCTTTTAAAACATACATCATTTTACTCTCACAATCATTCAGTGATCTAGAAGGGAATCTAAGCTCATTATGGTTACAAAATCCTGCATAATCTTGTCCTTCTCTTAATTGCCTTAGTCTGATCCCGTATCATTCTCCCTCATGTGTAGTCTGGGCACATTAACCTCCATTTAGTTCCTGTTTCACAATATTCTTGTATATCTCAGCTTTACATGTTATTTTTTCTTTGCGGGATGCTGTTTGCTTGTTTCTTTTTTCTACCTGACTGTAAGCACTTTGAGGGCAGGAACATGTCTTTTTTCTTTATTCAACACTTAGTCTTGATGGCTGGCACATGGAGGAGTTTAATAAATATTTGTTGAATGTATAAATGACATAATTATAGTATTTCTTTTGCTTGAAGTTTTCTTTGGACTGCCATTTAGGAACTGTTTATATAATTCTTACTAGTATTCATCTTCTATACATGTACCATTTATAAAAACGCCTAAATAAATGAAGTTTTTGTGCATTGCTTCTTTTAATGTGTTACCAGAACTATAACACAGAATAGTCTCTAGTCCCCCTCTCTTGGGCCCAATAGGGTAATAATTTACTAACCTTTTATTTTTCTGTAGTAATGCTCATCTTTGATTCTGTAATACCTGTCAGATATGTCACTTGTACTTAAATTTTAATTAAATGAATTACAAAATGGTGAAATTCTTTATTTCCAAGAAAAAAACTATTGCAACTATCCTTTTAATTTGACCCTCAAGTTCTAAAAGCAATGGTGTGACATCAGCACAACACTGCTTACTAAATACGTTATACCTTCAGGGTGATGGTAGCACATATCAGAGATGTTTTCCCTTATTCCACTCCACTGAAACTTTTTTTTTTAGTAATATCCCAGCCAGTTTATGCTAGATTTGGTGGCAAGTCAAAATGGAATTACCAATTATTTTGATATATAATAGCCCAGTTTTTAAATTAATTTTAATTAGTTATCTTTTAATTTTATCTGGAAGATAGAGAACTTGTATGCTTAGGATGTTCCTGATTTACTCACCATATTTTATGAATGATCATTGTCTAAAGTATATTTACATGTGTTTACTTCAAAAAAAGACCCTTCTCTTTCCCGGCAATATTTATGAAATATGTACCTTCCCAAATCAAATGGTATCTATGCAGGTATATTTATATCTGATATTGAACAAGATTGAGAGAAATCTTTTTGCAGACAATTTGGACTGCTTATTTTTTACTTTAACATTTTTTTATTTTCAAAATGTTTTTTCAAAAATGTAGTTTTTAAACTTCCACTTATTTAAGAAAAAATCAGTATACGTCTTTGTAATTTACATATGATAGATTTGTATTGTTCATTGTATTTTATTTTTTACGTTTTTCTTTTGAAACAGTTTTAGACTCATAGAATTTATAAAATTGGTACAGAGAAGTTCCCTATACCTTCATTTATTTTTCACCAATGGAAATTGTACTATAGTTATGTAAGATGTTATCAAAACCAGGAAATTGACATTGGCACAATACTGTTAACTAAGCTACACCCCTCATTTGAGATTTCGCCAGTTTTTCCATGCACTCTTTTTTGTGGAGGTGGGGGTGGGGGTGAGGGTTGATTGTCCTATGAAATTTGATCGCATGCGTAGATTTTTCTAACCACCACCACAAAGTACAGACCTAATTCATCACTTCAGAGACGCTCCCACATGCTGTTCCTTTATAGCCACACTCTCACCCCAGTCCTAAGCCAATGGTGATCACTGATTTTGTCTCCATCACTATAATTTTGTCATTTAACAATATATGAACGGAATAATATAGTATGTAACCTTTTGATGGTAACTTTTTCAGTCACCAGAATGCCCTTGAGATTCACCCAAGTTTTTGTGTGCAAGGATAGTTTGTTCCTTTTTATTGTTGACTAATATTCCACTGCATGAATGTAACATAATTTATCAATTCGCCTAGTAAAAGACATTTGGGTGGTTTCCAGTTTGGGGGGGGGTATTACAAATAAAGCTGCTGTGACCATTCTGTGTGAAAGTAAAGTTTTTATTTCTCTAGGGTAAGGACCTGAGAGTGCAGTTGGTTGGTTGGTTAAGTGTGTGTTTATCTATGAGAAACTACCAAATCATTTACCAGAGTGGCTGTGCCATTTTATATTCTCATCAGCAATGAATAAGTTTCTCATTTCACATTTCACATTTTCTCCAGCACTTGCTATCACCTGTATTTTTAATTTCAGCTCTCCTAATAGGTATATAGTTATATTTGCAATTCTCTGATGGCTAGTGATGTTGAGTATCTTTACGTGTGCTTACCTGCCATTTGTATCTTTGGTGAAATGTCTCTGCAAGTCTTTAGCCCATTTTCTAATTGAATTGATTATTTTCTTACTGTTCAAAGGAGTCCTTTATATATTCTTGGTATATTTCCTCCCAGGCTGCAGCTTGTGTTTTCATCCTCTTAACTGAGTCTTACACAGTGCAAAAGTTTTTAATTTTGACCAGTTTATCATTTTTCCCTTTAAGTATTGGTGTCATATCTAGTAATTCCTTGCTTAACCATAGGTTATAAAATTTTTCTCCTATGTTTTCTTCTAGAAGTTTTATAGCTTTATTTTTCACATTTAGATCTTAGATCCATTTTGAGTTAATTTTTATATAAGGTATGAAGTTCAGGTCAGAGGTGTTTTTCTTGCCTATAGAAGTTAGTTACTCCAGCAACATTTGTTGAAAGGCTATTCTCCTCCACTGAACTGCTTTTACACGTTTGTTAGAAATCAGTTGGATATTGCCAAATGCTGGGGAGTATGTAGAGCAACAATGCTGATGGGAATGCAGAATGATATAGCCACTTTGGAACGTAGTTTCTTACAAAACTACACATACTCTTATCATACAACCCAGTAGTCACTCTCGTTGGTATTTATCCAAATAAGTTGAAATTTTATGTCTGAATGAAAACCTGCAGAAGAATGTTCACAACAGCTTTATTAATGATTGCCAAAACTTGGGAGCAACCAAGATGATCTTCAGTAGGTGAATAGATAAATAAATGTGGGACATCCAGACAATGGAATATTTTTTAGCAATAAAAGGTCCAGACCCAAAAAGACATGGAGAAAACTTAAATGAAGGTCATTTTTTATTTCTTTTATCAGTGTTTTGTAGTTTTAAGCGTACAGATTCTGTACATAATTTGTTAGCTTTATACCTAAGTATTTAAATTTTGAAGGGATTGCAAATGGTATTGTTTTAATTTTGGTTTTCAGTTGTTTCTAACATAGAGAAATATGATTGATTTTTGTGTCTTGACCTTATTTCCTGTGACCATGCTAAACTCACTTATTGATTCTATGAGGTTTTTTGACTCTGCATAGATAATCATGTCATCTACAAGTAGGAACAGTTTTATTTCTTCCTTTGTAATCTATATGCTGTTTCTTTTTCTTGCCTTACTGCACTGCTAGGCAATATACATTCCTAAGCTATCACAGTCTACTAGTATCAACATTTTACCACTCCAAGTAGAATGTAATAATCTTCTTATCAGTTGGGTCTCTTCATTCTCACTCCTTTATCATATGATTGTCTCAGTATCTCTATATTCATTGACAGCCACCTCAGAGATATATTCTTTGCTTTCAACAATCTAACAGAATTTACAAAACTGAAGAAGAGAAGAATTGTGAATTGTATTAATCTGTATTCTTACCCTTTCTATTGATCTTTCTTCATTCCTTATGTTCTAAATTTCATTGTTTACTTTCCTGTCTGAAGAACTTCCTTTGACAGTTCTTTTAGAGCAGGGCTACTGGCATCAAATTCTCTTTGTTTTCCTTCATCTGAGAATGTCATTTTTTTTCCTTCATTCCTGAAGAATGTTTATGCTGAATAAAGAAGTCTTGGTTGACAGTTCTTTTTTTCAAAACTTGAAAAATGTTTGTCACTTCCTCAGGCCTATATGATTTCTGATGAGAAATTCACTGACATTCAAATAATTGTTCTCCTATAGATTTTTGTTGTTACTTCAAGATTTTCATTTTTCAGAAGTCTGATTATCATATTCTGGGAATGGATTTCTTTGAGTTTTTCCTGTTTAGTTTTTGCTCAGCTTTTTGTCTCCATAAGTTTATGCTTTTTACCAAATTTTAGAAGATTCAGCCATTGTCTCTTTAAATAATTTTTTAGCCACATATTCATTCTTCTTTCCTTCTGGGATTCTGAAGAAACAAATATTAGATGTTTTATTTCTGTTCTGTAGCTCACTGAGGCTCTTTTGAGCTTTTAAAATCTATTTTCTTTCTGTTGTTCAGATTGGATAATTTCTACTGATGTTTCTTCAGGTTCACCCAATCGTCAGTAATCTCCATTCTTCTATTGAGCCCATCCAGTGAGTTTTAAATTTTTATGTATTACATAATTTAGCTCTAAAATTTTCATTTGGTTGTCTATTTATCTTTTATTTCTTTGCTGAGACTTTATGCTTATTTGTTTCTAGAGTATATGTAATTGTTGGAGCATTTTTTGGTTTTGCTTTTTTGAGAGCTGCTTTAGAATCCTTGTCAGATAATTCCAACATCTGTGTCATCTCATTGTTGGTGTCTGTTAATTGTCTTTTCTTATTCAGGTAGATATTTTCCTAGTTCTTGGTATGAGTAATTTTGGATTGTTTTTTGGACATTTTGAGACTGTTATGAAACTTTGATTTCTTTTACAATCTGTTTTAGCAGTCAACCTGTTTTGGTTCAGAATACACATCCTGACTCATTTTTGTGGTCTTTGGTTCCAGTATAGCTTTCACAGTCTTCTTAGGGGTATTCTAGTCTGTCTTGCTTGTATGCCACCCCAAGGTCAATTTGAAAAATAGGTGGTATTAACACTGTAGTTCAGTTCCCAAAGCATTTGTTGTTTTGATTCTGGTTAATTTCATACATGAGCTTCTATGGATTGTGCCAGGGAATACACAGATTGAAAGGATTCCTTTATCCGGCTCCCTCCTCTCCATAATTTTCTCCCTCCCCCTCTAGTTGTGAAGGGGTGGTGTGCTACCTCTTTGCTAACATTTGCTTAGTGCAGGGTGGGGATGGTCAACAGGGATCTTCTCCACAATCTCCATGACCACAGTGCTGATGCCAAGGGGGATGTGTGCTGCTTCTGTCTAAGTTAGCGCAGGGCTGGGATGGTTGGCAGAGTTTTGCTCCACAGTCTTTGCGGCCTCATTGCCAGTTGGGAGGGAAAAGGGTTCCATCCTGCAGTGCTATTCTCTTCATAGTCCTTTGACTAGAGAGAATGGACTTTTCTTGGACTTTGTTTTGGTCAGTGCCTGTTGGTACTTCTGGATTATGGACTTCTCTACTACTCAGGCCGTAATATATAGGAAATCAAACCAAAACAAAAAAACCAAAGAACTTACCACCAGGTAGGTCATCCTTCATTCAAGGTCCCTAAGCAGTATACCTTCTTTTCTCTACCTTTCAGAATCTTCTGCTATTTATTTTATACATCTTGTCAGGGTTTTGGGTTGTAATCAATGTGAAGAACAGGAGTAAATGGGCTTATTCCATCTTGTCTGGAATCAGAAGTCTTATTTATTGTCACTGAAATCCAATATTGTAAAGCTTTCACGTTTGTGTTTAAGACTAAGGAACACATTCAGTCTATATGGCCCATTGATGTGTTTTTTTAAGGTGAATAATTTTTACATGTGATGATTATCATTATAGTCTAATAACAAGAATAGACCTTATTAGGCTGGTGCTTTCTCACTTCCATCTTCCCTCATCTTTTCAACCTTTGTGGATCATTTTGGTCAGTCATTTTATCAGTGAAGTTTTTCTACTTTTAAGAACCCTTAATCCTTCTTGCTGGCAACTGAAAAACCACCTCTTCAGTTCCCACAATGTAGACATGATTGGAGCTGGCTCTTTGTTACTGTTTCTCAGGGTGGTCCTTAGACTTACCTTACCTGCACCAGAGTCACCTAGGGTGCTCATTAAAGTGTAGATTCTATAGTGCCCCTTTCCTGAGTTATTTGTTGTTCCGCATGCATATTTCACTTTGCTCATCTTGTTCTTTTGCCAGACTCCTCTCTATTCTGTCATTTTGGCCTTTCATATCTTTCCTGTTCCCTGCAACTATCTGATAATTAGCTGCACATCGAGCAGTTTCAGTGAAAGTGGTTAGGAGCATAGGCTGTGGGTACCTACTGCCTACACTGGAATCTTAACTCTGTTACTTTTCCAAGAGTGCAAAGCTAGTTACTTAACAACATTTCTGTGCCTCAGTGTCCTTGTGTGTAAAGTAGGGCTAACAATTTACCTCATACAACTGTTTATATGCATTAAATGAGTTAATATTTGTAAATTCCCTGCATTAGAGCTTGTGCATAGGAAGCACTCAGATTAGGATGTTAGCTGCTGCTGTGATTTCTCCCACTTTTCAGGCTTACAAACTTTTGTATTCAGTAACTCGTATATTTATCTTACCTCTTGCTGTTAGGGTGTAAATTCCTTAAAGATAAAGCCTACCTTTGTAATTTTTATAGTTTTTCAATGAATTTTATGAAATAGGTGTTTGATAAATATTTACTGTA
Organism: Camelus ferus; assembly: GCF_009834535.1. Classification (NCBI taxonomy): domain Eukaryota; kingdom Metazoa; phylum Chordata; class Mammalia; order Artiodactyla; family Camelidae; genus Camelus; species Camelus ferus. The sequence goes on along the minus strand of NC_045706.1, from coordinate 17,631,482 downwards.
TCAAATCATAGGAAAATGACAATTGTCAGTCAAGATTGTTTTTCAGAGCCCATGTACTTAACATAAATTATAATCTAAAGTAATTTAATACTCTCTCTTCTGTATTATATTTCAGGAATTCTAATGAATCATTGATTGACCAGCATCATTTTACCAGTTGGAATGAGTTATCAGAAATGGGCATACTGCTTTTAGATCCACCATGTAACAGATGGCTGTTACTCCATGGTGATTACTTCTTCAAGCCAACACTTTTTTTGATTGTGTAGGATCTTTGTCTCTTCGTCTTTGAATTCCAATTTCTATTGTTGGCGAACAAAAGGAGTTCATGTAGTTTTTGCCCAAGCTTGAGTCACCATGAGTAGTAGTTTAGGAAAAGAAAAAGACTCTAAAGAGAAAGATCCCAAAGTACCATCAGCAAAGGAAAGAGAAAAGGAGGCAAAAGCTTCTGGAGGTTTCGGGAAAGAGAGCAAAGAAAAAGAACCTAAGACCAAAGGGAAAGATGCCAAAGATGGAAAGAAGGACTCCAGTGCTGCCCAACCAGGGGTGGCTTTTTCAGTTGATAATACGATTAAACGGCCAAATCCGGCACCTGGGACTAGAAAAAAGTCTAGCAATGCAGAGGTGATTAAAGAGCTCAACAAATGCCGAGAAGAGAATTCAATGCGTTTGGACTTATCCAAGAGGTCTATACACATATTGCCATCATCAATCAAAGAGTTGACTCAATTAACAGAACTTTATTTATATAGCAACAAATTGCAGTCCCTCCCAGCAGAAGTGGGATGTCTGGTAAATCTCATGACACTGGCTCTAAGTGAAAATTCACTTACCAGTTTGCCTGACTCTCTTGATAACTTGAAGAAGCTGCGGATGCTTGATTTACGGCATAATAAACTGAGAGAAATTCCATCAGTGGTGTATAGGCTAGATTCTCTCACCACTCTTTACCTTCGTTTTAATCGTATAACTACTGTGGAAAAGGACATCAGAAACCTGTCAAAACTCAGCATGCTTAGCATTCGAGAGAACAAAATCAAACAACTACCTGCTGAAATTGGTAAGAAGCCTTTGATTACTATTATTATTTGTAGTATTTGTTATGCTAAATAATTCTGTTCAGTGCTTTTCCATATCAGAAATATCTGATACTTGCCTAAAAATAGCTGGTTTCTAAGTTCTGTCTTCTTTATGGTTTACCTTAATCAGTTTTAGCGATGTTAATAGTACATGGTTTGAGATTATTTCATAGACTTAGAAAATGAGTTACAGTGTAGCTGTAAGTGGGCCTTAAGATTTTTTTCAATTGTTCTTTTTTTTAAAAATTTTTTTTAATTTCACATTTAAAATTTTTATTTACTTATTTGGGGGGAGGTAATTAGGCTTTTATTTATTTATTTATTTTAATGGAGGTACTGGGTATCAAACCCAGGACCTTGTTCATGCTAGGCATGCATTCTACCCCTGAGCTATATTCCCCTCCCCCCTATAATTGGTTCTTTTTCACACAGACCTAATTTGCTTTCATCATTGGGGGAAAAAGTAAATCTGAATTAGAACAAAGGTTTTTGCCTAATTATTAAGTTGTTACTACCTATTTTTAAAGTATTTACAGATATGTAAGCTGCTTTAAGGCTGTATTTTCCCATTCTCTGACATTCTGTTCTTTACCTGAAAAATGTTTGCTAAAATTCACATTACTTTTCTACATAATTTACCACAAAGATTGGCATATCAAAGCCTTGTGAAGAAGCCGTATGTAAGAAAATGAAAAACATTTCATTTGTAAAGTACTTACATGTTCATTAAAAACAATCTAAGAATACAGAAAAGTAGAAAAGTCAGTAAATGAAAGACTGTTAACATTTTGGTAGATTTCATTCTTTTCATATATAAAGCTAAGTTGTTCAGAAACAAAGGGAAAAATGTTTTTGAAAGAATGGGTAGTAGGGTAAAAAATAGGAAATATACATGTATAAGCAAGTAAAAACAAGTTAAGTTGTTTTGATATTTTAATTATAGAACATTTTTCAGAAGTGTTTGGAATATTGTAAACCATTAATTTACCAATTTTGAGAAATTGATAAAGGTATTATCTTTGAGCCCTTTTTTAGGTTTTTTTTTTTTTAAATTGACATAAAAATTAGTTGTACAACTTTTTAAGGAAAGTTTTCCTTTTCGTGTGAAAGGCAAGTTTATTCTGAATAAAACAGGTCAATTAAATATATTGTTGCTTTGAGCATTGATCTTATAATGATTGATAAAGGAAACTTTGTTTTAGGCTGTGTAGCTTTGTAGAGACATAATATTCTGTGGGTGTTTTAAAATTTTTATTTAGCTTTGAAAAAGACGCAGCTTAAATTTTAGTATGATATTCTACATTTAACTCTAATCAGACACTTAAAATCTTAATTTAATTTTGGGTTAATTATATATATGTAGAAAGTCCATGATCAATTTTCTTGTGCTTACAAAGTATGACACACTTATGGGATATTAAAATATCCCTAGGAATATGGATGGAAATGCTCCTTTCCATGTCTTTAGATAGAAATGTGGTTGTTGAATGACTTGATTTTGTACCAGATTCAGTCAAAATTTGACCTGTTTGTAATTCATAGAAATATTTGTGGAATAGAATTATAAGCTGTTGGAGAAAGAAATGCTAAATTTTTACATAGAAATATAAAATGTTATTTCTTGTCTTTGTTCTTATTGTTGTTTTATGCACGTGTTACACTCCATTGTAAAACTTTGGCTTTAATTCATATCAGAGTCTTTCTTTAAGGAATTTTTTTTTCCTGTTGAAAAAATGTTATCAAATTACCTGGGAATTAGGAACATGTATTTCTTACATAAGAAATTATTTCGTAGGATTTTAAATTTACTTCAGTTTGTTCTTGAGCATATAAATATAGCATTTTTGCTAAAAAGTGAATGTGTTTTAAAAATTGGCAAATTTAATTAGTGAATTAAATGGTTGACATTTGTGGCTGCCTAGTCTTTTGACTTTTATTCCTAAGTTTATAATTTTAAAAATAACCATTGAGTTTGTTTTTCAGTAGGCACCCTCCCACCATTAGTGACATTGAAGTTTGTGTTCTTGTAATTTCTGTATTTCTATAAATTAGTAACTTTATAAGTGTTATTTATTTTATTCCAAGCATGGCATCAGATAGAAAGTAAACTGCTTCTAAAAATAAAACTTACTATTTTCTATAAGGAGTTAAGATTTATAAGGTTTAACTTAGATGAATGCATTTGGGACAAATATTGCAGAAGTCTGCATTATCTGTTTCCTTATTAGGGAACAAGAAAATAAAGGTCCAGTAAAAATAACATAATTATATAATAAGAATAGCTGTTGTTTGACCACAGTATGTCATATACCATACATTATTCTGTATATGTATACTTATCTTATTAAGTTCTTGTAGTAATCCAGTGAAGTAGATACTTCTCTCCTCATGGTACTGAAGAAGGAACTGAAAATACAGAGAGATTAAATAATTTACTGAAGATCATGCTCTTGGCAGAGTCAAGAGTTTGAATCTAGGTCTCACTATACTGTCCCCATTAGTCTTAGAAGAGTGGGTTCCCTCCCATAGGTTATGGTTTAGTGGTCCAACAGGTATAGGGGGTCTGTACTTTTCAAGGTGGGTTATTCTATGTGTAGCTGCAGTTGAAAGCCATAGCAGTAGTTTTTTTGTTTTGTTTTGTTTTGAAGGGGAAGGATGTTAGCTTAATTGAGATATGATTCACATACCATACAATTCATGCATTTGAAGTGTACAATTCAATTTTTTTTTTTTTAGCATATTCAGAGTTGTTCACTCTTACAATTATACGACATTTTCATCACTCCAGAAAGAAACTCTATTCTTGGAAGTCACCCCACTCCTATTTTCTCCCAACCCCTTAGCCCTAGGCAAACACTAATCTACTTCCTGTTTCTATAGATTTGCCTATTCTGGACATTTCATATAAATGGAATCATATAATATGTGGTCTTTGTTGACTGGCTTCTTTCTCTTAGCATAATTTTGTCAAAACTTCATCCAGATTGTAGCATGTATCAGTACATCATTCCCTTTTATTGCTGAATAATATTCTATTGTATGAATATACCAGATTTTATTTATCTACTCATCAGTTGCTGAACATTTGGGCTGTTTTTGCTTTCTAGTTATTATGAATAAAATTACTGTGAACATTTGTGTACAATTTTTTGGGTAGACATTTGTTTACATTTCTCTTGGATATATACTGACCTAGAAGTGGAATTTTTGAGTCATACGGTAACTGTAGGTTAATCTTTTGAGGAACTACTGGACTGCTTTCTTTAGTGGCTGCACCATTTTACATCCCCATTAGCAGTGTATGAGGGTTCCAGTTCCTCTGCATCCTCAGCATTCTTGTGATTATCAGTCTTTCTTATTACAGCCAATCCGTGAATGTGCATTGGTATCTCATTATGATTTGATTTATAGTTCACTGATTATTATAGATTTGTTTTTAATTCTTGAAAGCTATCTTTTATTATAAAGACAAATATTTTATGTGACGCAGATCTAGCTATCACTTTTTTAGTTACAAAAAAAGTAAAATACTGAGCTCTTTTGAAAATGTTTGCAAAATAAGACCCATGCACCATGATCAAACAAAATGGAATTTGACTGTTTTTAAAGTATTATACACCCTTAATGTAATTTGATTTTCTGCTGAAACTATAACAAGAGAATTTACAGTTCGAAATATGTGCTAATTATCATTTTGTTAAACTTCCATTTATACATATTAGATCCACATTATTATAGATATATGTTAGACTTATATTATACATATTAAGTGCTTATTCTTCTTTGTTGTTTTTTATGAGTATACCACTTTCAATCATGCCATCCAGTTTGTGTTCAGGAGAATATTTGAGGAATGAGAGAAATTAGAAGATTTTGAAACACAGCCTACTATTTAGTTTAAATAACATGTTTGAAATTTAGCAGCTATGCTACTGCCTTTATAGGGAAATTAGAGTCTGAATACGTGTATCTTTAAGCGCTAATGGTATCTTTATTAATGCCATGTAATTTGATACCAATGATACATATTCATGTGGGTGAACACTGGCAGAAAACAGTAAAAAGATACTGGAAGACACATGAAGAGCTAGACAGAATATATTAGAGTAGCCAAGAAAACCCTTCATTTAGTAATGTTTATTTACTTTTTTCCTTTTGTGTGATAAGACATGGAGAAATAAAGCAAATGTCCTATCTTTTTGTAGTAAGTAGATAGATGGAAACCTTAGTCATTGCTCTCTTTTATAGATCAGTGTTTCATTCTTCATGCCCATACCTCCTTTCACCATTTGTAATCTTGAAAGAGACTCTTCGCTGAACACCAAGACAGTCAAGAAATCATGTTTTCAGAGGGAAAACAGTAAATAACCACTCCCCCTCTCCCCCCACTTGGTTCCTTTGAGTTTCATGTTAGAGATGTACTTCTGTAAATTTTTTTTGGCCTGGGTGGACTAGGGTGAGGCCGTCAGGTAGTCAGTTTGAATAATTAATCATTTTAGTTCAGGAAACTCTGGGCAATAGAGTTTTAAATGATTTTATTCTTCTAGAAAGGAAATGATTGCTCTTTGAAACCAGAAATAAACTGCATCTTTGTCTCTAATTTATTACTTAGAGTTATTCCTACAACTTTTTTTCCTTTGTTGAATTAAAGGCTAGTTGAGGATTTCTTTTTCTTTAAGGAGCCCTATTTATTATTCCTTATAAAAAAACAGCTAACTTAGAGGGAATATTTTTTTGATCTACTTATCCTATATTATATGGTCAATAAGATGCTACATCATTTATATCACATACAATTTTATGTGAATTTGTTAAAATAATCCTTTTTGCTTAGGAGAATGATCTGCTGTGTTAAATTGTTTGCTTTTTGAGAACCCAGATTAATTTTACCCAATAAAAAACCTCTCACAGCATTCAGATGTATGAGAAATTAGAGTCAGCAATTTTTTAACCCATTTGAGTCATTAAAATTTATTGAAAACAAAATCAATTTCCTACTATATGCACTGCAATACTGCAGTTATATTTTATGTCAAGTGATAATATAATTAATATATAATAAATGTGTATGTATACTCGTAACCCAAATGTATAAAAATACAAAGAACAGAATCAGCAATGTTTTAGAAGTTGAAGGATCTTACAGATTTTGTTCAATTCCCTATTATGTCATTTTCTGTGAATTTTTGTAGATAATAAATGGTAGGTTTTCAATGAATGTGGCTTGAAGTGAATTTAATGAAGCCCAATATTATTACCCATTTTTCAGTATTAACTCAAATTATAACCCTTTGTCCCTAAAATTCTTGAAATTCTCTCAGGACTGCCAGAGGTGCTACAATGGCTTTTGTGGTCCAGGTAGCATTATTTAATGATCTTTTTTGAGTGTTTTGTACAAGTGGTAATGAGTAACTCAGTTTGGCAGGAAAAAAATCAGGAAAGGGAACTCGCAGTTGTTAATAAATAACTCCTTTTGACTGGAAATCAGCAAGAAACCTTAGAGACCCAGAAACGAAATATTAACTTAGTTGATTGTTATCAAATTGTCAGGTATTTTCACTAAACAACAGAAACCTGAAAGAATTATTATTATTGCTAAAGAAGGCAGAAAGAGTGCAGAGGAAAAAAATAGTGCTTGAACAATCTTAGATCTGAGGATCATAGGATACATTTGACTTCCCACACTGCTCGGATATAGGGAAGAGGGTAATCATTGCACTCAAATGACAGCATACTATACATCGAAGGATATAGACACTATTGTGCATGTTGCTTGGTTACAGAAGCACTTGCTTAGAAGAATTACTGAAGTTTTCTTTGCAGTGAAAGGGAGAATTAAGCCTTTAAGACAAATTTAAGTAATGTAATAGTATTCTCACCTAAGTCCCTAAATCTGTTCAAGCTTCTGTGACAAGTATTTCCATCCCTTGTTAATTATGTAGTATTTACAAATGCATTTTAGTAAAATTTGATGTGATTTTTATATAGCTAAGCTCTGAATGTTTGAAAAATAACCTTGTAAGTTCAAGAACCAGAGTTATATTAAAAATATAAACATCCTTAATGTGAGTCTAATGATAGTATAGAGAAGACCATAAGTTATGGAGCAAACCTAAATTAGTTACTTACTGATATTTGAGTGCCTGTTAGATATATATTTAATGTGGCTTTTTTATATGTTGCTAGATTTAATTCACTGAAATTTAGTTAAGGATTTTTGCATTTATACTCATCATGGATATATTTATCCATAATTCTCCTTTTTTTCTTTTCTTTTGTAATGGTTTGCTGTCAGAGCAATGCTGGCTTCATATCATAGAATGGGTTGGGAAGTGTTCCTCTTACATGTTTTTGAAGAGTTTGTATAGAATTAGTAATTATTTCTCCAAATGTTTAGGAGAATTGATCAGTCATGCACTTTGGAACTAGGGTTTACTTTGTAGGAAGGTTTTAAATGACTGCTTTACTTAATAGAGACTTATTTGGGTTTTCTGTTTCTTATCTGTCAAAGCCTTTGTCTATTTAATTTGCTGAACATTTTTGACATCAAGTTTATAATAGTTCTTTATTTTTTTCTGAAGTTTGTAATATATACTTTGTAATATTCTTCTTTCATTCCTGACACTGGTAATTTGAGTCTTCTCTCCTTACTTGATAAGTCTGGCTATAGATGTATAAATTTTATTGGTCTTTAAAAAAAAAAACTGCTTTCGGTTTTATTATTTTTTTCTGTTATTTTCCCTTTTTTTTTTGTTTTCTACCCTTTATTATCTAGTTCCTTATTACTTTAGATTTCATATGTTCTTTTTTGTCTACTTTCTTAGGTTGGTTGATTGATTTTAGATCTTTTCATTATGTAAACGTTGATAGCTATAAACCTCCCTCCAAGTACTATTTTAGCAGCAGCCCATAAATTTTGATATGTTGTATTTTCATTATTCTTTAATTCAAAATATTTTCTAAATATCTCTTGTTATTCCCCAATACATGGATAATTTAGCAGTGCATTGTTCAGTTTCCAGGTATTTCAGAGATGTTTTCATATACTTTTTGTCACTGATTTATAAAATATGGTCTGTCTTGGTAAATGGTCTATATGCAGTTGAAAAATATGTGCATTTTGCTGTTATTTTTGGAGCAAGGTCAAGTTGGTTGATAATATTATTCATTTCTTCTATACCCTTACTGATTTTCTGTCTACTTTTTTCTTCAGTTAGTGAGGAGTATTGAAATATCCAACTATAATGGTAGATTGGTCTTGCAGGGGAGGGTATAGCGCAGTGGTAGAGTGCATGCTTAGCATTCACAAGGTCCTAGGTTCAATCCCCAGTACCTCTATTAAAATAAAAATTAATTAAAAAACCTAATTACCTCCTCCCAAAAAATTAAAAACTAAAAAAAAGTAGGTTTGTCTTTGTCCCATTAGTGCTATTATTTTTTCCTTCTTATAGTTTGAGACTCTGATTGGTTTTATATGTATATACATACACACACATACATACATAACATACTTAGGGTTTTTTTTTTTGTGTGTGATAAGGCAATGTATCATTGTGGAATATCTATCTTTATCTCTGGTAATATTCCTGCTAGTATTTCTAAATTCTGTTTTTATCTGATATTGATACAGCCATATCTTTTCCATACTTACACTTCTGTGTCTTTATATAGTACTTAAAGTGGTTTCTTGTAGGCAGCATATGGTTAGGTCTTGTGTTTTCATCCTGTCTATTTCTGCCTTAAATGAAGGATTTAGACTATTGACATTTAATATAGTTATCAATATGATCAGGTTAAAATCTATCAGCTGTCTGGCTAATTTCTGTTTGTGCCATTTGTTGCTTTTCCTTTTTCCCCTCATTTCATGCCTTCTTTTGGATTGAGTGTTTTTAAATAAATTCCATTTATCTCAACTGTTGCATATTAGTTATACATCTTTGTTACTTTTTTTAGTATCTGCTGTAGTATTTACATATTATAACTTAGCATAGTCTACGTTCATATAATATTATACAACTTTACATGTCTTAAGAACATGTCTTACAGTAGAACACTTCCATTACTCCCGTTCTTTGTGCAATTATCATACAATATATGATAATGTGTTATTCATATGAAAATATGTTATTCGTATTTATTATATATTCATATATTATCAATCCCATAATAATATATTGATATTGTTTTTACTTTAAACTTCATATTTTTTAAGCTTTTCATTTTGAACAAATTTTAGACTTAAAAGAGGAGTTGCAAAACCAATACAGAGGATTCCCACATACCCTTTACCCAACTTCCCCTAATATAAACATTCTACGTAACCATTGTACAATGATTAAGACCAAGAAATTAACATAGGTACAATAGTATTAACTAAACTACAAATTTTATTCGGATTTCACCAGTTTTTCCACTAATGTCCTTTTTCTATTTCAAAATCCCGCATTTAGTAGTCATAGTCATAGTCTCCCAACCAGTAACAGTCAGAAAGACTGAAAGGAAGGACTAAAGTCTTTCCTGTTTTTCATGACATGGATACCTTTGAAATGTGCTGCTGGGGTATTATATATCACTCATTTTTTTTTGTTTGTGTCATGTTTTCTCATGACTAGTTTAAGGTTATGCAGTTTTGGTAAGAAAACCACAGAGGTGATTGCCTTTCCCAGTGAATCATACATATCAGGAGATAAATGATGTTGAGATGTCTCATTACTGGTAATTTTGATCTAGACCACTTGGTTATGGTGGTTTCTGCTGTGCTTCTTCACTTTGAAGTTAATAATTTTTTCTTTTTAATTAAAATTATCTTGGGAAGTACTGATTTTAGACTATGCCAATATCTTGTTTTTCCTTAATCTTTTGCTCACTACTTTTAGCATTCACTGGTGATTATCCTCTGAAACAATTATCACTGTATTCTAATGGTGATTTTTAAAATTTCCCCCACTCCTTTTTCATTTATTAATTGAAATGCTTATATAAAAAGAATTCCTTAAGGAAGAGCTTTCCCTTTTCCCCCATTTATTTATTCAGTTACCTAATTATATTACTCTGGATTCATTTATTCTATTCTTTGGGTTCCAAGCCAATATTATTTTTATCTTTTTTGTTCAGATTGTTTCAGCTTTGGTTACTGTGAATTCTTTTAGATTGGTTCCTGTGCTTTCTGACATACCATCTTCCTTTTCAGTTATCTTTTAAAGAGATCAAAAAATATAGAAAAAAAGTCTTTAATACTTACCCATGTATATATCTTTTTACCCAAAGAACTTCCTTTAGTGCATATTGTAGTGCAAGTCTGCTCAGAATGAACTCTGTAGGCTTTTTTCTGTCTGAAAGTCTTTATTTTGCTTTCATTTTTGACAGCTATTTTTCCTGGTATAGAATTCTAGTTTGATAGTTTTTCTTTTTTTTCCCCCCCAGTATTTTAAAGATATCTCTCTTATCTCTTTGTGTTCTTTATTCATTTTTTTCCTTTTCCCCCATTTATTTATTCAGTTTATCATGTAATGTTTTCTGCATCTCTGATAATTTACCTTACTTTGAGGTTGACTTTGTCTGAAATTAATTTAGCTACTTCAGCTTTCTTTTGATTAATGTTAGCATTGTATTTTTTTCTCCATTCCTTTACTTTTAATCCACCTGTGTCTGTAGTTTACGGGAGTTTTTTTTCTTTAACATTTTTTATTGATTTATAATCATTTTACAATGTTGTGTCAAATTCCAGTGTAAAGCACAATTTTTCAGTCATTTATGGACATATTCACACTCATTGTCACATTTTTTTCTCTGTGAGTTATCATAACATTTTGTGTATATTTCCCTGTGCTATACAGTGTAATCTTGTTTATCTATTCTACAATTTTGAAATCCCAGTCTATCCCTTCCCACCCTCCACCCCCCTGGTAACCACAAGTCTATATTCTCTGTCTGTGAGTCTATTTCTGTCCTGTATTTACGCTTTGTTTTTGTTTGTTTGTTTGTTTTTGTTTTTGTTTTTTAGATTCCACATATGAGCGATCTCATATGGTATTTTTCTTTCTCTTTCTGGCTTACTTCACTTAGAATGACATTCTCCAGGAGCATCCATGTTGCTGCAAATGGCATTAGGGTGTCGGTTTTTATGGCTGAGTAGTATTCCATTGTATAAATATACCACATCTTCTTTATCCAGTCACCTGTTGATGGACATTTAGGCTGTTTCCATGTTTTGGCTATTGTAAATAGTGCTGCTATGAACATTGGGGTGCAGGTGTCATCCTGAAGTAGATTTCCTTCTGGATACAAGCCCAGGAATGGGATTCCTGGGTCATATGGTAAGTCTATTCCTAGTCTTTTGAGGAATCTCCACACTGTTTTCCATACTGGCTGCACCAAACTGCATTCCCACCAGCAGTGTAGGAGGGTTCCCCTTTCTCCACAGGCTCTCCAGCATTTGTCATTTGTGGATTTTTGAATGACGGCCATTCTGACTGGTGTGAGGTGATACCTCATTGTAGTTTTGATTTGCATTTCTCTGATAATTAGTGATATTGAGCATTTTTCATGTGCTTTTTGATCATTTGTATGTCTTCCTTGGAGAATTGCTTGTTTAGGTCTTCTGCCCATTTTTGGATTGGGTTATTTATTTTTTTCTTATTGAGTCGTATGAGCTGCTTATATATTCTGGAGATCAAGCCTTTGTCGGTTTCACTTGCAAAAATTTTCTCCCATTCCGTAG